>NW_026294562.1:76130741-76730741 GCF_007827085.1 Peromyscus californicus insignis
TAGTTTATGTTTTCTTGTATCCATGTATGTGCACCATGTGCATGCCTGGTGCAGCAGAATTCAGAAGACAGCATCAGATCCCCCGAACCTGGAGCTAGGGCTGGTTTGTAAGCCACTATATGGGCGCCATCTGCCCAGCCCAGGAGTTATACTTTACAGAGAGCACCGAGTGATCACAGTGTTTTCAATGGAGCGGTGACATGGCCTGACAGAATTTTACAAAGTTCACTGGGGTCTGCTTGGATAGAAAAGGAAGACAAAGCTTCAGGAAGGGCCCTTCAAAAGCCCCTTTAAGGGCTTCATTTAGGGCCAACAGGATTCCTGTGCACGGAGACACAAGCCTCTAAGGGCCCTTGGGGCAGATTGCAAAGTCCCAGGATTTCAAGTATGCATCTAACTTCACAAGAGTCTGGATAACTGATTTCTGGGGAAGCATCGATGGCTAAGATCTTGGGAAACCGTCGGACTATTCTTGAGCAGTTATCTGAGTTACCAGGTCTGGCAGGAACTTGCCAAATAAGATGAGTGGAACTAAGGATTCCTGCCACTGGCCAATTAGGCCAGCTCCTTTCCCTGCCTACTGATGCTTTACTCAGGACAAGATGGGGACCAGCTTTCTGCTGCAGAGGAAGCTCTAGTCCTGGGAAGTAATACAACTCAAAGGCCCGAGGAGGTGGGTCTCCCAGCATCCAAACTTTCTGAACATGTCCCAGGGAGCTTGGCAACAGCCAGTTCACTGATCACCAGCTTTCCGAGTCCCAGTCACTGGCCTTCCCTCCTTGGCATTTCACATTTTTCTTTTCAAGAGTCATGATCCAGTTTGTAGCTAAGTTTTTGTTAACAACCAGACCTGAGCCTAGGAAATCGGCCGACAGAACTGAAGACTTTGTCTTTGGGTCTGGATCTCACTAGACTGTCCTAGATCCCAGTGAGCCTCCTAAATTCTGGGATTACAGGCATGAGCCAGGACACCTGCCTTCAATGAAAGCAGCTAAATCATCTAAGACAATCTATTTAACAAACTTAAGGCAAGGGACCCATATAAGTTTATCACGGCTGAGGGCTTTACCTACAACAGTGCCTCTGTACCAACTTCAATCCTTGCTGGAGTTTGTATTTATCCATATACACACACACCCACACACCAAACCTCAGACAAGGGACAGTTTATTAGTAAGAAGACAGATGCTTGGCTGTGGAGACTTGCAGCGTCTCTGGCCTGCACTAGCCCTGCCCTTGCAAGGCCCTCAAAGCACACAGACTCAGGCTCTTTCCCAAAGGGCCCTTCCTGGATACAACCACGTCCAGTGATCCACAGGTAGAGGTGGAAACTGCCTGCGCCACAGCAATACTTCCCCCTAGAGTAGTCAAGATGTCCCTGCCTTGTTTTGACACCTTAAATTCAAACAATCCATGATCTCCCAGCCTAAAGTTGGGAGGATTAAGGTTTTTGTTTTTTGTGGGTTTTTTGTTTTTTTTTTTTTTTTTTTTTTGCTTTTTGCTTTACCATGTAGTCCTGGCTGACCTAGAACTCTCTATGTAGAGCAGTCTGGCCATGAATTTGAGATCCACCTGCCTTTGCCTCCGGAGTGCTGGAATAAAGGTTGTACACTACTGTGCCCAGCAAAGGGATGCATTCTTAACAAAAGGCAGCAGGATTTTAGAGCTGAGTCCAGCTTACCAATTTTACAAGTATGACGAGCTTCCTCTGCTGGGCAGTGTTCTAGAAGCTGTGGTACAGCTCATACTGGCGAGGTTCCCAACACCTAGCCAAGAGTTTCCTGAGCATGAACATTATGGTCTTCAATCTGTTTCTATTCTCATTCTCCCTCCACATCCCTCCCACCATTTCCCAGGCTTTTCTCTGCCTTCAGCAGCAGATACCCTCCCTCTGGTACCCTGGGCCTCTACCCTCCATGGACTCCCTGTCACTCTATTCCAGCTGGTGACTCCTCCTGGAGGAGAGGCCTTGACAGACCATCCCCTATCCCAAAGGGCCTTAAGACCATATGCCCACGCTGGTGCTTGATCCGAGCAGAGCTATCACTGAAACCTTTTCCACACTCTGAGCATTTGTATGGCTTCTCCCCAGTATGTGTACGCCTGTGCTTGACTAGATCTGAACTCCGGGGGAACTCTTTCCCACAGAAGCCACACACATGAAGCTGGCTGGGTCCAGAGGGCTGGCCCCGCACTCGAGACTGAGAGACCATGGGTATAGGACCAGGTGGGTTATGTGGCCGCAGGAGGGTAGATGGTGGTGGTGGTCTGGTGCGTTCGCCCTGATGGGTTCGGAGGTGCTTGACTCGGGCGGAACTGTCAGCAAAACCCTTGCCACACTCAGGACAGAGGTAGGGTTTCTCCCCTGTATGCACACGATGGTGTTTCACCAGATCAGAGCTTCGGCGGAAGCCTTTGCCACACTCAGGACACTTGTGGGGCTTGTCACCTGCCAGTGGTGGGGGAGGCTCCCCGGCCTGTGGGCCCTCAGGCTCTGGTTCCAAGCCGGGCAGGCCAAAGGGCCCATCACTGGAATGTGAAGGGCTTCGCGGTGTCAGGGAGGGGCTAGTGACAAGCGGAGGTGGAGGTGGGCTGAGGATGAGGGGGGCTACAGGGTACGCAGAGAAACTGAAGTCCTGGGGCTCCACATGGGTAAGGCGGTGACGCAGGAGCGTGGAGCTGAGACTAAAGGTACGGTTACACTCCGGGCAGGCGTGAGGCCTCTGGCCACTGTGGGTGCGGAGATGCTTCACCCGGGCAGAGCTGTCGGCAAAGGATTTGCCACACTCGGGGCACAGGTAGGGCTTCTCGCCTGTATGCACCCGCAGGTGCTTCACCAGGTCAGAGCCCCGGGCAAACTCCTTCCCACACACATCACAACCAAAGGGTTTGGGTCCCAGGTGACTGCGTTGGTGGCTCAGAAGGCTGCAGCTCAGCACGAACCTCTTGCCACAGTCAGGACAGACATACGGCTTGTCCTGGGCCTTAGGTCTCGGTGTGGCTGTCGGGGCTGCCGGAGGTGGCTGCCGTCGGGGAACCACTGGCCGGGGAAGCTGCTCCCCTCTGTGTGTCCGCTGATGTTTGATTCGGGCAGAGCTGTCCCCAAAACCCTTGCCACAGATACCACACTTGTAGGGCTTCTCCCCTGTGTGAGTCCGCTGGTGTTTCACCAGGTCAGAGCTCTGCCGGAAGCTTTTCCCACATTCCCCGCAGATAGTGGGACGCTCACCAGCAGGAATCCGGGACCGAGGCATCTTGGGAGGGCCCGAGGCTGGTGTCCGCACTCTATAGGGCTTCTCCCCAGAGTGAGTTCGTTGGTGTTTGATTCGGGCTGAGCTATCCCCAAAGCCCTTGCCACAGACTCCACACTTGTAGGGCTTCTCCCCTGTGTGAGTCCGCTGGTGTTTCACCAGATCTGACATCTGCCGGAAGCTCTTGCCACACTCCCCACACACGGCGGCTCGGTCATTACTAGCCTGTCCCCAGCGGGGTTCTCCCAGGACCCTGGGGACTGGGTCTCGAGGCTGTCGCTTTCCAAGCCCCTCTCTGTGGACCCATAAGTCATCCCAGCTCTGAATGCCTTCAGGTTTGAGAGAAGCATTTCCTACTTCATGATCTGGGGCTAATTGTTCTTCTTCCTTGAACTCTAAGCCATCCTCCTCCTGTGGAGTATGTTCAAACTCATCCACCAGAGAAACCTCCATATTCTCACTCCCTAGAACTGGAGAAAGAAAACAGAATTATAAATCTCACCCTTCGGCTCAACCTCACTTTTTCTTTTAGTGCTGCTAAAGTGGAACCCAGGGCCTCTACCCCTAGTGGTAATTTACCCAGGAAGACTTAACAATAGATGACCTCCTGAATTTTTCTCCCTCTCTACTGAATTTAGGGAGCACTAACTACCTGTCTCTCAATAATTATAAGTACCACTGTGCTGCATCCCTAGCTCTTTTTGTTTTATTTTGAAACATAAGTTTGGATAACCTGCCCAGGCTGGTCTTAAACTTTCAATCCTGCCGGGCATGGTAGCACATGCTTCTAATCACAGCACTGGGGAGGCAGAGCCAAGTGGATCAGACTTCAAGGCCAGCCAAGAAGGCTACAAAGTAAGAACTTGTTTCAAAACAAACACCATTCTCAGCCTACCAAATCCTGGGATTATAGGTATGTACCACCATCCTGGTTTACCATGTTTTTAAGCAACAACCACTAAACTAAATACGAGACCCTCAAAATCATATCAATAATATTTTCTTTATTTTTACACTCATGGAAACAAAGAAAATTAATTTCCTTTTTCTTCTCTTTCTTTTCTTTTCTCTCTCTCTCTCTCTCTCTTTTTTTTTTTTGTAGCAGGCTTTCTTTTTAGCATCCAACCAGTTCCCAAATCATGACACGGAGACTTATTAGTTATGAATGCTCAGCCTTATCTTATGCTTGTCCCACTAGCTCTTCTAACTTAAATTAACCCGTTTCTCCTCATCTACATTTTGCCTCAGGCTTTTTACTTTTCTTTCTTCCTGTCCTGCTCTGTGTCTTGCTGATGGGCTGGCCCTGGGTGACTCCCTTTTTCTCTTTTTCCTCTTCTCCTACTTATTCTCTCTGCCTGGCAGCCCCACCCATCCCTCCTCTGCCTAACTATTGGCCATTCACCTTTTTATTAGACCAGTCAGGTGCCTTAGGCAGGCAAAGCAACACATCTTTACATAATTAAACAAATGCAACACATTTTTGCTTAGTTAAATAAACATTCCACACTTTTTTTTTCTTTTTCCTTCTTTTTTTTGGTTTTACAAGACTATCCTGGAACTTGCTCTGTAAACCAGGCTGGCCTTGAACTCAAAGAGACCTGCCTGCCTCTGCCTCCTGAATACTGGTATTAAAGCTGTTTTCCACCACCACCCAGCTTTCCCCTGCCCCAGACAGGGTTTCTCTGTGTAACCCTGGCTGTCCTGGAACTCACAAAGATCCTCCTGCCTCTGCCTCCCAAGTACTGGGACTAAAGGCCTGGACCACCACCACCCAGCTAAAGTAATTTTCTTAAGGCTGCAAAGTTAGAGAACAGTCAAGTTTCTAATTTGCATCTACCCAAGCCTGTGTTATATTACAATACCTCTATTTAGAAAACCTAGTATGGGATCTTTCTACTAAATCTGTTTTGCTTTTTTCCTTCAGTTTTTGAAACATTCTTACTATAGTGCCCAGGGTGGCTTTGAATTCTCCACCTCCCTGGGATTACAGGTACATGGAGAATAGACCACTGGCTCTATTCTGTCCCTTGTAACTTCAATGACTCTACATGTACTTACTTCCCTACAGATACTGTGGGGTGGTGGGAGAAATGACCAGGTAGCAAGGACTATCTATAACTGTGGGTTCCTAACAACTCTGTTGTCACAAGAGAGACAAGAGATAAGAAGTCAAGGACGCGCATCACTCAGGCAGCAAAGAGAAAACTATGGAAAGGAATGGGGTTATTTGGAAAAGGATACTGAGACTAGTCGGAGTAAACAAGGTTTGTACGTTAACACTAGGTTCACGAAAGGTTTTTAATTAACAGAAATAAGGAAGGTGAGGAAGGCTTTGAGAAGGGAGCCAGGATTAGAGCTGGATTTACAGCAGTCTTGCTGCAGAAAGCATGCAGAGGACAGGGCAGGGGGGGTTATCACGACTGAGCCCCGAGGCCTGTGCAGAGCCGAGGCAGAACCGACGAGGGAAGGCCCGCGGGGGAGGGGAGCGGGCCGTGGAGGATGCCCGCCCCCCGGCCTGGCACACAGTAGGTGCTCTGGCTCCTTCCCCTCGGGTTCTGCTCCCGCGCCCCTTCGCCCACGCCCGACGTTCCCGGGTCCCCAAGAAGCCATTACCTGGCGGCGCGGCCCCAACCGCCGCCCTCACCTGTGCCGACGGCTCTCAGCCGCTCCCAGTCGGCCGAGCTCGCTGCCTCGGGGTTCGGCCGCGTGCTGCACCGTCGTCGGCCCGCGACCGGGGCGCGGCTCCGGTCACCCCGTGGGCACTCGCCGTCCCCTTCCCCGCTGCCGCCAGCGGCTCCGGTGCGGGCTCCGCGCCACGCCGGGAGGGGGCTCGGCCCACGTCCCGGGCGCCGCGGGGCGGGACGGGAAGCGGAAGCACGGGCCTCAGCGAGCCGCTCTAGGACCCGGAGGAGCCGCGGGCTCGGCGGCCACGGCGGCCACGGCGGCCACGGAGACCGCTCTAGCGGGGCCCTGCGGCGTGGGCGGCGTGCCTCCCCGGCTCGTCTAACGGGCGCGGCGGGGCCCGGCCGCCCGCGCGGGACAACGGGCAAGGAGCCCGGGGATCGGGTGGGAGAGACCTTGGCAGACAAAGGGCTCCGGAGACCCGGCGGGCGGGCGGGCGGGCGGGGCGGGGCGCCGAGGCGGGGGAAACAAAGCCCGGCTCGGGGCGGGGGCTGGGCGGGGGCTCGGCACCGAGCTCAGCCCGCCCGGTCCTCGCCTGAAAGCCACGAGTCAGGACGCGGTCGGCGGCGAGGGACACACAGTGGCAGGAGCTGGAGACCGGGTACCGGAGACAAAGAGATGGAGAAACAAGATCAGAGACGGCCAGTCCCCCGAGCGGAGTCCTGGGCCCTGAGATGCGGAGAGCCTGGAGAGGATCGGGCGGGAGGCAGGACAAAGGACCCCAGGCAGAGACAAAGGTGGAGGAACAAAGAAAGGCTGCCAGCGGAGGTCAAGCCCAGGGAGAGACTGGAGAATTAAACCCTGCCTCCATCTTGGTGGGGCCGTCTTCCACGGGACCCAGTCCCTGGAAGCAATCCCAGGAACTTGGGTGGTAGGCAGGCTTTCCTTTGTAGAGGTGAGTGCCTGGAGTCTTCGGTCCCGCCACAAAAAAGAGACGATGACGGGGTTTTTAATTCATATGTATTAGCATCTTACATTAAAGCAGAAGTTTGAGATAAAGTTGAATCATCGGTCCCTTGAGTGCTACCAGTTTTAAAGGAAAGCATACAAATCATTAGACCTAAGAGAATCGGGGCCAGTGGGGTGGCTCAGTGGTTAAAGGTGATTGTCACGCCGGGCGGTGGTGGCGCACGCCTTTAATCCCAGCACTCGGGAGGCAGAGCCAGGCGGATCTCTGTGAGTTCGAGGCCAGCCTGGACTACCAAGTGAGTCCCAGGAAAGGTGCAAAGCTACACAGAGAAACCCTGTCTCGAAAAAACAAACAAACAAACAAAAAAAAAAAAAAAAGGTGATTGTCACCAAGCTTGACATCTCAATTCTATCCAGGGAACCCACATAGTGGAAAGAGGGTACAAGTTGTCCTCTGACCACATGCACCCGTGCAATGCGCCCCCCATTACTCCAAATTTAAGAAGTTCTAACTTAAAAAAGAAACTAAAAATTGCTAGGTGTTGTTAATCCCAAAGATGGGAGGAAAGACCACCGACCCAAATTATCATGGCCAAACTCATTAAAGCAAGTTTTTTTATTCATGTACTTGGGCTGCCGTCCCCTCAGGCAGGTTTCAAGAGCATTGGACTGGACAGGTAAGGTTTTAATAGCTCCAGGGTAGGGGATTTCCAAATGGGGTATTTGGCACGCAAATAGGTGGGTTTGTTGCATATGGGATGTGGGTGTAGGTTCACGAGGGTCTGTGGAATCGAGACAGAGGCTCACGCCTTTGATCCCAGCACTTGGGAGGCAGAGGCAGGCAGATTTCTGTGAGTTTGAGGCCAACCTGCTTTAGAGAGAGAGTTCCAGGCTATACACAGAGAAACTCTGTCTCAAAAAAGAGAGACAGACAGACAGACAGATTGAGAATTAAAGCTGAAGAGGTGGCTTGGTGATTAAGAGCATGCACTGCTCTTACAGAGGACCAACGTCAGCTCCCAGCACCCACATCTAGCGGCTCACCATTGCCTGTAACTAGCTCCAAGGGAATCCCTTCTCTGGTTTCCTAGGGCACCAAACTCACAAGCACAAATACACACACACACACACACACACACACACACACACACACACACACACCCTACATACAGTCACATATACATATAATTAAAATAAGAGGCCAGTGGTGCACGCCTTTAATCCCAGCACTCGGGAGGCAGAGCCAGGTGGATCTCTGTGAGTTCAAGGCCAGCCTGGTCGACAGAGCGAGATCCAGGACAGGCCCCAAAGCTACACAGAGAAACCCTGTCTCGAAAACCAAAATAAATAAGAGAGACACTTAAATGGACCTATGCAAGACAACATAAGGGGGTGGTGTGTGCGTAGCTATAACTGTAATTGGTAGATATCAGAGTACGCTGACTCTTAGGACTTCCAAGTCCCAGCACAAGAAATTGGATAGATTTCTTTTTTTTTTTTTTTTTTTGGTTTTTTGAGACAGGGTTTCTCTGTGTAGCTTTGCGCCTTTCCTGGAACTCGCTTTGGAGACCAGGCTGGCCTCGAACTCACAGAGATCCGCTTGGCTCTGCCTCCCGAGTGCTGGGATTAAAGGCGTGCGCCACCACCGCCCGGCTATTTTTTTTTTTTTTTTTTTTTTTTTTAGATTTCTATAATTATACTTTGTTGTATACACGTGTAAAATTTCTAAGTTTTTTTTTTTTTAAAGGAATTGGATGGGGACACATAGCTTAGTGGTAAAGGCAGAGACAGGTTATTAAGGAAGAAAACATTTCCAAGAAAGGAAGTGGGCCAGAGCTGGGGGACAGGTTAGAAGCTCAGAGGTGCTCATGGCTGACGGATTGGGGTCTTTAGAGGTCATCTGTATAACACACTTATGGCACATACTCTGCTCTGTCAGCCTTGCTGGTGTGGGTATTTCCAGTTTTCCTTCCTGCCAGCTGCTTTCTTTCATGTGCTAATTTTGACCTCACTCTTCACCCTACTGTCCTGTTACTTAACACTAGCACTCTAGGGGCTTGAGGCCAGAAGATCCCAAAATTGAGGCCATCCAGGGTTATGTACACTATATCTCAATAAACAAATTAATTTTTTTTTTCAAGACAAGGATTATCTGTGTAACAGAGCTCTGGGTGTCCTGAACTCGATTTCTAGACCATTCTGGCCTTGAACTCACAGAGATCTGCCTGCCTCTGCCCCCTGAGTGCTGAGATTAAAGTTATACGCCACCACTGCCCTGCCCAGACTCCATTCCTGTACCAGTCCTCTACACCACAGGCCCTTGGACATTTAGCTTGGTTCAGAGGCCAGGCCACTGGTCTTGGACTGAGCTTTGCTACTGGCATCCAGAGTCCCCAAGGTCTTGTCTTGGGACTTCTTTTTTTTTTTTTTTTTTTTTTTTTGGTTTTTCGAGACAGGGTTTCTCTGTGTAGCTTTGCGCCTTTCCTGGAACTCACTTGGTAGTCCAGGCTGGCCTCGAACTCACAGAGATCCGCCTGGCTCTGCCTCCCGAGTGCTGGGATTAAAGGCGTGCGCCACCACCGCCCGGCGTCTTGGGACTTCTTAACCATCACAAAGCCTGAGCCAAATCAGTTGAATCCCCAAACTATAATGACAGATTTGGAATTGGGTTGGTCAAAGCTTTGAAAAATAAATTTCAAAACGTTATCATCGGACTGAGGAGATATCTCAGAGGGTAAAGTGCCTGTTAGCATTCAGGCGTCTGTGCTGGCCTTCCCTTGGGGCATCCTCAGCCGCAGCCACTAAGAGCACCCTCAGTGTGCATGTGCTACGTTCCCTTATAAAAGGCGGGCCCTGCCTGGCTCTCCCCTCTTTCTCTTCCTTCACTCTTGACCCCAGGGACCAGTCTCTGTCCCCTTCTCTGTCCCTTCTCTTCCCTCAATAAACCCCCCACGTGGACCCTGTGGTATGGTGTGACTCCTTCCCGCCGTTTTTTAAAATACAAGTATGATGCCATGACTCGGATTCGAACCAAGGTTGCTGCGGGCACAACGCAGAGTACTAACCACTATACGACCCTAAGGGCAGGCCAGTACAGATGCCCGAAGGCTAACAGGGCCTGCTGCTCAAACATGAAGACCTAAGTTCAGATCCCCAGCAACCACGTAAAAGCCAGGCGTGGTAGCCGATCTGTAACCTAAGTGTTGGCAGGGAGAATCAGGCAGCTGCCCGTTGTTCGGGGCTCACTGACCAGGTAGCCCATCAAAACAGCAATCTCCAGCTTCAGTGAGGGAAGACTAAGGTAAGAATGATTGAGGAAGGGGCTGAAGAGATGGCTCAGCATTCTTCCAAAGGATCTGGGTTCAATTCCCAGCACTCACATGGCAGCTCACAAGCGTCTGTAACTCCACTTCCAGGGGATCTGACTCCTTCACACAGACATACATGCAGGCAAAACACCAATGCACATAAAATAAAATTTAAAAAATTTTTAAAAAGGGTGGTTGAGGAAGACATCCCCTTGTTATGTCTGACTCCCTCATGCACCTGCACAGGTGAATACACCCACATGCACACAAACACACGCACATGTAAGATATCGCCAGTAAACTTGGTCTTTCGCTGGGCGGTGGAGGCGCACGCCTTTAATCCCAGTGGGAGGCAAAGACAGGTAGATCTCTGTGAGTTCAAGGCCAGCCTGGTCTACAGAGCGAGATCCAGGACAGGCCCCAAAACTACACAGAGAAAAAAACTACCCTGTCTCAAAAAAACCAAAAACAAACAAAGAAAAAACTTCGTCTTTCCTTTGGCCCAAAGCATTCGGTAGGAAATACAGATAATACGGCAATAAAGAAAACTACACCCAAAAATGGATCAGTGGGAATGGCAAGAAGAGTGGGAACGGCAAGATGAGTCAGAGGGTTAAGGTCCGAGGGTAAAGGGACTTGCCACCAAGTCTGAAAACCTCCATTTGATCCCCGGGACTCCCACATGGTGGCAGCAGAGAGCTGATTTTGGCAAGTTGTCCCCTGACCTCCATACTTGCAGTATGACATGCATACACCCCTCACGATAAATAAAAATTTAAAAGAAAGAAAGAAGGGGGTCATGGTAGTTGTCTCCTTTAATCTCAGCACTTGAGAAGCAGAGGCAGGGAGAACTCTGTGAGTTCTAGGCCTGCCTGATCTATACAGAGTGAGCTCCAGGCCAGCTAGGGATACATGGTGAGACCTTGTTCAAAAAACAAAAAGACATATACATAAATACCTACGTATAGGCAAAGAAGAAAATCTAGAAGAATGCATATTAAACTGGTGTTATATTAATACAGAGATATTAGATTAAAAGTTTCTAATTCATATAAAAATATAATTGGCTTATAAAATGACAGGTTTCCTAATGGTATTTTTGTTTATTTGTTTTGTTTTGTTTTTGTTTCTTGAGACAGGGTTTCTCTGTGTAGCCTTGGCTATTCTAGAACTCATTCTGTAGACCAGGCTAGTCTCGAACTCAGAGATCTGCCTGCCTCTGCCTCCTGAGTGCTGGGATTAAGGGAGTGAACCACCAATGCCCAGCCCTAATGGTATTTTCTATATATATTTCATTTTGGTTGATTGTCTCACATGGCCATCAGCTCTTCTCCTATTGCTCTGACCCCCCCTTTAACTCCTGTACCCCCCTTCCATTTTGATAGCGCATGCATTCTATTGTCCTCCCCACCTCTCACGTTTTAGAAGAGATTTATTTATTTATATATTTTGGTGCTTTTTTTTTTTAAGATTTTATTTATTTATTATGTATACAGCATGTATGACTGCAGGCCAGAAGAGGGCACCAGATGTCATTACAGATGGTTGTGAGCCACCATGTGGTTGCTGGGAATTGAACTCAGGACCTCTGGAAGAGCAGTCAGTGCTCTTAACCTCTGAGCCATCTCTCCAGCCCCCTATATTTTGGTTTTATGAGACAGGGTCTTTCTATGTAGCCGTGGCTGGCCTGGAACTCACTATGTAGTAATGATAAGTTTTTTTTTGCATCCTGATAAACCTCTCCACCGGCAGCAATCCAAATCAGACCAAATCAGACTGAATTAGAAAAAGCCCTGGTTTAATGCCTAAAGTGTTCCTGATTGATTCTCTGCCCCCCTTCCCCCCCCCCCCCCAGAGAGGAGACAGGGATGAGAGACTAGAAAACCATGTGTCTGTTTTCTGGCATGAAGCTTAAACACTCTGTGGGAGTGGTCTTGAGTCTCTTTGCGGGAGAAGCCATGTTTGGCCAGCTTTGAAGGGGCGGGTTTGGGTAAAGAGATGGGGAGGTGAGTTGAGGTGAATCGTCCACCAGAACATAGACCAATTTGGTATCAAACTCACAGATATCCACCTGCCTCTGCCTCTTGGGTGCTGGGATTAAAGGTGTGCACCACCATGCAAGGTGAAAAGGTATTATTATTGTTGGTTGTGGTAGTGGTGGTGGTGTGTGGGGGTTTGTGCACATAAATACAGTGTCCATGGAGGCCAGGAGAGGCTATGGGATATAGCAGGCTTTCTTTGGGCCTCTAACCAGCTTCCAAATCATGACATGGAGACTTCTTATTAATTATGAATGCTCAGCCTTAGTTTAGTTTAGGCTTGTTTTTGTATAGCACTTTTTTAAAAAACTTAATTTAACCTGTTTCTCTTCATCTCTCTCTCTCTCTCTCTCTCTCTCTCTCTCTCTCTCTCTCTCTCTCTTTGGCTTTTTGAGACAGGGTTTCTCTGTGTGACTTTAGAGTCTGTCCTGGAACTTGCTTTGTAGACCAGGCTGGCCTCGAACTCGCAGAAATCCACCCGAGTCCTGGGATTAAAGACATGCGGCCACCGCCAGCCAGCTTCATCTCTGTTTTGCCTCAGGCCTGTTTACCTTTCTTTCATTCTCTATGTCCTACATCCACTACTTCCTCTGCTTCTGGCTGGCTGGTGTCTCCCCTTCTTTATCTTCCTTTCTTTGCTCTCTCTTGAACCTAGGTTCCTCCTCTTACTTATTCTCTCTGCCCACCAGCCCTGCCCATCCTTCCTCTGACTAGCTATTGACTGTTCAGCTTTTTATTAGATCGATCAGGTGCTTAGGCAGGCAACGTGAAACAGCAACACGTTTGCCTAGTTAAACAAACGCAGCATAAACAAATGCAACACACCTTTACATAGTAAAACAAATGCAACATAAACAAATGCAACACACCTTTACATAGTTAAACAAATGCAGCATAAACAAATGCAACACACCTTTACATAGTTAAACAAATGTAGCATAAACAAATGCAACATACCTTTACATAGTTAAACAAATGCAGCATAAACAAATGCAACACATCTTTACATAGTTAAACAAATGCAACATAAACAAATGCAACACACCTTTACATAGTTAAAGTAACAGTCCACAAGAGTAGGATCCTCTGGAGTTGGAGTTACAGAAGGTTGTGAGCCACCCTACATGGGTGCTTGGAACCAAACTTGGGCCTCTGCAAGAACAGTGTGTGTTCTTAATGGCCAAGCCACCTCTCCAGACCCCACCTCCTCTCTTAAAACTCCCCCCCCCCCCCATCTCATGGACCCCTTCCTACTTTCCTGGTCTTTACCCACATACACAACCATCCAGATACACACATTGAACAATTAGGAGCCAGGATCTGCATATGAGAGAACATATGTTTGTCTTTCTAAGCAGGTTACCTCACTTAATGTAATGTTTTCCAGGTCTATCCCACCCTCCTGAAATTTTCCTAATTACATTTTCTTTAGAGCTGAATAAAGCCCCATCGTGAATAAGCACCACACTTTGAGTATCCACTCACTATCTGTCTTCATTTCCTGGCTGTTGTGAAAAGATAGGTGTGGGATGAGCAGGTGTCCCTGTGGCGAGCTTCCTCTTCTCAGTACACAGCCTTGAGTGGTACAGCTGGGTCATGTGGTAGGCTTAGATTTTTGTTTGTTTTCCTTTAAAACAGGGTCTCTCTGTGACATAGTCTATGTAGTCCAGCCAGGTCTGGAACTCGGTATGTAGACCAGGCTAATCTATAATCCACAAAGATCTACCTGCCTCTGTCTCCCTAATGCCATGAGTAAAGGCGTAGGTTGCCACATCCTGCTATTTTTAGTTTTTTTTTTTTTAACTTTATTATTTTATTTGGGTGAGTGTTTATACATCTGTGCACAACTAGTATAACACCTGGTGCTCTCAAAAGACCGCATTGGATTCCCTAGAATCAGAGTTGGTGATGGTTGTGAGCCACCCGGGGTGCTGGGAATTGAACCTAGGTCCTCTGCAAGAGCAGCAAGTGCTCTGAACCACTGAACTGTGTCTCCAGCCCCTACTTTTAGCTTTTTCGAGAAACATCTACACTGATTTCCATAGTGGCTGTACAAGTTCTCACTCTGGCCAGGAATGGATAAGGGCTCTCCCTTTCCCACATTTTCCCCACAACTTGTTGTCATGTTTTCTTGATGATAGCCATACAGACTGGGGTGAGACGGGATCTCAGAACAGTTCATTTGTAGTCAATTTGTTGGTATGTGTGTGATGAGATGGAGAGGATGTGCCGAGGCATAGTGGGAAATCAAAGGACAACTTCATGGAGTTGGCTCTCTCCATCCATATTTTTGTGGGTCCCAGGAATTGAACTCAAGTCACCAGCAGTGTGCAACAAGCATCTTTACCTACTGGCCAACTCTCCAGCCCTCCTCAAAGCGGCTTTCATCCGCATTTCCTTGACAGCTGGGATATCGGGCACATTTAAGAATATTTGTTGGCTATTGTATTTCTTAGTGCATGTTCCCGTGTGTTGCGGACAGGTTGGCTTGTTTATAGTTCTGTCTGTCTGTCTGTCTGTCTCTACCCACCCCCTGTCTGTATGTGTGCACACTGTGGGTGCATGCTCTCTGATGCTCCTCCTCTGACGCTCTCGGCCTTCCTCTTTTGAGGCAGGGTCTCTGATTGAACCTAGGATTTGCCCTTTGGCAGCCAGGTTGGCAGCCAGCAAGCCTCAGCGATCCTCCTGTCTCTGTTCTGCCCCCCTCCGCAGCACTGGGTTGGTTCTATGTGAGTTGTCGCCTAGTATTGTGATGTAGGATTTTACCCACTCAGCCGTCTTGCCAATCCAAAAAGCACATGAGTGCTCCATAGCTGAACTCAGGTGCTCATGCTTGCACAGCAAACGTTGTTAGCACTGAGCCTTCTCCTCAGCCCCTAGTTCCTAGTTTTTATAATTCTTCCTTTCTTCTTCCACCTCCTCCTCTTCCTCTTTCTTCTCTTCCTTCTCCTCCTTCCTTTTCTTCCTCCTTCTCCTTCTTGTTCTTCTTTTCCTCTTCCTCCTCTTTCCTTTTGTTTTTTGTTTGTTTGTTTTTTTTGGGATTTTTTTTTTTCTTTTTGGTTTTTTGAGACAGGGTTTCTCTGTGTAGCTTTGCGCCTTTCCTGGATCTCGCTCTTTAGACCAGGCTGGCCTCGAACTCACAGAGATCCGCCTGGCTCTGCCTCCCGAGTGCTGGGATTAAAGGCGTGGGCCACCACCGCCTGGCTTCCTTTTGTTTTTGTTTTTGTTTTTTTTTTTTTGAGAATGGGTTTCTCTGTATTGTTCTGGCTATCCTGGAACTCTCACTGTAGTATAGATCAGGCTGGCCTAAAACTCAGAGATCTGCCTGCCTCTGCCTCCTGAGTGCTGGGATTAAAGGTGTGCACTGTGCCAAGGTTTTTTCCTTATGGTTTATTTATTTTATGGGCTCAAGGGGCAGCTCGTAACCACCCGTAACTTCAGCTCCAGGGGATCCAATGCCTTCTTCTGGCCTCCAAGTGCACCTATACACACATGTGGTGCACACACACTTAAATAACAATAAATATTTTTAAAGATGTATTTGTTTTTAATTATGTATCTGTATATGTGGGTATGTGCACAGGAGTACAGTTGCCCGTGGGGGCCTGAGGAATTGGATCTCCTGGAGCTGGAGTTGCAAGCAGGTGTGAGCTGATGAGGGTGTTGGGAACTGAATTCAGGTCCTCCGCAGAACAACACATGCTCTTAACCACTGAGCCATCTCTCCAGCTCCTGCAGTTCTTCATATATTCGAGATATGAACCCTGTCTGAAACAGCTGGTGAAGATTTTCTTCCATTCTGTAGTCTGTCTATTCACTTTGTCCATAGGTTCTTTTGTATGGAGAGGCCTTCTAATTTTATAGACTACCATATGTTAATTCTTGGGACTATTTCCTGTGCTACTGGGTTTCTAGCCAGACATTTTTTTCCTATATCTAAATCCTGAGGTGTTTCCATTTAGCAGTTTCAACATTTCTGGTTTTATTTTATTTTTAAATTTTATTTTATTTTAACTCATGTGTATGAGGGCTTCATGTCTGTGTGTACACCATGTAAATTGGTAGTAAAGCCATCTTCACAATAATGCTGCCAGTCCAGGAGCATGGAAGGTCTTTCCATGGTTTAGAGTCTTCATCTTCTTTCATTGTCTTCAAGTTTTCCTTATACAGATGTAGTGGGTAGCCATTCCAGCTTTGATCTGGAAGTTCCAACCCAGATATTGGTGTAATTATTAAGGCCACTCCACGTAGTTAAAAGGAGATTTATTTAATGGCGTAACTTACAGATTAAGGGATAGGTAGGTCGCGGGGTCTGGGGAAGGTGTATCACAGTCCAGCGGTGTTCTCTGGAGCTCTGCTTGGTACACCTCTCCAGTCCAGGGTCCCGCAACAGAGAGAGCGCCCGCCGATCCAGATCTCGGGTCCCCAGGCGCCTCCTTTCGCCCCGCCTTGTAGGCGTGACAGTTGCCGAAGTCTCAATGGGGGTTGGAACTTCCAGATCAAAGCTGGAATGGCTACCCACTACATACAGATCTTTCCTCCTTGGTTAGGTTTATTGCTAGATAATTTATGTACAGAACATATAAAGTGACAGAACAGGTTTTCAAACAACTACTACTGTGACTACTTTTAGAAATATACTGTTATGGATTTGGGGTCATTCAGAGATTCACCAGTCTGACCATTAACAAATTGTAACAAGGAAGAGGTTTTTATTTCACATACTGGCACCAGGTCTACTCCTGGGATTCAGAATTCCAAAGTATAGTGCCCAGCCACCCCAGTCGGGATTGTAAAGGCAAATAATACAGAGTTACAGTCTGTCTAAGTGCAAGCAGAAAGTCCTCTGGAGCAAAGCAAAGTTTGTTTACAGAAGCAGAAACAGCAGTTGACCTTATGACCTTGCATAAACAACAGATTTGTTAAAATTATACAAGACCAGGCAATTACAAAAACCAACCCTTAACAGCCCTTACCGTTCTGAAGTCCAATTTTGTTTTATAGTTCTCTTAAGTACAGTAATTTTAAACTTTTTTTTCTTTTTTTAAAATTTTTTTTATTTTTTTATTTTTATTTTTTTAATTTTAAACTTTTAATCATAGAGTGAGCCATCAACATAACGGTAGCCATCTCAATACATGTAAGCCTATGTCTAGGCAAAGGGGAAATCTAGGAGAGTAAATATTAACATGGTTCTACCAGTGTAGTGATACATTAGGTTTAAGTTTCTCCAATTCATTTAACTTCCTCATTCTTCTTTTATAAAATTATTTTTATAGATGTGAGTGTTTTGCCAGCATGTCTGTGCACCACGCATGTAGTGCCTGAAGAGGCCAGAAGAGGGCGTCAAATATCCGGGAACTGTAGTTATAAGCAGTTGTTAACTGCCATATGGGTGCTGGGAATAGGTCCTGTGGAAGAGCAGCCAGTGCTCTTAATCACTGAGCCATCTCTCTAGCCCCTAACATCCCAATTTTTCTATGACAACATGTTGATTGTATAAACAAATAAATGAATGAATATACATAATTCTTTGGTGTGGGATGGTCTTTCTGTATGCTGTGAATATGTGTCGCTACCATTGGTTAATAAAGAAGCTGCTATGGCCTATGGCAAGGCAGAATAGAGCCAGGCAGGGAATCCAAGCAAAGAGACAGGGAGAAGGAAGGCACTGAGCTCTGCTGGGGAGCAAGATCTCATGGAACACAGGAAATGCCACACATCCACGTGGCAAAACAGAATTAATAGAATTAGGTTAATTTAAGAAGAAAGAGCTAGCTAGTAATAAGCCTGAGCCATATACCAAACAGTTTGTGATTAATATAAGACTCTTTGTGTTTATTTTATAAAAAAAGGCTGCTGCCTAGGCAGGACCAAGAAACTTCAGTCTATACTTCTTGGTTTGTTTTGACTTTTTTTTTAATTATTATTTTATATATATGAGTATTTTGCCTCTATGTAACACCTGTCTGGTTTTTTTTGGGGGGTGGGGTTGCTTTTTTTTTTTTTCCCCAAGACAGGGTTTCTCTGTGTAGTTTTGGTACCTGTCCTGGATCTCGCGCTGTAGACCAGGCTGGCCTCGAACTCACAGAGATCCGCCTGGCTCTGTCTCCCCAGTGCTGGGATTAAAGGCGTGCGCCACTGCTGTAACACTTGTCTGTGAAACACCTTCTTGCCTAGTGTTGCCAGAGACCAGAAGAGGTTAACTGGTTCCCTGGAACTGAAGTTACAGAAAGTTGTGAGCCTCTATGTGGGTGCTGGGAATTGAACCTGGATCCTCTGGGAAAGCATCCGATGCTCTTAGCATTGACTCATCTCTTCAGTCTCTTGGGTTTTTTTTGTTTTTTTTTTGTTTTTTTTTTTTTTTCCGAGACAGTGTTGCTATGCAGCCTCAGCTATCTGGTATACACTGTGTAGCCCAGGCTGGCCTCAGACTTTGGACAATCCCCCTGCCTCAGCCTGCCAAGTGCTGAGATTATGGGTGCAAGACACTGCAACCTGCTGCATTTTGCTCTTTTTGAAACAGATGAATCCCTCATGAAGGATAGATGGGATTTGGAAACAAACTAGATATATTTGTGGAGGATTCGAGTAAGAAGAGTTTGGATTACTTCCTTTCCTTAATCTCTATAATTTAATTTAAGACAGGTCTCAGCCAGGTAGTGGTGGCACATGCCTTTCGTCCCAGCACTCGGGAGGCAGAGGCAGGTGGATCTCTGTGAGTTCGAGGCCAGTTTGGTCTACAGATCCAGTTCCAGGACAGTTAGGGCTCCACAAAGAAGCCCTGTCTTGAAAAACAAAAACAAACAAACAAACAAACAAAAAAGACCGGTCTCAACATTTAGCTCAGACTGGCCTGGAACTTAAAATTTCCTGGCCTCAGCATCCCAAGTGCTAGGATTACATACAAGGATGGAAATTCATAGGCTTCTTTTTCTGTCTCTCCCTTCTCAGAGCCAGGAATAGAATCCAGGGCTTCACACTTCACACTCCAACTCCCCATAAGCCTGTTCAGCCTGTTGAGAAATAAAGAGGAAGGGCAGTTGTACCCTGAGGAAGGATGTAATTATCCCTTTCTTTTTCTTTCTTTCTCTTTCTGAGACAGGGTTTCTCTGTGTAACAGCCCTGGCTGTCCTGGAACTCACTTTGTAGACCAGGCTGACCTCAAACTCACAGAGATCCACCTGCCTCTGCCTCCTGAGTGCTGGGATTAAAGGTGTGTGCCACCACCACCCGGCTAATTATCACTTTCTTTTTGCTTGTATCTAATAGAATTTCTCTGCTGACACTGTTATCGTGAGTGCTGTGAGTTGTGCTCATAACTTTCTTTCTCCTCCAAGGATGCTAACCTAATTCTCTCTGTCTGGGTTGTCAGAGGTGTTAGGATTCTGCCACTCCTCCAGCTGCATCACCGCACATGCGCAATTCAATAGCTAAGCAAGGGGTCTTACGTCATCCGTGTGCTGCACGATTACTAATGCGCCCAGCGTGGTCATGCAATCTGCTCATGTGTGGTGTAAGCCCACAGGCGCATGTGCAGGAGAATCCTTAAAAAGCCAGTCACAGACTCCTCCCCTCTCTTCTGCTCTCTCTTCTCCACCCCCTCTCTCCCTGCACGTGTCTTTCACAGACCTGGTCACTCCCTTCTGCCCCCCCACCCCCAATAAAGCTCTGATATTGGGTTTTTCCGTGCCTTGTGACCTTTCTCGCATGGTAACAAGCGCCATATTTAAAACCAACAGGAGGTTCACAGAGAAAAGCAGTCTCTAGCTTTAGCTGACTGTAATGCAGAGCTTCTGAGAGAATGAGCAACTTCTCCCAGAAGCTCACAGCATACCCTAGGCACTATTCTGAAAGCTTTACGTGTGCACTAGCCCACCTGCTAACACCTTCATTATGTCCTTGTTTGTTTGTTTGTTTGTTTTTTGAAACAGAGTTTCTCTGTGTAGCCATGGCTGTCCTGGAACTTATTTTGTAGCCCAGGCTGGCCTCGAACTCACAGAGATTCGCCTGCCTCTGCCTCCCAGTGCTGGGATTAAAGGCGTGGGCCACCACCAACGGGCTTTCATTATGTCTTTACGAAGGGGAATTATCAATGAAGCTATTGAACAGATAACAAGGTGTTTGTTAGAGGAAGAGCCCACAAGGTCACACAGCCCTGAATGACCATCTGTCTCTAGAGTCATATGGACAGTTGTGCTGGTTAGTTTTTTGTCAACTTGACACAGTTTGGAGTCATTTGGAGAGAGAGATCCTTAGTTGAGGATTTGCCTTCATCAGATTGGCCTGTAGACAATTCTGTTGGGGGCATTTTCTTGATTAATGATCAATGTAGAAGGGCCACCCCTGGCCGGGCGGTGGTGGCACAAGCCTTTAATCCCAGCACTTGGGAGGCAGAGGCAGGGGAATCTCTGTGAGTTCGAGGCCAGCCTGGTCTACAAAGCGAGTTCCAGGAAAGGCGCAAAGCTACACAGAGAAACCCTGCCTCAAAAAAACAAAAAAAAAAAAGTGGGCCACCCCTGGACATTGATCCTGAGGTATTGTCTTAGTATTTTATTGCTGTGAAGAGACACTATGACCAAAGTAACTTAAAAAAGAAAGCATGGGCTGGAGAGATGGCTCAGAGGTTAAGAGCACTGACTGCTCTTCCAGAGGTCCTGAGTTCAATTCCCAGCAACCACATGGTGGCTCACAACCACCTGTAGTGAGATCTGGTGCCCTCTTCTGGCCTGCAGTCACATATGCTGTATACATAGTAAATAAATAAATCTTTAAAAAAAAAAAAAAAAAGAAAGCATTTGGGCTGGAGAGATGGCTCAGAGGTTAGAAGCACTGGCTGTTCTTCCAGAGGTCCTGAGTTCAAATCCCAGCACCCACATGGTGGCTCACAACCATCTGTAATGAGATCAGGTGCCCTCTTCTGGCCTGCAGGGATACATACAGGCAGAACACTGTATACATAATAAATAAATCTTTAAAAAAAAAAAAAACATTTAATTGGGGGCTTGCTTACAGTTTAAGAAAGTTAGTCTATGACCATCATGGCAGGTAGCATGTCACCAGGCAGACAGGCCTGGCTCTGGAGCAGTGGCTAAGAGTTTATATCTGATCCACAAACAGCAACTTGGCCTGGTGTGGGCTTCTGAAACCTTGAAACCCACCCCCAGTGACACTCCTTCTCCCACAGGGCCAAACCTACTCCAAGAAGGCCACACCTCCTAATCCTTCCTAAACAGTCCACCAACTGGGAAACAAACATAAAATATGAGCGTTTATGGGGGCCATTTATGGGGGCCATTCTCCTTCAAACCACCACAGGTGTATAAGAGAGCAAGCTGAGCCTTTAATCCCAGCACTCAGGAAGCAGAGGCAGGCAGATCTATGTGAGTTCAAGATCAGCCCGGTCTACACATTTAGTTCCAAGACAACTAGGGCTACCTAGAGAGACCTTGTCTCAAACTCAAAAACAAACAAACAAACAAACAAAAACTGAGCAGGCCAGGAGGAGCAGGCCAGAAACCACACTCCTCCATGGTCTCTGCTTCAGTTCCTGCCTCCAAGTCCCTGCCCTGTTAGAATTCCTGACTTGACTTCCCTCAAAAATGGACTGTGGTTGAGACATACAAGCCAAACAAATCCTTTCCTCCTCAGGTGGCTTTTGATCATGGTCTTTATCACAGCTCTAGGAAGCAAACGAGGACACAGTACGGAACTTGTGAGTTGAATTTGGCAAGAGCTTTAATCCCATTTGATAGGTAAGGAGGAGAAAAGTTCAAAGACACGACTTTCCACTCCTCTTCCTCCTCCTTTGCGCACGCATATGTGTGTGTGTGTGTGTGTGTGTGTGTGTGTGTGTGTGTGTGTGTGTGTGTGTCTGCATGTTGGGAACTGAGCTAGGGTCCTCACTAATACTAAGCAAGAAATCCCACCATTAGCCTGGTGTGGTAGCACACACCTATCCCAACACTCAGGCAGCTGAGGCAGGAGGTTACTGATTTCTAGACCAGCCAGGACTCCATAGCATGACTGAGCAGCAGGATGGCAACTCTACTGCTGTGCTACCTGCTGCCCAGGGGTGATTTTCTTTTTCTTTTTTTCTTTATTTATGTTTTGTTTTTTTTTGAGACAGGGTTTTTCAATGTAGTTTTGGTGCCTGTCCTGGAACTCACTCTGTAGACCAGACTGGCCTCAAACTCACAGAGATCCACCTGCCTCTGCCTCCTGAGTGCCGGGATTAAAGGCATGTGCCACCACCTCCCGGCCCAGAGGTGATTTTTCTGAGGTTGTGTAAGGAGAATAGTGCCAGATATGTGGTTGAAGCAAGAATAAGGTATGTGTATCATAGCTGAGGATGTAATTCCGTCCCAGAATACTTGCCCAGCATCCACAAGACCCTGGATTCCATCCCAGCAACACCCCCCCCAACACCCTCTAAAATCATTATATATCTGTGTGGTACATGTCCATGAATGTGCAGCTGTGCACACACACACATATGCAGGCAAGGCCAAACTTTGTGTCTTTCTCTACAACTCTCCACATATTGCCTTGAGACGGGGTCTGTCACTAACTGGAAGGTAGCCTTGCCCCCTGGCTGGCTAGCAAACTCTCAGGGTCCACTTGTCTCCACAGTCCAGAGTTGGTATGGTGACATTCCCATAGGTCTGAGGCACTGGGTCCTTGACATGGTGTGCCCATATATCAACAATACACGTTCACTCGGGAGTTCATCTACTCTTTACATATTCATTCAAGGCTCCCTCCACTCCCTACAGTATTGGGCACACCTGTGATCCCAGAATTTGAGAGGCAGAGGTAGAAGGATCACTGCAGGTTTAAGGCCAGGTTGAGGTTCATAGTGATATCCTGTCTCAAATAAACAACAACAACAAAATACCAGAATAAAACAAACCCACCAATATGCATGGAAACAGCAAATGAAAAGAGCACTTTAACGTGTTATTGAAGCTGCCTTAGGCAGGGTTAGGGCAAGGAGGGAGCTACGTGGTATACAGTCCCCTGCAGACTGCCTTGGTCACTGTTCTGTTGCTGTGAAGAAGCACCATGACCAAGGCAACCAAAGAAAGCACGTAACTGGGGCTTCAGTTTCAGGGGTTTACTCCATTATCATCCTGGCAGGAAGCATGGCGGCAGGTATGGTGCTGGAGTAGTAGCTGAGAGCTACATTCTGATCCACAGGCAGAGAGAAGCTCAGCCTGGTATGGGTTTTATTTAGATTTTTTTGAGGCAGGGTTTCTTTGTGTAGCTCTGGCTGTCCTAGAAATCACTTTGTAGACCAGGCTAGTCTCGATTATTATCATGGTCCAGCCTTAATTATCTTCCCAGGGCCCAGAAGAGAAGCTACGAACATTGAGAATTATTTTCAGGAAAAGAATCTAAGTACACCGAGCTCTTAGTCCATCTACTTTATTCCTCTGGGATAAAATCCTATCTACACAGCTTCAGTTCTGTTCTCATGCCTAGCTCCTTTCTTCCCTGATTTCTCTCTACATTTATCTGCTGTCCCCTCTAAGTTCTATCTTAAGTCTCTCATCTTAATTCTGCCCCATCTTGGTTTTTCTCATCTTATTCTTCTAGTTCTCCATCTAGTTCTCAAGTCAAAATCCTCTCCCAGTCTCTGAGGTTTACAGTTATATAACCATACAATAGCAGTGCTCTAGCTAAAGCAAGGTCACCAGGCTTGAATTCTTTTTTTTTTTAATTTATATTTTATGTATGAGTGTTCTGCGTGTATATCTGCATGCCAGAAGAGGGCATCAGATCCTATTATAGATGGTCATGAGCCACCATGTGGTTGCTGGGAATTAAACTCAGGACCTCTGAAAGAGCAGCTAATGCTCTTAACCCCTGAGCCTCTCTCCAGCTCCAGGCTTGAACTCTTACAGAGTCACAAAGGCAGACAAGAGTTTTTCTCAGGCAGTGACTGCCAGGCTTCCTTTTACAACCCAAAAGGGGAGTGGTAAGGGAGGAGGTCAACTAAGAGCTAAAATCAGTTAATATATCAGACAAAGGGAATTTATGTGCTCAAACTACATTCCTAGAAGTGGTTAAGTAAATGTTAGGAGTCTTTAGCGTTAGTATAAATACCACTAGGGCTGTATAAGAAAGGAGGGTCTGGCTAGGCGGTGGTGGCGAACGCCTTTAATCCCAGCACTCGGGAGGCAGAGCCAGGCAGATCTCCGTGAGTTTGAGGCCAGCCTGGTCTACAGAGTGAGATCCAGGAAAGGCGCAAAGCTACACATAGAAACCCTGTCTCAAAAAAAAAAAAAAAAAAAAAAAAGAAAGAAAGAAAGAAAGGAGGGTTTGAGCTTAATTTACCTTAATGCAGCAGATCTTTTGGCCTTAGATGCTTGATAGGTATTTCAGGTAAAATACACTGTTATGAGTTCTTGGAAGCATACACAGCATACAAGAAAATCATTGCAGAAATCAGCTAGTATATATACAAAAGCTAAAATATCACCAAGACTTCTTAAGCCATGGCTTGACCTTCAGAAAAGTCCTTGACCTTTCCAAGTAGTAGCTTTTGTGATAGTATCTGAATTCCATTACATTTTCCTGTGGCTCGCAGCAGGCTGGCCTGGAACTTGTAGAGATCCTCCTACCTCTGTCTCCCAAGTGCTGGGATTAAAGGCATGGACCACCACTATCCAGATGGGGTGGGCTTTTTTAACCTCAAAGCCTACCCTCAGTGACACATTTCCTCCAACAAGGCCACACTTCCTAATCTTTCTCAAATAGTGCCACTCTCCAATGTCAAAGCATTAACTATCTAAGCCGATGGTGGAGGCATTCTTATTCAAACCACTATACTGTCATACCAGAATATCATGGACTGGGTGTCACAAACAACAAACATTTATAGTCTCATAGTTCTGCAGTTTGGAAGTCTAAGGACAAGTGTGAGCAGGACTGGTATCTGGTGAGGTACCGTGGAATATTAATCTAAGATGTGTTACATTCATTTATGCTGTGGAATATTTGTTTAATGGTGCAAAGACGTGTTGCATTTGTTTGATTAAATGAAATGAACCTGGGGTCAGGAGGCTGAGTCAGCAACTAGCTGACAGGAAGTGGTAGGGAGGAACTAAGTATAGCCAGGGTTCTTAAGTGGGGGTTGAGCAGGAGGATGCCCTGTATTTTGGGAGAGTGAGCAAGGAGAGAAGGTTAGCTGCTTGCTGTTCAGCCTCTCTGAGTGAGCAGAATTTCACCTCAACCTTTGAATCCTGAGTTCTATAGAGGGACAGAGATCTAGATAAAGTTTCCTTTGGCTGTGACAGAGCTGGTGCTGAACCGCTCGCTGCTGGGAGCTGAGGACTTGCCCATTAGGATAGGAGTTGCTTAAGGGGCAGCCACTGCATTTAATGAAAAACAGCAGGGAGGTCCTCTCTTGGGGTGCAGAGCCACCTTCCCGATGTATCCTTACCACGCGTTCTCTCTGTACCTGGGGTGGGGGGAGTAGCTTTTTCCCTCTTATAAGGAGGATTAAGCCAAACTTAATTACCTCCTTCCAGGCTCTATATGCAAATATGGTCACACAGGGCTTCAACGTATAAATGGGGGAGGGGAGCACAATCATAAAGTTCAGTTCATAGTAGAGGCTAAAAGGGCTAGAGTAAGTCAAATCAAAAGAAACAGAGAAGCCAGGCTAGATTGCACCGGCCTGTAATCCCAGCACTGGGAAATTGAGACAAGATGGAAAGTTCTAGGCCATTTGGGGCTACAGAGGGAGACCCTAAAATGGGGTTAAAGTGGAGAGTGAGCAGGGTCCAGATGAAACAGGCTCGTGTAGACTCTGAGCGGCTAGTTTTAAAGGTCCAGAAGAGTTCATCCACACACCCAAAGTCACCCAGCTCAATGTTACGAAGTTTGTCTGTTCTAGCTGATGGGATCTAAAGCCCAGGTCATAGAAAACTCAGAATGGTCCTGATGATATGCTGAATAGGTGTACTTCCTTTTACCTTGAGGAAGCTGGGGTCGAGAGAGGTCAAATGACTTGCCTAAGGTCACACAGCAAGTCTGTGGTAGATCTAGATTTTGTGGGGGCCTCTTTCTAGCCCCAAACCAAGGATCTTTGTTTATGTTCTGCAGACTTCCGGCCTTTATTCTGCCTAGCTTCTTTGCTCATTTTTAAAATTTATTTTTATTTTATGTGCACTTATTTTATGTATTGCCTGCATGTATGTCTGTGTGAGGGTGTTGGATCCTCTGGAACAGGAGTTATAGGCTGCCTTGTAGGTACTGAACCTACTTGAACCTGGGTCCTCTGGAAGAGCGGTCAGTGCTTTTAATCCGAGTCACCTCTCCACCCTCATTTACTCTTTGTGTGTGTGTGTGTGTGTGTGTGTGTGCGCGCGTGTGCGCACGCATGCATCTAACAGATCAAGTGTTATGAAGCACATAGAATGTAGAAATTTGAAAGATATAATCCCTGTCCCCCAGAGTTCTGCCAGGGCATCAAATTACAGACAGGTAAGCAAATGTGGGCATGGGGGAGGGGGCCTGAGAAAGGTGCCAGGTAGTTTAAAATAGAAACAACTGAGGAAGATTTCCCTGAAGAACTGTTCACCTGGTGCAGAAAAGGAAGTGTCAGGGCTGGTTGCTTGTATAGGTCCGTGGTGGGTGCTTGTCTTTGTGATGGCTTGAATAAGAATGTCACCCTTGCCAGTGGTGGTGGCGCATGCCTTTAACCCCAGCACTCAGGAGACAGAGGCAGGTGGATCTCTGTGAGTTCCAGGACAACCAGGACTATTACACAGTGAAACCCTGTCTCGAAAAACCAGACCAAAAAAAAAAAAAAAAGAATGTCACCCATAAACTTGGGTATTTGAAGATTTGGCCCCCATTTGCACTGTTGGGAAGGTGGGCCAGCCTTGCTGGAGGAAGCACATCACCTGAGGGTCTTTCAGTGTTTGCTGCCTGGCCCAACTTCCAGTCCCCACCCCCACCCGTCGTCTCCCCACCACCCAGCTTTTTTTTTTTCCAGACAAGGTCTTTTTTTTTTTTTTTTTTTTTTTTTTTTTGGTTTTTCGAGACAGGGTTTCTCTGTGTAGCTTTGCGCCTTTCCTGGGACTCACTTGGTAGCCCAGACTGGCCTCGAACTCACAGAGATCCACCTGGCTCTGCCTCCCGAGTGCTGGGATTAAAGGCGTGCGCCACCACCGCCCGGCCAGACAAGGTCTTTTTATGTAGCCCTGGCTATCCTGAAACTCACTCTGTAGACTCAGAGATCCGCCTGCCTCTGCCTCTGCCTCCCAAGTTCTGGGATTAAAGAGGTGTGCCACCACTGCTGTGCCCATCCCTGTCCCTGTACCACCCCCCCCACCCCACCCCCCTGGTTGAAGGTGTGATTTCTTAGCTTCTTGCTCTGGCTGTCTGCTACCATACCCTTAAGGACGGACTCTTATCCTTCTGGAACCATAAGTCAAAATAAAAAATCCTTTCTTCTGTAAGATACTCTTGGTCAAATAGTTTGTGGCTAGCCTGGTCTACAGGAGACCCAGTCTCAAAAACAAAACAAAATAAGTGCAATCAAGGCCTGTAATCCTAACACTTAGGGTGTCAAGGTGGTAGGCCTGAAAATTCAAGGCCAGCCTGGATAGATGGTGAGACTCTGTCTCAAAATATCCAAAATCCAGGGAGCTGGGCGTGTAGTGGGAGTCGAGCTTGGCAGTTCCCAAGACTTGAGTTCAATCCAGCATTACCACCCCTGAAAAAGAACCCATTGCCTGAGCTGGGAAACTGTTGGCCCCTGCTTCCTCCAATCCTGATGTTGTTGTTGTTCACAAACACCCTGGGAAGTTTTTCTTTCTTCTTCGGCTCATCTTGCTAATCCCTCACCAGACTTGCTAAGGAGAACATCTCGCTTCCTTTCTTTCTGCTCATTCCCCACCTCTCACCAGGATGATGGGGCTGCACTGGGGCTTGGCATAGAGATCTGTGGAAAATGAAAGGGCTGAAGCTGTGTATGGGGAGAGAAGAAAAAGGAGCATCAGGGCTGTAGAGGTGGCTCAGCCATTGAGAGCATGTGCTACTCTCCCGGAGGACCTGAATTCAGTTTCCATTATCTACAGGCAGTTCACAACTACCTGTGACTCCAGGTCCAGGGCATCCAATGCCTTGCTCTGGGGCACTCATGTGCACCCATCCCCATCCCCAAATAACTAAAAATAGAATCTTTGAATTAAAAGAAAGGAAATGTAGTATGGGTTTCTCACCCCTCTTTGAGCAGCTCGGCTTCCTGCACTGCCCGCCCCCCATCCCCACCCCACCCCCAGCCTTGTTTGACATATTCAACTTCCTGCCCCACCAGAGGAAGTGGGGAGCAACACCAGGTGCAGAGACAACCAGCCGAGCCATGGTGAGTTCTGGGGCCCAGGAATCTAGGCATCTGGCCCCCCCCCCCCCCGAGGGTCCCCAAGTCAAAGTGAACCCACAGTCAGCGACTCCCCAGCTTTTGGGCTCAGGTGGTGCCGGGCACTCCTTGGCATGTCCAGGAGCTTCCTATGGTTGTCCTGTCGTGTCCCCCCGCCCAGGACAAGGAGTACGTGGGCTTTGCTGCACTCCCCAACCAGTTACACCGCAAATCTGTCAAGAAGGGATTTGACTTCACACTCATGGTGGCAGGTCTGTGGGGTCTGGAGAGAGGTCGGGGTGTACTCCGGAGATCCGGCCATCCTCCCAGCTGACTCGTAGGCCTGTCCTGTTCGCAGGGGAGTCAGGCCTCGGGAAATCCACCCTCATCAACAGCTTGTTCCTCACCAACCTCTACGAGGATCGGCAGGTGCCAGATGCCAGTGGTAAGATCTGCCCGCCTCCACCCCTACAGGCTCCCCACCCCTACGGGCTCCCCACCCTGCTGCTGTCCTGGTCTACTCTCTGTGGTGTCCATGGCCTCTTCCTGTGTCACCAGACTGTATTCTTTTTCTTTTGGTCTGGGGACTTGGATGGCCACTGGTTTTCTCTGAGACTGTTTCCTCCCCTGGAACGGAGCCCTGCTTCAGAGCCCTACACAGCCAACTTCTCCACACCCACAGCACGCGCCACACAAACTCTGAGCATTGAGCGCCGAGGTGTGGAGATCGAGGAAGGAGGTATCAAGGTGAAGCTGACCTTGGTGGACACGCCTGGCTTTGGGGACTCTGTGGACTGCTCAGACTGGTGAGGCGGGGGGATGGATAAGAGCTAAGCCTCTCTTCCACTATGGAAGACCACGGATCCATTGTGGGCTGGTTTGTCATGGCTCCTTGGCCTAAAAGGAGGAGGCACCTGTTTCTGGAAACAGTCTGGCCCAAAGTGTCCAGTGTTTCTTCTTTTGAGAAAAAGGTTTCTCTGTGTAGCTCAGGGGCCTCAAATTCACTCTGTAACCCAAACTGGCCTTAAACTCAAAGTCCTCCTTCCAGGATTACAGACTTATGCCATGGCTGGTTCAGTGCCTTTTTTTTTTTTCCCCCAGTTGCTTGTTTTTGCTTTTTGGGATGGTGTCACATTAGCCCAGGCTGGCCTGGAACTCACTATGTAGGCCATGCTGGCCTCAAATGTGGTAATCTTCCTGCCTGGGCTTCCTGGGTGCTGGGATTACAGGCGTGGAACCACCTCACGTCTTGATGTCTCATCCATGCCCTTTCCAGTTGCCCCTGATGACCTTGGTTGGAAGCAAAGAACTTTCTTCCCACCCACAGGCCTGGCTAGCTCCATTCTGTTCCTTGCCCTGTGATCTTAGACTATACCTCTCCCCACACTCCAGCTGGCTGCCAGTGGTCCGATTCATTGAGGAGCAATTTGAGCAATACCTCCGGGACGAGAGCGGCCTCAACAGGAAGAACATCCAGGACTCCAGAGTCCACTGCTGCCTCTACTTCATCTCTCCCTTCGGCAGAGGGTCTGGAGGGCACGTGGGGGTCGAGGGACTGGGAGACTGGATAAGCCTCTGCACTCTGGAGCTGAGCCCCATCAATTCCTGCTGCAGGCTCCGGCCCCTGGATGTGGCTTTCCTCCGGGCAGTGCACGAAAAGGTCAATATTATCCCAGTCATCGGCAAAGCAGATGCCCTGATGCCTCGGGAGACTCAGGTCCTCAAGCAGAAGGTATGGGTGAAACCTGCCCTTCAGCACTGAACCTCACCTCTGCTTGGACTGGTTTTTTTTTTTTTTTTAATCTTGAGGTGGCCTTTTTTAGAGCAGGAGTTATTAGGCTAGACTGAGGGTGGGTGGTATGAGGAAAGGGTGTATGAACCTGCAGCCATGTCTGTCACAGCTCTGAACAGAATGACTATACAGCCCTGGAACTAGATGCTTGGCTAGGGCTGGTCTGAGGAAAAGCGGATGGCCACCACAACTCCTGGCATCCATTTGGTCCAGTGATAGTGATGACTCCCTGCCCCGCTGTCTTTAGAGTGCTTTCCCCTGTCCCACTTCCGGGAATTTTGGTGTCTGTCCTGTCTTTCTGCATTTCTCACCATCACGTCTCAGGATTTGGTTTTGGTCATTTTCTGTGGTCACCTCTCACTGTCTGTTCTTCACATCTTTCTTTCCCTCTGACTACCCAGTATCTCTGTACCTCACTGTTTCTGGCCATGCAATGTCGGTTGGTCACACCTCAGTTTCCCCCTCTGTCCGCTCTGAGATCCGGGACCAGTTGAAGGAGGAGGAGATCAACATCTACCAGTTCCCAGAATGTGACTCTGATGAGGATGAAGATTTCAAGAAGCAGAATGAAGAGATGAAGGTTCGACGGGTGGACGTGGAAGGGGCAGGGAGGCGGAAAGCAGGAGTGGAGGTGAAAGCATTGAGAAAGAGGTGTATGCCCAGGAGGAGCCAATGTGACCCCTGATTCCAACCCTGTAGGGAAGCATCCCTTTCGCGGTCGTTGGTTCCTGTGAAGTGGTGAGGGATGGCGGAACCCGGCCAGTGAGGGGACGCCGCTACTCCTGGGGTACCGTGGAGGGTAAGGCCAGGCATGCACTGAGAGCTCAGTCTGCACCCTCTGTGAAACTGGAGGTGGGCTCTAGTCCTGGGAGTTCCTAGAAGCCACAAGAGGGATCGATCCTCGGGCTGCAACAATGAGATACTCCCAGAGGGCACAGTCTAAGGTTGGAGTTTGACGGAAAGCTACCTGGCCCGCCCTCTAGTGGAGAACCCACATCACTGCGATTTCCTAAACCTGAGGCGGATGCTGGTACAGACCCATCTTCAGGACTTGAAAGAAGTGACCCACGATCTGCTCTACGAGGGCTATCGGGCTCGCTGCCTACAGAGTCTGGCTCGACCTGGGGCTCGGGATCGAGCCAGCCGCAGGTGAGAGCCGGGCTACTTTGGTGCTTCCATGGCGCCACTCTTTGGGCAAGCCTTCCTGACAGGTCCTGCTACCAGGCTTAACTCCGCCTCCCAGGTCCAACTAAGGCTCTCCCACTCCGTCCCTAACCTCAGGGACGAGGTCCCGCCTCCTACACCCAGAATTCGCCCCACGGCTAGACCCACAACTTCAGACCCCGTCCTTGTTTTCTGACCCGATCCCCCCCACCCCCCACCCCACTTCTAGCAAGCTTTCCCGGCAGAGTGCCACAGAGATCCCGCTGCCCATGCTGCCTCTGGCTGACACTGAGAAGTTGATTCGCGAGAAAGACGAAGAGGTGAGCAAGCACATCTCTTTCCCTCTAATCAGCTCCCTAGATCCCACTCCGGCCTTGCCCGGTCCCATTGCTTGCAATCTCGCTCCTCACAGCTGCGCCGCATGCAAGAAATGCTGGAGAAGATGCAAGCTCAGATGCAGCAGAGCCAGACTCAGGGCGAGCAGTCAGACTCACTGTGAGACCCTCACCGCCGCCCGTCTGCTCGCAGCCAATCTCCGGTCCCATCCCTGCTCTAAACTGTCCAGCGTCCAATCCGGAGACCCAGAGGGTAGGCCCGCCCTTGCATTTGAAACAGGTCCCTCCAATCCGGAAGTTTGTAGCCCCGCCCAAATCTACCTTCCGTGCTGTTCTGAGAGGACCGCCCTCTGACTCCTGAAGGCAGGTTCCACTTGGGGTATCCCTGTTCCTCTAAGTTCTCCATATAATAAAAACTGCTTCCCCCACCCACCCCGAGCTGCCCGAGTCTTCTTAGCAGGAATGGAGCTGCGGGCTGTGGGCCTCCCGGCCACTAGTCATTCCACTCCAGCCTTGCTGGACAGCCTCCTGCCTGAGTTCGCGCATAAACATACTGAAGTTGCCACCAATTAGAAACAAAGACCAGTTGAGTTTTATTGAGGGTCGGGTGAGAGCTGGGGAGGCTCGATGCCTATCTAGGTCTTCTGAGACCTTGGGTCCCCTATTCCTGGTCCTTAGCGTCACCGTGTGTGATGACATAGCAGATGTTCTTGTAGTCTACGTTGCCGCCCACGTCTGGAGGGAAGGCTGCCCACATGTTCTTGATCTGTGGGAAGGTACAGGAGTAGGTCTAGGACCGGTCCTCGAACTCCCATTGCTGGAGCCCCTCCCCTTCCCAGGCCCTCCCCAACTCACCTCCTCCTGGGAAAATCTGTCACACTGTGTGGTAAGCAGCTCCTCCAGGCTGAGAAGGTGACATTCGGGGAGGTGAGGTTGGGTTCATGAGTCCTGTCCCCTCTCATTTCATTCCTTGCCACCAACCCCCCATTCTTCCCTGAAACCAGGGTGGCTCCTTTTAGTTTGGCTCATCTCGCAAACGCTGTGGCCTGCTGTCTCAAGTTTCTCCCTTAGTGGCTCAGTCCCTGCGCACTCATTCTGTCAACCTCGGACCCTGACATAGGGACTTAAGGAGACCCTGGTGGAGCTATGGGGTGGGGGCACACTCACAACTGCTTCTTGATGGTGCCCTTCCCCTCTGGGTCCAGGACCTTGAAGGCTCCAGTGATCACATCCTCAGGGTCGGCACCTGAAGGGTCAGAGGACACATGAGTTCAGCAAGCCTCCGAAGGTCGAGGAAGAGGCATCTAGGGCCTTGGACGGAGGACACTTTACTCACCCTTAAGCTTTTCCCCAAACATGGTCAGGAAGACAGTGAAGTTGATGGGTCCACTGGCTTCCTTCATCATGGCATCGAGTTCCTCATTCTTCACATTGAGACGGCCTGAACAGGGCAAGCAACAGGGGTTGGAGTTGGGTGCTGGGGGCCAGAGCTATGCTTCCCATAGACATATAGCGACTCATTCACTTCTCATGTGGGCAGACTGAGGCCCAAAGCCACTGGATTCCCCTCAGCGCCCATAGCTTTCGCTGTTTACGGATGGGAGTAAGGGCTCACCCATGGCTGCAAAGGTGTCCCGGAGATCCTCCTTGTCAATAATGCCATCCCGGTTCTGGTCAATTACGGTAAAAGCCTGTGGAGAGTGGGGGTGGAAACAGATGAAGCCAGGAATGGGCCCATGGCTTCAGCATTACTGCCCCAGGCAGATCAGATTCTGGCTCTCTGCCAGCTGACTCCCTCCACCCTTCACAGGCGTGGAGGAATTCTAAACCCTCCTCCTCCCTCAACAGGTGCACTTCCCAGGGAGGGGGGAGGCTTCCCTTAGCTTCCCTCACTCACCTCCTTGAACTCCTGGATCTGAGTCTGGTCAAACATGGAGAAGACATTGGAGCTGCCCCCTTCTGCTGCCCTTCTCTTGGCCTTCTTGGGTGCCTGTGAGGGTGGAGGTCGAGAAGGAGCGTCCAGAGGCCAGTTCCTGGACCTCCCTCCTCGGAGATAAACCAGACTTGTGTTGTTGTTAAAAACGAGGTCTCGTATAGCCCCCAGACTTGCTACTTAGCTGAGGATGACCTTGATCTTCTGATCTCTTGCCTCCATCTCTACCTCCAAGTACTGTTACCAGGGTCATCCTCTTAAGCTGCCACATCCAATTTTATTTGGTTGCTTGTACGTGCTAGGCAAGTACTACCAGTCAACTGAGTTACATCCCCAAACCCTCTTTTTTTTTTTTTTTTTTCTTCTTAAGACATGGTCTCACAGCCTGGTGTGGGCTAATCCCAGCACTCGGGAGGCAGAGGCAGGCAAATCGCACTGAGTTTGAGGCCAGCCTAGGCTACAGAGTGAGTTTCAGGACAGCCAGGACTATTACACCAAGAAACTCTGTCTCAAAAACCACAAGGAAAAAAAATAGACATGGTCTCACTAGTTAGTCTTGGAACTCATTATTTAGACCTTGGCTTTCCTTGATGTCACAGAGATGCTGGAATTAAACTCCTGAGTGTTGGAATTAAAGACATTCATCATCATCCCCAGCTCCTCCTTCTCTTTCTTCTTCTTTTTTTCTTTTTCTTTTTGAGTCCAGTTCTCATTATATTGCTCAGGCTGGTCTTGAACCCCTGGCTCCAGTGATCCTACCCCTCAGCCTTGAAAGCAGTTGAAATTATGGGCATACATCACCACCATGCCTGATCAGATCAGAGTTCTTTGAGTCCCTTCTTCTAAAGTAACTTTTTTTTTTCATCTCTTGGCTAAGGGGGCTTCTTTTGGCTGCCTCTATTATGTTCCAGCTATAGCTCCCGGGTCCCCTCATCCTGTCTGATAAGTGCCCTTCTCAGGATCCTTGGCCTGCTAACTTGGCACCCATACGTGCTAGCTTAATCCACTCATTGACCCTATCTGAACCTCTAATTCTCACTTATAAAATGAGAGTGGGATCATCTCACTGGTCCAAGGACTTTAGAGAGACAACAGAAAGGGATGGAACAGACTTCGAGCAGGTCTAACGCCCTCCCCATGGTTGACATCCAAGCACACTATCTTTGACGGAGTCCGTCAGCCTACTACCCTATCCTCTGGCCCCATTCTGGTCCTGAGAGAGGATTCATATCTTACCTGTACTTAGACTGAGAAGCACCAACTTTTTTTTTTCTTTTTTCTGAAGGGCGAGGCTACCCTGAGCTAATAGTTTGGACTGCAGCTGGGGATTCTCACTCACCATGTCTTAGATCTCCTGGGGGCAAGGCAGAGGCTCCAGCTGGAAAAGGCAGAGAGAGACTCTGCTTGGGGCAGCTCTTCTGGGGTTATATAGTCCTGCCCTCACAGCCCGTAATATACCATGGTAACCTTAGCCCTGTGGATACCCACCCCAGATACTAAAATAGCCCGGCTCAGGGGCCTCTCCTTTCTTGGAGGCCTGCAGCAGCTGGAGCCCAGAAAGGGAGGAGGGAGTAAGTCTTGGGATGCAAGTCTCATTAGGATAGGCAGGAAGGGATGTTCTTTCTCCCAAAAGGGGACTGGATTGTGCCAGAATTCAGGGGGGCCCCAGCCAACCCATAGTTCTGGGAGAGATGAACCAGACCTTTGAGCCCCTAAGTGGGGTGGCTCAGATCTAAACTCAGTAAGCATGTATTGCAGACCTACGATGTGCTTGATTTTGTGGGTTTGCTTTAGCAAGAAGCAAGTGATGACAGTAACAGACTCAGTGATTCAGGTGAGGGTGATGGGCAGACACGCAAGGCAGAAGGCACAGCCCATGGGCGAAGGCCAGAACAGGGAAAGGTCGGCTGTTAGGTTTGCCAGAATTGTGACAGGCCTGGATGTTAAGGGTTGGTGAGCAGATACTGTGGGGTGTTCAAGGACAAGCAGAGATGCTGGTGAACTTGGGGAGGGTTGAAACAAAAGAGGTCTAGTGTGAATCAAGGCTGGACCTCAGAAGAGAAGAGACAAAGACACCCAGAGGGGAGAGTTAGCTGTCACCTTCTCCTAGGTAGCATAGCCAGTGACTTGTCCTTCCTGGGAAGGAACTGGCTTGGCTGACTTTGGGACTTTTAGGTACTCTCTCATAATGTTCTGGGCCTCAGTGCCACATTCTCCTCCATCCAGTAGAAGTCTAGGGAACTAGCAGCAGAGGAAACCCCAGGTTGGCAAGGACACCCATCTCCTCCTGCTCCCTTTAGGACCTGATGTCCTGAGGAATGTGTCCCCTCCCTTCCCCTCCTCCAGTCCATGCCAATGCCACTAAGACATTTTCTTTTCTGGGCACTGGGGCCCAGCCACCTGTTGTCTCTGAGAAGAGAGAAGGAGCCACCCTAAACTTAGCAGCTGCCCTTGGCCTCCTGCACAGCTCCTCCCTGCCTCAGTTGGCGGCTGCTTTGCCTTATATGGGTACCATGGGGGGCTACGTCATGAAGGAGCCCACTCGTTAGTGGGTTCTGGGAGGTGAGAAAGACTCCCAAAGGGGAATGGAATTGGGGGGATGCTCAGTAAACTTGAATCCGATGGAAGGTGGGGACGTTGAAAAGAAGATCTGACAGGTCATTGCAGGATCCAGGTTGGGTTTGAGTTGGGGGTAGGGGAGTGAGGCAACAGGACTGGGGAGCTTCAAAACTCAAAAGCCAGTGGGGAACTGGGAAGTTGAGAGCTGGGTCTCACTAGAATTTGAGAGTGGCAGATGCTGTATGCATTTGGGGGCCCACTAATCCTGGGGCTCAAGAGAACAGAGAACGGAGGAAGTGGTGTGTAGAGGCTAGGTTAGCTCCCATAAGGTCTGGTCTTTACGATTTTGGCCTGAGGGCAACCTTGAGGGCTCATGAAATTAGAGTCTAGGTTAGTAGATAATGAGTACTGAAGAGATGTCATAATGATAGGGCTTGGTTCTTGAATCCTCCAAAGAACAGGAATACAGATATGGAGGGTTCATGGTACTGGGGATTCATAGATTGGGGTTCTGAGATGGAACCCTCGAGAATGAGAGGGATAAAGTTTCAAAAATCGCAGAGTTCAGAGGAGAAGCTCACTTTATATATGAGAATTTAGAGAAACCTGGTCTGAGTTTCCTGCCTGAAACGGAATTCAGAGAGATGAGCCTTTTAGAAGACTCTGAGTGTAGTCTAACTAGAGGCACCGAGGTGGAGAGTACCGGGTGAGGGCACTGGGTTTGTGGTGCAGCTCAGGAGCCGAATGAATGGAGGCCCTTTTGGAAACCCAAGCAGGCCAGCACGAAACTCTTATTGGCTAAGAGCCGCAGCGATGCTCCAGGCCCCTTCTCAGTGATGTCCCCAGCTGTCACCTCCTCTCGCGCTTGTCTCTGGTTGTCACTGACTATTCTTGCATTGGCACCGCCTGCTGGCAGCATCCCTGCCCCTCGAAGCTACCATTTGCTGAGAGTGTTATCTATCTTCCTGCCCTTTTGCAAAGTGAAGAAAGACCGTCATTGGCTGATAAGTTACGCGCAGGTTCAGCCCGCCTCGCTCTAGCTGTCATTCCTTCCTGACCCTCTCAGGAAGTCTACGAAATCTTCAGCTCTTTCTATTGACTGCTGAGGCTGTCATCCCGTGAATAGACATGACTGTGGGGCAAGCCGACCGCCTAGACCCTTTTTCATTGGTTCCCCTTTCTCCGTTTCTATTGGCTAAGGGGTCCTAGGCCCTGCCTCTGACTGCAGCCCCGGCCTCCTTCCCCGCCCTTCCGCGGTCACTCACGCTGCAACGGTGTTTATTGGCCAGGAGGCTCAGGGGCCCTCTTTCCTATTGCCTATTTCCTTCGTCCTGTCTCCGCCCTCCTCATTTCCTCTTTCTAGCCTACCCACCCTCTTCCCGCCTCCAACCCCACCCACCCTTCCATCGATTGGCAGGAACCCAGTTTTCTCGCTCCTATTATCGGTCCAGGTCCTCGGGAGAGGGCGGGAGGAAAAGGGGGGCGCGGGCGGGCCTTCCCTCGCGCAGGCGTAGTCCGCCCAGACTCCGGCGGCTCTTCAGCGTCTGCGCAGGCGCGGCGTCGGCAGCCGGCCCCTCGCTGGGAGGGGGCGGCGCGAGCGCGCGAGCAGGGTGAGAGGCCGGCAGACCCCGGCGCGAGCGCCCCCGACCCCTGGGCCGCCTGCGCGCGCCGCCCGCCGCCCGCCGCCCGCCGCCCGGTCCCGCCCCGCCCCGCCCCGCCCCGCCCCCGGCGCGCGCCGAGCCGCGCCCTTCGCCCTCTCTGCAGCCCGGGCCGGGCTGCTCCGGGGCGGCCTGAGGGGCGGCGCCTTCTGCGGCCTCCGCGGCGGGGGGGATGTGAGGGGCGGCCCACCGCTATGGAGACCGGCCCGGCGCCCCTGGTGGCCCCGCCGCGCCGTCACGGCGCCTCCGCGGCTGCCCCTTCGCCCCCGCCCCGGGGTTCCCGGGCTGGGCCGGTCGTAGTGGTGGCACCGGGACCGCCGGTGACTACGGCCACGTCTGCCCCCGTCAACCTGGTGGTCCCCGGGGAAGCTCAGCCCGCCTGGGTTCCAGGATCGGCACCGACCACGGCCGCGACGGCCGCGACGGGCGCGACGGGCGCGGGCAGCACGGTGGTGGTGCTGACCCTGGAGGCCTCAGCCGAAGCCGCGAAGACGCAAGAGTCCCCCGCACCGGCGGCGGCGGCGGCGGCGGCGGCGGCGGCAGAGGCAGGAGCAGAGACGTCGGTGGCCTTGGCTTCGAGGGCAGACACTCCGAAGACGGAAGAGGCTCGAGCCTCGCCCGTCCCAGGACCCGGGACCCCCACTCGGACCCCTTCCAGGACGGCGCCTGGAGCCCTGACTGCCAAACCCCCGGTTGCCCCCAAGCCGGGAACCACAGTGGCTTCAGGAGTGACTGCACGGGGTGGAGCGGGCCAGGTGACAGGTGGACATGGAGCTGCTCCATCAGCACCGGCAGGGCCCGCGCCGCCGCCGGACGACCCCTCAGGGCCTGTCGCAGGCCCTCCCGGGACGTGTGAGGCTCCGGTGGCTGTGGTGACGGTGACCCCGGCTCCGGAGCCTGCTGAAAACTTTCAAGACCTGGGCTCCACGTCCAGCCTAGGACCTGGCATCTCTGGGCCTCGAGGGCAAGCCCCGGACACCCTGAGCTACCTGGACTCCGTGAGCCTCATGTCCGGGACCTTGGAGTCCTTGGCGGATGATGTGAGCTCCATGGGTTCGGACTCGGAGATAAATGGGCTGGCCCTGCGCAAGACGGACAAGTATGGTTTCCTTGGGGGCAGCCAGTACTCAGGCAGCCTGTGAGTACACCGTGGACACCCCGTGGGGCTGCCTGTGGAAGCTGGGGTGGGGGAAGGCGAAATGATGCGCCTGGCCAGTCCTGACCCAGGGAGTCATGAGCAGGATCTGTAGTGCCCAGAGCATCCTGATGCTTCTGTGACTTCAGAGTTGGGGATCAGGGATCAAGGCAGTTATCGGGGTTTAAGCCTAGACCTTGCCTAGGTCTGTGTCCTTGAGCTAGTAGTGTCCCTGTTCCCGTGCCTCAGTTTCCCCTGTGGATTGAAGGGTTGAATGAGATGATACCTGCTAAGCAGCTAAGATGCTAACTGCTTGGTATGAAACTCTTAACAAAAAGGCCAAATATTCTGGAAGGTGGGTTGGACCAGGGTTCTGGTAGACACCTTGGGTCCCTGAGGGCGAGAAGGATGCAGGCACCTTCAAAAAGGCAGTAGGCAGAAGGGTGTGGGGAGGAAGTCTGGTTGATGGAGGAGAGGCCCCGAAGGCAGGGCTTCTGTGAGAGAGCAGGCTTGTATTTTCACTGAAGGAAAGGGATGGGGTGGCCTCTTCCCCATTTCCTCATCTCCCCTACCCTAGTCGGACTTTCCTAGTTCCTTCCAGGGAGGGGCCTGAGTCACTCCTAAGGTGGGGGTGTGATCGCTCTGACTTCTTCCTTCCCCCTCTCTGGATCCTGACCATTGCTCCTGTGCTCTCTTAACCTGCTCGCTAGTCAGTAACCTGGTTAGTGCAGCCTCGAGCATCGCCCAAGGACACTGCAGCCAGGCCTGTACTGAGCAAGACTGAAGCAGTACTATCAGGGAGTTCTTCTGGAGGGAATGCCTAAACAGCTGGTTTCAATATAGTTGGTTGGGGTTAGCCTAGAGATCAGAGGGTTTTGTGAGCACCTGGATGTGAGAATTCTGCTGAAGAGGCTGTCAATCAGGAAGATGGGGGGGGGGGGAGTACTACAGGCAGGGCTTATAAGCTAACAAGACTCAGAAAACTTGATTGGGCACCAGCACTCACCGTCAGAACTCCACTGACTGAAGTTTGGCTCTGGTCCTTTCTCCCGCACCTTTTTCAGCTTATAAGAGACAAAACTAGCGCCCTTGATTTCCTCCCTCAAATAACGTGGATCTGTGACCAGTGGACACTCCTCAGTACCAGTCAGAGGAACGTGGGTCAAATTCAGTTTTAGAATATTGTTCCTGTGTCAGGCACGGTGCTGGGTGCCGTTTCTCTTTCTGTAACTGTCACTTCAGAATCTGTCTTCCATGCCAGAGGAACTACCTCCGAGACAAGGCTGATGGTAATATATTAGCGCGAACACTTTTTCTCTTACAGGGTAAAGTCCACGCTTTGTGTGCCAGGCTCTGTTCTAAATTAGCAGTGGATTATTCAGGCCTATCCACCTGCCAGGAATGCCCTTCTTCCCCTCTCTGCCTCCTAGTTTCTCTTCACTCCTTTTGGTACACCGCTGATGTTCTTTCCTTCAGGAAGCCTTCCCTGATACTGCTGTCCTCGTAATAACGACTCTTATGTCACTGCATTTTTCATGTCCTAGTGGACGTGCACACCCTTTCTGTTTGTAAGATTTATCAAAGTTCTTGTGTAGATGGGTGTTTGGCCTGCACTCATGTCTGTGCACCATGTGCATGCAGTACCCAGGGAGGCAGAGAGAGCTTCAGATCCTCTGGAACTGCAGTTTTTTCCGGACCTTGGTTAGCTGCCATGTGAGTGCTGGGAACTGAACCCTGGTTCTCTCCCAGAGCATCCAGTGCTGTTTGAGCTGGGCCATCTCTCCGGTCCTTCCCTGCCTTTGTAAGTGCTGGTGTTCCTAAGGGCAGGAAAGGCAACTTACTCTTCCCAGCTCTGAGAGTGTGGAGCTGATTTCTGACAGAAATGAGAGATGACGTCTCTGTTTAGGGAGTATCTAGCACAAAATAAATTAATATATGATGAGCTCATATTTAACAGTCTTTTTTATGCTCTTTGCTTGATTGGTTGGTTGTTTTGTTTTGTTTTGTTTTTTTTAGATAGGATTTCTCTGTAATAGCCCTGGCTGTCCTGGAACTCTCTTTGTAGACCAGGCTGGCCTCAAACTCACAGAGATCCACCTGCCTCTGCCTCCCCAGTGCTGGGATTAAAGGTGTGTGCCACCACCACCCAGTTTATGCATTTTTCTTACAGTCCTCTGAGTCTAGGTAGTGGCATCCTGGTGATAGCCGAGGACAACACCCAGGTCACTCACATGGCAAGACTTCCTGGCTTCTAAGGGGCAGAACTGGGTTTTGACTTAGTTTGTGGAATTTCTAAAACCCGTGCTCACTCGCTCTTCCATTTTGTCTCCTGGAACTGGTTCCTGTAAGTAACCAACCATTGCCAGACAGATGGAGCTGACAGAACAGTATCAGGGCAGGAGCATTCATTTGGTTGGGAATCTGGGAAGGTTGCAAAGAGGGGGAAAGGAAGTCACAGATGGTCCAAGAAATCTCGTGTCTCATAGGCTAAAACGAGAGGTCACGACGTGTACTAAGTGAGCCCCCACTATAGGCAATTGACAAGTCCTTTCAGGTGGATATTGTTATTTTCTCTACCTTACAAATGAGGAAACTGAGGCCTAGAGAAATTAAGTGATTTGTTCAAGGTCACGCAATGGTTAAATGGTAAAACTAGGACTTAGATCCAGATTTAATACAAAATGTGACTTATATTTAATTATTATTATTTTTGCAGTGCTGGGACTGAATTCAGGCCCCTTCACATGCAAGACAAGCACAGTGTCACTGAGCTACATCACTAGCCAGAATGTATCTTGTCAGTATTTACCAAAATTGGATATGTCAGAAATGGGATTTGAATTCTGGGTGTAAAGATCCAGTAGAAAAGGAAGCCTTTAAAATGTGGTGGACAAGGCTTTAGATGGCCAAATATTGAAATTTTGATCTCACAATTTCTAGTTTCTCAGTTGAGCCTGAGGGAACTGGCTGGCTCAGTTTCCCCAGTAGCCTGGGCTCTGTACTACTGCCACTGACCTCTTCCATACTTACTCTGATTCTGCAGAGAGAGCTCTATTCCTGTGGATGTGGCTCGGCAGAGGGAGCTCAAATGGCTGGAAATGTTCAGTAACTGGGATAAGTGGCTGTCACGGCGTTTCCAGAAGGTTTGAGGGCTGTATGGTGGGTTGGGCCATGTGCAGGGGTGGGGGAGGGGCAGTGCTGGAAAGCCCAGAAACTATCTGCCCTCCTAACACATTGAAGATCAGTGGTGCTTTAGTTTAGGCCTTGGAAGGAGGAGCTTTAAACTGTAGCCAGGCCAGGTCCAGCTTTGTCACATCTGGCACGTGGGAGGAATGTCTCTGGGAGCCTGATGGCTGGTGGGGAAAGCTTGGAGAATGTTCCAGCCATGAAGCTGTCACCCTTGATGCTACTCTGCCTTAGGTAAAACTTCGCTGCCGGAAAGGGATCCCCTCATCTCTCAGAGCCAAGGCCTGGCAGTACCTGTCTAATAGCAAGGAACTTTTGGAGCAGAACCCGGGCAAGTTTGAGGTTTGTGCAACTCCAAGGTGTGGAGGGAGACACATGGCACTGTCTCTGTAGGAGAAGTCAGTTCTTCCAGATCCTGAGGTAATCCCTGCTCTCCTGTTGTAGGAGCTGGAACGGGCCCCTGGGGACCCCAAGTGGCTGGATGTGATTGAGAAGGACTTGCATCGCCAGTTCCCTTTCCATGAAATGTTTGCTGCTCGAGGAGGGCATGGGTAAGAGCCTGACTGTGTGGGTCAGTTAGCAAACATCTGTGAAGGTTCTGGGTAGATACAGGGCTTGCTCCAAGCAATTCTTGCCCTCTAGGGTTCTTAGAAGACTGATTGTTAATCGGTTGAGTGTCAAGTAGAGTTAAGTGTCTAGGGAGATTCTAATGTGGCCTTTGTGTAGCACATCAAGGACTATTGAGGTTGTATTTGTGCTGGGTTTTAAAAGATAGTTGGGGCTAGGACAGGGTAGGATTTTCTTCCATGAGAAGTTCCGTAAGCAGTGTCTGGACAGTGGGGTTTTATAGTGCTGAATCTGGAAGTTTGGGCCAGTTCACTAAGAGCCAAAGCACTTGGATTTTTGTTCTGTAGGTTAAGCTTCCTCAAGATGAAATATAGGTACCACTCCTTATTAGTATACAAGGCGATCTTAGGTAGTTATATGGCCTTTCTGTTGTGTTGGAGCTCATACCTAGGGCCTCTCATATGCTAGGCAAGTCTTCTACCTCTGAGCTATGTTCTCGGCCCTAGATGAACATTTTTCTTTCTTTATGTAATATAAAAAACAATATGTATGTATTGTTTGTTTGTTTTTTCTTTGAGACAGGGTCTGACTATGTAGACCATACTGACTTCAAAATCCTATCTATCTCTGTCTCCCAAGTGCTAAGATTAAAAAGCATGCCACCACTACCATAGACAGTGTGAGTTTTTTGTTTTTTGTTTTTTTTTTTTAAGAATGACCTTGAGGGGCTGGAGAGATGGCTCAGAGGTTAAAAGCACTGACTGCTCTTCCAGAGGTCCTGAGTTCAATTCCCAGCAACCACATGGTGGCTCACAACCATCTGTAATGAGATCTGGTGCCCTCTTCTGGACTGCTGTCATACATGCTGTATACTTAATAAATAAATCTTTAAAAAAAAAAAAAGAATGACCTTGAGGGCTGGAGAGATGGCTCAGAGGTTAAGAGCACTGGCTGCTCTCCCGAAGGTCCTGAGTTCAATTCCCAGCAACCACATGGTGGCTCACAACCATCTGTAATGAGATCTGGTGCCCTCTTCTGGCCTGTAGGCAGACATGCAGGCAGAACAGTGTATACATAAATAAATAAATCTTTAAAAAAAAAAAAAAAGAATGACCTTGAACTTGCTGGGTAGCCCAGAGTGATCTGAACTCAGTATTCTGCTGCAGTCTCCCGAGTGCTAGGATTTTAGATATGGACCACCATGCCTAGCTTAAATAAACGGCCATCTTTTAACAAATAGCAGTTGAGTACCTACTTCTGCCAAGCACTGTTCCAGTCACAGATGACAGCGATGGTAAAACCCCAGATCCCTTCGTGTGGGAATAGACAGTCCCAGATGAAGGGGAGCGTGTGTGTGAAGTAGTGGAGAGGGGTCTGAAGTACTGAAGGAGGAGGAGATCATGTGGGGACAGGGTTACAAGAACAGTTAGTGTGAGAGACTTGTTACCTGCTAGTCAAATCAGAGAATTGCGGGGACAGGTAGGTTTGGGGTTATGTCAGAAGTTTTAGAGTCAGACCTGGTAGCTCATGCCTGTAGTCTCAGGTACTTAGGTAGACTTTTATGTGTTGGGGTGGGAGCTGGGCATCAAATCAACACTTAGGAAGCTGAGGCAGGAAGATTGCCATGAATTTAAGGCCAGTCTTACATCTTGAGTTCCAGGACAGTTTGGCTAGAGTAAGATTCTGTCTCAAACTAGGAGAGGGGTTGCTTATTGGACATCCAGGGCACGTAGGCAGTTTGGGTACCCAATAAATTATAAGCCTGGATTTCAGGAAAATAGTATAAATTGGCAATAAGTTGGGAATTGAAAGTGTGCTTATGGAGGGATTAGACTCCCCACGGAACAAGATGAGGTCACAGAGCCGCAAGTATAGACTCAAAAGGAAGATGTGACCTGCTGTGTGGGCACACCTTTTAATCCCAGGACTGGGTAGGCAGAGGCAGGTGGATCCCTTCGAGGTTTAGGCTAATCCAGTCTACAACATAGTGAGTCTTAGGCCAGCCAGACATGCATAGTGAGACCCGTCTCAAAAAAAAAAGAAGGTAAGCAAGCAAGCTTGAGCCCTGAAGTACCAGTGCTTTGAGGATGAGACGATGAAAAAAATTGACAGAGGACACTAGGGCCAGAAGCCATAGAGGTAGGAGGGAGAGTGTGACTTCTGAAAGAAAGTGAAGAAGAGCCTCAAGGACCCACTTCAGGAAATGGTGCTGAGGGATGAGGAAATCAAATCTGAGAATTAGTGAATTAGTTTGGACATAACAGTATAGAAGTCATTAGTGACTGCTTTTGAGACAGTCTTGCATTTATAGCTGAGCTAGCCTCAGAGTTCCAGAAATCTTCAGCCTGCCTCAGCCTCTTGAGTCCTGGAGTTAAAGGTGTGAGCCACTCCAGCTGGCTTCTTAATGATTTGATAAAGGCACTTTTGGGGAGCAGTAGGCAAATGCCTACAGAAGGAAGGACACGGGACAGTGAGTGTAGTTCCTCGAGCAGCGTGGCTGACTAGGTAAGGAGAGAAAGTGTGTTCTTTGGAGGGGAGAGTGGGATGAAGGGACACAGAGTGAGGGTCAGTGAGGAGGCTGAGTGAATAAAGGCACTTGATTTACAAGCCTGACAACCTCAGTAAGAAAAAAAAGAAGAAACAGCAGGCCTGGACATGTAGCTCAGTGATAGAGTGCTTGCCTAGCATGCACAGAGCCCTGGGTTCAAACCTAGAACTGCAAAATAAATAATTTAAAAAGCAGATTATTACTATGCTGATGGGAATGATTTAATAGAAAAATGGATGAAGCAGAAAAGATGGCATACTCACAGCAGAAAGGAAGACTGGGATCTAGTCATAGGCAGAAGGGTGGATATAGTAGAGGCTACATTTTTGTATGTTTGGTGCCAGAGGATGTCAGAAGAGGTGTGGGATCATTTGGAACTGGAATTACAGATGGTTGTGAGTCACCATGTATGTGGGTACTGGGAGCTGAACTTGGGTCCTCTGCAAGAGCAAAAAGTGCTTTTTAACTACTGAGCCATCTCTCCAACTACAGTATTTTGTTAGTGTTAGTTCGGTATAGATTACTTTTACTATGAGGTAAAATAATCAGCATCATCAAATATGTTATTTTATTAGAACTTTTGCGAAGTAAATACAAAGTAAGTAAATAGGGTGGGAATGTAGCTCATCCAGTAGAGTGCTTGTCTAGCATGCATGAAGCGCTGAGTGATTTTCAGCACCACAGAAAACTAAGTGTGATGATCCATATCTTTAATCCTGGTACTAGAGAGATGGGGAGGCAGGAGGATCAGGATTCAGGGCCATTTTTGGGGACAAAGGGTTAGAACCCAGCAAGGGCTATGTGAAACCCCACCTCAAAAAATTTTTAAAGTAATAGTGATGTAGTTGCAGATAAGACATAAATGACTGGGTTTGGGGTGGTGCTAATATAAGCAGTATTAGCACTATGACCGGAAGCAGGGAGATCTGGGAGGTCGATAGATGTTTTGGGGCAAGAAATAGAAGTCAGAGAAGAAGTTATGGAGGGGCAGAGAGGACAGACGTCACTGACGTTCAGGATACAGTGTGGCTCAGACTTGGTAGAAATAGAAGTCAGAGAAGGAAGAAGCTATGGAGGGCAGAGAGGACAGACGTCACTGACGTTCAGGATACAGTGTGGCTCAGACTTGGTAGCTGCCCTCTGGGAAGCTGCTTTGGAGTAGATGGAACTATCGGATATGATGGAACTCAGCAGAGAAAAGGAGAAGGGCTGGAGCACAGATCTGGCTCAGTACAGAGATAAGAGGAAGATGTGAGGTCCAGCTGGTTTCCTGGCCTTCACCAGGAACCAGGATTATTTGACATGCTGGGAGTCTGATGAAATCCAGTGAAACAGATAACCCTGTTGATTGCCTGCCCTGGGGTATAAAAACACTTGGTTCCAGAGAAGGGCTGATACTGTGGCTATTGACAAGTTCCTGGAGACAATGACCATGATTGCTTTGGGGGTGGTTGCAGGTGAAGAAGGAAATGGGTAGGAAGTTTATGGGGTATGCAGCCAAGGGTGAAAGGCTCGAGCCTAGAGTGGTGTGACTGAACCTCTGGTAGGCAGGTCTGGGAAGACAGATGGCTAAGTGGTGGTAAAGCCCAGATAGACTAGCTTGGAACTTGCTGTGAGAGAGTTCGTGTCCAGGGTTAGGGCAGGTTTGATAACTGCCATCTTCTGCACTCACTTAGGCAACAGGACCTGTACCGAATCCTCAAGGCCTATACCATCTACAGGCCTGACGAGGGCTACTGTCAGGCCCAGGCCCCCGTGGCTGCCGTGCTGCTCATGCATATGCCTGCCGAGGTCAGCATATGTGGACCTGGTTGGGGCGGGGGCGGGAAGATCTCCACACACTGTGGTGATGGGAGAGCTGCCTACTCCCTGCTTCTCAGGACCCATCCCTGCCTCCTTGTTCTTGCCCTTCTTAGCAAGCCTTTTGGTGCCTGGTACAGATCTGCGACAAGTACCTCCCAGGTTACTACAGTGCAGGACTGGTGAGTGTCTGGAATCTGGGTGCACTGGGGCTGTGATTTCCCCCACGGCTGCCCTAGGTCCTTGCCTTGCCTCATTTGTCCTGTTCCTCTACCACTGAGGTTAAGACACCCTCTTAGGTTTCATTGTGCCCTGAGGGAACTTAGCAAGCCAGAGATGTTTCTCATTGCTCTTCCCACCACTTCTAGGAGGCCATTCAGTTGGATGGAGAAATCTTTTTTGCGCTCCTGCGCCGGGCTTCCCCGCTGGCACATCGGCATCTTCGGCGGCAGCGCATTGACCCCGTGCTCTACATGACAGAATGGTTCATGTGCATCTTTGCCCGCACCCTCCCCTGGGCTTCAGTGCTGCGTGTCTGGGACATGTTTTTCTGTGAAGGTATTTCAGTTGCCTCCTAGGCTGAGGAGGGCTAGGATTTGTCACTTTATTGGTAGACCATGGACAAAAGTATTGTTGGGCCTAAGCTTCAGAATAGGCAGTCTGCAGGCAGGAAAAACAGGACCCGTCTTGATTCAAGCCACCAGTCTAGAGTCTGCTTGCCTTCTAGAAACCTGCAACCTGTAGCAGCTTCCTTCACCTGTAAGGAGGGCAGTAAACAGCAACAGGGACTGCCTTTTCTACATGACACAGGCTGAGATCCTGGACCTGATCTCTCTTTGCGCCCCTCTCTGACCCTCTAGGCGTTAAGATCATCTTCCGAGTGGCTCTGGTCTTGCTGCGACACACATTGGGTACTGTGGAGAAGCTTCGTTCCTGTCAAGGCATGTATGAAACCATGGAGCAGCTTCGAAACCTGCCACAACAGTGTATGCAGGAGGACTTCCTGGTGCATGAGGTAGGCCTTGAGCCTCAGCACCCCTTGGTCCGCCTCAGCCCATACCCAAACCCATCTCTACTCTGGCTCCCATGTCTTCTGTCTAGGTAACCAACCTCCCAGTGACAGAAACATTGATTGAGCGAGAGAATGCAGCCCAGCTGAAGAAGTGGCGGGAGACGAGGGGAGAGCTACAGTATCGGCCCTCACGGCGACTACATGGCTCCCGAGCCATCCATGAGGAGCGCAGGCGGCAGCAGCCTCCCCTGGGCCCTTCCTCCAGCCTCCTCAGCCTCCCTAGTCTTAAGAGCAGAGGCTCCCGGGCAGCTGGAGGGGCTCCTTCCCCACCACCTCCTGTCCGCAGGGCTAGTGCTGGCCCCGTCCCTGGGGCCGTCGTCACTGCTGAGGGACTGCATCCGTCACTTCCTTCACCTACTGGCAACAGCACCCCACTGGGCACCAGCAAGGAGGCTCGGCGGCGGCAGGAGAAAGAACGCCAGAAACAGGAGAAGGAGCGAGAGAAGGAGCGGCAGAGACAGGAGAAGGAGCGGCAGAAACGGGAAAGAGAGCAGGAGAAGGAGCGGCAGAAACGGGAAAGAGAGCAGGAGAAGGAGCGGCAGAGACAGGAGAAGAAGGGCCAAGGCCGGAAACTTTCCTTGCGTCGAAAGGCAGATGGGCCTCCCGCACCCCATGACGGTGGGGACAGGTCTGCGGCTGAAGCCCGGCAGGATGCTTACTTCTGACCTCTTGCTGGGTCGGGATGACATGGCCTGGCAGGGGGGTTCTCCCAGCTCCCTTGGCAGGCTCTTCCTTTTTCTGAGGAAAGTGGCTTGATTCCCCTGACTCCTTGCCAGCTGCTGATCCTACATGGCCAGGACAGCCACAGTGCATGGGACAGCTATATTTCCTAGGGTAGCAGTGACCAAGTCTGGAGACTCTTCGTCCACTTAGGCCCAGCTTGGGTCTCTGTCAGGCCTGCGAATTCCCTCTGGGGTGCTGTCTTCATTTGCAGTTTGTCACAAGGGTGACTCTTGGCAATGACAGTTAGAGTTGCAGATTCTTACACTCCAGTGGCTTCCCTTAGATGGTGGAGCTAGGTTCCTTTTCCTGTCTTGGGGCCCTGCCTGTCACCCCACTGTCTTTCTGGGGGCCAAGGCTGTTTTCTCTCTCCTGGATATCCTTGTGTTGTAATTATGTACAGAAGGTCAGGTTGGCCTGGGGTGGAGTGCTCTGACCTGTGTTCCACAGTGCTCCTGTACTCCAGTTTATTTAAGGGGACATGCAAGGAAATGTCCTCCATTTCCTTTCCACCTGTGTCCTGCTCTCCCTCCTAACCCACTTGCTTTGTATGCTCAGGCCTCTCTGCTGCCTCATCAGGAAGCCTGTCTCATTTTGTTCCTTTCCAGCCATCAAGCCCCTCTCTGAATAAGGGTCTTCCCTTGAGTCCAGGGGTGGAACCCAATGTTTACATTCTCTTCTGTCTTGGTCCCATCCCAGTGGTGGTTTTGTGGCGCTTTAAGGAACCGGAAAAAGAACCTGCTGTTATACCTGGAACTGTCTCCTGCCTTGTTATTTAAAGAGGGCTTTGGGGTAAGGGGAGCCAGGAAGAAAGTCTGAGTCACCATAAGCGCTGTCTGCTGACCTTAGCAGGTACATCTAGACCCTTGCTCCATCTCTGATCAACAAGCATAGTGGTCCACCTCCTGCCTCAGCTTTGCCTGAGATCTGCTGCCTCAACTATCACTGGTTTCCTGGGACAGCTCAAAGCACTGGGATCTCCTTTCCGACATGCTTGTGCAACTCCTAGAAGCCGAAGTGGGGGGCTGTAAAACCAGTCTCCAGACTGAGCTAAATTCTCGGTCAGCAGCTTGGTACAGTTCCTGGTACTGCGTTTCTAAGGTGGACTAGCTGCCTTCAGTTCATCTCAGCAGGTGCCCACAGCCTATCGCCCAGTTGTTTTTTGTGGCTACCTTGTGGCCCCCCCACCTTTCTACCCAGGGGTCAGGACAGTAAAGGCACGGGGTTCTGTGGCCCTAAGGTGGAGCTCCTCTTGGCAGTTCTTCAGCAGGATGAGGCTCGGGTGTGTGGTCTCCAGGTAGGTAGAAGAGGAAGTTCCCTCCCGGATGAACCAGCAGTGCTGGGAGCTGGTGTTTCAGGCTCCTTAGCAAGATGCCCTCCTGGTCGAGGACCTGTGTTCTGTGCTCATGCAAGAAACTGAGGACACATTTCCAGTGAAATTTCATGGTGATTCAGAATGGAGAAAATCCTGGAGGAGAAAGGTGTGGTCCATCTGGCCACCCTCATCCAGCTCCTGCAGGATCACCTGAGCTAGCTAGCCTGGGGTGGAGGTGTTCTGGCTTTGAGCCGTTCCCAAGAGCTCCATATCTAGACCTCACTATACGAGGACGATCTCACCTGGCTCCACCTCTGCCGGAGCCGGATTCCATCACCTCGCAGTTTGCTAAAGGGTGGGGTAGGCTTCACTTTGCAATTAGTTCAAGAGCTTTTCTGGGTGTACCTGAGAGCAGGACATTATGGGTTTCTGGCTGAGCGCTGAGCACCAATGTCAGTGCCACTTCCTGTTATGGCTGTTCCACTGCAGAAACTAGGAATTGAGTAGGGAACAGACATGCAGCAAATGACTTCCTGGGTCCTAAAAGGAGCTAGGTTTGGAAAGTGCCCAAGTGCTGACAATCAGAAACAGGACTCAGGAAGAAAAGGATTTTTTTTTAAAAGACAGTCTCACGTTGTGTCCCCGTTGGGCTCAATCTCGCGACAATCAATGCTGCCTCTATTTCCCGAGGGCTGGAGCTGTGTCAAGCTTGGAAAGCAGGGTTTCTACTGAACGCCGTTGGGCGCAAAGAATCCTCTCTATAATGTCAAACTGGAACCACAGCCTCTGCTCGGCCTTTGTCCTTCCATCCAGGCCTTGGCCACCTCTTTAAGCAGACAGAGCGCCACGTCCTCACCAGAGCCTCCACTGCAGAGGAATAAAAAACACTTCCCGCCATCCTCAAAGCCTGGTGAAGCAGGTATACCAGAGTTCACGCGAGTCGTTTTTGGACCTTACGTCACTTCCTGCGGAGACTGCCTCGGCTAAAGGTATACATCCGCCCGCTCCCACAGTCTTTTGGATAGGAGTGAAGCCACTTCCGGCCCTCATGGCGTCCTCCGAAATCTCCTTCCGGGTGATGGAGGCGAGTGCCCCGGATGTAATACTGGCGAAAGCATCTTTCCTTTTCTTCCCCGCCTGACCCTGGGTTCCTAGGTGAGCACCAGTCGGCGAGACTGTTCGAATCCTTGCGGATTTGCTTCTTCCTTAATCTGTACGCCGAATCAAACGTGGCCGAGCAGTCGCTGCGTGGAATTGAGGGTTCGAAGCAACTAGGGCGCCGGCTCTTGGGTCCGACCGGCCTCTGAGGGCACCCGGGTGGGAGGGCTGGTTGAGTTCTGTGCTCTGGACTGGTAGGGGAGTGATGACGTAGGGAGCCTGGCTCTCTTTCCTGGGTGGGAGTACCCACAGGGTCCACGCGGGGGCGGAGATCCTTCACGTGTCCTCCTTTGGCGGCTCTGAATTGCCAAACCAATCGCAGACGTCCCGCCTGCTAGCTCTCCTTTCAGATGGTTTAGTGGTCCTTCCTCTCCCAAACGGGACCTGGCGCTTACCAAGAAAAATGGTTTTGGTGCCCAGGCGCTCTCGCGGCCGGCTCTCCTTACCTAATTTCCTTACTCCGTCCATATCTTTATCCGAGGTCCAGCTGGAGGAAGTGTTCTGTCAGTCATGCCAAAGAGGAAAGTGACTTTTCAAGGTGTGGGAGATGAGGATGATGAAGATGAAATCAGTGTCCCCAAAAAGAAGGTGAGATGGTCAGACTCCTAAGTTCTGTGGAGGACTGAGGGGAAATAGGAGGAAGGAGTCTGCTGGGAGGAAAGCTGGGAAAGGAAATAAAGGGTTAGTTTTCCCTGGTGCACGGGATTTGGGAGGTTTCCAGTTTGGATACCGATCCCGGAATATTTGGGAAACTAGCCAGTAGATTGAATTTTTCATTTGCTGCTTCTTCCTCACAGCTGGTGGACCCTGTGGCTGGAGCAGGGGGTCCTGGGAGCCGCTTCAAAGGTAAACACTCATTAGACAGTGATGAGGAGGATGATGATGAGGAGGGGTCCAGCAAGTATGATATCCTGGCCTCAGAGGATGTAGAAGGTGAGCTATTCCCAAAGCATTAGCTGTGTTGGAGGGACCAGTCTGAATATGGAGGTCGGAGGTGAGCTTCTTTCTTTTTTGCATGCCTAGCGTGGGGTCCCCATGTCTTTGGTGCAGGTCAGGAAGCAGCTACTCTCCCAAGTGAGGGGGGTGTGAGGATCACACCCTTCAACCTGCAGGAAGAGATGGAGGAAGGCCACTTTGACGCTGACGGCAACTACTTCCTGAACCAGGATGCGCAGATCCGAGACAGCTGGTTGGACAACATTGACTGGGTGTGGCCCCAGGAGCTGTCCTGGCTGGGCCGGAACGGAGGTGCTGGGCCTGGGCCCTGGTGGAAGTTTGTAGGAAATAATAATTACCTTTCCCTTATAGGTGAGGATCAAGGAACGGCCGCCTGACAAGCACCAGGTGTCAGACTCAGAGGAGGAAGACAGCCTGGGTCAGACTCCAATGAGTGCCCAAGCCCTCCTGGAGGGACTGTTGGAGCTGCTGTTGCCAAGAGAGACAGTAGCTGGGGCTCTTCGGCGCCTGGGGGCCCGAGGAGGAGGCAAAGGGGACAGCAAGGGGACTGGACGGCCCAGTTCCCCACAGCGCCTGGACCGGCTCTCTGGGTTGGCTGATCAAATGGTGGCCCGAGGCAACCTCGGTGTGTACCAGGAGACAAGGGAACGGCTGGCCATGCGACTGAAGGGCTTGGGGTGTCGGACCCAGGGATCCAACAACCCCACACCTCCGCCCTCCCTGGACATGTTTGCCGAGGAAGTGACCGAGGGGGAGCTGGAAACCCCAACCCCTGCCCATAAAGGAGGTAAGCTTGGCGGGCACAGGAGGGGTGGTGTGGGCAGGAGACTGGGCGCCTGAGGCCCAAATACCTTTGTTGTTTTAGACGCAGAGTCGGTGGGAGATGGTCTGATGGATGTGATGTGGGAGTATAAGTGGCAGAACACAGGGGATGCAGAGCTGTACGGACCGTTCACCAGCGCCCAGATGCAGGTAAGCCCCTTCCTGTCTTGTCCGTCCTTCCCCGCTCCTGTCACCTTTCCTCAGCTTTGTCCGCTCTTCCTGCAGACTTGGGTCAGTGAAGGCTACTTCCCGGATGGCGTCTATTGCCGGAAGCTGGACCCTCCAGGCGGTCAGTTCTACAATTCCAAACGCATTGATTTTGATCTCTACACATGAGCCTCCCAAGGGCCCAGCGTGGCAGCCCCTTCTTTCTCGGACTTGGCAGAGGAGGCCCCAGCTGCCCTGGAAGCTACTTTTCAGCCAGTTCCCCTTTCCCAATAAAAGCCTGAGTGTGCATCAGGGCCTGGACTGTGCTGATAGCCAGAAGCCAGGGCTCTTCATAGCTCCTGTTGGCCTCACCTGGTCCTGAGTGTTTCCTCCCAAGAGACTTCCTCAGGTGCTTCTCTGGTGTCTTGGACCACCTCAGATGTTTTCCCCCCTTGGTGGCAATGGTAGGGCCTGCCTGGTGTCCTGTGACTTGCCATGTTAAATTCCCTTCAGTCACTCTGTTCTCCCGCCTCCCCTGCAAGTCCTTGTTCTGCTGATCTTTGGCTTTTAGGACCTCAGATTCTCTACCTGGCGGCCCCCTTGCTCATAACTGGGACATTTGAGAGAGTTTGAGATCCTGTTGAGAGTGCACAGGAAGTCTCTTAAACATGGGTTCTCCGCTTCCCCCCAGTCTGATTTTTCTGTCCCTTGCAGTAGTTCCCATAGCTCTTAGGTAAAGTATGAACTTAGTAGCCCTCCAGAGTCACTTGGGCCACCATGCACAGAGAGGGCCAGTGACTTCTGGAGATCACAGAGTAAATTAGGGAGCTGGCCCAGACCCAGTGAGCTGCTTCCCCTGACCTTTCTTGGCAGAAAGCTTTGCTTCCTTTGCCTCTCAGGCCCTGCAGCTTACATTTTCTGGGCTCCCACATCTCTGGCATAGGGCTGGTGCCTTGAGGAAACATCCCTGGACTCTTCCCCTGCCAGGAAGCCGAGTGCAGTGGAGGGCTGTGGGACAGACAGGGACCTAACAACAGTGCTTCACACACACACACACACACACACACACACACACAGTGCTGCTCTGTGCTCACCTCCCCTGTACACACCTGTACATGGGAAGTACCCTGAGAGCTACAGACTAGCAGGACCAGGCTAGGAACTTGGAAAGTAGGGGCTTTGGCTTGGTTGGGGCTGCTTGATGCAGAGACCTCCGACTTCTCTAACAATTAGACCCTGTTTACTGACAGCCTAGACCACAGTTTCTTTGACTTCGAGAAGCCCATTAGTGGTGAGACATCTCTTAATGTTAGTGTAAGGTGTTACTGGTTAAAGGATGGACTTGCTTTCGGAGATACTAGAAGTGAAAAGCTGGTGTCTAGGGATGGGTGCCTATAAGTCCTGCCGTGCCCGTAGCCTGAGTGAGTATTCACAAGTGTTTGGTGAGATGGACACTAAGTGCTTCCCCTAGGTGTCCTCCAGGTTCCTCAGATTTGACCGGTCTAGAGCTGATTTCTTCCCCTTACTGCTTTCTGAGTGCATTTCGCTGTTGACATCCATGAGGGGGCAGAATATCAATCCCTAAAGATACCCACTCCTGACCCCAGACCCTGTGAATATTACGTTACGCTTTATGTGGCAGAGGGGAGGGGGCTGTGCAGATTTGGTGAAGTTGATTTTTTTTTTTCCCCTTAAATTTTTTGAGATGGGGGTCTCACTGTGTAGCCCTGGCTGACCTGGAACTCACAAGAGATCTACCTGCCTCCACCTACTAAGTGTTGAGATTAAAGGTGTGAGCCACATGCTGAACAAAATTGAGAGTCTTTGAAACCAGGAGATTACCTTTGATTATTGGGTTGGGACCATTGTGGTCACTGGGTCCTTATGCTGGAAAAGGAACTGAGAGACTCCCAGCAAGAGAGCAGAGGACTCTGTCTGAAAGATGGAAGAGAGGAGTATGAGTCAGGGTGCAGGTGGCCAGGAGAAACAGAAAATACAGAAGATGGGTTCTTCTCAGACGAGTGCAGTGCAGCAGTGATAACCCAGCTTTGGACTTGTAACCTCCAGAATTGTAAGATAATAAATCTGTGTTAAGCCACTTGAGTTGTGGTCATTTGATAAAGCACCAGTGGGAAATGAATACACACCTACTTGGAGCCATGACCACCTTGGAATCCTATTAGTGCCTCACCACAGAGGTCTTTGTAGGTCTCCCATCTCAGCATCAACGAGGCCCAGCCCTGCTTAGCTTTGAGATTGGATACAGCATTCAAAGTGGTATGACCATGGACTTTCTCAGCACAAAGCCAGTAATTGAGTGGGTTTTTGTTTTGTGTTGTTTAGTTTTTTGAGACAGGGTCTCTATACTCTGGTTGTCCTGGATTTCACTATGTAGACAGGTTAGTCTTGAACTTACAGAGATCTGCCTGTCTCTGTTTCCCAAGTGCTAGGTAAATTCCCTCCCTCCCTAATAATAAAACTACAATGTAATTAAAAAAAAAAAAAAAAAAAAAAAAAAAACGGGCTAGAGAGATGCCTGGGCAGTTGAAAGGACCAAGGTTTGATGCTCAGTACTTACATATTGGCTCACGGTCATCTCTAACTTGGGTTCCAGGGAATGTCATGCTTTCTCGATTCTGCAGGCATGGGGCACATATGTGGTGCAGACATAACATGTAGGCAAATCCCCATACACATAACATTAAATTTTTTTTTAATTAAAACAACTGAGCTGTGACGTTAGCTGATGACTCATTCTCTAGCCCTGGCGGCCTCTGCCAACACCCTGTCTCTAGATTTGTGGGTGTTTTGGATAAATGGAACCATACAGTGTATGATCTCTTCTGTCTCACTTTTTATACCTGTTTTTAGAGTTTATGCATGGTGTAGTATGTAACTTTATTCATTTATTTATTTTTGGATAGGGTTTTTCTATGTAGCTCTGGCTAGCCTGGAACTCACTCTGTACACCAAGGTGACCTCTGCCTTGAGCTCTGGGATTAAAGGTGTGCTCCGCCACCACGGCAGCCCTAGTGCTTCGTTCTTTGTTGTTTAATTGTCTTTTGGATGCATGGCATGTTACTATTACTAGGCTTCACATTTTATTTGGATTTTACTGGTTTTCCCCTACTGTCCTGTATTTTTATTCTTGAATGTAATGCAAGAGGTGGAACCCAGGACTTAAAAAAAAAACATTAATTAATTGAGGATTTCATACAATATATTTTAATTATATTCATTTCCCTTCTCCAGTGCCTCTCAGCCGACCTTATTCCCTCCCCACCCAGATTTGACCCCCCCCATCAAGTCCAGCTTGCGTTGCCCACTCTGCAGTGGAGTGGACCCAGGGATTTGCATCTGCTGGGCAAACATTCTACCACCGAGGAGTTGCCCAGCCCAGTTGTGGGGTTTGCCTTTTTGGTGTGGGGAGGGGTTTGGGAGAATTATATTCAAGGCGTTGTGTTAAGCAACTGCTTTACCACTGAGCAACATCCCTAACCCTTAAACGTATTTTAAAATTACATTTATTTGTGTGTGCACACTCACACGCGTCATGTTGTACATGTGGAGGACAGAGGATGGGAGTCATGTGGGTCCTGGGGATTGATCAGGTGGTTTGGCTTGATAGCAAATACCTTTACCAGCCGAACCATCTCCCGGGCCCTGTTATAAAAATGTTTTATTTCTCGGTGTCCAGGCTGCCCTTGAATGACTCTTCCTGTCTCACCCCCTTGACTGCTGGAGTTAGGAGGTGTGCCATGCTCAGTTTCTTTTCTTTCTTTTTTTTATTTAACACTGTTAATGGCTGCTCTTGAGATAAAGTCCCAAAGCTAGAAGCTACTTGAGAAGGTCTTCCATTGTCTGATTCCAGCCCTGCTACTATTTTTTTTCCTTTTTCTTTTGCCTTCACCATATACCAGTCACGGACTGCCGAGTGGAGCAGATCATTTTAATCCCCCAAGCCTGGCCCGAGGCACTGTTTCCCTCTTTCCCTGTCCCCCTCCTCCACCCCCACCGCCAGGAAAGATTTTTCTTGTGTCAGTTTTTGAGGTTTCAGCCCACAATTGCTGTGGGCCTGTGGTGAGGCTGAACTCCATGGAGCAGAAGACTGAAAGAAAGCAGCTTACCTTGGGAGCCCTTTCTCTCCAGCTGCCAGGGAAAGAGCAATCCATAGGGACTTACGTTGTGGAATATTAAAGATGTCTTACATTCATTTATGCTGTGGAATATTTTTTTAGTGATGTGAAGATGTGCTGCATTCTTTTATGGTGCACTTGTTTAACTCTGTGAAGCTGTGTTACTTTGCCTGCCTAAAACACCTGATTGGTCTAATAAAGACCTGAACAGCCAATAGCAAGGCAGGAGAAAGGATAGGCGGGGTTGGCATGCAGAGAGAATAAATAGAAGGAGAAATCTGGGGAAGAGAGTGAGGAGCAGAAGAAGGAGAGGAAGACATCAGGGGCCAGCCACAGCCAGCCACGGAATAAGAAGGAAAGAAAGATGTATAGAATAAAGAAAGGTAGAAGCCCGGAGACAAAACATAGTTAAAGAGAAACAGGATAATTGAAGTTACAAAAGCTGGCTAGAAACAAGCCAAGCTAAGGCCAGGCATTCATAAGTAAGAATAGGTCTCCGGGGTTGGAGAGATGGCTCAGCGCTTAAGAGCACTGGCTGCTCTTCCTGAGGTCCTGAGTTCAATTCCCAGCAACCACATGGTGGCTCACAACCATCTGTAATGAGATCTGGTGCCCTCTTCTGGCCTGCAGACAGAACACTGTATACATAATAAATAAATCTAAAAAAACAACATCAAAAAAAGAAAAAGAGCCGGGCGGTGGTGGCGCACGCTTTTAATCCCAGCACTCGGGAGGCAGAGCCAGGCGGATCTCTGTGAGTTCGAGGCCAGCCTGGGCTACCAAGTGAGTCCCAGGAAAGGCGCAAAGCTACACAGAGAAACCCTGTCTCGAAAAACCAAAAAAAAAAAAAAAAAAAAAGAAAAAGAATAAGTCTCCATGTATTTATTTGGGAGCTGGATGGCGGACCTCCAAACAGCTACAGACTTAGCTCTGGGCTTCCCGGTTTCCACTCCCCACTTGCCAACTTGGTGGTTGTTTCTTCCACTGAGTGTGTAACTCAGATGTGTAATTCAGTAACTAAACCACTGTTTGGAAGGAGTCTGGTGGAAGATCCACCTCCACTCCCCTCCCCTATCTCTTTCCCCAAAGCCCACCAAACACAGCTGCTCCCCCAGAGAGGCTCAAGACCACTCCCACAAGGTATGTAAGCTGCATCCCAGAAAACAGACACATGGTTCTTCCGGTCTCTTGGCCCTGTCTCCTCTCTGAGGGGCCAGGAATCACCTGTGAACACTTTACCCATTAAACCTGGGCTTTTCCTAATTCAGTCTGATTCAGTTTGCTGCATCGGTGGAGAGGCCTTCAGGAGGCCTAAAACTTATCAACCACCTTTCCCACAGTGTTCTCCACTAGTTAGCCTTAGAGAGAGGTAGAGTGCTGATGACAGAGAAAATAAGCCAGCTTTTCCCCGTCCGTATTTCCAGAGGCAGACCAAAGAGAATGTGATGGCTGGGTGTGGCTCATACCTGTGACCCCAGCCCTTGTGAGGCCGGGGCAGGAGGATCAGGAGCCGAAATTCTTGTGGGGCTGTTTGCTTTGCCGACTAGGAAGGTAAGGTGTAGTTTGGATGATGGTATATAGACGTTTGAACCCAGAGGGCACTGGTGGGTGTCTTAGTTAATGTTTTCCTTGCTGTGATAAAAACATCATGACCTAAGCCAGGTGATGATGGCACACACCTTTAATCAGGAGGCAGAGGCAGATGGATCTCCGAGTTCAAGGCCAGCCTGGTCTAAGGATGGAGTTCCAAGACAGCCAGAGCTACACAGAGAAACCCTGTCTCAAAAACAACAAAACAAAATAAAAACCAACAACAAGACATCATGACCAAAAGGAACTTCTGGAGGAAAGGGTTTATTTCATTGTTTATTCTCAGGTCATGCTCCATCATTGAGGGAAGTCAGGGCAGGAACCAGGAGCCAGAAACTGAAGCAGAGACCATGGAGGAATGCTGCTTACTAGCTTGCTCAGCTTATGGCATCCAGGACCACCAGCCCAGGGGTGGGATGGCCTACACTATGGGCACTACAGCGAGCTTGGGCCCTTCCTATCAATCATCAATCAAGAAAATGTACTCCAGAGTTGCCTACCGGCAAATCTTATGGAGACATTTTCTCAGTTGAGAGTTCCTCTTCCCATATGACTCTACCTTGTGTCAAGGTGACATAAAACTAACACAGTGAGTGAAACTTACTCCGTGGAGTATCCTGTGAGCAAATTACAAGAAGGGCTTAAGGTCAAAGATGTAGATGACACCATAGCATTCAACACACCTAACTCGGACTGCTGCCTCTTACCAAAGAAATAACAAGCCATGCGAGGCAGGGGATCTGGACACTCTGGGTGAGGTCCAGGGTGTTGGATTCTGTCTTGGGCATCTGGAGAACCCATGGAGACAAGGACTAAAGTGGCTAAAATAAACGGGGTGGGGTGTGGTCGGATATACCTGTGATTCCAGCACTCCACAGACTGAGACAGGAGAGTCTCAAGTTTCAGGAAAGCCTAAGCTATAGAGCCCCCCAAATGAAACAGCAACCAAGTGTGCTGATACATGCTTGCAACCCAGCACTTGGGAGGTAGAGGTGTTGTGCCTACGTCGAAAGACCACCACAGAGCCGATATCTGATGCAAAACACACAGGGGTTTATTGGTAACAAGCAAGCCCAGGCTTGGTCCGTGTCCAACACTCGACACAGTGGGTGGAGGAGGACGGCCCTGAGCTCTCAGGGTGAGGGGTTTTTAAAGGGAAAAACTGCAAGCAGGGTGGTACAAGCCTTTGTGTCATATGATTGGGTGAGGGTGTGTAAACTTTGAATTTACTGATTGGGGGTTACAGTTATCATTTTTGGGCAGGCCTGGACAAGTCCCAGGCTCTGTCCTTAAGCTACCATGAGGGCTGGCTGGCCTCGCATGTTTACATTGACCAATGCACGTAGCTCTAAGTTGGTGAGGGGTCCCAGACAGTAAACAACTGGCTGAACCTTGAGCGGTCAGAGTATGTGCAGAAAGGGAGCTACTGCAAGGACTATGTCTTTTGTTCAGGGCCCTCCCAGAAACTGCTTGCTCAAGTCTCAGGAAACTGCAATTGAGGCCTGATCTCTGAGAGAAGACTGACAGCCTGTTATGGCGTCTGCTTGGTCCTTTCAGAGGCAGGAGGATCAGGAATTCAAATCATCCTTAGTTTACATAGCAGGGTTAAGGATAGCCTGGGCTACATGAGATCTGTCTTAACACCACCAACTAACAAAAACCCAACTAAGCAAAAAAAAGAGTGGTTTTGTTCCACAAGCCAGGCGGGTTGGAGGGGTCTTAATGTCAGTGTCTTTGACACACACTCACCATTCCTTCCCACATGAGGAGGCTCCAGAGCCACGACATCCATCTGCTGGATTTTAGTATATTTGGTGTGTGTGTGTGTGTGTGTGTGTGTGTGTGTGTGTGTGTGTGGTGAGGTGGGGGGGAATCATTGTTCAAGACTTTACTTGTTTTCATGTGTATACATGTTTGCATGTATGTCTGCACCATGAGTGTGTAGTGCTGCCTTTGGAGCCCAGGAGAGGGTGTTGGAACCCTGCAAAGTGGAGTTATAGATGTGAGCCACCTGTGGGTGCTGGGAATGAACCCGGGTCCTCCACAAGAGCAGCCAGGGCTCTTTACTGCTGAGCCAGCTCTCCAGCCTCTGCTTTTCATTTTTTTAAATCAGTATCTTTTGTTTTGTTTTGTGTCTGTCCTTCTAAGTCACCATCTGGACTCTCTCCCTGCAAGGAAACCCGAGACTTGAGCATGCTGAGGTGCTAGGCAAGCTTTGGAGGTGCCTTGTACAGTTTTATCTAGTCATGTGCCACTTAAGAATTGGGGTTGAGCCGGGCGGTGGTGGCGCACGCCTTTAATCCCAGCACTCGGGAGGCAGAGGCAGGCGGATCTCTGTGAGTTCGAGGCCAGCCTGGTCTACAGCGCGAGATCCAGGAAAGGCGCAAAGCTACACAGAGAAACCCTGTCTCGAAAAACCAAAAAAAAAAAAAAAAAAAAAAAAAAAAAAAAAAGAATTGGGGTTGTCAGCCGGGGCGGTGGTGGCCCATGCCTTTAATCCCAGCACTCGGGAGGCAGAGGCAGGTGGATCTCTGTGAGTTCGAGGCCAGCCTGGTCTACAGAGTGAGATCCAGGACAGGCTCCAAAACTGCAGAGAAACCCTGTCTCAAAACAAACAAACAAACAAAAAAAAGAATTGGAGGTGTCAGGCTGGAGAGTTGGTCCAGTGATTAAGAGCACTGGCTGCTCTTGCAGAGGACCTGGGTTCGATTCCCAGCACCCACGTGGAGGTGCACAACCATCTGTAACTCTGGCTCTAGGGCAGTTGCTCTCAACCTGTGCGTCATGACCCTTTGGGAGTTGAAGGACCCTTTCACAGGGGTCACCTAGGACCATCAGAAAACAGAGATATTTACATTATGATTCATAACAGTAGCAAAATTACAGTTAAGTAGCAATGAAAATAATTTTATGGTTGAGGGGTCACCACAACATGAGGAACTTTATTAAAGGGTCACAATATTAGTAAGGTTGAGGTCCCCATCTGGCCTCCACAGGCAGCAGGCACACAGGTGGAACACAGATATACATACAGACAAAACCTCCATACACATAAAATAAAATGATAAAAAGAGTGGGGGGGCACCATCTCAGCAGCACCTCATTAGGTGATTGCTTTTTCCTTTTTTATACAATTTGTATTGTTGTGCCAACATTACAGAGTGTTACTATACAAACCTAAATGGTGTACCTGTTACACACTTGCCAGTTGGGTCCTGTGCTGCAGCGCTATATGTGTGAGTGTACTAAATGACAAGTGTCAGGCAGTGGTAGTACATTTGCCTAAGCACAGAACAATACCAGGAAAGATGCCAGGCAAGGCCGGGTGGTGCTGGCACATGCCTTAATCCCAGCACTCGGGAGGCAGAGGCAGGCAGATCTCTATGAGTTCTGGGCCAGCCTGGGCTACAGAGCGAGATCCAGGAGAGCGAGATCCAGGACAGCCAGGGTTACACAGTGAAACCCTGTCTTGAAGAAACAAACAAACAGACAAACAAACAAAAAAAGATGCCAGGCAAGTTACTAGGTAAAAATAAGCCTAGACACGTTCAGGACCATCTGATCAAAGCCCACAGGCTGCATGCCTCCAGAGGGTCCTGGGAGAGGTCAAACGCCCCCCTCCACATGGGTGGATGCAGAGCAGCTGTGGACAGGAGGGTTGTGGAGAACCTCCTCCCGCCAGTCTCCCGGAACTGCCCATCTCCCCACAGGAACAGGAATTCTTCGCTCCTTCATGTTTCTTTCCTTTGTCCTCCTCTCTCTTCCCTCCCTCCCTCCCTCCCTCCTTCCTTTTTTTTTTTTTTTTTTTTTTTTTTTTTTCTGGTGACAAGGTCTCATTCTGTAGTCTGGGTTGGTTTAGAATTCCTGTTCCTCCTGCTACAGCCCTACAAGTCTAGAATGACAGCTCTGTGTCACCACATCTCTCTCTATCTTTCTCTCTCTTTTGTTTTTTTGGAGACAGAGTTTCTCTGTCCTGGAACTCACTCTGTAGCCCAGGCTGGCCTCAACTCAGAGATCCGCCTGCCTCTGCCTCTCAAGTGCTGGGATTAAAGGCATGTGCCACCACTGCCTGGCCTCCCTCTATTTTTAAAAAGTATTTGTTTATCTATCTATCTATCTATCTATCTATCTATCTATCTATCTATCTGTCTGTCTGTCTGTCTGTCTATCTATCTATCTATCTATCTATCTATCTATCTGTCTATCTATCTAGTTCGTGTGCCCACGCGCACACGTGCATTGTACGGATGTATGTGCTCACATACTACTGCACATGTCTGGGCAGTCAGAGGCATCATGGGAGTTTTTCTACCCCGTGTACCTGGGTGGTGAAAGGTTGTCACTCTTGGCAACAAGCTTCTTACCCACTCTGCAATCCCTTGGATTTCTGTGCCACCACATTTCTTGGGTTTTTCTTTGTTGTTTGTTTATTAAGGATTTGTTTATTTTTGTATATGAGTGCTCTATTTGCATGGATGCCTACATGACAGAAGAGGGCATCGGATCTCCTTATAGATGACTATGAGTCACTGTGTGGTGCTGGGAATTGAACACAGGACCTCTGGTTGAGCAGCCAGTGCTCTTAACTGCTGAGCCATCTCTCCATCCCCTGTTTGTTTTCTGACAGGGTCTCTCTACATAGCATTGGCTGTCCTGGAATTTACTCTGTAGACCAGGCTGTCCTCAAACTCAGAGATCCGCCTGCCTCTGCCTCCTGAGTGCTGGGATTAGAGGCATGGGCCACTGTGCCTGGCCTTTGTTTTTTTTTTTTTTTTTTTTTTTTTTTCGAGACAGGGTTTCTCTGTGTAGCTTTGCGCCTTTCCTGGAACTCACTTGGTAGTCCAGGCTGGCCTCGAACTCATAGAGATCCTCCTGGCTCTGCCTCCCGAATGCTGGGATTAAAGGCGTGCACCACCACCGCCCGGCCTGGCCTTTGTTTTTGAGACAAGATTTCTCTATGTAGCCTTGGTTGGCCTGGAACTTGCTATGTAGACCAGGCTGGCCTCAAACTCACAGAGATCCACCTGCTTCTTCCTTTTGAGTGCTGAGATTAAAGGTGTGAGTTACCATGCCTGACCTCTGGGCTTTGTTTTTAATTTTTCAACTAATTTCTTTGGTGTCCAAACCTAACCCCACTTTATGTCCCTAGTCAGCGGCGGCAGGAATGGGCTTGGGAGAGAATTAGCTTGCCACTGACCACCCTGAAGTTCTCTCTGGAGGTCAGCAGGGGGCTCCATTCTCCGTGTTTGTGAATGTCCTGCAGTGTACGCTAGAGACAGGTGTCGGGAGAAAGGCAGTTTGGGGAGACTGGCTGTGGCCACCATGCTAAGGCTGCCCGAAGCCTTCCTGTTACCAACTCTCTGGCTCCATGTAGAGGTGGAGCATTTGAGCTCTCCCTCTGGAGGTCTAAAACCTGTGGAATGGTCCTTAGACACTGGAGATACAGCGGGCTGTGAGCTGCCATATAAGTACTGGGGGTTGAACCTGGGTTCTCTGAGAGAACAAGAACTCTTAACCATTGAGCCAACTCTCTTGACAGGATTATTCCTGAAAGTGCCCGAGTGCTCATGTGTTTAGGCCAAGTAGTGTGCACGGAGACATCTCTGCACACATTTCATGAACATCCGCTCTTGACAGGAGGGATTGCTATACACATGTCACCCTCCCAGTAGCTGGAATGTGGGGCCTGCAGGGGCGCATCCTGAGGGAAACAGAAGGCTTGCTTGGCCAACAGCTGTACAGCAAGAGGCATAGACCTGTTTCAGTTTCTCTGTTGTTGGAGACGTGGTCTGCCGCGTCATCATCCCAGCCTGCATCAGGAAGCTCCACCCCCACCTGCCAATCCTTTATCAGTGCCAAAGATGGAGCCCAAGGCCTTGTTCCTGCTTGACAAGCACTCTACCCTCAAGCTCTACCCTCAGCCCAGAAGTGTTTTCTTTCTTCCTTTCTCTTTCTCTCTCTCTCTCTGTCCTTTCTTCTTTCTTTCTTTTCCTTTTTCTGAGACAGGGTTCCTCTGTGTAGCCATGACTGTCTGGAACTCAGTTTGTGGACCAGGCTGGCCTCGAACTCAGAGATCCTCCTGCCTCTGCCTCCGAAGTGCTGGGATTAAAGGAGTGCACCACCACTTCTTGGCTGGAAGTGGTTTTTTTGACCCCAGGTTTGGGTGGGGCCCCTGTAATCCTTGTACTTTCAGACTAGTGCTCACAATAGGCTCCCTCAGAGGTCTGAACCCTGGAGGAAGCCACATCCCCAGGACTGAGCACTAACCCAGGCACTGTGATCGGTGGTCAGTAAGTATTTGCTGACAAGGACACTTAGAAGGGGATGCTAGGAGAGAGGGGGTGGCTATGAGTGGATGCTGTGGGATGGAGCCCAGGCCTGTATTGGTCCACAGTGTCAGCAAATCAGGACTGGCCAAGCAGACCAGAACAAACTGAGAACTGAGGTGGTAGTGCAGATATGTAACCTCAACACTTGGGAGGCTGAGGCAGGAGGATAGCTCTGAGGTCAGACCAGCCTTGACTCCAGAGTAAGATCCTGTTTCAGACAAGAAACACCAAGTAAAGGTCCCCGGAAACTTCCTGTTCCAAATGCAGTGAGCTGTTATCCCAGCCCATCCTTCAGCTGTTCTTCCTTATTCCAGGCTCCAGCTGGCATTTTTATGTCCTTTCCTTTTTTATTCAGTGTAGCATGAATCTTAGAAGGTCTTATTAGTAAAAACAAACCCAAGGCCAGTTATTGGGGTGAATGCTGGAAGAGTAGAGAAGCAGAACAAGCCACAGCTACCTACCTTGTCAATTCCTCAGCTGATCCTCTTTCCTCAGACTGGAAGCTGCTGAATCCTCATCCAAATGGATCCAGCTGAACTGCTGCTAAAAGCCTAAAAGCTTAACCAGCACTGGTTCCTGGTCCTCACGCCTTATATACCTTTCTGCTTTCTGCCATCACTTCCTGGGATTAAAGGCTCAATTCCTGGGATTAAAGGTGTGAGTCACCATGCCTGGCTGTTTCCAGTGTGGCTTTGAACTCACAGAGATCCGGACGGATCTCTGCCTCCCTGGTGATAGGATTGAAGGTGTGAGTGCCACCATTTTCTGGCCTCTATGTCTATCTACTGGCTGTTCTGTTCCCTGACCCCAAATAAGTTTATTAGGGTGCACAATATTTTGGGAAACATAATATCACCACAATTCAGTTCAAATTTTTCTAACCTTCCAAATGTACATCAAAGCAAGTCAATCTCTATCTTTCCTTTTATTTTAAGCAATTTCGTCTCAAGTCTACACACTAGGGGTGGGCACCTTTGCTGCCTGGCTCAGGAGCCACAGCCAGGCGCAGAGAGGGCTGCTTTCCGGTAAGTATTCATGACCTGACCATAGTAAAGATACTGTCGTCTAAAAAAAAAGGGGGCTGGCCTACTTAGAAATAACAACCATTCCATGGAGCCCTGTCAACCCCATCAGGAAGGATTAATAAAGCAGCACGCTAAGAGAAACTCAGAGGATGTCAATCTCCTTTTTGTGGTTTTATAATTTCACCTGATTTCTATCAAACAAATTAAGATTCCTTGGGGACTGGTGGTGGCACTTGCCTTTAATTCCAGCACTTGGGAGGCAGAGGCAGGTGGATTTCTGAGTTCGAGGCCAGTCTGGTCTACAGAGTAAGATCCAGGACAGCCAGGGCTACACAGAAATCCAAAAAACTTAAGATTCCTGTTTTTCTTTTTTCTGCATAAGGCCCCAGGGCTCTTTGAGAAGATAGGGATTCGACCTTGTTTCTGAGGAAGACGAGGAGAATGAAGGGGTTTTCCATGGTGTCCCCCTGGACTGTAAAAGTCCTTTATCCAGGAAGTGGTAATAACATAAAATACTAGCACTGGGTTATTTTCTTCCACTTTTTGAGATTACAATGTAATTACATCATTTCTCCTTTCCGTGTCCTTCCTCTAAATGCCCCACACCCCTCCTTGCTCTCTTTTTTCAGTAATTGTTGTTACATACATATATGTATTCATAGATTTCCTAAATACATAAAGACAACCTGCTCAGTCTATATAATGTTACTTGCATATGTGTTTTCAGGGCTGACCATTTGGTATTGGATAACCAGTTGGTGTGCTCTACCCTGGGAAAGACTAGACTTGTGGTGGTTTGGAAGAAAATGGCCCCCAAAGGGAGTGATACTATTAGGAGGTGTGGCCTAAATGCTGGAGGAAGTGTGTCACAGTGGGGGTGGGCCTTGAGGTCTCCTTTGCTCAAGCTTCCCTCAATGAGAAGGTCACTCGACTTCCTGTTGCCTTCCTATGAAGGTGTAAGAATTCTCAGTGACATGTCTGCATGCACACTGCCATGCTCCCCGCCATGATGATAACGGACTGAACCTCTGAAACTAAGCCGTCACCACAATGAAATGTTGTCCTTTATAGGAGTTGCTGTGATCATGGTGTCTCTTCACAGCAAAAAAAAAAAAAAAAAAAACCCGTAACTAAGACGCTCCTGTTCTCAGCATTGTTACTGTTCTTTGAGTAGGGTTGAGGCCTCATGAGCTTCCCTCCATCCACAGTAGCCTTGTTCAGATTGTGTTTAGGCAGTCCTATTGAGGAGCGTAGAACAGTAGTAAGGATGTCTGGGAAAAGTCATAAGGAATCATACTATTAAATATCCAGCCAAAAATATCTATAAATACATGTAAATTTTTGTTTACATATACACCCATAGTTTATGGTTGACTACGAGGTGTTTTTTTTTTCCAGAGCTGAGGACCGAACCCAGGGCCTTGTGCTTGCTAGGCAAGCGCTCTACCACTGAGCTAAATCCCCAACCTACACCCATCGTTTAAATGAGAATTTCTCATTTGAGCTACAGTGCTCCCTCCAGGAGCCAGAGACCACCTAACAAACCCCCAGCACCGTGAGTGAACAGTCCTCCCTTAAGTTAGTCAGTGTTGTCCCAGAAACTCCCAGAACATTACAGCCTATGGATATTGCCCTTGCTTGCTCTCCAGAGGTGGAAGGTAAGTCCCTCTTGCTGAAGACACAGGTCCCAGAGGCCCTGGAGATCCAATATCCTCTTCTGGCCTCCACAGGACACAATCCGGACGGGGACATACATTCACACAAACCTACACGTGAAGAAAAGGAAAATACATCTTTAAAAAGTCTGAACTAAGCCTGAGGTTTGAACCCTGGACCTGCACGCTGTCAGCTGTGTGAACTTAGGTTAGAGGCTTGTCCTCTCCACTGGCAGTGCCATAGCCGTAACGTGTGGTCCTGGTCCCTCCAGCCAGCCAGATGCTTCATTTGCTTTTATTTTTTTTGAGACAGGGTCTTACTATGCATCCTTGGCCGGCTGAAACTTGATATTTAGACCAGGTTGGCCTCAAATTCAGAGATCTAACCCCCAAGTGCTGGGATTAAAGGCACGTGCCACTGCACCTGGCAGATATCTCCCCAATTTCCGATGCCCCACAATTTCCGTCTTTGGTGCAGACCCGGAGTCTTCACACTTGCTTTCTGGGAGTTTTCTCTTGTGTTGCTAGCAGGCAACATACATTCAAATGAACTTTTTTTTTCTAGTCTTTTTACTTTAAAATTTTATTTATTTATTTAAAATGTATGTGCAGGAGTACAGGCTCCCATGCCACAGTGTGAGTGAAGAGGTCAGCAGAAAACTTGCAGTGGTTAGTGTCACTGCTTCCACTGTGGGTTCCGGGGATTGAACTCGGGCTGCCAGACTTGCAGGCACCTTTTCCCGTCCGTCCGTCCGTCCGTCTCACAGACCCTCCACCTTGTTATTTGACACAGGAGCGCTCACTGACCCTAGAGCTCATTCACTCTGCTAGGCTGCCTAGCGAGCCCCTCCCCTCCCCTCCCCTCCCCTCCCCTCCCTTCCCCTCCCCTCCCCTCCCTTCTTGCACATCCCTTGTGGGGTTTCCCAGAACATTCCAAGCCTGATCCATTTTAGGCGATGTGAATTGGAGTTGTCTTCCTCTGGAATTCCCTTCTTCCAAATACCCCGTGTTGGCTCCCTTCCGTCAGGTGTCTTCTCAGGTCTGCCTGTAGGAATGGGCATTTCCTGTCTGCTTCACTGCTCCACAGGACCTACGGTGTATGTTTGTCTAGAATCTCTCATGAGAAGTCACATCCAGAAGGACAGGTCAGAGTGCCACCAGCTTAGGTCTAGAAGTTCATCCCACAGAGAAAACAATGTCCAAGGGACAATTGTCGGGGATGCAAATTAGAATTCATGGAAAGAAACTGTCTGCAAAGACTGACTAACTGATTACAACTTACGTGATTGGGGCTGGGTGGCTCAGTGGTTAAGAGCACTGGCTGATCCTCCAGCAGACTGGCTTGATTTCCAGCACCATGAGGCTTGGCAGCATGGAACACTCTATTAACTGCAGCTCCAGGGGATCTGAGTCCCTCTTCTGGCCACCTCAGGCACTGCATATACGTGGTGTGTGGACATATAAGCAAGCAAACCACATAAAATCTGGAGGGGAAAAAAAAGGGTAGCACACCTCTTTAATTCTGGCACTAAAGGAAGGAAGGAAGGAGGGAAGGAAGGGAGGGAGAGAGGGAGGGAGGGAGGGGGGGAGGGAGGGGGAGGGAAGGAAGGGCTGCAGCGATGTGGAGAGGTGGAATTGTTTGCCCCTTAAACAGCCTACCTCTGTGTCGGAACTAACATCCTGTGAGTAACAGATAAAAACCTTCTGGAATTATTAACTTAGCAGACCACTAGCTTCCACCAGGCCCAAAGCTAAGGATGTCATCAGATAGCATCTTGGATCTATAGAGAAGCTCCCCCCACCTTGCTTTACCTGCCTCTCCAATGTACCCATCCATGTATTTTTTGTTTTTTGTTTTTTGTTTGTTTGTTTGTTTTGGTTTTTTGAGACAGGGTTTCTCTGTGTAGCTTTGTGCCTTTCCTGGAACTCACTTGGTAGCCCAGGTTGGCCTCGAACTCACAGAGATCCGCCTGGCTCTGCCTCCCGAGTGCTGGGATTAAAGGCTGGCGCCACCACCAACTGACCATTTTTTTTTTTTTAAAAAACCCATCCATGTATCTTAAATTGCCTCAATCTGACTTTCTTCGTCCTGTTACTATTAATGTCGTGAATCTGCTTCCACTGGGAACATGGAACCTGAGGTAATCTAGCTCCATGTTTCTCAAGCCACAGCCACTCAAATTCAGCTCTAGAACAGACTATCTCTTACTCTCTTTGAGGTGAGAACTGTGATTTTTTTTTTTTTTCTTTTTCTTCTGGAGACATGAAGAAAGAAACTTTCTTCCAGTGGCCAGGGGATGGCCAAGCTTTGCTTACAGATCAGGAGTCCCAGATTTGGAAGGTGCGGCAGGCAGGCAGGCAGGCAGGCAGGCAGGCGTTTCATGTTCTTTCTGGGGTGGAAGGATTCAGGGCAGGAGGGCCACCTCTTCCAGTCCTTTCTGGTCTGGTGGTCTGGCCATGAGGCTGGTAGGCATCTTTAGCCTTGGAGAGAGAGGCGAGGGCGGGGCAAGTCTAGGTCAAGTTGACCCTGTGTGTATAGTTCCAGACAAGACTGCTCACTGATCAACGGGTCTAAAGCAGCCGAATAGACTATCCTAAAGGTGGAGTCAACAAGAGACAGACCTGATACTTAGACAGAGGCCAAGTCTTTCCATTCCCTTCCACTCCCCAGCAGGGAGGTGTTTCTGGCGAAAGTAGCCTTTGAGTCCCTGAAAACTGACCTAGGCTGTCATGGCAGTCCTCACAGCGGAGACATTCCTACGACAGAGCTAACGGGAGGCCGATATGCTTTGCCTAGCTGTGAGACCTCTAAAATTAGTAATTAAAAATCTACTTTTAGCCGGGCGGTGGTGGCGCACGCCTGTAATCCCAGCACTCGGGAGGCAGAGCCAGGCGGATCTCTGTGAGTTCGAGGCCAGCCTGGGCTACCAAGTGAGTTCCAGGAAAGGCGCAAAGCTACACAGAGAAACCCTGTCTCGAAAAACCAAAAAAAAAAAAAAAAAAAAACTACTTTTAGATTTATTCATTAATTTTATTTTTATATGTATGGGTACTTTGCCTGAATGTATGTATGTAGCATGAATTCTAACTGGTCTTAACTATAAAAACCCAGGTAAATGCTATGAGATCAGAGAAGTAAAGGACCAGCCACGTTACCTCTTACCTCCACGACTCCTCTGATGGAAAGAGGCTGAGTTCCTGTCTCCACCCACCTTATATTCCTCCCTCTGCCCAGCCATATCACTTCCTGTCTCCTGTCTATACAGACCTCCAGACCTCTATGGCTAACTAATGGCTAGCTCCACCCTCTGGTCTTCAGGCAAGCTTTACTTGTTAGAGCACAAACAAAATATCACCACATATGTATATGCACCACATGCATGTCTGGTACCTGTGGAGGTCAGAAGAGTGTGTCAGATGCCCTGGAACTGGAGTTATGGATGGTTGTGAGCTACCATGTGGGTGCTGGGACTTGAACCAGGGTCCTCTCCAAGGGCAGTGGTTATAGCAAGATGGGAGAAGCTTTTCCACTGAGCCATCTCTCCTGCACACTCCTCCAAATTAGTGATTTCTTAAGTCATCTGAACCACATGAAGCTGGAGGTTTACTTGGTAACAAGACTGTATTTGGTTCGTTATCATGTTTCTATGCCTGACACACGGTTGGTCCTGGCTGAATGTCTGTGTTATAAATGAACAAATTAATAATGTGATAAATGTTCCCATTTTCATTTTTTTTTTGTTTTGTTTTGTTTTTGAGAGAAGGTCTCGATATATAGGTCTGGCTGTCCTGGAACTCACTTTGTAGACCAGGCTGGCCTTGGACTCACAGAAACCTGCCTGCTTCCTCGGTGCTGAGATTAAAAGCTTGTGCCACTATGCCTGGCTAAATGTTCTCATTTTAAAGGGAAGAACTGAGAAAAGTTGCCAAGGGCACACAGGAAATGAGTGACAGTTGTCTTCAGGACAGTTTGGCCAACTCAGTGCCTGGGCATTACCAAGACCCAGGCATGATCTCAGCTGGCATAAGGTATGTTCTCATCTGAAAATAGAATACCAGAGCCTGCATGGTTCCTCACAGCTATAACCCTAAAACCTGGGAGGCTGAGACAAGAGGATGTCTACAGGTTTGAGGCTAGTCTGAACTACGTGGTGAGTTCCAGGACAGCCTGGGCTACAGAGTTAGACTCTGTCTCAAAAAAACCACCAGACAAAAATAAAGTGCCAGGAACACTACACCGCAGTTTCTTCCTCTTCTTTCTCCTCCTCCTCCTCTTCTTTTGGCTTTTTGAGACAGGGTGTCTCTGTTTAGATCCACCTGCCTTTGTCCCCTGAGTGCTGGGATTAAAGGCGTGCACCACTACCACCGGCCAGTTTCTTCATTTTTGACTTGAGAATTCACGGCAGTTTCCCTTCTGAGGCCGGTCCCAGGAAACTGGGGGTCAAGCAGAGACCTAGTGACTTGCCAGTGCTTTCTCAGGCTTGGGTGTGTATCTGTGAATGTGTGTTCTTGTTTATGTCAACTGTCACCAGCTGCTTCCTGTGGATGTTAAATTATAAATGACATTTCTGTGGTTTTTGCTGGGCTTGTTTGGGGCGTGGTTCTGAAGATGAAGTCCTTCAGCATAGTGAGGATCTCTGAGGACATGTCTCTGGTCATTTTCTTCATCTGTTTCCTCAATTCTTTCTCACTAGCACATTTCTGGGTTGGCTCCTGGACCAACCTGCTGTGTCTCTGTAGAGCTGATGGTGTAGTTGTCAAAGGACATATTTCTGGATTCAATTCTCTCCTTCCACTGTGGAATCCTGGGGTGGAACTCAGGTTTTCAGGCTTTTGTGACTTCCAGGCTCAGGCCTTAAGAGGTTGGGCCACCTCTGCACTCACATTTCCTTTCTGCTCGGTAGAACTCCATACAACAGATTCAGGCATACATGTCGCATGAGTCGGTCAAAGATGAAATTTTTAGGCCTATGTGGCAGCAGGAAGGTCCAACCTCTGATGGACTGAACCTTGAACAGCCGTTCAAAGAGTATATATTGAGGACAGCATCACACCCCAGCCACTTTGGTCCTTCCAGTGGCCATTTGCAGTACCCAGTAATCCAGGAGCTCCAGGTGTGCAGGGGACTAAAGTCATGTGAAGGCTGGAAAGCTGCCTCAGAAAACAACTGTATAAATCACAGAAAACAATCACTGATTTCCACCAAGATTTCTTCAAGGTCAAAGTACTTCTAGAAAACAACTATTCTATTCTAATGTTTACTGTAGAGGGGTCCCAAAATAGCTTGACCACACAGCTGCCATGACAGGCTTAGAGGCCCAGACATAGCTTCTGTGACAGGCTTACTGACAGGCAACACCCAGACCCAGGAAAAACCATAAACTGACCCCACCCAGGGAGGGCCTACATCTAAGGGGAAGTACCTAACATCCCAAACATTCTAACCATTAGATAAGGTTAGATAAGATGGCCAGATGTCCTTGAGTCTAGCACACACTTATTTTTGTTTTACAGATACCCCTAGACAAATGTCAGCTAATCCGGGTCTGGAACCCTGGAAATCCCCTCACCCCAACCTCTGCTATGATAAAAATTCTACCTTGTTTGAGCTCAGGGCTCTCTGCTCTCACTGCTGCGTGGGACAGACAGACCAAGCCCCGGAGCTTGAAAATAAAAGCTTTTTTCTTTTTTTTACACACAGGATTCAGTCTCCGTGGTGGTCTTTTGGGGGTCCCCACGATCTGGGCATAACATTTACCCTGGATACAGTGATTCTGCTGAATTCCTACAGCACGTGCAGAGGACAACAGTGCCCTGTTGGGTAGGAGAGAAATGACTACAGACTGGAGCCCATGGATGACGCCAGGAGCCGCCTCCTTGCCACCACTCAATGTCCCATTAAGAGAAGTAATCTGATGCCAGGAGAGGGTGGCCCAGGCCTTTAATCCAACACTCTTGAGGCTGGAACTGGCCTGTGAGTTTGAGGCCAGTCTGGTCTATACAACAAGTTCCAGGAAAGCCAGGGCTACACAGAGAGATGATGTGTCTCCCCACCCCCGAAAAAAAAACAAGCAAACCGGAGTGTGTATGGGGGAGGGGTAATCTGATTTGTTCTCAAGGTCACGACCTTGTTGGAGCTTTAGTATGTCCTGACAGCACAGGTTTATCTGAGATGATGTAGTCTCACCTCCCTCTCTCTCTGGTTTTTGTTGTTGGTTTGGTTTGGTTTTTGGTTTTCTCAGGACAGAGTTTCTCTGTATAGTCCTGACTGTCTTGGAATTCACTCTGTGGATCAAGCTGGCCATGAACTCAGAGATCTGCCTGCCTCTGCCTCCCAAATACTGGGACAAAAGGTGTGTAGCACTACCATACCTGGCCTATTTCTCTCTCTCTCTTTTGTTTTATCGAGACAGGGTTTCTCTGTGTAGCTTTGGAGCCTGTCCTGGAACTCACTCTGTAGCCCAGGCTGGCCTTGAACTCACAGAGATCCGCCTGCCTCTGCCTCCTGAGTGCTGGGATTAAAGGCATCTGCCACTACCACCTGGCTTTCTTATTTTTATCTATCTACCTGTCTATCTATCTATCTACCTGTCTATCTATCTATCTACCTGTCTGTCTATCTATCTATCTACCTGTCTGTCTATCTATCTATCTACCTGTCTGTCTATCTATCTATCTATCTATCTATCTATCTATCTATCTATCTATCTATCTATCTATCTATCTATCTATCTTGTCTTCTATTTACACCTTTGTGTGTGTGTGGTTCTATATCCGATGTAGTTCCTTGACCTTTTGTGTCAATACTTTTAGTAATTCCGTATCATGTTTTTAATCTTTTTCTTCCTTCTTTTTTTTTTTTTTTTTTTTTTTTTTTTTGGTTTTTCGAGACAGGGTTTCTCTGTGTAGCTTTGGAGCCTGTCCTGGAACTCACTCTGTAGCCCAGGCTGGCCTTGAACTCACGGAGATCCACCTGGCTCTACCTCCTGAGTGTTGGGATTAAAGGCGTGTGCCACCACCACCCCAGCTTTTTTTTGGTTTTTCTTTTTTTTTTTTTTTTTTTTCCGGTTTTTTGAGACAGGGTTTCTCTGTGTAGCTTTGCGCCTTTCCTGGAACTCACTTGGTAGCCCAGGCAGGCCTCGAACTCACAGAGATCCGCCTGCCTCTGCCTCCCAAGTGCTGGGATTAAAGGCGTGCGCCACCACCGCCCGGCTTTTTTTGGTTTTTCAAGACAGGGTTTCTCTGTGGAACAGCTCTGGCTGTTCTGAAACTTGACTTGTAGCCCAGGCTGTCCTCCAACTTAGAGATCCGCCTGCCTCTGCCTCCTAAGTGCTGGGATTAAAGGCGTGTGCCACCACTACCACCCAGCCATGTTTTTAATTTCTAACAGTTCAATCTAGTATTCTTTCTTTCTTTAAATTTTATTTACTTAGTGTGTGTGTGTGTGTGTGTGTGTGTATGTGTGTATGCATACACTCTTATGTGCGTTTGTGTGCCTAGGTGGGGACAGAGGTTGTGGTGGTTTGAATGAGAATGGCCCTCATAGGCTCATATATTTGAGTACTTTGTCTGCAGTTGGTAGAACTGTTTGGGAAGGATTTGGAGGTGTGGCCTTGTTGGAGGAGGTGTGTCACTGGGGATAGCCTTTGAAGTTTCCACTGTTTTCATGCCCCCCCATTAACCCCATACCTTCTGCCCCTGTCAGGTACCAAACATGGACCATGGAAAAGTACTAGCTAGGCCAGAGAACAAGCCCCTGCCCTAAAACAGATGCCCCCAAAGATAAAGAACAGGTCAGGCAGGTCAGGTAGCATAGCAACAGAACAATGGGCCCTGACCAGTGACCTTACCACCTAGCAGCCTCATGACTTGCATGTAGCCCTTCACCTGCACATCCCCCTTCCTTCCTTCCCTCCCCCTCCCATGATATATAAGCCCTGCTGAGAAGAATAAAATTTGCAGCTTGATCAGAACACACTGTCTTGCTGTCTTCTCTCGTGTCTCCCGTCCCTTTCATTCTCTCCCACAGGTGGGTCGCCCCTGTTGACACCCTGCTGGCCGGGGCAACTGGCGCCCAACGTGGTGGCTCGACCCTCGCCTTGTTGGGAGTTGAACGTCCTTCTCCAGGAAAGCCCAGACGTCTGGTGGAGATATTTTTGGTGATTGTCCGTTGAGACTGCCTGACTCGACGCCCTTTCTTGATGATCTGGAGGAGAGCGGGAAGGACGAGGTTAGTCTATATTTAGGCTTAACCATGGGATGGGGAAGTTCTTCCCATTACCTTTTCCTTAAGGGCTTTAAAGAGGCCCTCAAGACATGAAGGATAAGGGTTCGTTAAAAAAAAAAAAAAAAGACCTCAACAAATTCTTTAGTCACTTAGAGGACTGTTGTCCCTGGTTTCCCCAAGAAGGGACGATTGATGTTAATGATATCCTAAAGGTTTATAAAAAAAAAAAAAAAAAGATTTAAGAGACCCCTAAAAGCTGCCAACCTTATGAAATTCATTTACCGTCAGACTATGATAAGCGGCAGAGATTCTAACCCCTTCCTTTTAGGGAGAAACCTGCCATTACTTCATTCAGGGTCTTACAAGGAGGTAACACAATATTATCACACTACCAGACCTCCTGAGAGTGTAAACTAGAGTTAATGAAGTTCACTATGTTCTCCGTAACAGCAGTGTCCTGCTACAAACAGGTTTTTTTTTTTTGTGCTAAAACTAAATGGATCTAAGGACCAACTTGAGCCTGAACTTCTAAATTGCTAACTAGGAGCTCACTCCAGCAGCCATCATTTAAATAACAATGCAAGCGCCACAGCCAGAGCTGATTTAAAAACTAATGACAACTCCCAGCTCTCCTAAAAAAGTGTCTTTTTCTCTGTCTTTCCTCTTTCTGGGTTGACTTTTAAGTTCTTGGTAATTTACAAAAATCTTGGCCAAGTACAAGAACTTCAGTTAACTCATCGCAAAAACAGGTCCTGCTTAGGGGACGCCCTGCTACGACCTGTATGGATTCATCAGACCCCTGCCCCAAGACGTTTGGGGGTTGGAATCCTAAACATCTGCCTTCTTCCCTCTGAACCTAACTATCTGCTATCTGCATCTCAGCTCACTTCTGCCTGTGAGTCATCTCTACCCTTCTCCTCACCTTGCCATTTCCGGTGGCTATCCGGCTTGATACAGACTGGGTGCAGCTGCTACAAAAATAAATAAATAAAAATAAAAATCCTCCTTTGTTTTACTGGGCTCATCTCATTTCATGATACACCTTAAAGGATTTATTAAATTGTTACTCTCCTTATATACTATATTTTAAATAAGAGTTTCTGTTTCTATATTAAAATAACTTAATATTTTTAAGGCTAAAGCTGACAGGTATAAAACCTAAGTTCTAAGTTTATAAAGACAACTAACTTATAAATTGTTAAGAATAAGTTTACTTTAATTAAAGCTAATTAAAAAATAAGACTTGTTGATTGATTGGCTGACCTAAACTGTAAACTGTTAAGGATAAGTTGTACTTAAGCTATAAGCTATTAGAGATAATTATTAGGATACAAATTAAGGGTTAATCATCTTATAAATGATCAAATTCTCTAATGTATGCAAAATCATATTTATATACATGCTAAGTATGCTAAGTTTCATATATTCAATTCATTACTTAGCCCCTTAGCATTTAAAATGTTTAACCTTTGGACAAAACTGCCATACCCCTTATTGCCAGGGTTTTGTCCAAACTATGCATTGAGATCATTTAGATTATATCCCCATTTACCAGGCCTAAAAGATAATTTGTCTTGCTATCCAAATTCATAGAAAAGGTAGCTTGCCAAACAGATTTCAAAATAAACTTTGACTGTTCCTTTGTTTAAAGGAATTCACCACATTGGCTGCTCTCAGTAATCAATCACCTATATCTCCTGATAAATTAAATATAAAAATGCTTTTAGATGTAAAGTTTTTATAGGATATAAAGGATTAGATATAAAGAATGTTTAAAAACGTTAAGAAATAATTTATTACATATGTAACACAAATAATTGGGATAGAGAAATATAATATATAAACATCTAGATATGTTATAAATAATACATAAATCTCAATAAGTAACCTAAAGATATTGAGGATGTATACCTAAGTTAGATCTATGGATAAGGTTTTTATTGAGGTCTGAGATAGATATATAGGCTTTAAAAATAAACTTATGGGCCGGGCGGTGGTGGCGCACGCCTTTAGTCCCAGCACTCGGGAGGCAGAGGCAGGCGGATCTCTGTGAGTTCGAGGCCAGCCTGGACTACCAAGTGAGTTCCAGGAAAGGCGCAAAGCTACACAGAGAAACCCTGTCTCGAAAAACCAAAAAAAAAAAAAAAAAAAAAAAAAAAAAAAAAAAAAATAAACTTATGGATACCTTAATACAAAAGTCTATGGACCTCTTCAGAAGGGACACTGGGGCTAATTATAGGCCGTAACTCCTCGGCTGTACAAGGTTGCCCTAGGGATGTGCGATTCTGATTTTACTGGAGAGATTAAGATCATTGTACAATTCAGATTCATACAGGGCAGCGCCTAAGGGAGCTGCTGGTGTGGATTCTAGTGATATGGCCTTCTGGGTTCAGGAAATTAAATATTCCAAACAACTAAACACTTAAAATACAGGGAAAGAAAATAATTGGCTTGCTAGACATAAATGTAGATGTTTCTTATATTTCTGAAAAAGATTGGCCAAGTACTTAAGACGACTATTACTTCTTCGTCTCTTACAGGCCTAGGTCAAGCTAATAATGTAGCCAGAAGGTCAGGAAAATCTAATGCTCCTATCTGGATCAAACAATGGCTTTTAAATGCTGAGAAAATTATAATTACTACCTGTCTGGTGGAGGAAAAACTTAAATATTGGGCATATAAAGTCCCCCACTAGCCCTTAAATCACCCCAATATCTTTTTATTTAGGAAAATCAGGCTTATAGACTGTTATAGGTCCTTTAAAAATTAAATAAAATTTATTAAAGCCAAGGAAAGTCTCACAGCCTGGCTTGCCATCTCCCAGGGCTATCCCCCCCCCAAAAAAAATCATCATAGATATACAAGATTGCTTCTTTACCATACCTCCTCAACCTAAAGATTGTCAGCATTTCGCTTTTAACTTGCCTACTCACCCTACCATGATGAAGGCCAAAGCTGACATACCGAGCAGGAAATGCGAGTTCTGTTTATCCAGGACTCATTCATTAAACAAAGTTCCTCATTATATATACAGATTAACTATCAAAACTAACTGTCAATTAAAGCTTCCTCACAGTCCCCCGATCTATATGTATGTATAGATGTATATACATATATCTTACAATACATTTATTGTACAGATGATATTATATTTATATCAAACTATGAAACTTGGGAGTCTATAGAATGACAGATAGCTCTACAGAATATACTGACACCTTTTCATATGTCTGTCTAACAACTATAAATTCTCTCCCTATGGAAGCTTACCCACGAGGCTTATGTTCTTATGATTTATGGTTATGAAATAAAAAATAATACACCATTTCTTTCACTGCTTTTTAATTTTAGGAATGCCTGGAGCTCATATATAGACAACAGCCTTACATATACTTCAAGAGCTCTTAAGAATTGGTGCTTAATTTTTCATATTCCCCCACTACAGGTATTCCTCATCACCACCAGGCCAAGTCACAAAGTTACACCTAAGCCTCTATGATCTCCTCACTGATATTTAAAAAGGTCCTGATGTTTTCATAATGTCAGGAGGAGGATACATGTCTTTATAGGACATTGACCCACCTTTATGAATCCTGGATTGCCTGGTCACACCATATATTGGCAGCTGCAGGACAAAGGCACTCTAAAGCTGCCAGTCTAAATACAGGCTGTTATTTACCTCTAGATTCTTAAATATTGAGCCTTGAATATAGATAAATTGATACAATTCCAGATCCTTTTGATGAACTGTTCATCAAAACTTATAGAAATATGATTAGAACTAATAATTCTGTTCTAAATGTATTTTATTAATTTTTGTCAAAATATATATGAGACTTGGGAGATAAGTAAATGACACATTTCAGATTTCATTCTCTGGCTATCCTGATGTTTTGTTGAGGCTCCAAGGACTCATAATTTTGCTCTGATAAAGTTCACCACTGTTATATTGTTAACATGTCTAAGATTTTGTCTATTAAGAAGGTTCTTATAAGCTTCAGGAGATCACGCCGGCGGTGATGGCGCGATCAACATTAGCCAATGCCCACAAGCCAGGAAGGACTGGGAGGAATACAACCTGACTACAGTTTATATCTCCCACCTACAAATTTTCTTTTTCTTCTCTGGGGGTGGGGTCAGACTACCCACAACTGCAAAATTTATTGGAGGGAGGAAAGCGTAGGATGCCCCAACCCGTGACTGCAGTCACTCTGGCTGTCCTCCTGGGGTTCGGGGCTGCAGGAACCAGTACTGGCATAGCTTCCCTGGTTTTATCTAATCAACATTATTCAGAGCTTAGAATTTCCATAGATGAGGATATAGCACAGCTTGAGCGAGGCATTTCCGCCCTTGAATCCTCCCTCACTTTCCTTTCAGAGGTGGTCCTCCAAAACCGCCGAGGGCTCAACCTCCTCTTTTTACCCCAAGGAGGTCTGTGCCACTCTTAAGGAAGAGTGTTGCTTTTATACTGATCACACAGGAGTAGCAAGGGATAGCATGGCCAAGGTCTGGGAAGGCTTAGAGAAGCGCAAAAAAGAAAGAGATCAAGAGCTAGGCTGGTTCCAAAATTGGTTCTCTGCATCTCCCTGGCTAACTACCCTCTTGCCGTCCCTTCTGGGACCCTTGGTTGGCCTCATTCTTGTCTTGACATTCAGCCCTTGGGCCTTGTCTCGACTAACTTGATTTGTGCGCGGTCAGCTGGCTGAACTTCAGGCAAAACAAATTCAGGTTCATTACCATCGCCTCGACCTCCATGATCGTGGTCTCGATGAACCAGATAAAGACTCCATATCAGCACAGGCCCCTCTGCCCAGGGGAGGATGCACCTGTGCCTGGGAGCTGGAGCCCACTGCATAGGGGATTGAGGGTACAGCCAGGACTGCAGAAGGCAGGGAGACTAAAGTGCTCCACCATCCTGGGTGCCTTGGATGACAAGCTCTATTGCATGGCGGTTATGCAGACCCTATACTCTTTCCTCCCGAATTCAACCCCGCTCCCTGTAAAAAACTACATCGTTCCAGCTTCCTTCAGAGCATGTGGGGACGCCTACATAAACCAACAGTTAACAATGGAACTTATCAGGGATAGAGCCTCTGTCACCCCTCTCCCGTCACGGCAAAAACATTTGGGTCTCCTTTCTTTGTTTTGCTATACGTATAGAAGGGGGAGATGTCAGGGACCAAACATGGACCATGGAAAAGTACTAGCTAGGCCAGAGAACAAGCCCCTGCCCTAAACCAGATGCCCCCGAAGATAAAGAACAGGTCAGGCAGGTCAGGTAGCATAGCAACAGAACAATGGGCCCTGACCAGTGACCTTACCACCTAGCAGCCTCACGACTTGCACGTAGCCCTTCACCTGCAAGTAGGGCACATGGTGCACCCCTTCCCTCCTTCCCTCCCCCTCCCATGATATATAAGCCTTGCTGAGAATAAAATTTGCAGCTTGATCAGAACACACTGTCTTCTCCCGTGTCTCCCATCCCTTTCATTCTCTCCCACAGGTGGGTCGCCCCCATTGATACCCCGCTGGCCGGGGCATGCCCCCCCAACTCACCCCACACCTTCTGCCCCCCCTTCATCCCATACCTTCTGCTTGAAGATCAAGATGTGAGAACTCAGCTATTTCTACTGCCATGCCTTTGCTCTGCTGTCATGGGTTCTAAATCTTCGAAGCCATATGCCCAATTAAATGCTTTCTTTTATAAGTTGCCTTGGTCATGGTGTTTTGCCACAGCAATAGAAAAGTAACTAATACAGAAATAGGTACCAGGAGTGGGCTACTGTAACAGTCCGATCACGTGTTTTCATATTACACTGTTGTTGTTTTGAATGTGGGAAACTTTGGGTAGAAAAGCAGTTGAATGCTATAAGCAAAGTTCAATGAACTGTCTGAATAGGAGTGTGGAAGGCAGTAGTGCTGAGAACCGTGTGGGCTGTGGAGACCCAGCTCAAGAGGTTTGAGAAAGGGACAATATTGGCAACTGGGCTAGAGACCATTCTTGTGATATTTTGGCAAAGAATGTGGTTGCCTTCTACCCTTGTCCTAGGAATTTGCCTGCAGTTATTTGAAAAATAATGGACTAATTTCTTTGGTGGAGATTTCAAAACAGCCTAATCCTGACTCTGTCACATGGGTATTAGTGATCACTTTTAGGCATGTCTACAACAAAAAAGAGTGAGTGGGGCAAAAAGGAATAAAAAATGTGTAGTTTGATAAGAGCACCAGAGAATTCAACACGGGAGCCAAGGCTTGTGATGAAAGTGCTAAGGAGACTGGGGAGAGGCTTGATCTGAAAGGGAATAAAGGGAAGGGTGGGGGTGGGGGGTGGCACACACCTTTAATCCCAGCACTCAGGGAGGCAGAGGCGGGTGGATCTCTGTGAGTTTAAGGCCAGCCTGGTCTACAGAGTGAGTTCCAGGACAGCCAGAGATACACAGAGAAACCCTATCTCTGAAAAAACAGCAACAAAAAAAAAAATAAAAAAATAAAAAAAAAAAAAGGAAGGGCACCAGCTGAGTTTCCGAGTTGTAAAAGAAAAAGGCCTAAGAAATTTTCTGCTCTTAAAAAAGTAGCCACAATGATGCCGGGCGGTGGTGGCACACACCTTTAATCCCAGCACTCGGGAGGCAGAGCCAGGCGGATCTCTGTGAGTTCGAGACCAGCCTGAGCTACCAAGTGAGTTCCAGGAGAAGCGCAAAGCTACACAGAGAAACCCTGTCTTGGAAAAAAAAAAAAAAAAAAAAAAAAGTAGCTTAATGAAAAGTGATGAGAACATGATGTAAGGGGTCAGACACCACCCCAAGTGGGCAGCCGAGCACAGCAGTGTTGTTCATGTGGTTCTAACTTTAGAGTCATGGAGAATACATGAGCAGGGAGCTGTAGGATCATACCTGAGTAAGGGGCTGCAGGATCATACCTGAGTAAGGGGCTGTAGGATCATACCTGAGTAAGGGGCTGTAGGATCATACCTGAGTAAGGAGCTGTAGGATCATACATGAGTAGGGGGCTGTAGGATCATACCTGAGTAAGGGGCTGTAGATCATACCTGAGTAAGGGGCTGTAGATCATACTTGAGTAAGGGGCTGTAGGATCATACCTGAGTAAGGGGCTGTAGGATCATACCTGAGTAGGGGGCTGTAGGATCATACCTGAGTAAGGGACTGTAGGATCATACCTGAGTAAGGGACTGTAGGATCATACCTGAGTAGGGGGCTGTAGGATCATACCTGAGTAAGGGGCTGTAGGATCATACATGAGTAAGGGCTATAGAATCATCATCCACAGTTAAGGAGAGGTGCTGAGGCCAGGCATGTGGCAGGGGAGTCCCTGAGAAGCCATTGTGTGAAGCTATGAAAGTGAAGCCCAGATTGCATTGGAGACCACAGGGTGTTAGAAATTCCAGAGCCATGGGCTGTCTGTCAAGGAGAGTTGCACCCAGAGAGTGGAACCAGCCCGAGAGAGAAGCATGTTTTAGGGAGTGAAGCTGAGCCATCTAAGCCCCTTGACTTCAAACACAGAATTATAGGGTCTGGAGTTTGCCCTGCTCAGTTTCAGTCTTGCTCGGGTTCAGTAGTTCCTCACTAAGGGTCCACTCCTCCCTTTTGTAATGATGGTGTATACTCTGTGCCACTGTGTATTGGGAGTATGTAATGTGCTTTTTGATTTTACAGGGACTTACAGTTAGCAGATTGCTTTGAGTCTCAGAAGAGACCTTGGACTTTGGACTTTTTTTTTTTTTTTTGGTTTTTTCGAGACAGGGTTTCTCTGTGTAGCTTTGCGCCTTTTCCTGGAACTCACTTAGTAGCCCAGGCTGGCCTCGAACTCACAGAGATCCGCCTGGCTCTGCCTCCCGAGTGCTGGGATTAAAGGCGTGCGCCACCACCGCCCTGCGGACTTTGGACTTTTAAACACTGTTGAGACTGAAAGACCCATGGGGACTTTTGAAGTTGAATGCACTTTGCATTATGATGTGGCTACAAGCCTATGGGAGCCAGAGAGTGGAAAGCAGTGATTTGAATGAGAATGGCCCTCACTGGGGCTTATATATTTAAATATTTGGTTCCCTTTCCTGGAACTGCTTAGGAAGGACAGGGTGTGGCCTTGTTGGAGGAGATGTGTCACAGCGGGGGTTGGAGGTTTTGAAAGACTTGGGTCATTTCTAGTTCTGTCTCTACCTCTCTGATCCCTGACTCCAGGCTTTCATTATGCCTCAGAATCCCGAACACTGGTTGTGGTCTCAGCTAACTGATAAGCTTTTGTGCCCCGTGGTGATTTTTTTTCTTTGTTTTTTTCTGAAATAAAGTTTACTTCTGGTTTAATAGACTTTGGTGGTCTGTCCCCCATTATTGCATGACCCTGGACCCAACGCTTGAATGTGAAGCGCCTTAGCTGCTGCACTGTCCCCAGCCCATAGCATCTGCTTTTACTATGGAATGAGCAACTTTACAAACTGTGGGAGGCCAGCTCCCTCCTTTTAAAAGGGTTCCTATGAGGAGGAGAGAGGGATAAGAAACTTTTAGATAGAAAGATAGTGAAGAGGAGACAGACAGAAACACAGGATAGTTTTGGGAGGACCTGGGTCAAAACCCACCAGCCTCTTCAAAAGGCCTTTTTATAACAATGCCAAGGGGTGGGGCAAAAGACCTCCCCCTTGCTAGATCAAAGCACACCGCACAGCCAAGTGTAGACCCTTCCAAACACCTGGTAACCATGTCCATGGTCAAATCATCCCCTTATGCAGCCCTGTTGTGCTGTGGGATGCCTTTCTGTATGCTGTGAATATGTGTTGCTCTGATTGGTTGATAAATAAAGCTGCATTGGCCTATGGTAAGGCAGCTTAGAGGCAGGCAGAAATCCAAGCAGAGAGACAGAGAGAAGAAAGGAGAGGAGAGAGAAACACCAGCCGCAGCCCAAGGAGCAACAAAATACCAACAGACCGGTAACGCCACAGCCATGTGGCAGCACATAGATTAATAGGAAGGGGTTAATTTAAGCTGTAAGAGCTAGCTAGCAAGAAGTCTGAGCCAATAGGCCATAGAATTGGTAATTAGCATAAGCCTCTGTGTAATTATTTTATAAGTGGTTGCTTGACCAGGCGGGATACAGGAAAACTTCCGACTGCCTCGCTGGGCGAAACAAGCTCAGATTCTCGGACCCTGAGTGAGTTCTCACTAGGAAACCTCTGTGGTCCCTACAACGAAGTTCTCAAAAACATCAGATTTTTCTATTTTTTCCCTTTATTTGACTTCTTCTGGCCTTTTTATATATTATATATATATATTTTTTATGTACTAGGATGCCTTTGGTTACAAATAACTAGAAAATTCCATTTCTAGGAAGCCCACAGAAGGAGGCAGATAGACAGGAATTGAGGCAATGTCTCAGTGTGTCTAAGCTCTTTATCTCCCTGCCACCCACAATACATTCTGGGGCCAGTTCCTCTTGAGTTTCGGGATGTGGCTTTAATCACGCCTGGTGGGAGAAGACATCACTCTCTCATTCTATTCAAAGTGAAGAGAAACTTGGCAAGAAGTGTCTCTTCCTCTGTCTCAGGGACTGGAGCTGGGGACTGTGCCGTGGGGGATGTGCTGCTGTGTCAGATGCTTTCCTCACTGCTGTGACAAAATGCCAGACACAGTCAACTTTATCTGGGTGTAGTGATGCACATTTGCAGTCCATCCCAGCTCTTGGGAGGTGGAGCCAGAAGGCTCAGGAGTTCAAGGGTGGCCTCTGCAACACTGCAAGTCTGAGGCCAGCCTAGGTTATATGAGACCTTGGCTCAAAAGGAAAAACAAAACAAAACAAACTCTTCAAAATGTAAAAGACAAAATACTTATTTGACTCATTGTTTTAGCCTGTGGTTTCTTGGTCTTGTTGCTTTGGGCCTGAGGCTAACTGTTGTGGATGTTATGGAGCAAAGGGTGTTTCAGGGCAGTTTCACCTCACAGTAGTCAGAAAATAGAAGGAGTCCATGAGTCACCAGAGACAGGGTACACATGTCCAAGAGAGACACCTAGGACCTATTTCCTTCAATCAGGTGTCACTCCAGTGTCTGCCAGCTCCCAATAACGCCATCGTATTAGCTGCTTTCTTGTCACTGTGACGGGAATCCTGGACAAAACAACTCAAGAAGGAAAGCATTTTGGCTCATGGTTCACTCCATCATGTCAGGGAAGGCATGGCAGAAACCCCGTTCCTGGCAGCAGGAGCGGAGGACAAGACTGCTCACATGGTGGTAGACCGGGAGGCAGCCAGCTGGGCCAGAGCTAGGGGCTGAGCTAAAACCTTCAGTGGCTTTCCCCTACTGACTACTTCCGCCATTTGGGTCTCCTGTCACAAATATTCCACAGCCTCCCAAATCATCGTCATCATCTGGAGAACAATTTCCAAACACGAACCAGTGGGGGACTTCAGATTCAAACCTGTAACAAGCTCAAGTTTGGATTCCATCCACGTCAGTGAATGGACGGGAGGCTGAACTAATCGTCAGAGCAGGGTCAGGAGACTGAACTCACCCGTCAGAGCAGGGTCGGAGACTGAACTCACCCATCAGAGCAGGGTCAGGACACTGAACTCACCCGTCAGAGCAGGGTCAGGAGACTGAACTCACCCATCAGAGCAGGGTCAGGAGACTGAACTCACCCATCAGAGCAGGGTCAGGACACTGAACTAACCCATCAGTGCAGTGTCAGGAGGCACAGTCCAACTGCATGTCAAGGACATCCCCAGCTGCAGACTACTCTTCCACACCTAAGTCTTTTGGGTTCGTACACAAAGAATAAAAGATTAATCAGACTTCATCCTTCCTATTGCTAAGGAGGGGCCAACATCCCTAATGTGTATGGGGGTGCACACATTGGGAGTTCTGTTAGGGAGAAGAGAGACAGAAAGATGATGAGGTTGGCTTGTTTGGGGCTTTGGTTCACGTTACAGGGTTTCTTTGGATGCCTGCACCTCTGCTTTTAGGAGGTGGTGGGGTGGAGTCACTGGTTTTTGTTTTTTGAGATAGATCTTGTAATATAGCCCAGGCTGGACCAATTACAGGCAAGTGCTAGAACTGACTTTCCAAAGGAAGCCACTGAAAGGCTAACTGGGACCTTCACTTCTTTTAGACATTCTTGGATTTACCAAATTTATTTTTTTAGTTTTTGACTCCTTTTTCCTTCCAGAACAATCCCGTGACTGGCAACGTTTCACCAGCCAAGCCATGTGTATCCAGATCCTGGAGGAAAATGAGGTAATGCTTCTAGGTTTGGAGGAACTGCTTGCTTAGCCTAGAATTCTCTATCAAATAATGGTGAGAATAAGGTAAAGGCACGTGTGAACACGTTCCTTGGGATGCTCACCAACTTCTTAAGAAGTCGCGTTCTTAGAAAGTGCCTTGGGGATGGGCTGCAGCCCAGCTGAAGGAGCATGCCTGAAAGAGGAAGGGGCGGAGACTCCATCTCATTCAGGGGATGAGCAATAACCGTCAGGACCGACATGACAGACAGGTCAGGGATTCCAGCACCTGGAGAGCCGAGGGAATCCTCAGGCCAGACTGGGCCGTAGAGTGAGACCCCACCTCAAAAAAAGCATTTCTTTGTGTTTTTGTCTAACTGGTGGACAATGGCATGGAAGAGGAGTATCAGCCTAAACCTCCATTTGTATCCCAGAATTCATTGTTCAGTATGAATTTTCTTTTGTTTTTAAGATTGATTTTTTTAAAAGATTTATTTATTTATTATGTACACAGAAGAGGGCACCAGATCTCATTACCGATGGTTGTGAGCCACCATGTGGGTGCTGGGAATTGAACTCAGGACCTCTGGAAGAAAAGTCGGTGCTCTTAACCTCTGAGCCATCTCTCCAGCCCCTAAGATTGATTTTTATCGTTTAAAATGCAGTGTATCTGTGTTGTACACACCTGTGTAAGGGAATGTGCACACGAGTGCTGGTGTTCACCGGAGGCTAGAGTTACAGGTGGTTGTAGCTACCTGATGTGGTGGTAAGGAACTGAACCTGAGTCCACTGCAGAGAAGTTCTAACTGCTAAGCCATCTCTAGCTCCCAGGAGGAGTTTTGATGCATGTAAGAAGGAATGTGAAACACCAGACTGCTCAAAGTGATGATGACATTAAGAATGTGCTCAGTTCTGAGAATAAAGTTTATAATTTAAAAGAAAAAACAAGTCAGAGGAGATGGCTTAGTTGCTAAATTACTACGTGTGCAAGCATGAAGACCCCAGTTCAATCCCCAGAACCCAGCTAAGAAAAACCGAGCATGGAGGCTGGAGAGATGCCTGGCTGGTTAAGAGCACTTGGGGCCAGAGTTCAGCTTTTAGCATCCACACTGAATGCCTCACAACTGCCTAGAACTTGAAATCCAATGGATCTTATGCCCTTTTCTTCTTCTTCTTCTTCTTCTTCTTCTTCTTCTTCTTCTTCTTCTTCTTCTTCTTCCTCTTTTTTTTTTTTTTTTTCAAAACAGGGTTTCTCTGTAGCTTTGGTACCTGTTCTGGAACTCACTCTGTAGACCAGGCTGGACTCAAGCTCATAGAGATCCACCTGGCTCTGCCTCCTGAGTGCTGGGATTAAAGGCGTGTGCCACCACCTCCTGGCCTTTGTGCCCCTTTCTGTCCCCCACAGACACCTGTACTCAAGTGGCACACATACACACACAGATACACACATACAAACAGACAGATGTAGATATACACATACAGACACACAAAGATAGACATATACACACAGATACAGATGGACACACACAGACACACAAAGATAGACATATACACACAGACACAGATGGACACACACAGACAGACAGACACATACACAGAGACACACACACAGATGTACACATATAGACACACACAGAGCTAGACATATAAACATAGACACAGATGTACACAGACAGACAAAGATACACACAGAGACACACACAGAGACACAGAAAGACATACACAGACATACACACACAAATTAGTTAAAGCAACCAGAAATTTAAGGAAAGAAGTGATGGGGCCCCAAAGGCTGAACCTACAGATTCACTGAATTTGACAGGCCAGCAGAGGTCACTGCCACCTCCCTTCCCTGAGCAGGAGATTCTGTCAGGGAAAGATACCCCGAAGGATCCTGCTTGCCCTCAAGGCTTGTCCTCTCCTTGCCCCATTCTCCAGCATTAGACAGGGTTCCCAGGTGTAAGGAAACCCCCGGGCTGTGAGCTGGAGCAGTGGGCACCTGAAGCACATAAGGCGGTGTCCTCAGTGGAGACACTCACCCCTGCACAGGGACTACTCAGGCTGGCCAGCTGCAGGGACCTGGATGCCGAACTCAACCAGGAAAAATGCTTTGTGAGTTTGGTTTTTGTTTGAAACAGGATCTCACTATGTAGTCCTTCCTGCCCTGGAACTTGCTATGTAGACCAGGAAGATTTTTTGTTTTGGGTTTGTTTGGTTTTGTTTTTTTGAGACAGGGTTTCTCTGTGTAACAGCTCTGGCTGTCCTGGACTTTTCTTTGTAGACCAGGCTGGTCTGAAATTCACAGAGATCCACCTGCCTCTGCCTCCCGAGTGCTGGGATTAAAGGCGTGCGCCACCACACCTGCTGTGGTATTTTATGCAAACAGACACTTCCTAGATCAGTTTTCCTTTCGTGGACTATGAGCAACTGGAAAGTAGATTTCTGAGAGCTTTAGCATGTCCACAGATGCATGGAAATGCTCAGCAATACGCCACCAGATAGAGCTGGGATGGAGTCCTGGTTAGGTTTCTGTTGCTGTGATAAACACCAGGACCAAAACCACTTGGGGAGGAAAGGGTGTATTTCATCTCACATCTCTCAGGTCACACTCCATCACTGAGGGAAGTCAGGGCAGGAACTGAAGCAGAGGCCAGGGAGGAACGCTGCTTCCTGGCTTGTTTCCCATGGCTTGCCTAGCCTGCTTTCTTATAGAACTCAGGCTCATCTGCCCAGGGATGGCACCACTCACAGTGGGATGGGCCCTGCCACACCAGTCTTTAATTAAGAGATGCCTTAGGCCATCTGATAGAGGCATTGTCTCAGTTGAGGTTCTTCTTCCCAGATAACTCTAGCTTGTGTCAAATTGACACAAAACCAACCAGGGACCCAAGGCCATGAGGTATTTGGAGGAGGCAAATGGCCCTCTGCTGAGACAGTGTCAGTGCAGATAGCTCTTGGGCACAGGTTTCCTTCCTGTAGGTTTACCCGCTAACTGGATTGGTGTCCTGAGATATTTGATTACACTGTGCAAAGATCTGTCACTGTGAGTGGTTTAATACAAAGACAAACGGCCAATAGCTAGGCAGGAGGTATAGGCGGGGTGTCCAGACAGAGTGCTCTGAGAAGAAGAAAGGGGGAGTCGCCAGCCTACGCAGAGGAAGGAGAACATGCAGGAGGAGAGGTGAAACCCAATAGCCATGTGGCAACAGGTAGCTTAATAGAAATGGGTTAATTTAAGTTATAAGAGCTAGTTAGAAACAAGCCTAAGCTAAGGCTGAGCTTTCATAATCAATAAGAAATCTCTGTGTCATTATTCGGGAGCTGGTGGGACAGAGAAACACTCGTTATAAAATGGTACTTTGCTTTCTTTTGATTGTTTGTTTGTTTTTGTTTTTTGAACAAAGTCTCACTGCGAAGCCATGGCTGAACTAGAACTCTACATGTAGACTAAACCAGGCTGGCCTTGAACTTCCTCCTGCATCTGCTCCCCAGGGCTGGGTTACAGGTGTGTGCCACTGTGCCTGGCCTTCATTTCTAGAGTTCTCTGCTGAGCATTATTCCCAGGCCTTTCAAATGATATTTTTCTTTTTCTAGGGATTAAACACTCCCATACAAGGCAAGCTCTCTGTCACTCAGCTATTTCCCAGCCCTGTGTTTTTAGCATTTTGAGGAACCTTCATACTATTTTCCATAATGGTTATACTAATTTGTTTTCTCAACAAGAATATATGAGCATTCCCTTTTCCCTCATCCTCTCAAGCGTTTTGTTTGTTTTGTTATCACTTACTTTATAGTGCCAGGCTGGCCTCAAACTCGTGGGCAGTCAGTCCTCCTGCCTCACCCTCTTGGGTGATAGGATTATAAGTATGAGCCACCAAATCTAATTCCATTTTTAAAAAAAAATATGTTTTTTTATTTGTGTGTGCATGTGCGCGTGTGCGTGCGCGTGCGCGTGTGCGTGTGTGTGTGTGTGTGTGTGTGTGTGTGTGTGTGTGTGTGTGTGTATTGTTGGGAAGCTCTGCTCAGGCCCCTCTCCTCCCATTCCAGACCCTGCCCCTCAGAAAGCCCGCCAAGGGTCGGCTCCTCCCCCAGAGATGCTCAAGACCACGCCTACAGAGTATTTAAGACACGGTCCCTGTACCTGCCATGGGATTTCTCTCCTGCTCTCTTCCCCTGAGAATCACCCAGGGTGCTTTGCTCGTTAAACCTGGCCTTTTAACTCAGCCTGATCTGATTTATTGCATCAGCGGAGAAACCCAATATCGGGGTATGGAAACCTTTCACATACATGTGTCTGCACATGAATGGAGGCAAAAGTCAACTTTGAGTGTCAATTCCCAGAATTTGTTCACCTCATGTTAGACAGGGTCCCTCACCAGGACTAGGGCCTGGGTGATTAAATTAGACCGGTTGTGGGGTGAGCCTTAGGGGTACCCCTCATCAGCTCCCCAGGGATTACAGGCATCACCACCACTCCAGACTTTTCTTGGGTCCTCATGCTTCCACAACTCCTCTTGTCTGAGCGGAGCCATTTCTCAGCCATGTGCCTGTCTCCTTTTGAGAAATGTCCACTCAGGTCGGCTGTTTGCTCTCTCCTCTTAAATGCAGGCTTACATAGACCTCCCTACATAGCCCAGGCTGGTTTCAAACTCTTGATCCTCCTGCCTCAGCCTCTCAATGCCGGATTACACATACGCGCCATTGTGCTCAATATTTTCTTCACTTTCTTTGTCTAAACATTAAACATGGGGCTTCTGTAAGGGCTAAAGTTAACCTGTAAACCCCATTTGCCCAAGGATACATAACTTCCTGGAATGCTGGGGGCTGCTGTTCACGTGAGGGAACAAGTCACGTGTTTTACTTCAGTAAACAAGGTTGTTTGCCCCAGCTTGTAGCATGAATCTTAACAGTTCTTATTAATAAAATCAAACCCGGGGCCAGTTATTGGGGTGAAATGCTGGATGGTCAGAGACAGAACAAGCCACAGCCACCTCACCTGGCCAACTTCTCAGCTGATCTTGTTTCCTCAGACTGGAAGCTTCTGAGTCCTCATATCCGAAGGGCTCTCAGCTGAACTGTGCTGCTAGAAGCCTGAAAGCTTAACCAGTCAAATGCTTAACCAGCCAAATGCTGCTAGTTTCTGGTCCTCGCGCCTTATATACCTTTCTGCTTTCTACCACCACTCCCTTGGATTAAAGGCTTGCTTTCTGGGATTAAAGGCGTGATGAGTCACCATGCCTGTCTGTTTCCTTGAACACATGGATTTCTGCCTCTGGAATGCTAGGATTAAAGGCATGTCCCACCACTGCCTATCCTTTATGTTTAATATAGTGGCTGCTCTGTCTCTGACCCCAGATAAGTTTATTAGCATGCACAATATTTGGGGGAATACAATACCACACCAGCTACACAGAATGTGCTTGATGACATGTAGGTAGGAGATAAGTAGGCAGGAATTATGTCAGGATGTATGCTTGCCCCCATTGGATGAAGGCAGAAAGTACATAGCCTTGTGGGTTTGACCTTTATAGGCACCTGACTGACCTAATTCGGTGCCACTCTTTAGGAGTCCCAGGTATGGAACTGGCCAGTGTCCATCTTCCTGACCAGTACTAAATAAATCTTGTCTCAATTGGACAGTCCATGGATTTGGTCTTTCTCTTCGTGATTTTCAGGTTTAAGATTTCTTTTTTTTTTTTTTTTTTTTTTTTTGGTTTTTCGAGACAGGGTTTCTCTGTGTAGCTTTGCGCCTTTCCTGGATCTCGCTCTGTAGACCAGGCTGGCCTCGAACTCACAGAGATCTGCCTGCCTCTGCCTCCGAGTGCTGAAATTAAAGGCGTGTGCCACCACCGCCCGGCAACATTTCTTTCATGCTGGCATGTGCCTAGTGACACGCGTGGCCCATGGGACCCTTTTTCACTTTCTTTTGCAACTTGCTGTCGTGTGTAGAAACCCTGTGATTTGTTCATGCTGGTTTAGTGCCTGCTACATTACTACATTCATTTATCCATCATAACATTTTTTGTGTGTGTGTGTGGAGTCTTTAAGTTTTTCTATAGACATCATGTCATTGGCATGCAAAATACACTTCTTCCTTTCCGGTTTGGGTGCCCTTATTTCTTTCACTTGCCTAACTGGTCTGGCTAGACCACCCAGTACTATGCTGAATTAAAGTGGTAGAAGTAGCCAACTTTTTATTCCAGATCTCAGAGCTTTCCCTTCCTCTGGCCCCCCGTTTTGTACGCTACCTGTGGGTTTGAACTGTGCGGCCTTTACTGTGTCAAAGTTCATCCCTTCTCTACCCAATTTGCTTTTGTCCAAGTAGTGTCTTTTGAAGTGACCAGATGATGCTGTGGGATAATCTTTTTGTACACTGTGAAGATGTGTCTGTTTTACCTCATCTGCCTAAGGCACCTTCTGATTGGTTTAATAAAAAGCCGAACAGCCAATAGGTAGGCAGGAGAGGATAGGAGGGACTTTTAGGCAGAGCCGAGCTAGGAACTCTGGGAAAAATCTGAGAGGCAGGGGATTAGCCAGCTAGATGAGGAGGAAGTTGGATGTATGGTCCTGAGGAGAGGTAACAAGCCATGTGGCAGAATGTAGATTAACATAAATGGATTAATTTAAATTTTAAGAGCTAATTTAGTTGGGATTAAGCTTAGGCTAGGCCAAGCTTTCATAATTAAAAAAACAACAAAAAAAAATGTCTGACTTCCTCCGCTTCTAGCTGGCGAATCCCCTGCTTCTCAGATTATGTTGTTATGTTATATTATATAATATATAATATATATTATATGTGTTATATTATGTTATGTTAATCCCACTGAGTGAAAATAAGACCACTAATACAATTTTGAGCCACATTTGAAGCAAGCTTTATTAAATACTGGCCAGGATTATGGACACTGGCTAGGTGCATACCCAGGTTTTCCAGAGAATGCCTGTGAATCATGTTAGTCAGGTCCTTTTAAAGGCAAAACTCACAAGGCTATGTACTTTCTGCCTTTCTCCAATTGGGGGCAGCATGCATCCTAACACACTTCCTGTCTGCATCTGTCTGATCGAGCACATCCTGTGCAGTTGGGGCAACCAATCTTTGTTTATAGAAGTGAAAACATGTGGCTTGTTATCTAACATGAACAACAGCCCCAGCATTCCAGGAAGTTATCTGTCCTTGAGTGGGGTTTACAGGTTAGAGACATTTTTGTTTTATAGATCTCTTAAGCACAGTAGTTTAAATTTAAGACATAACTTTAATCCTCACAGTTTGAAGACTGGAACCTCAAGGGAGGGGTACTATTGGGAATAATCCACGGAGTCTAATGGTCAAAGGAATTTATTTGGGGGTAAACTCACAACCACGGGAGATTTATTGTAGGGTCTGAGAAAACTGAGCTACGTCCCACGCTGAATGGCTTGGTCCAAGATCTCAGCATCCAGAACCATGAGGTAGCCAAGAAGAAGTATCCCTGGTCTTTAGGGTCCTGGTGGCCCTGCCCCAGGGGCAGGTACCCCAAGGTCATAGGCAGATGTAACAGTTACAGCTGCCTCACCAGGGGTGGTGCTTCAGGGCACGGCTCAAACAGCTGCCCACTACAGGGTACTGCATTCCCTGGGTGAGTTAAGTGGACAGCCTGTCAGTCACCCCTTCCTGACTGCAGATAGAGTGACCTGCTGCTGCAGGAACAGCCCTGCCACAGGACTGCACCCTTGACCTGTGAGCCAATTAACCCCTCTCCCTCAAGTCGCTTTTGTCAGGTCTTAAAAAAAAAAAAAAAAAAGCAATAAATGTAACTAACTCAAAATCTGGAGGCAGAAGCAGGAACCAGGACAGTAGACACTGGGATGAATCCAATCAGGGTTCTGCTTTTACTCCGAGCTGGGTGGGAGTTGTGTCATGGCTTAGAGAGAAAGAAGGGTGAAGTTAGGTGTTTTGATCAGGTGGCTGGCTGCCGTGAACAGTGGCTTGAGGGAAGAAGAGGTCAGGCACAGGGGAGGTCAGATTGGAGGTGACTGTATGGGTCCACACGACAGGACAGCAGCTGGGGCCGTGGGGATAAGTGCTCTGATTATAACCTTTGCATTAAAAAAACCATGTTATTTCCTGGATGGTGGTGGCCCATGCCTTTAATCCCAGCATGGGGGAGGCAGAGGTAGGCAAATCTCTGTGAGTTCCAGGCCAGTCTGGTCTATAAAGCATGTTCTAGGACAGCCAGAGCTACACAGAGAAACCCTGTTATTTTATTTTTAAAAAGTCAAGCTTACAGATAAGTCTTAAGAATACTACAGCTGCTGGGTGGTGGTGGCACACGCCTTTAATCCCAGCACTCAGGAGACAGAGCCAGGTGGATCTCCATGAGTTCGAGGCCAGCCTGATCTACAGAGAGAGATCCAGGACAGGCTCCAAGGTTATAGAGAAACCCTGTCTTGAAAAACCAAAAAAAAAAAAAAGCAAACAAACAAACAAACAAACCAAAACCAAGCTACAACAGATACCTGGAGCCCTTTCGTGTGTTAGTTCCTACTGAATGAAAAGGAGAGCATTGTAGATGTTGTGCCCAGGTCGCAAGACCCCCAAGCAAGACCACCACAGAGCCATTATCCGATGCAAGCACACAGAGGTTTTTATTAACAAAACAAGCAAGCTTGGTCCGCCATCCAACATCAGACACAGTGGGTGGAGGAGAACGGCCCAGAGCACTCACTTTTATATATAGGAAGGGTTTACATGCAGCTTGGGATTGGATGAGGGGCTGGGGGTGAGGCAGTTCTTTGAAGTTACTGGCTGAACTATAAGCATGAGGTTACTGATGGCTAACAGGATTCAGGGTATCTTAGGGACATAAATGTTTTACTCCCTATGTCCTGCTTTTGCTGAACCCAGGCTATATACATTCAGATTAATTGTTCCAGTCCTACTCTCCCCTGAGTTCAGCTTCTGGTCAGTTGAGTCCATTACTCCCCATATCTCGTTTTGCCAAGTCCAGGACACATAGATTTATTGTCCCAGCCTTAAGTTCAACTTCTGGTCACTTCTAAAACTTCTGGTCAGCAAATACCTTTGGAGGAGGGGAGGGGAAGGGGGAAGCATCTCTCAAGATGGCTACTTATTTTTCCCTTTCGGTAGACATGAGGGAGAAAACAGCCAGAGGCATCTGGAAGGCTCCAGACTGCACAGGGCCATGAGAGAGGGTGCAGAGAGAGAGAGCCAAGAACTAAAAGAGCATATGGTCAGAATGCCTGGGTTATACAGGAAAAAAAGAAGCTGGGGGAAGGAAATCGAAACTCGGGGCTGGAGAGGTTTAGGGGAGAGGGCGGAGTGTGACCTGCTGAGAGGAGCCTGGACTCTGTAACAGGTAGGTCCAGTGCTGGGAGAGCCTGGTGGCCAGCGTCTGCTTTGATATGTTAATAGGCACCTCAGCCGTTTTCCCCGAGTTTCTGCAGTGTACCTAACACTTACTTATAAACACTTTGCCCCTTTAGCTTCACTTTTAGCTCTTACATTATTTTTAGTATTATTACGTTTTTAAGTTAAAAAAACATTTTCTGTGTGTCTGTGCTGTATGTAGTGAACGTAGGTGCATGTGTCTGCTGTGGGTGTGTGGAGGCCAGAGAAGGATGTTGAGTTGTTTTCCTGTCTGTGGAGAGACAGGGTCTCTCACTGAACGTACTGCTATTTTTCAGTTCACAGGGTCTCTCACTGAACGTACTGCTATTTTTTAGTTCACAGGGTCTCTCACTGAACGTACTGCTATTTTTCAGTTCACAGGGTCTCTCACTGAACAAATTGCTGTTTTTTGGCTGGGCTAACTGGCCAGAAAACCCCACTGGCCCTCCTGTCTCTGCCACCCTGGGATGGTAGGTAGGTGTGCAGCCACATCCAGCACTTTGTGTGGGTACTGGGGAGCTGAGCTCGGTCTTCATGTTTACATAGGAAGCACTCATGCACTGAGCCATCTTCTCCAGCCACTACTATTATAATTTACTATTTATCTATAGGAACAATTTAAGAGGCATTTGCCAACACTGCCATTCACTCCTTTATACTTCAAATACATATTTCCTAAGGACAAAGACATTCCCTTTCATAACCTATTGACGGACTGACCAAAGTCAGGAATGCTGATACCAATTCAATACTATTTTCTACTTTATAATCTATATTAAAATCTTGCTAATTATTCTGGTGATGTCCTCAACCACTTATTTGTCTGATTACGTGGTGGTGATGGACTGAACTAGGGCCTTGTGTGTGAAGAGTAGGCACTTTCCTGAGATGCGTCCCTGTCCCTTCTGGATAACATTTTTACTTCATCTAAGATTCTACCTGACAGTTAGTTGTCTCTGCTTTAGGATCTGGAAGAATATCCCCGCAACCTCACCCCCGTTTGTGCCTTTCTGACCTGAAGAGCACAGGCTGGTTGTTTTGTGAACTGTCCTTCATGTAGTGTACCTGATGTTTTGCTCTTTTCCTTTGTGTGTCTGTGTGTGTGTGTGTGTGTGTGTGTGTGTGTGTGTGTGTGTATGTGTGTGTGTGTGTGTGTGGTGGGTGGGGGTGGGGTAGGTGGAGGGGCACACAATGCCAGACAGCTGGAAGGACATCGGACATACTGCTTTTTCACTCTCTGCCCTATCCCCTTGAGACAAAGTCTCTTACTGTAATGGTTAGTATTGTCTGTCAACTTGACAGGCTCTCGAATCCCCGAGAAAACAGCCACTGGCCACATCTGTAAGGGGTGTTATCTAGATTAGGTGGCGTGGAAAGACCCAGCATAGATGCAAGCTGTGACAGACAGTTCCGTGGCCTTGGGTCCTGGGCTGCACAAAAGAAGGGAGGAAGCTGGCGGAGCAGGAATGCTCATCTCTGCTTTCTGGCTGTGGATGTGATGTGAGCAGCTGCCTCACGCTCCAGCTGCCGAGAACCCACCACAGCTGACCATGCCCTCCAGCTGTAAGTGGAGTCCTTTCCTTCCTTAAGGTGGCGCTTTGGTTGGGTGTCACAACAGGAAAAGTAACTAAGACACTCAACTCAGCCTGAGCTTCTTCAGCTAGTCCCCTTCCTGTCCCCCCTGTCTCTGTCTCTCTCGCTCTCTTGAGAAGAGCTCTCAGTGTGTTGCCCAGGCTGGGCTCAGACTCCTGGGCTCAAGTGCTGCCCCAGCCTCCCAAGTGGCTGGGACTATGGCCTGTGCACCTGACACACGTGTTACGTGGAGGTCAGAGGTTAAGCTCTTTCACACTGGGAAAGCTTTACAACCGACTGGTTCAAGTAAGAGTGGGGGTTCAAAGCACTGGGTGAGAGAGGCCTATAATCCCAGCTCTGGGGAGGTGGAGGCAGGAGGTAAATGCAGGCCAGCTTCACATACAGGTGTGGGAACTGTGGTTTTCTGGGGTTGACTTGACCATCACCATTTTGGGAGAGGAGCTGCCACCAGCCTGAAGGTAAAGCAAGAACATAAACTACACATCAAATAGGTTGATGGACACAGACACCGTGAACATTCTGGGGGAACAGGGTGTGATGCTGTAAGGCACCACCCTCCTGGAAAGAGTGACTGTCATCACTCATCCCTGCTTGCTCCTGCTGCCTCTAGAGAAAAGAAAGATGTATTTGAGGGGGTCAGACTTGATTGGGCTGTCACCCAGAGTCACCTGCCACTAACTGTACAAAACTCCCAATAAAGTGCATTAGCTCATCACGCTGCATGTGTGAGTCCCTCTTAGGGCTGCTGGACTGTGCCAATTTGGAGAAGAACACTACATGCTTCTGGAAATTTCACATTCAAGCAGCAATGTCTTGAAGTATCTCTCACAGATAAATTTTATATGTTTTTCTTTAAAAAAAAATTATGTGTGAGCCAGGCAGTGGTGGTGCACACCTTTTAATCCCAGCACTCAGGAGGCAGAGGCAGGTGGATCTCTGAGTTTGGGCCTGTCTGGTCTACAGAGTGAGTTCAAGGACAGCCAGGACTTTACAGAGAAACCCTGTCTCAAAAAAACAAAAACAAACAAACAAATTATGTGTATGATGAGTATGTGTCCATATGCAGGTGAGTGTGCACTCTCTTCAAGGACAGTGGCATTCAGAAACCAAGAACTTGATGGCAGGTGCCACATCCATTTTGAAGTTAGAAATGGCAGAATTTATATCATTTGTATGTGGGTATCAGAGGAGAGGAATCCCGGTTTTCTCTAGTGTTCTAAAGATAAATCTGAACTATGTTGCTTTTCAGAGGTTGGGAATGGCAACACATGCCTATGACCCCAGAACTTGGGGACTGGAGCAGGGAGATTGAGGCTAGCCTTGGCTACTCAGTAGGACCCATCTCAAAAAAACTCTGTTTATGAAGTCTTCCTTGACACTCTCTAAAGCCAACTTTAGCCCCGGTTTTAATAAGTATTATATAATTTATTCAAGCCCCAGTGATCCCCAACCAGCACAGTTCAGGTCCTTGCCCGTGGACTCCAGCCTTAAGCAAACCCAGCTTTGAATCTCATCTCTAGCGTCTACTGTTAAGGGAGTCTGCGCAAATCTCTTGGCTGTCTTGTTTCTTGTCTTATTCACTTGGAAAATTAGGGCAAAGACAGGTATATCCCAGGACTGTTTCAGGGAGTAAATGCTGTGCGATTGGAGCTTGTGGGCCATTGAGCCTGGCCTGCCCCAAAGGCCCCGGCGGCCAGTTAGCTTCTTTTGGCTTGCCTTGTTCACCATAGACAGGCTTGCTGCAGGGAGCTGGTGAAATCAGGCAGAGGACCGTCTGCACTGGGCCCGGCTGAGGTTGAGTGTGGCCCACACCGCTCCAACCCACTTCCTCGGTGTCTCCCTACTGTGTGCCCCTGGCTCCTGGTCTCAGCACCTCTCCCCGACAGACAGACAGACAGCTGTTGTCCTGTCTGTTGAGTGCTGGAGCCTGATTCACCCTCTCCCTCTCTGTTCGCTCTTGAGTCGAGGGTCATTGATATTCAGCACACATTGGGAATGTACAACTCTTGTTCAACTCCATCAGCAGCAGCATGAAATGACCATGTAATGAGAGCCAAAAGGGTGTATATATGACTATATATCAATTTATTAATGGGTGCTATGGGAAAGCAGACTCACGGATACAGGACAAGGTAGATCCAGTTGCAGAGTCCTTCCGTTTTGCTCTGAAGTGAATGGAACCAGCAGTCCAGTCTCTGACCACCACAAAAGAGAGAGGGCACTGGCCTTCTCCTCAGTTTTAAGCAGTCATGTACCCAGAGAAAACTACGCCTCTATCAGGCCAGATACCCCAAGGTCAGTGGCAGAGTGAATTCCTACAACATGGCCATTTTGCCAAACACATTTTTTTGCCTCAGTGATTTTTTTTCTCTCTCTCTAAAGTTGGGAACTTTTGTTGTCTTTGAACATTTTTTTTCTATATTTTACACTTTTTGTAAAAAATTATTTTATATGTATGAGTGTTTTGCCTGTATATATGTGTATGTACTATGTGCATGCCTGGTACCGTAAGTCAGAAGGGGGGGTCAGGTCCCATAGAATTGGAATTATAGATGGTTTTGAGCCACACGGGATTGCAGGGGTCCTCTGCAAGAGCAGCAAGCACTTACTTAGTCCCTGAGCCATCTCTCTGGCTCTGTATTTATCCCTTTATCAAAAAAAAAAAGACAAAAAATGGTAAGAGCTCTGTTTTATGTGTATGTGTGTGCTGGCGTGTGTGTATGTGTGTGCTGGCGTGTGTATATGTGTACAACTGGCAGAGGTCAGAAAAGGGCAGGCGAACCGCCATGTGAGTGCTGGGAACTGAGCCAGGGTCCTCCGCAAGAGCAGTAAATGCTCTTAACCACTAACCATCTCACGCCCCATAGTCTACAGTTTTAAATCATTTTCCCATGTCTAATTAGCAATTGCTAACTCTGCAGTCAATTGCTTTTCTGTTTGCAGCGGAAACGAAACATATACCCAACAATAGGGTGCTTTTCCCTCTGTCTTCCCTTACCCCCCCCCATTCACCCTCTTTATTCCCTCCCTCCTTTCCTCCTCCCTTCTCTCCATCACTTTCTTTCTTCTTTTTACTTTTTAAAATGATTTATTTATGTTTATTTTATGTGCATTGGTATTTTGCCTGCATGTATGTCTCTGTGAAGGTGTCGGATCTCCTGCAACTGGAGTTACAGACAGTTGTGAGCTGCCATGAGGGTGCTGGGAAGTCCTCTGGAAGAGCAGCCAGTGCTCTTAACTGATGAGCCATCTCCAGCCCCCCACTTTCTTTCTTGTTTGCTCTCTCTGTGCCCCCTACCCCTTGCTACTCCCCCTTTCTTCTTTTTGAGACAGGGTTTCATGTATCAGACAAGACTGACTTTGAAGTTACTATGTAGTCAAGAGTGACTTGAACTCTTGATTCTCCAGCTGCTCCCTCCCAAGTGGGAGGATTAGAGGTGTATTCCACCATTCCTGGGTCTTTCTTTTTAAAACAATATGTGGCTGGAGAGATGTTCCAGTGGTTAAGTGCACTGGCTGTTCTTCTGGAGGAAGGACCCAGGTTTAATCCTCAGAAGCTACTTGGTGGATTCACAGTTGTTCATAGTCCCAGGGACATCTGACGCCCTCTTCTGGCCTCCTGGAGCACCACACTCACATGGTGCACAGATGTACCTGTCAGCAAGACACCCATACATATTAAAAAAGCAGAACAGAAAATAACCATTGCTGGGCTAGGGATATAGCTAAGCTGGCTAAGTGTTAACCTAGCATGCAAGAAGCCTGGGTTCAGTCCCCAGGACCACATAAACTAGGGTAGGTGGCACACCTCCCAAAACGCTGACACAGAGGCAGGAGAATCAGGTCATTCTTGGATACATATTGAGCCTGGGATACAGGAACCTTGTCCAAAGAAACAAAACTACAAAAGAAGGAAAAGAAAACAAGTCCATTTTCTGCAGTTTTGTTCTTGTTTGTGGCTTTTCAGTGTTATTTATTTCTTTATTTGGTGCTTTGAGACAGGGTTTCTCTAGGTAGCCCTAGCTGTCCTAGAACTCGCTGGCTTTGAACTCAGAGATCCACCTGCCTCTGTCTCCCTAGTGCTGAGATTAAAGGTGTGCTCCACCTCCACCACGCGGCTCTCTGCAGCTTTGTTTTAACCAGGAAACTTTGGAAACAATGTAACCAATGTTAACGTTCATCACGAGAGATGCCTACTGTGATGCATGCCATGAACTACCGGTAGCTACGCAGATAGACAATGAAATAAGCGCCCAATAAGTACACAGAAATACGTCTCTGAAGTAACATTCAGTAACAAAAGTGTAAAGGGGTTGTAGACCCTGCACGCACACCAAAGCTGGTGGGGGTTTTATCTGCTGCTGAGTGTGAAGCTGGTTTTGTTGTTTTATTGAGAAAGGGTCTCACTGTGTACCTTGGATGCCCTGGAGCTCACTATGTAGACCAGGCTGGCCTTGCCCTCACAGAGATCCACCTATCCACCTGCTTCTATCTCCCGAGTGTTGGGATTGAAGGTGTTTGCTATTAGGCCTGGATTTTTTTTATTTTTATTTTTTCTTTAAATCTCCATAGGGCTGAGATCACAGCATGTGTCACTTTGCCTAACTGCTATATGGAAACTTCTTTTCTTTGAGCCTTTGCTGACTGTTGGGAGAAGCACACCACGGGCTCTGAGCGGCCCCAAGCATGCTTGCTGGGCATGTCTAGGATGCAAGGCCCAGATCTCTATTTCTCAAGTCATTTCCAGTCTGCAGTGAGCAAGGTGACCTTTCCTAAAGAGACACAGAGCAGCTTGCTTACCCATGCTGTGAATGAAGCGCCTCACCCCAAGCCTGGTATTCCAGGGTGGACCTACTGTGTGCAGGGCAGAAGTCTGGGCCATTGTGTCTCCCAGGACTCTTGAGTGAGGGATAGCTGTAGCTAGAGTTTTCCTGCCTGGCCCACAGTCAGGAAAATCTCTCTCACCTGCCAGTCCCACAGCCACTCAGACCCGACCAAGTAAACCCAGAGACTTATATTGGTTACAAACTGTATGGCCGTGGCAGGCTTCTTGCTAACTGTTCTTACAGCTTAAATTAATCCATTTCCATTAATCTATACCTTGGCACATGGCTCGTGGCTTACCGGCATCTTCACATGCTGTTTCTCATCATGGCGGCTGGCAGTGTCTCTGACTCAGCCTTCCACTTCCCAGCTTTATTCTCCTCCTTGTCCCGCCTACACTTCCTGCCTAGCCAATGGCCAATCAGTGTTTTATTTATTGACTAATCAGCAACACATTTGCCATACAGAACATCCCACAGCACTTCCCCTTTTCTTTCTTTCTTTTTTTTTTTTAAAAAGGAAGGTTTTAACCTTAACAAAGTAAAATTACATATAATTTGGGAATTTGGGCGTAGCTTCTCTTACTACTTCCTGCTGGAGGGGGGCACTGTATCTTATAGGGACACAAAGAAAATTTAAGGATCATGGAGTAGTCTGTGAGGCTGTATCGTCTGAGCCAGTTGCCTTGAAAGGATTCTGGATGTTGGATTATCTGGGCCATGGTGTCATCGGAGACCTTTCAGGGGGTCTTGGCTGGTCAAACCTGATGTATCTTAATCTGGAACAAATCCATAGCCTTTGGCTTTCTGTGCGAACAAAAGCAGAATCTCCTTTCCAAAGCAACACATCCTTACATCCAAATTTTGAAGTCAAGGTATCTTTAAAATATACATATTGGCATAACTCAACAGCTTTTACAATCAAATGTTTTTCAGCAGTTAAAAATCCCAAAGATAGGGCTGGAGAGATGGGACAGTGGTTAAGGGCACTGGCTGTTCTTCCAAAGGTCCTGAGTTCAATTCCCAGCAACCACATGATGGCTCACAGCCATCTGTAATGAGATCTCGCGCCCTCTTCTGGCCAGCAGGGATACGTGCAGACAGAACATTGTATACATAATAAATAAATAAATTTAAAAAAAAAAAAAAATCCCAAAGATAACACAATCCAGATTCTCTGTGTAATATTCATCTTTACGTGGCTTATTTTATATATTAATTTTACTGTCTCTTTAAAGACTTTATTTTTAAAAACTATTTATTTCTTTATATAACTGTATATATTCCTTTTTCTCTCTCTTTCAAGCCTACGTACATTTTTACACACATTGTAAACTATTCCATCTGAATCTGTCTTATTGTGAATCTATCGCTTTAAACTGAAGCAGCTGTGGCTGCTGGCTCCGCCCACCTCAGCTTCCCAACATGGTGGTGGTAGTTTACCACCAGCTCTGGGAGCTATCGTGGGTCTATGCTTTTAGCCAAGCAGCGTGTAGCCCAGAAACCTCTTTTTTTTTTTTTTTTATTTTGTACTAGCAAAGTCTAAATCCACCATGCAGCTTAATGTGCCACTTGCAGAGGCCTCATTCCTGCCATAGGGCGTATGCTAGGAACCCACCAGTAGCTCAAACCAGCAGCTGCCGCTCATTTGAGAGAGACAATTAGGAAGCTGTTTTTAGCTCCGTTTTAGAATCGTTTTTCTCAGTTTTTAGGTGGAAACTCTTGCCACCACGTTGGACGCTATTTGTTGCTATCTACTTCTTCTATCTTGAATTAACCCATTTCCATAAATCTATACCTTGCCACATGGCTCGTGGCTTACCGGCATCTTCATATGGTGTTCGTCATCGTGGCAGCTGGCAGTGTCTCTCTGACTCAGCCTTCCACTTCCCAGCTTTATTTTCCTCCTTGTCCCGCCTACACTTCCTGCCTAGCCAATGGCCAATCAGTGTTTTATTTATTGACTAATCAGCAACACATTTGCCATACAGAACATCCCACAGCAGATATCCATGCAAACAAATGCTCACACTGCCTGCTGTCCTGTGAGCAGTACATTCCTGCTTCTGCCCTGGAGTCTCATGTCAACAGTGAGGAGCTACAGTAGGAGCCCAGTCTCTGCCAGGGACTGATCTCAGTCTTTTTGTTGTTATAGAATTGGGGTTTATTAAGTTATAGATATTTTAAAATTCTTTTCTGCTTTTGAGATTTTTATTTATTTTTTATTTATTTATCTTTTTTGGGGGTGGGTGTTGAGACAGCTTTTGAGATTTTTTTTTTTTTTTTTTTTTTTTTTTTTTTTTTTTTTTTTTGGTTTTTCGAGACAGGGTTTCTCTGTGTAGCTTTGCGCCTGTCCTGGAACTCACTTGGTAGCCCAGGCTGGCCTCGAACTCACAGAGATCCGCCTGGCTCTGCCTCCCGAGTGCTGGGATTAAAGGCGTGCGCCACCACCGCCCGGCTTAGCTTTTGAGATTTTTAAATGTAGATCTGTAAGCACTATGGTTCAGAGAAAGAACAGTGTTCAGAAAAAGAGACATACCCAAGAGAGTGGGTATGGACTCCTCAAAGGAGAGTCACCCCATTTTAGTATTTTATTGTTTTTATTGTATAGAATTGTTTTTACAATATTAAAACCAGTTATGAGTTTTTGTTTGTTTGTTTGTTTGTTTTTTTGTGGTTTTTTTTGAGACAGGATTTCTCTGTGTAACAGCCCTGGCTGTCCTGGAACTCGCTCTGTAGACCAGGCTGGCCTCAAACTCACAGAGATCCACCTGCCTCTGCCTCCCAAGTGCTGGGATTAAAGGTGTGCACCCCCATGCCCAGCCAGTTATGAGTTTTTAGAAGGCAAGGCAAGGCTCCCAAACAAACACAAACCAAAAGAATCCATTGCCTAACTCAAGTCAGGTAACAGAAATCATTCGAAGAAAGAATGCCAAGAGCCCCTTACTCAAGGCTGGGAATGGTACTCAGAGTAGAGAACTTATGTGGGACCAAGACCCTGGGATCGATCTGCGCATTGCAAAGATGATCCCAAACCCCCCAGTTCGCACTCAGTTGAAGAGTGCCACCATCTGGTCCCTGGCTCCTTCTGATAATAGTAAAAGCAAGAGTGGCTAATTTCTTAGTAGAGGTCTTTCTAGAAGTTTTCTTTTTTTAAGTAAGTAAATCTTTTTGTTGTTGTTGTTGTTTTGTTTGTTTGTTTGTTTTTTGTTTTTCAAGACAGGGTTTCTCTGTGTAGTTTTGGTGCCTGTCCTGGAACTCACTCTGTAGACCAGGCTGGCCTCGAACTCACAGAGATCTGCCTGGCTCTGCCTCCCAAGTGCTGGGATTAAAGGTGTGCGCCCGGCAATAATCTTAATTTACTTTATTTTCTTCTGTGTACATGAGTGTCTGTCTGTGCCTATGTATGCTGGTGCCCTTAGAGGTCAGAAAGGGGAGTCAGATTCCCTGGATTACGGGTGGTTGTGAGCCACCAGGCGGGTGCTTGAAACTGACCCTGATCTGCAAGGGCAGCCCATGCTCCGAACCTCTCAGCTGTCTCTCCAGCCCCTATGGTTTTCTAAGACCATAGGATATGCAGTGGTTAGTACTGGCCTCAACAAGGGGCCACTGGAGGGACCTCAGCTTCTTGTGGCTCTGGCAGGGCTCAACACCTAAAAAACCTTTCAGGACCATGAGCAGAGTCGATTGTGGATTGTGTGTGTGAGTGTATGTGAGTGTGTGTGTTTGCGCACACACACACACACAAGGGGGAGGGACGACTTCCTGGGAGCTCTTTGCAGGAAATGCACCACCTCAGGTCCTGGCCAAACAGCTTGGGGGACAAAAGATGGAAAGGAAATGATTCTCCCCTCCATATCCTCCTCTCTGTCCCCTAGCCCTTAGCACATCTTCTCATCTCCCAGCTCTGACTGTTTTACATTCTATACTCCAGTGAAAACTGAAAATTCCCATTCTGGACCAGAGCATCTCTTCATGCCTCCACTGAGTCCCTGGGTCGCCCAGGCAGCTGTGGGAGTAGGAATGGGTGGGGCAGGATGCAGGGGTGGAGTGGGTGGAGCCAAGACCCACTTCCTTTCCCCCTGGGGCTCAGTCTGCCCCAGTCCTGACCAAGCCTTAGGAGGAGCTGGAGGTGCTCTCCAGGACCCTGTGCCGTATCCATTAAGCTGGTAAGACTACCGTATGATATAGGTGGGTGCGGGGATGCTCAGAGGATGAGGGGATGTACCTATAGTTTGAAAAGATGAGTAGGGTGATGGGAAAAGGAGGTCAAGGGCCATTGGCTGGAACAGAATGAGCGAAGGCCAGGAGGACATGGCTGCTGCTGGAGTCTGAACTGCCAAGGCCAGGGTGGGTGGGGAGTCTCTGCCACCATCTGGTCCCTGGCTGCTTCTGATAATAGTAAAAGCAAGAATGGAAAAAAAAAAAAACAAACCGTTAAACCACAAGTTAGGCTTGGCAGTTGGCAGGGAAGTGGGCAGGAGGAGGGGTGCTGGCCAGGTTTCCCTCCCCAACCCCTGTGTGTTCTTCTGTAACTTCCCTACATTCAGGTCCCAGCTCCTGCTCTGGAAATGGCCCTGCTTCTCCTTCTCTTTGGGGGCTTTTGGACCCCGGTGTTGAGCAACTCAGATCTGCACTCAGATCTGCAGAACACAACGATGTTGATGACCACCCCACATATCAAGGTCCCAACTACTTCTGAGGCCTTGAATGTCAGCTCGACAATCTCTAGTAGGCCAGAGACAGAGGACCCTCAGAAGACTACCCACATGTGGAGTCAGACCCCACCCCCACCTTTCTCAACCCCCTTTGAAACTACTGAATTGTCTTCTCTTGGGGCTCCCACGGATGCCAGCATGAGCACCCCTGTACCAGAGCCTACACCCTCCCAGGAAGTTTCCAATAAGACATCAGTGCAGCTTCCAGAAGCATCAGATGTAGCCAGCGACCCTCCTACCACCACAGCCAATCCTATGATAGACAAAACTGAGACATTTCCCTCTCTAGACACCTTTGATGGGACTAGTGCACCCCCTATCACCATGACAACAAGCTCCAAGGAGACCAGTGGACCCTCTGTGTCTACAACAGTAAGCTCCAAGTCCAGTGGTCCCCCTGTCACCATGACTACTGGGTCTCTGGGGCTCTCCAGTCAGACTCATGGACTCGCTGCCACCATAGCAACCAGTTCTGTGGAGAGTTCTAGCGTAGCCGGTGGCACCCCAGTCTCCAACATAAAAATATCCACGATGTCTACCCCAGGGTCTATAACCTCCAGGAAGCCACGCCAGGAATCCAGCGGCACGTTGCTAGTGCCCATGCTTGTGGCCTTTCTATTGGCTTTGGCCCTTCTGTTTCTACTGGTGTTGTGGCGCCGGCGGCAGAATCAGAGGACTGGGGCCCTGACCCTGAACAGAGGAGGAAAGCGCAATGGGGTCGTGGATGCTTGGGCTGGGCCAGCCCGGGTTCCTGATGAAGAGGCCACAACAGCAACCGCATCAGGGCCAGCGGGGAACAAGGGCTCGGGGGCCCAGGAGACAGAGGGGTCGGGACCGCGGCCCATGCTTACCACTTTCTTCAGCAGACGGAAATCTCGCCAGGGCTCTTTAGTACTGGAGGAGCTGAAGTCTGCGCCAGGTCCCAAAAAGGGGGAGGAAGAGCCACTGGTGGGCAGCGAGGATGAGGCTGTGGAAACCCCCACTTCTGATGGGCCAGAAGCCAAAGACGGGGCTGCACCTCAAAGCATATGAGCAACAGGACGTCTTCGTCCGACCTGCTCCTTAAGCCTGGATCCTGCTCTCAGCATCCTCAAACTCTACACTTGTGAATATTTGTGAACCAAGTGCATTCATTCATTCATTCATTCATCCATTCATCCATTCTCTCCCCACTCCCTCCTCCATGCTCCCTTTGGAACCACTTGCTGAATCTCCGAGGAGATCTTAGTTGACTCACAGTTTCTCCAAGGATCCCCCTTGGGATGCTGGGATCTGATAAGAAGAATGAAATAACAAACCAGAAAACTCCCTGGGATGAAACTTTGTGAAGAACTCGGCACGCCCTCCCCACCCCACCTCACCCCCAACTCCCTACTGTGCCCCCCATGCCCTCCCTCCTCCCGTAGGGGCCCCCTTCAGGACTCCCATCTGCTCAGGGGCCAGCTTAGAGCCTGGATGGGGCCCTCCAGCTTGCTCTTGGGTGAACTGTGACCTGTGACTTTCCCCGGAGCACTCTGGCTTTGGGCTGCCTGGTAGCTGCTAGGGGAGGCGGCCGGAGACCGACTAAGTCTCCTTGGGGAAGAGATGAGAGTTTCTGGGTCTAAGAAGTCCTGGCACCTGTCATGTCCACTCGGAGGTGCAGTGTGTGCGCAAGATCTGATTTGGGTGATGGTTGTGAGCGGTCCTGGTGAGTACAGATGGTGGGTGGGAAGAGCAGGGCAAGGATTGGGAAAGTGTTACCCCAAAGTGAGGGCCACAGGAGCTGCTGGGAACACAGGTCTCTTCATCTTGCTCAGACAGGGTGGAAACAGTGGAGAACCTAAGTCTGTCTGTAGCCTCCGAAAGACTGCAAGCTTGATGGGGACTAGGCTGCCAGATCCTCCCCTCAAAGGCTCCCCCCCACCAACACACACCCACCCCATGCACACATGCAAGAAGAGGATAGCAGTCGGCCCAGCACAGGGACCGTGGGGACAAACCCCCGTCTCGATGCATTTCCCCTACAGACTCGGTTTGACTGTTTCCTCTTTCATTCCAAGGCTGCAGCCCTTCCCCTTTCTAAGTGGAGTAAGAGGGACTCAGATGAGAAGACAGGCCCCGGGTGTGTGGGAACATGGATGCCAGGGACTCCCTGGGGGTCTGAGATAGAGAGAGGGGACAGACCCTAATTGTGCTGCTTCTGATACCCGCCCAGGCTACAGCCCAAGAGGGCATGTGGTCCAGAGGTGGTTGCTGGAGGAGATTTGCAAGAGGAAGTTGTTGAGTCAGAGGGCACAGTCCTTGAGAACAGACTGACCTACAAAAAGAGATGTATGAGGGTGGTTGTGCGTGGCCTGGATAGGAGAGAAGGTGGGAAATGGAGGCCCAGGTGGCTCACCTGGTGTATGTGGGAGAGGCGGGGGAGACAAGGAACGGAAAGGGGCACAGATTAGCCGCCACCACACTGAGCTGTCACTGCTCCCTCCCTGTCTGTGGGGAAGAGGAAGGGCTGAGAAGGGAACCCATGGGCCACATTGAACCTGTTTCTACTGTCACTAGGGGCTGTGTGGACCGACTGTGACAGAGACGGCAGAAATGAGTTGCAAATGTCCCTTAAAGGACAGAGCAGCTGTTGTGGTAGATTTTGCCAAGCTGAGTGCCCCAATTTCAGGTTTAGAGGATAATGTCACCAAACTGAGAGGCTAAGGGCTTTGACTCCCTCTAGTTCCAAAGTCATTTCCTGGATGTTTCTGGTTTTCAGGTTCAGGGAGGGAGGAAGGACTGAAGGAAATTTGGTAGAGATGGGGGGATGGTACCCAGCGGGGCTTCGGCCCAGACAGGGTTAGAACGTTCTGAGTGCTAAAGTGAGTGACAGATGGAAATGGCACAAGGGCACCCGAAGAAGGAGGTGCCATCCTGCTTCTGAAGGAAGACAAGAGGCGTAGTGTTTGTCCCAGGGTCTCAGCCGCATCCCATTTCCCATTGGCTCCTGTGCCTGGCAGAAGCAGGTGCTCAGTGTGCATTCACATGAGTAAATGCATGATGAATGAAAGAATGAAGAAATGAGGCTTTGAAAGCTAGGAAGGGAGAAGGCATTTTTAGCACAAGACCTAGAGGATGCAAACGTGTGTAAGTAAGTGGAGTAGGGAACGGGGTGGGGGGGGGGGGGGGGGGGGGGGGGGGGGGGGGGGGGGGACGGGACGGGACACAGAATAGATGGATGTCCTTCAGCTTAGTAGAGGAAGAACAGTAAACCAGCAATAGAACCAGAAAGAGAAAAAAAAAAAAGAAGGTAAACAGAAACAGGGAAATGTAAAACACGACAGCAGTTTCAGCTCCACCAGTTATGAAATGATTGTAAGTGGCTTGTGTTCGTGACAGCCTCGCCATGTTTTCAGAAACTGTAATGACCTCAGAAATGGTTGCAGCTGATATGGAATTGGAAAAAAAAAAAAAAAAAGGTCATTAATCTGTAAATACATGTGGTTCTCATTTATAATAAAAGCTACATCCCAAATGTTCAGTGTGGTCCTCTGAGAGGCGGGGAATTTAAATGGGATTTTCGTCTTTTCTGTGGTTTTCAAGTTTTACACAATGAATGTCTTCACTTTTACAGTTATGAAAAATATTGGTGAGGGGGCTGGGAAATGTCTCAGAGGACAAGGGCACTGGCTGCCCTTCCAGGGGACTCAAGTTCTGTTCCCAGCACTTAAGATGGCAGTTCACAATTGTCTGTAACTCCAGTTCCAGGAGATCCATTGCCCTCTTCTGACCTCCAAGGGCACTAGGTATACATGTGGCACACATACATACATACAGGCAAAACATCCATACACATAAAAATAAATAAATCTTAAAGAGGTAGATTGTGAAACAGATGTTTCTTAAGAGAGCTGTGGAGAGGGTCAGAGTCTTGGAAAGCTTGAGTTGGCTTCTGAGAGTGTTGAGATGGAGGAGGCGGGCCTCTGCAGATAATGAGCGCCATTCTTCCTTCAGTTGCCTAGCAACACATCTTAGAGCCATCCTCAGACCACTCCCCTGTGCTTGCTCCCTCAGTCCTAGGTCCAGCTGCCACTGGCTGCCGCCACTGGCTCCTCCCACTTGGGGCCCTGCTTTCTCTGAAGGTTCCAGCACCACGTTCAGCTATTGTTTTCATGTTTTAGAGGAGGTAAGGTTTATTTGGAGTTACTGTTTGCCTTTGTTGTGAGACAGTCAGGGTCTTACCATGTAGCCCAGGTCTCTTGGAACTCACTCTCCTGTCAGCTTTCCAAGTGTTGGGAGCACAGGAGTGTTTAGCCAGGCCTGGCTAAAGTTTTATTTTAGTTTGAATTGGCATGCAATAATTATTCAGTTCTCTGGGGGTACATATATCATATGTGTATATATATCATATGTATATATATATGTGTGTGTATATATGTATATATATATATATCAGTGTATGCACAATGCATAGTAATCAAATCAATAACATGCCTGTCAACAACTCAGACATTTATTTGTAGCAAAACATCCAAAATCCTTTCTTCTAGTCATTTTGAAACATAAACTATGAGCCAGCCGGCTGGCACAAACCTGCCTGGAGCTCCTAGAACTTGGGGAAGGGTACAGCGGGATCAGGCGTTTAAGGTCATCCTGAGCTATGTGAGAACCTGTCTCCAAAAACAAACTATGACCCATAGTCACGCTTATTGGGATGGTAGGACTTCCTCCTCCTGGCCACAGCTCTGTACCCTGAGCATCCTCTCTCCAGCTTCTGAGAAACTCTACTCTACTCAATAAGATTTACTTTTATAGATTCCACATGTAATTGAATATATGTGGATACACACACACACACACACACACACACAGTACTGACACAGAGTCTCAATTTAGTTGGCCAAGCTGGCCTTAAACTCTTTTTTTTTTTTGGTTTTTCGAGACAGGGTTTCTCTGTGTAGCTTTGCGCCTTTCCTGGATCTCGCTCTGTAGACCAGGCTGGCCTCGAACTCACAGAGATCCGCCTGCCTCTGCCTCCCGAGTGCTGGGATTAAAGGCGTGCGCCACCACCGCCCGGCTGGCCTTAAACTCTTGATCCTCCTGCCTCAGCCTTTCAAGTTCTAGGATCACAGGGTGTCTTAGTTACTGTTCTATTGCTGTGAAGAGACACTGTGACCAAGACAATTTATAAAAGAAAGTATTTAACTGGGGGCTCACTTACAATTTCAGAAGGTGAGTCCATGATCATCATGGTGGGAAGCATGGCAGCAGGCAGGGAGGCATGGTGCTGCAGTAGTAGCTGAGAGCTTACATCTTGAGACACACAGACAGACAGACAGACAGACACACATACACACAGACACAGAGAGAGAACACACACAACTGGGAGTGGTGTGGTCTTTAGAAACCTCAAAGCCCACACCCAGTGACAACCTCCTCCAACAAGGCTACACCTCCTACTCCTTCCCCAAAAGTTCTACCAACTGGGGACCAAGCATTGACATATATGAGCCTATGGGGACCATTCTTACTCAAACCACCACACAGGTGTTACCACCATAGCTAGCTTCAGGTCACACAGTATTTTTCTGTATCTGGCTAATTTCACTCAATGCAATGTCTCCAGACTCCTCCACTTTGTTACCAATGACAAGATTTTATTCTGGCCTCCACAGGCATCAGACACACATATGGTATTCAGACATACATGCAGACAAAACACTCATGTACATAAAAAATTATAATCCAACCACGATTAAAGACCAGAATAGACATTTCTCAAAAGAAAACATGCAGGTCTGCTGCGGGGGGAAAGTTCATACCACTCATCCTGAAGTAAATCAGGCTATACTGGGATGATGCCTCACCCTAGTCAGAGTGGATACTTTCAAAAAGATAAGAGATGGGGCTAGAGAGATGGCTTAGCCTTTAAGAGCATTGGCTATAGTCAGGTGGTGGTGGCCCACACCTTTAATCCCAGCACTTGGGAGGCAGAGGTAGGTGATGAGTTTGGTCTACAGAGCAAGTTCCAGAACAGCCAAGGCTACATGGAGAAACCCTGTCTAAAAAAATAAAAGAAAGAAAGAAAGAAAGAAAGAAAGAAAGAAAGAAAGAAAGAAAGAAAGAAAGAAAGAAAGAAAGAGAAAAGAAAAGAAAGAAACATGGAGGAATGTTAATCTGGTATTAATCTGCTGTAACAAATCCTGTCCCCATAAATTCATTGCTATGTTAGCCACATATGGCTTTAATTTTCCTATCTGTCTTTCTGACCCTATAATACACCTGATCCATCTTGTGCTTTGTTTTACCTCAGATAAAGTTCCAATTCCTAGAAGCTGAACATTTACCTCCTGAAGAGGAAAATTTGGATGCTAAGATTTTGGTGCAATTATTGTTACATCTGTCCCTATGTCTATTAAACCTTCAATTTCAATGCCATTTATTTGATTTATTTGTATTTTTAACTTTATTCTTTGATCATTTATAGAAGCTTGCCAAAATATTTGCTTTATGGTTTCTCCTGAAAATTTGGTTTTATCTTCTAAAGCTGTTCCATCATCCAGAGTAGTATGGTTGTTCACAACAGGCACTAAGGAGTTTCCCCAAAGCTGACAGGGAACGATTGAACCAAATTTGACACAGGAGCCTTCAAGAGGCCCCCTAAGGTGTTTCCCAATGGTAAAGGGTTACCTTGCCTGTCCCATGTTGATCTGCATTCATTAGTCCAATGTTGGCCTTTGCCACACCTTCTGTTTAGAAAATCTATAGAATAAACATTTGTCTCTAGGGATGCCTTGCCTACAATCCCTTTTCATATGACCTGGTATATTTACCACAAATTAAAACATCTAACCTTTTGATTTTTCTTAAAATTTTTAGAAATCACTTCTATCCAAGTATCATCATAAGCGTGAGATCCAATATCAGCTGTATTTCTAATCCATTCATCTATGGGTGCTGATCTTGCCTTTAAAGGCCTAATCACTCTTTTAATTCTGAATTAGAATTTTCAAAAGCCAAAGATTCAATTAATATTTGTCTAACTTCTTGATCTGACATCAATTCTATTTACAGGCAAAGTCAATCACTGAAAAAAAAAATCAGTGAAGGCTACTTTTGGGCCTTGTATAATTTTAGCAAAGGACTCAGTCCTCTTTCCTGATTCTTCAGTCTTGTCCCAAGCATTCAAAGCTGCTGTATGGCATAGAGCCAAGGTTCGATCATCAAATGTAATCTGTCTTTGCAAATCAGCATTAATAGCCCTCACCAAGAATTTGATCTTTAGAAATCTCATGACTTGTAGCCCTACCTTGTTGTTCTATGACCCTACCTGCAACTTGCCACCAACTAAGTCCCCCCCCCCAGAAGTCCCCGTGTCTCACCAGATCTGTTGACGATGACAACAGGACCAGGCTGGCTGTCCCTGCATAGCACAATCGGGCAGATGACACGGAGGATGCACAGCCTGTTTGAGGGCAGCTACAGCGCTGTGCATAGCTGGGAGCTGAGAGTGTGTGGTGGTTGAGCCCAGGAACTTGTGAAGTTTGGAGCCTGTGGAGTTTGGGGCTGGGAATGAGCGGCAGCGGGAGGCTGCTGTAGAGAGGCTGCAGCAGGAAAATCCCAGGCGAACTCAGAGGGCTTGGGACAAGGAAGGAAGAGCCAGCCGGCGGCGGCGGCGGCGGCAGCTCCAGTGGCTGCAAAGCCAGGGCCGTGTGGCTATCTTGTGACTTTGTGCCCCGAGTTGGACGCCAGAGGATGTGTTTATCTAATTACTCTTTATCAATAAAAACTTGGGAGCCAGATATCAGGGTGAGAACCTGAATGATCAGAGAAGCGGCGGAGAAGCCCCCAGGATCTCCTATCACTGCTGTTCCTCCATCCAAAAAGGGCCGAGATCCCCCCCTAAGCCCCGCCCTACTATAGCCAGCTCCACCACCTGATTCAAAACAAACTTTATGGTCAGTCTCAGGAGCAATCAAAAGATCACACAACAGGAAAAGAAAAAGCATTAAACTGCTCTTCCAGAGGACCCAGGTTCCTTCCCAGCACCCATATGGTTGGTGGCTCACAACCACCTGTAAATCTAGTCCCTTAGGAGTCCAGTGACCTCTTCTGGCCTCAGCAGTCACTGCAAGAATGTGATACACAGACAGACAGACATGCAGGCAAAATACCTATACATATCTTAAAAAAGGGGCGGGGCGGGGGTAGGAGACAAGAAGTACTGGCTGGAACGAGAAAGGCTCTCACACAGGTGAGAATGTGACTTGATGGGAAGAGAGAACGAGGCTCCTCAAAAAGTTAAAACAGCACTGCCGTATGACCCAGCCGCCTCACTGTGGGTGTAAATATCCAAAGGAAATGAAATAGCAATTGTGAAAGGACATCTGTGGCACTCTTCATAACAACCAAGATCTGAAGGCCACCAAGGATCCTCCTGAAAGGCCACTCTGTCTGGGAGGGTCTGCCTGTATCACAGGCCATCAGGACAGAGCCCTCCTTCCTGAGCATGGTATATACACCTCCCAAAAGCTGGCTCTGGGCCAGCAAGGTGACTCCATGGGTAAAGGAGCTTGCCACCAAGCCAATGCTGCCAAGTTCAACCCTTCAGACATAGTGGTGAGAGGAGAGAGTCAGCCTTTAAAAGTAGGTTTTTGGGGGGTTTTGTTTGTTTCTTTTTTTTTTTTTTTTAAAGAAAGTTTCTCACTATGTAGCCTTGGCTCTGTTCTGGAACTTTCTATGTAAACCAGGCTGGCTTTGAACTCACAGAGATCTACCTGCCTCTGATTCCTGAGTTCTGGGATTAAAGGTGTGTGCTACCACACCCCTGTAGATGTAATTCAGTGTAGATGTAACCAACGGTTTTATCAGACAAGAAACACAGAGCCGATTCAGAGAAGAAAGCCAAGAGGTCAGAGCCAAGAGTTTCACCCTTCCTGATTCAGGGATCCTCCTCAGCCAAGAGAGCTCTCCAAAAGAAAGAGAGCCCTACTTCCTGTGTGTCTGTCTCTCTAGTTTCTTTGTTCTGCCTTCTCATTGGTTGTAAACCCAGTCATGTGACTGCCTTGTCACTGCCTGTATGTACCGCCCTCCAGGTCCTTAAAGGCGTACGCCACCACTGCCACGCACTTGCTATGGCTCTAATAGCTCTGACCCCAGGCAACTTTATTTATTAACATAAAATACCACCACACACCCCCAAAAAAGAGTCTCAAACTTTGCAAGTTGTCCTCTGGCCTCCACATGTGTGCACTTCCCCAAACAGTAACACAATAAATGTACTGAATTTTTTTAAAGCTGGTATTGCCTCTCCTCTGCTCATCCCTTATGGTCAGCACCCCCCCCCCATGCTGTCCAGTCTCATCAATTTTTGTTGCTCCTTGATTAGGCAATGTGAAAATGTTTATTTTGTCCAAACACTAAACTAATACACATTTCCCCCTTTTCTAAAAGCCATAGGCCCACAGCTGTAATCTTGCACTAGAGAGGCAGAGGTAGGAAGATCTCCGTAAGCTTGAAGCCAATCTGGTCTACATAGTGAGTTCCTGGCCATCTAGCGCTACATAGAGAGACCCTGTCTCAACAAACAAACAATACATTTTTAAAAAATGTTAACTACATATGGACAGTGGTGGCGCACGCCTTTAATCCCAGCACTTGAGAGGCAGAGGCAGGTGGAGCTCAGTGAGTTCGAGGCCAGCCTGGTCTACAGAGCTAGTTCCAGGACAGCCAAAGCTACACAGAGAAATCCTGTCTCAAAAAACAAAACAAAACAAAACAAACAAAACAAAACAAAACAGACAAAACAAAACAAAACAAAAACTAAAAAGCTAATTACCAAACTATTCTAAGGTCTTTGTTTTTGCTTTTGTAGCATTAAGGGGTTGAACCCAGGGCCTTGAGCAGGTTAGGCAAGCTGGGTCTCTCCCAACCCCTTGTTTTTTGTTTTATATTTTCTTCTTTATTTACTTATTTGTATATGTGTATAAACTGGCACACGAGTGTCACAGTGTGTGTGTGTGTGTGTGTGTGTGTGTGTGTGTGTGTGTGTGTGTGTGTAAGTCAGAGGACAACTTGCAGGAGTCAGATCTCCTAGCATATGGATCCTGGGATTGAACTCAGCCTGTCAATCTTGGCAGCAAGCACCGTTACCCACTGGCCCTGTTTTTGCTTTTTGAGAGAGTCTCATGTATCCTAGGCCAGCCTTGATCACTCTGTAAAGCAAAGGATGATCTTGAACTTTTTTTTTTTTTTTTTTGGTTTTTCAAGACAGGGTTTCTCTGTGTAGTTTTGCGCCTTTCCTGGAACTCACTTTGTAGACCAGGTTGGCCTTGAACTCACAGAGATCTGCCTGCCTCTGCCTCCCGAGTGCTGGGATTAAAGGCATGCGCCACCACCACCCGGCCTCTTTTTTAAAAAAAAAAAAATTATTTATTATGTAAATTGTGTTCTGCCTGCATGCCAGAAGAGGGCACCAGATCTCTTTATAGATGGTTGTGAGCCACCATATGGGTGCTGGGAATTGAACTCAGGACCTCTGGAAGAGCAGCTAGTGCTCTTAACCTGTGAGTCATCTCTCCAGCTCTGATCTTGAACTTCTAATTCTCCCGAGTGCTGGGATTACAGGCATGTGCCACTCTTACTTGGTTTATATGGTTTTTCAGACAGGGTATTACACTGTGTCCTGGAACTCACTATGTAAACCGTGCTGGCCTCAAACTCAAGGCAAGTCTCCTGTCTCAGCCTCTTAAGTACTGTGATTACAGGCATGAGGTCTGGCCCAAGTTCATTCTTTCTCTCTCTCCACCCACCTGACTCTTTCTCTGTGTATGAGGTGTGCGTGTTCGTGTTTGTGAGCGTGCAAATGGCACAGCATGAATGTGGAGGTCAGAGGACAGCCTGGGGTGTCCGTCCTTGTTTCTATCTCGTGTAGGACAAGTCCTCTTGTCCACCTGTGCTTCCTGTGCAGGGCTAGTGGTCCTTCAGATTCCAGAGGTTCTTCTGCCTCTTCTTCCCCCTCAACGTGGCAGAGCTGGGGTTACAGATGTGTACACCACTGCATCTGGTTTTAATGAAGTTTCTGACTATCCAAACTCCAATTTTCACACTTATGTGGTAAACACTTTCCCACAGAGCTGTATTCCGAGCCCCAAAGTTCTTCAAGAGCAGAATTCACATATATGTACAGGTATGCATGCACACACACACACACACACACACACACACACACACACACACACTCCCACAAAGAGCAGTATAGTTCGTGTAGTTCAGTGACGCAGGGCTTATCTCTAGCCCCAGAATGACATCAAATCCGTAAATAAAACATAAGCACACACAGTGCACGCCTGTATCCCAGTATACAGGAGGCAGAAGCTCTGGCTCTTCTGGACTCATAGTGAGTTCAAGGCCAGGCTGGGGTACATCAGACACTGTGTCAACGAAAAAAATAAACATCACAAATAAATAAAACTCAGGTTTCGGTTTACTCTCAAAGGCACACTTTAAGATCATGGTTCTGGGACTTGGGATGTAGCTCCGAGGTAGAGCATTTGCTGGGTGTACACAAAGCCCTGAATTCTATCCTTAACTCTGAGAACAAAAGGAAGAGAGGGAGAGGGAGGGAATCATGGCTTTAAGTAAGTGTTATTCTCCCAAGTGAAAATTCCACAGAGAGATGTGGATAGCGGAGGTTTACGCGCTCAGCAGCCATAGCTCTGTCCTAACAGTGAGCGCTCACAGCAGCGGTGTCTCTTTCTCTTCGCCACCCCATTTCTGACCCTGACTGTGTTTGTCCAGTGTGGGGAGGCAAAACCTGGGAAGGAGAGACAGGGCTCCCTGGGGCAGGGATGGAGGTTCCCTATCAGGTCTGACAAACAGGCCCAGCCATGACCCACCGTGCTCAGACTGTGTGGCAGAAGGCAGATCTCCCACTGTGAACAAGAAAGAAAGGAATATAACCAAACTGGTTCTAAAATCCCAAAGTAGCAACAAATCCAGGAGAAAATGTCCAAACCCCGATGGGTTAGTTAGGATGCGGAACCTGTCCAGTGGGTAGGAGCTTGGGGTGAGCCAACAAGTTGATCTCAACAGTGAGTACAAGTAGACCCTGTGTGCCCAGCTCCCTCCCTGTAATTGTGACATCAAGACAGGCTGGCTGCACCCTGCTGGCCAAGGTCCCAGTGAACACAGAACCAACTGTTGGCCAAGAAAGCCACCTGCTTGCCATTGCGTTTGTACAGGCTCTGCCGAAAGCCAGCCCACCCCCGGTTGTCCCCACAGTACACCCAGCGTGGCTTCTCATCAAACTCCTCCTCGACCATAAAGATCTGACTCAAATGTCAATGCCTTAGTGAAGCTGTCCTCCTGCCCTGCCTGCTCTGCAAACAGACTCACTGTCTCTGTTCCACTCCTACGGCACCGCCTGTGGTGCTGTGGATGACTAGGCCGTATGGTTTTCTGATTTTTGGTTTGTTGGTTTGTTTTAGGGGACAGTCTCATCTAACCCAGGGATGGCTTTGAACTCACTATGCAGCAGGGGATGATCTTGAACTTGTGTATGTGTTCCTGTGGTGGACAGATACTGTGGTCACACATGCTGCATGGACAGTCTCTGCCTCATTCCCTTGAGACAGGGTCTCTTCCTGGACCCGGAGCTCTCAGGTATTTTTTTTTGTGGGGGGGGGGGGCGCTGGACTGGTGGCCAGCCAGTACTAGTGACCCTCTACCTCCACCACCTATCAGCACTAGGGTGACAGGAGAGCATGGCCACACCCAGCTTTTTCACATAAGTGCTGGGAATGCAGGCCCAGGTCCTCAAGTTTGTACAGCAAGTGCTCTTACCTACAGAGCCCCTGACCCTGAACTTCTGATCCCCCTACCTCCACCTCCTGAGTGCTGGGATTACAGGTGTGTGCCACCATGCCTGGCACAGGTAGTACTGGGGGTCACACTCAGGGCTCTGTGCCCCAACTGAGTTCCAAAGCCAGGTGTGTGGCTGTGAAGATACCACAGCAGGGCCTCCAATACTGCCATGTACTTTATCTCTGCGGCGCTGGAGCCCAACAGCCAGGGCTGCCGAATACATGGTTACTACACAGACTTACAAGTGCATGAATGAATTCTAAAACACGCTTTTGGAGGTGGTTAGAGGCCTAGCACTGAGGGGGCCATCAGGGTTCGAGATAGGTTTCTAGTTGTTTTGTTGTTTTGCTTTGAGTGGTCTTACTGGGTGGCCCAAGCTGGGCTCAAGTGCCTTCCAGAGTAGCTGGGATTACAGCCATGAGCTACGGTGACCAGCTGGTGACCAGAGGTAATAGTGGTGTGGTGTATAAGTAGAGAAATACTATCATTTACTGAACACAGTTATGCACTGTGGCCAGCAGAAAAACTCCCTTGGGTTAAACTGTTGACATTTGGGGTGTGCTGGTTACAGCGGAGACTGCCCCATAGTCCCAGCAATCAGGAGGCTGAGGCATGAACAGTTTGAACTACATACTCATCAAGACTCTGATTTTTTTCTTTTCTTTTCTTTCTTTCTTTCTTTTTTTTTTTTTAAGGTCTAGAGGCTGGGAACCATGGTGCAAGCTTTAATCCAAGCAGCCTGGAGGGAGACACAGGTGGATCTCTGTGAGCTTGAAGCCAGCCTGGTCTACAGAGTGAGTTCTCGAATAGCCAGGGCTACGTGGAAAGACCCTGTCTCAAAAATAAATAAACAATATAAACAAAATAAACAAAACAAAAAACTAAAAATTTGAAAGGGCGAAGACGGGACAGAACAGTGGTTAACAGCGCTGGCTGCAGTCCCAGAGGACCCAGTTTGGTTCTGAGCAGTCACATGATGGTTCATAACCGTAATTCAGTCCCGGGGGGGTCGGATATCCTCTTCTGGCTTCCTTGGACACCGTGTATGCCGGTGGTACACAGACATGCTTTCAGGCAAAACACCCACATACCTATCTTTCTAATTTTAAAGATAATAAATGTTTAAAAATTTTAAATGGCGAGAGGAGGCAAAGGGGAAGAAAGGAAAGAGTAAGAGACATTTCTATTTATGTAACATTTTACTGCAGGCATTTGCAGCATCTGGGACTCAGTCTCCTTCCATTTTGTACTCTTGTCATTCTGCGAGGGTCAGGGACTGTTCTGCTGTCTACCAGCTGGTGGGAGGGAGGAAGAGAAAGTCCAACAGCTTGTATAGCCCAGGTCTGGAAGAGGCCAATAGCACTTGTACCCACACTCTGATGAACCAGGATTCAGTCCTGTGTCAGCCTCGGCACCAAAGGATGCTGGGAAATGTAGTTTAGTTGTGTGTCCTGGAACCAAAGGAGAAATAATCCCAACCACACTCAGGGAATACCAAAATTGAAGACTTGCCATAGGAAGAAGGGCCTGCAAGACACGGGGGAGAAAAGCTTCAAAGGTGACTCCGAGCCTAGCACACACCTGTGATCCCAGTACTTGGGAGGTTGAGGCAAGAAGATTGCCGTAAATGAGAGGGCAGCCTGGGCTACATAGTAAGTTTCAGGCCAGCCTGATCTACACAGCGAGATCTTGTCTCAAAAACCAAAACGAAGCATAGCAACAAAAGATCAACCAGGAGAAAATGACGGTGGCTGGGTAGGATGGGCAAAGCAGTGGGAAGCCAGGCAGGCAAGGTGCCAGGGTGAAAGGCCCATGAAGTGAGGAACCTTGACTCCGGCAACCCCTGCCCCATGCCTGGTTTGCCTCTCTAGTCCCCAGTCAGGAGGCAGAGGAAGTGATGGTGGCGGTTGGCAATCAGTCCCCAAAAGACTGTAGCAAGAACGGTTTCCAGTGAGGAAATGGAGACCCTGCCGGTTCTCAGATGTGAGCTCACTTCTCTCAGGACGGTGAAGGTTTCCCAGCTCCACCCCACCCCCACCCTGACCCCCAAATATTCTCCTTCTCCCTCTTCCTCCCTCCCTAATTTTTCTTTTTTCTTTTGGATTTTTTTCGAGACAGGGTTTCTTTGTGCAGCTTTGGAGCCTGTCCTGGAACTTGTTCTGTAGACCAGTCTGGCCTTGAACTCACAGAGATCCGCCTGCCTCTGCCTCCTGAGTGCTGGGATTAAAGGCGTGCACCACCACCACCTGGCGATTGCTTTTTTTTTAATTACTATTTTGTTATTATTTGAAAGCTCATACACTAACCACTTGTGGTAGCACATACCTTCATTCTCAGCTTGGGAGGAAAAGGCAGACAGATCAATGGGAGCTTGAGGTTAGCCTGGTCTACACAGTGGGTTCCAGGCCAGCCACAGCTACACAGTGAAATCCTGTTTTGAGAGAGGGGGTAGTGGGGATACATTAGTGCCTCCACCTCACCTCCCTCCAGATTCCTGTCCTCTTTTTGTTTTGTTATCAGTAACTCCTTGAGTCCAATTGGTATGCCCATATGCACACGGTGTGTGGTTGTCCCCTGGGACACGAGCAAACTACCAGTGGGAGAGTGACTTTCTCTCCCTCCCTCAGCATCTATCAGCAGCTGCCAATAGCGCCTTTGATGGGCGGGGCCCTTCAACGGTGAAATTTTGACTCGCTTGCTCTTGTGCAGACAGCCACAGCTTCTGTGAGTTGATCTGTGCAACAGCTGTGCCCAGAAGCTGGCATTCACAGCTCTCTTCCCTAACCTCTGACTCTTAAAGTCTTTCCACTCCCAATTCCATGGTTCTTCCTGAGCCTTGCGTGGTGGGGGTCGGTATAGATGACCCATCCGCAGCTGAGAACTCAGTTATTTATACCCAGCACTTGGACCAGTTAGGAGTCTCTGCATTAACCACTATTTGCTGCAAAAAGAAGCTTCTCTGACTAAGGTGCAGAGCAGCACAGCTCTACGGGTACAACCATAAATTAAAATGCATCCAGGCGTGGTGGCACAGGCCTTTGATCCCAGCACTCAGGAGGCAGAGGCAGATGGATCTCTGTGAGTTTGAGGCCAGCCTGGTCTACAGAGTGAGTTTCAGGACAATCAGAGGTACATAGAGAAACCCTGTCTCAGGAAAAGAGAGAGAGAAAGAGAGAGAGAGAGAGAGAGAGAGAGAGAGAGAGAAAAAATGCGTTTGAAAGCATGATCATTGAACAAAATAACAACAGTAGATTCCACGATAAGGCCAATGTTCTCCCTAGTCATAGACTTTGGACCAGGTTTACAGTACCAAGCAAGAAATCCTTCCTATGGAGAAGGCTTCATATCTAGAAAATCAAGAGGTTGGTTACCCCTGTAACTGTAGTGCTGTGTAGCATCAGAGGACACGTCTTATCAGTAGGGCAGTGTTATACCGTGTAGGGTTCAGCACTGGGTAAGACACTGCTATCTTTTCCTCCCAGCAGCCTGCATAGCACCGTCAGACATTATGTAGGCTAGCCAACGAGAGAGAGTTTCCTAGTAAGTTCAAGGTTACTTTCTTTATGTTCTGCATTCAGACTGAGTGATATTTTCAGCAGTAGTGTCTTACCCACAAAGTTATGGTGGGCAGCCAGGAGCAGTGGCAATAGTCTGTGTTGTTGTGGGGGCATCTGGAGCCTCCCTGAGCAATAACTCCTAGGGAGGTGTCCTGTCGCTGGCACTGAGGTTTTCATTTAATAACCCTCGTCTTCTGGGGAAGCATTGTCCACCCATGCAGGGTACTTCTGTTCAAACTCCTTCTTTAAAAAACATTATATATTAGTTGGGTGTGGCAGCACACGCCTTTAATACCAGCACTCAGGAGGCAGAGGCAGGCGGAGCTCTGAGTTCGAGACCAGCCTAGTCTACAAAGTGAGTTCCAGGACAGCCAGGGCTACACAGAGAATTCCAATCTTGAAAAAAACAAAAACAAACAAACTATATATATAAATTTAAAAATAGCTTTTAAACCAGTGGATTTCCATAAGGCTTCTTTATATATTCTTAATTTTGGTTACCCTCCCTCCTTCCCTACCCTCTCCTGTCCCGAATCCTTTATCTCCACTTAACCCAGAGCTCATTTCCTCTCATTCCATGTCCTCAGTGTCCTACTTTCTCCACTAATAGTTTTTTCCTGAGTTGGGAGGTCGTAGGTTTCCCTATAGCTTTTTCATATACCCTTCATTTCAGTTAAACCTTCCACCAAGACCTCATCCCCAGCTAGCTTGAACCTTTCCCCTCCAGGGCCCCTGTCTCTCCTTTAATTTTACCTGTATTTACTGGCCCAGCCCCTAGGTATCCACCCTGGGGTCCATCTCTCGTTTTCTGGTTCCCACACACACTCTAGGTGAAACATTACAGCAGAAGATTTAGAGCTAGGAGCCGTGTATGAGCGAGAACATTCGGTATTGCTGTCTTTTAAAGCCACTGATGCAAAGTCTCCACGGCCACCCTTACGACCTCATCTGACTCTAAGTATCTCCCAAAGACCCCACCTCCAAATACTGTATAAATTTGGGGGATACGTTTTCAACACACCGACTTTGAAGAAACTCATTCAAACTGTGGCTCTCAGGAAGAGGAAAGGAGAATCAGGGGACATTTGTGGGGTTCCTTCTCTGTCCTTCACATACTTTCTTCCTTGGCTAGTGTTTCATTTTACAGCTAAAAAAAACGGAGACACAAGAAAAGGTATTTGAAATAAAAAGAGAATGGCCTGGATATGGTGGTGCATGCTTTAATCCTAGCATAGAGGCGGGGGTGGGGTGGGGTGGGAGGGAGCCCAGGCAGGTGGATTTACACAGTGAGACCCTCTCTCAGGGCTTGGGATGGGGAAAACGGAATTGGGACTTGACTGCAGGTCTAAGACCCATGATTTCCCCAATGCACCACTAACAAGGCTTTCTGGCCCTCCCAGGAGAGTGGGGTCCGGCATTCATAGCCATGCACTCCGAGGGAACTCCAGGAGGGCTGGAAGTGGGAGAAAACAGGGCCTCTTTGGTGCCTGAAAGGGCAGAATTTCTAAATCTCACAACTGAGCAGGTCTCCCTGACTCTGGAGTTCACAATGGGGCTGGCTCAGCGAGGGTCCGGGAGGAGGACCGCGAGGCCTCTCCGGAAGACCAGCCCAGCTCGGCCCCTCCCCACTCTCTCTGGCAGCCCCACCCCCAGCTTCAGCCTCTGGTATCATCGATCTGGACAGTGGTGGACACACTGACCGGCTGCTCCAAGTCACCATGGACCCTGAAGGTGACATACGTCTCGCTTTGTGTCCCTGTCGCCCATGTCCCCTACTGCCTGTCCCTCTCCCGATTCCCGCCATCTCCATCCCTCTCCGTTCTCTAAAGACCCCCTTTTCCCTCTCCTCTCTCCTAGACCTTCTTCCCAACCCCACTTCTCTCTGACTGGGCTGAACCCTCAAAGTCCTCTTGCTTACTCTTCCTTCTGTGTTGAGTCCTAAGGGCAGAAGCTGGAGGATGGAATGGAGGAGGCCGAGGTGCTGGGGGCAAATGGACTGGTAGTGGGAACCTGGAAAGGGGAGCAGTCCTGGACTCTGCCCCGTTAGCAGCCAAGAGAAGCAGAGGCAAAGTCCTGTCTCATCCCTGCAGGGTGGGGGCAGGGGATGAAGTCCGAGCCTGTGCTCAGGCCGTTCGGAGTCAGGCTTGGGAGTCCAGTACCTGTTTGAGTCCAGAGTGCAGTAAGGACAGGCTGCAGGACAATGCCAGGCCTCTACGTTTTCACAGCCTATTTTTCTCGCGTCTGTAAACATGACAATGGCTGGAATGCAGCTCGGTGGTCCGGCATTTGCTCTCGTGTTTAAGCTCCCGCCCCCCCTCCACCCCCGTGTCCCACCCTGGCGGTTAGACGGCTCATACTTGAATCTTTGTGTTTCCTTTCCCTCCCTGGGGTCTCCTTCCCCATCCTCTGTCCCCAATCCTGGTTTGTAACTCCGATCTTGACTGTGGGGCCTGCTCTGGATTTGTAGCGCTGCCTAGCACAGCTGGAGCACCTTGTGCAGATCAGGCTGGCCTCAAACTTGCCTGACTCCGCCTCCCAAGCGCTGGGTCAACACCCACCCGTCTGGTCTGCCTTTCCCTTTCCCTTCCAGTCAAAGTAAACTGACATGGAGTTGAGTCCCAGGCGTATTCACAGCTGTGGGAACTCTGGGAAGTTATTTACCTTGTAGGTAGGATCCTGGTTTCTGTCTGGAAGATGTTACAGGGCTGCAGGGAAACTCAATCAATCACCTTTGCAGATGTCCAGGCTGGTCCTTTAGGGATGAGTTCTTTACTGAGGAACCGTGGATGGGTTTCCAGGGAGTCCATGAATGCCCAACATGAATATGAAGTTCAGAGAAAATAACCACATATTCTCTTTTTTTTTTTTCTGAGAAAGGGGGTTCTTAATGATAATTTTCACCAGATCCAGGTTTCTAAACTTATTTTTTAACTTGTCATTATTGTGAATGAGTGCATGGTGGGGGGTGTCACGTGTCACAGCATGGAGGTCAGAGGGCACCTTTTCAGAGGCCACCTTTGCACATCTCTGGGGATGGAGCTCAGGTCCCTCCTGAGCTGTCTTTCAGGCCTTTTATTCATTTATTTTTAAGACATGCTATCTTTTAATGTTTATTTATGTTATTTTAAATTCTGTGTATACATGGCAGGAGGTGTGTACATGTTTGGGGGTGCTCATAGGCATAGAGGACATAGGCATTGAATCCCCCTACAGTTACAGGTAGTTGTGAGCCACCTGATGGGTGTGCTGGGAACAGAACTTGGATCCTCTGCAAGAACTGTGTGCACTTACCCTCCGAGCCATCTCTCTGGTGCCACTGCTACGCAGGGCCACATCTCCAGGGTCCAAATTCACAGCTCAAAATGGCCTGAAATGCACTATGTAGCCCAGGCTGACCTGAAACTTAGGATCCTCCGGCCTCAGTCTCCCAAGTGCTGACCTTGCAGGTGTGTGCACCACACCAGGCCCCAGACCCAAATTAAGAACAATTTAAAACCTCAAAAACTTCAAGGATGGGGTCTAGAGAGGTGGCTCAGTGGGTAAATTGTTTGCCTCACCAGAAGGAAGACCTGATTTCAGATTCCCCAGGATCCACACAAAAGCTGGTCTGCAATCCTCATGTTGAGTATGTGTGTGTGAGGGGGAGGTAAGGGCTGGCGGGAGGGTGGTTGTGGTGGTGGGAGAGACAAGCAGATCCTTTGAGCTCAGTAACCAGCCAGTTTAGCCAGTTTGTGAGTTCCAGGTTCATTCAGAGATCTAGTATTTAAAAAGAAAGAAAGAAAGAAAGAAAGAAAGAAAGAAAGAAAGAAAGAAAGAAAGAAAGAAAGAAAGAAAGAAAGAAAGAAAGAAAAAGAAAGAAAGAAAGAAAGAAAGAAAAAAGGAAAATACACTAGTCTACCAATCTCTGGTCTACACACACACACACACACACACACACACACACACACACACACACACACACAAATGCTCATGGACATCTCCATGGCCTCCCTAGCACACAGTTTAGAGGCAACCTCAGAGTCACCTTCATAAAGTCCCATCCTTGCCACCTGACCGCCATGTCACCTAGACTAGATACTTAATCTCATTGTGCTCAGTTTCCTTGTTGGTAAATTAAAAATAGTGCCTTCCCAAAGGATGGGTAGAATTAAAGACCATCACAAAGGGCCGGGTACCCAGAAACAGGCTAGTGAGGGGTCCCTTATAGCAGGCTTTCTTGAACCACCAGCCCCAAAATTATGACACAGAGACTTATTATTAATTATGAAAGCTTGGCCTTAGCTCAGGCTTGTTTCTAACTAGCTCTTATAACTTGAATTAACCCATTTCTATTAATTTATGTGTTGCCACTCGGCTCGTGGCTTTTACCTCTCCTCCTACATGTCCTGCTTTCTCTGCGTCAGGCTGGCGACTCCACCTTTCTTCTTCCGGGATCTCTCTGTCCCCAGAAGTCCCAGCTATCCTCTTCCTGCCTAGCTATTGGCCATTCAGCTTTTTATTAAACCAATCACAGTGACACATCTTCACACAGTGTAAAGGAATATTCCACAACAGTCCCTCAACTCTGCCTCTGCACTTTCTGTTGCTTTTCAAGATAGGGTTTCTCTGTGTAGCCCTGGCTGTCCTGGAACTCACCCTATAGACCAGGCTGACCTCGAACTCAGAGATCCGCCTGCCTCTGCCTCCCGAGACTAGGTTCCACTTTTGGAACCCCCGAACTCTCCATCCCCGTGTTTGGTGTGTCAGACTCACAGTTTTCCCTTTGAGCAGCTATTCTGATGTTTCTTCTCTTCCTCCTTCATCATCATCCTAAACTGAGGATGGAGTGTATCCACTCACTTCATGGCCCTCCACTATCCAGTGGTTACATCCCCTGGAGTTACCTCCACAGCATCCCGGGCCTATCTTTTTTGTTTGCCTCTTCAGAGCATCCTATCCTCAAGGTTCTGGTGCCTTGCTGCCTCACACATGTGACATCTGATGCTCGCCTCTGGGCTCAGCCATTAGGTTGGTGAGGACCAGTGAGTGACCTGCATGAAATAAGTCAAGAGAGGGTAAACAAGGAAAGGGAGTGAAGCCCAGGCTGGGGAACCAGGGAAACAAAGTGCCAGTCCAGAGTGTGGCAGAAGCAGCTGGGAGCCAGTAGGCAAAGGCCGAGAGGTTCTACTGGAGTGAGAACGCTGAACCCGTGTGAGCATCGTGGTGGCCAAGCACTGTCCCGTGACCTTGAGACGCAGGCCTTCCCTGCTGTCACAGTTCATTCTGATTCACTGCCTCTTGCCGAAGCCCTTTCAATAGCTTCCTAACCAAGAACCCGAGACACAGTTTAAGTGTATGTCTGTGTGAGGGCAAGCATGTACATGGAGTGGAAGTCAGAGGACACCTTCCGGGAGTCAGCTCTCTTCTATCTTGTGGGTTCTGGGATTAAACGAAAGTCATCAGACTTGAAGGCAAGTGTCTTTGCCCACTGAGACATCTCACTGGCCCTTAAATACTAAAACTTCAATCTTCATGGCTTTATCCAGTGACTTCCTGTTGCCCAGGGACCAGAACCCGGTTCTGAACTCTCCTCCAAGCCCGCTCTGCCTGGCTCATTCCATGACTCAACCTTTTCTCTCTCGTTCCTTTCTCAGTACCAGAACCACATCTACCAGTATCTACCATCCTACCACCCCTCCCAGGTGCCTATGCCCTCCCCCGTTGAGCGTTTTCCCTGGTCAAAGCCTTAACCTATTTTCAGGTGAGGTTTGCAGCCTCACCTTTGCCCTCATACTTCATTAACAAATCTTTGTTCACCCTCATGTGTACCATTTCAGCACTCGGTATAGGGGGCTTTACTGGGTCCTGTTTGGAAGTCATTTCTGTTCCCTAGGAAGTGAGAGGGCCATGGGAAGACCTTGTCAGGAAGCTGCAGTGTGGACTAGCCTCTGTCTCCACCTGGTGTTTGTTGAGTGAATCAACAAATAAGCTGTGACACTAAAGTCCTGAGGCTGGTGGCCAGGCCTGGTCTCAGACACAGATGTGAATTGTCCCCTGCCCTCACAACTGTCTTTTCTGACCCGGAGGAAGTGCTCACCAGAGCACTCTGGTTCTCTAAGAGGACTGCTCCAGTTCTGGAGCAAGCTCACGATCACAGACACAGGAGGGTGGTGGAGTCCTTTCTCTACAGGTTTCTATCTTCAGCCCTGTCTTTCCTGGGATCCAAGGTGACTGCAGGCATGACTCAGAGGAAAAGGAGGAATAAAATTGAGCTAGATCTGTACCCATCCCTTCTTCTTGGTGGTGAAGTGTGTGAATGAGTCCTTAACAGGACCAGCCCAGCTTTATGACCTCAAGCCCACCCTTCCCAGTTGTATGAACTTACACTATTTTGTATGTCCATTTCCTTACCTATAAAATGGGTATAATTGTGGTTGTGAAGATTAAATTGTAAATATCCTGGTGAGAATCCTTTTGCATCTGTATGCTTGTGTGTGTGTGTGTGTGTGTGTGTGTGTGTGTGTGTATGTGTGCACACCCGAGCGCGTGACACACACACACACACACACACACACACACACACACACACACACATGTGCGTGGTAGGGGGTGCATGTATGTGAAGGGCAGAGGTTAATCTCAGGTGTTTCCACAGGAGCCATTCACCTTAGTTTGATTTTCTGTGTGCATTATATGTGGGTTCTGGGGATCTGCATGCTTTCCCAGCAAGCACTTTACCCCTGGGCCATCTCCCAAGGCCAGAATGAAGACACCCGAAGGAGACACTTGTGCCTTCTCTTTGGCTGTGACATTGCTGAAATAATGATCTCTAAAACATTAGAATGTCCTGGGCAGCTTATGCTGAAGCTCAGGACCAGTCAGAGGAGCAGGTCTGCAGGAGGGAGACTGCCCCAGGCTATTGGTCAGAGCACCTTGCAGGGGGGACAGCGATGATGGGCAGGACCACCCCTGACCAGGACTGCGTAGTCACCCTGTATTTAAATCTAAACCTCATGTGAAGATCCCAATGATGGCCCAGGCTGGTCTTGAACATGACGTTCTCCTATCTCATTGTTTTTAGTAGCTAGAGTTACAGGCTCATACCACCACACTGGAAACACCTTTTTACCATTTTTATTTTATTTATTTATTATTATTAATTTATTTTTAAGAAAAGGTCTAATATAGCCAAGGCTGGCTTCAAACCCTCTACTTTGCTGAGGGTGACCTTGAACTTCCGATCCTCCTGCCTCCATCTCCGGATGCTGGAATTACAGGTGTGCTGGAGATGGGACCCAGGACTTCCTACATGTCAGGCAAGAACTCCACCAAATTAGCTATACCCTATCCGTGCCATGTAAATTTTATCAGTTTTATTCACCTCAAATAATCAATTAAAAAGGTATCCCTTGAGAGGTCAGGTTTACAGCTGGGTGAAATTATCCTCTGCAATCTGTCCCCACCAGGCAGCTTACCGCACCAGCCCGGCTCCACCGCTACCCCCTGAAGCTCAGCTTCTCTCTGAGTTAGTGCCTTCCAGTGGCAGCTGCTAATTAGGAGAGCCTGGATATTCAGAACCACTCTCGGGAATCCCTTTTGTTGGAAATGTTAACCAATGAGGCTTAAAGAACACCAGATGTGTTTGTTTATTCCCCCAAGTGGAAATAGTGTGAGCAGTGTGCCCTACACCAGGCAACCAGGTCCACTCATCTCCAAGCTGTCTGTGTGTGGGAAGTGTGGGGGCTGAAGCAGCTGGGTTCTCCTGAGAGCACTCACTGTGGAGAGGGTAGAGCAATGGCTGCCTGCTCCAATCTCATGGATCACTCTCCAACTCTGCTCTTTAGGAAGGTTCTCTTCCGTTTCCCAGCCTCAATTTTCCATCTATAAACACGAAAGCTGTGTAGTGTGGAGGACCGTGGGTAGACTCTATGACAGCACACAGCCAGTGCCCTGGTATGGTGGACACCAGTGTGTGGTGGAGATTGACCTTCCCAGACTCAGAAACTCTGCTAGCAATTAGTTCAGGCTGTGCCTTCCACAGAGTATCCTAAGACACGCCCCCTCCCTCCCCCGGAGCTGGGGCCCAGGGATCAACTTTTTTTTTTTTGGTTTTTCGAGACAGGGTTTCTCTGTGTAGCTTTGCACCTTTCCTGGAACTCGCTTTGGAGACCAGGCTGGCCTCGAACTCACAGAGATCTGCCTGGCTCTGCCTCCCGAGCGCTGGGATTAAAGGCGTTCGCCACCACCACCCGGCCAGGGATCAACATTTTGCACAGCTCTCCACTAATTCTGTTTTGCTAGAAACACAGAGAATGGAGACACAGCTCAGTAGTTAGAGCACTTGCTGCTCTTGCAGAGGACTGGGGTTTGGTTCCCAGCACTTACACGCTGTCTCACAACTATCTGTGACTCCAGTTCCAGGAGCTCCAATATCTTCTGGCCTCTGAGGGTACACATGTAGTGAATACACACATATGGAAGCAAAACACTCATATACATAAAAAAATCTTTAAAAAGTTAGAATGAGTCGGGCGGTGGTGGTGCACACCTTTAATCCCAGCACTTGGGAGGCAGAGCCAGGCGGATCTCTGTGAGTTCAAGGCCAGCCTGGACTACCAAGTGAGTTCCAGGAAAGGCGCAAAGCTACACAGAGAAACCCTGTCTCAAAAAACCGAAAAAAAAAAAAAAAAAAAAAAGAAAAAGTTAGAATGAGAAATGCATGTTTTGGTTCCTGACCATCTTATTCTTGCAACCCTGAGTCATGGGAGGACTAGAAAAATCTTTTGTTCTCATATTCAGTCTCCCAGCGCATCCCCTTATCCATCTGAGTTTCCTGGCACTGGAAGCTTTTTGGGAGGGGTCAGCAGAAAGAAGCTGAGAACGTTCATTTCCCAAGCCGAAGAATGAGGTAATAACCCATCAGACCTGTGTGATGAAGCCGCCGAAAGGGTGCAGCTTGGTGGTGGGTGCCTACCTGACAATCGGTAAGGAGGTGGTTGTGTCTAGACTCACAGGCTCAGGCTCCTTTTGATCTCCCCCTCCTTCTCTCTCCTGACAGGCTCTCAGTCAGCAGCCCAGGCTGGCCTCAAGCTCTCTTGATGCCTCAGCCTCGGAAGTGCCGAGGTCAGTGAGGGTACCAACTCTCCTGGGGTATCTTGTCTTCTGAGTGCTGTCTTCCTCGTGCTCAGTTCGGGGCCACTGTTCTGTGTGATTGGCAAACGGCTTGTGACATTGGTCGCAGCACTGGTTCCTGTTCACTTACGTGGTTAAGTCAATGAGTTTTAGTAGCTGAACTGAGTCGAACGCCTTCATCACCCTAAGAAGGTCCCAGCCTGTTAGTTCAGCCTCAGCCTCTGACACCCACTGGAGTCACGTGGATGGTGTCATATTACACAAGCATTTGTGTTCTTAAATTTTTTTTGTATTTTTTTTTTTTTTTTTTTTTTTTTTTTTGGTTTTTCGAGACAGGGTTTCTCTGTGTAGCTTTGCGCCTTTCCTGGAACTTGCTTTGGAGACCAGGCTGGCCTCGAACTCACAGAGATCCGCCTGCCTCTGCCTCCCGAGTGCTGGGATTAAAGGCATGCGCCACCACCGCCCGGCTTTTTTTGTATTTTTTATTGTAATTTTATTTTTATTGTTTTAGACATTGTCTTTCTACATAGCCCTGGCTGTCTCAGAACTTGCTCTGTAGAACAGTCTGACCTCAAACTCACAGAGATCCACCTGCCTCTGCCTCCAGAGGGCTGGGATTAAAGGCATGCACCACCATGCCCAGCTAATTTTTTTTAATTTTTAAAATTACATTTGTTTGTTTATTTGGGTATGTAGATCAGAAGATAGGAGTGGGCCTCTCCTTTTATCATGCAGGGGCCTGGGATGATAACCAACTCAATTGGTTAAACCTGGTGGCAGGCATCTCTCCTGAATGAGCTATTTCGCTGGCCTTAGCCTCAAACTTTTGTTTGTTTGTTGTTGTTGTTTTGTTTTGTTGAGTCAAGGTCTTGTTATGTAGCCCCGATGGCCTGGAACTCACAGAGATCCACTTGCTGCTGCCTCTGAAGTGCTGGGTTTAATGGTATGTGCCACCATGCCTGGCCGGCCATAAACTTCTCATCCTCCTTCCTGGGTTTCCCAAGTTCCTGGTTTACACCACCAATTTAAACACGGGTTTTAAGCACCGGCTCTTTGGGATGGGCACTGATTACAATCCAGACTTGTGGATTGTACAATCCACAGCTACAGCTGTGCTCTGCCACTGAACCTGCCTCTCCAGCTGGAGCCGCTACCTCCTCCCCCTCCCCTCCTCTCCCCCCTCCCCCTCTTTCTTTTGAGACAGGTCTCACTATTTGCTCTGGCTGTCCTGGAACTCACTCTGTAGACCAGGCTGGCCTTGAACTCCCAGAGATCCGCCTGCCTCTGCCTCCCGAGTGCTGGGATTAAAGGCGTGGCCTCCACGCCCAGCCTTGCTTCTTTGTCTTTATTTCTCCCTCTTTTCATTTATGTTTATTAGCATATGTTATTTGTACCGAACAAAACGCTTCATACATGACTACAGTGAACTTTGACCTTCCTCCCCATCATCCTCTTGGCCTTCTCATGCCCCCTGCTCGACCTCGTCTTCCCCCAGACAGCTTCCTTCTCCTTTTATTGTTTTATTTTTCAATCTAGGCTCCACATCTGAGAGGAAACATGCAATGTTTGTCTTAATGTGATTTCCAGTTCTAACCATTTCTGCAAATGGTATAATTGTGTTTTTCTTTGAGGCTAAGGCTTCCCTATGCATCTACACCGTGTTTTCTTTACTCATCCTGTTGGTGGGCACTGGGGCTGACTCTGTGACTTGGAGATATTTGAGTAGTGCTGCAGTGAACCCCTCTGAGCCTGGGATTGGAGCCTAGCCAGGATCTGCAGCAGCTACATCCAAGACAAGGTTTCTCTGTGTAACAGTCCTGGCTACCCTGGATCTCACTCTGTAGACCAGGCTGGCCTCAAACTCACAGAGATCGCCTGCCTCTGTCTGTCTCCTGAGTGCTGGGATTAAAGACGTGCGGCGCCACCACCTGGCGCATCCCAGTTCTTATGCTGCATTTGAACATTCACTTATTCTCTCTTTCTCTCTCTCTCCCCATGGAGGTCATGAGGACAACCTGTGTGAAAGTCAATTCTTCCCTTTCTCCATGTGGGTCGCAGGGATGAGACTCAGGTCATCAGGCTAGGCAGTGGGCACCTTCACCCTCAGCCAACTCTCTGGCTCTGACCTTGGCTTTTAACCTTCTATGTATCAGTCTTCATTGGGATGTGAGGGAGACTTGGAACACGTAGATACCTGGGATCCCCCACCCCCAGATTCTGATGCAGCTGGCAGTTAAAACAGGCTTTCCAGATGACCCCAGCCACGCTGCTCTGGGTGAGGGCCTTTGCTCAGCACCCGAAGCCAGCGGCTCACACCGCCTCCACTTCCTCACCTCACGGTGTAATTTTTGACTGTGACCTTGCAGCTCTGTTTCCATCACACACTACCCAGACTGCTTTAGCCAAGGCCTCTTAGTCACAAAGTTGCTAAGTCCAATGACCCATTTTCAGTCTTCCACTTGAATCTCCTCTCCACAACCCCCAAACATCCGCTCTTGACTCTTCTCTATGCGACCTCAGCCACACCTCGGCCTGCACCTCCTCCCTGCTGTGCTCAGACACCATGCCCACAGTCTCTATTCCTCACTCCCGTGTCTCCTGGGAACAGACCCATCTACCTCCTCTATGCACCATTCATGTTTCTCGTAGGTGGCGACGTCAACACCTGCAGAAAGCCGCCTCCCCCCCCCCCCCCCCAGCTGTGCTGCTGTGAGCCTGGCTTCACCACACAGCACCACCCCGGAACACTGAGATTTGGTTTCTACGCTTTTTGAAATGGGAATAACCCTTGTGGGGAGGCTAAGATGAGGCGGCATTCTGTGGTACCCACATGCCAGGGCTCCCCATGCCCTTCCCACCTTCCCCTGATGTTCCTCTTGCCCAAACTTCTCTCGTGGGATGACTCCTGCTGTCTGTGTTCAACCACTTGGAAGACGAACCCGAGGCTTCGATACCTAACAGCTGCCAGTTCGGCAGATTCCCCCCAGAAGCAGCTGGTTCTCACATCGTCCCTTGCTCTCCCTCCCTACGCTGCCGCCTAGGTTTGGGGCTCTGCCACTCTTTGTTGGGTGCATCGTTGGTGGCTGAGGTGAACTTTCCAGTAAAAACAATCCCGGCGCTTCACTTACAGCTCTGTGGCGGTTCCTGGATCGGCCCAGATTCCTCTTAGCTTCCGGCTCCTCCCATTTCTCCTGAGTCTCATCCTCAGCTTTTCAGCTTCAAATCCCTCTGACCCCAAATACCTCTGCCTGGCAAACATGACTCATCCTTCTCAGGGACACGCAGTCACCTCCTCCAGCACCCACCACACTTGCGAGATGCTTCAGACATTTCTTTAGCCAACACACCTACTGTTTGCCTGATGACGTCCCTTGGAGCTTAGCAGTCCGGAGTCTCTGCATCATTATCCCTGTTACAGACAATAAAAGGCTGAGTTGTGGCCTGAGGTGGGAGAGGCTGAGACACTGTTGAAACTCAGGTCATTCCCTGCAGTCTTTGGGCTGAGTCACTCCACCAAGTGGCCTCTCTGACGGCATAACTACCACCGCATATTTGCTATAGCAGTATGAACTTGCCAATATTTGGCCATTTTTACAAATTTGTTTCTTATCTTCTTTTCTACACAGGCTTTCTCTGTGTAGCCCTGGCTGTCCTTAAACTCGGTAGACCAGGTTGGCCTCGAACTCAGATCACCTGCCTCTGCCTCCCGAGTACTGGGATTAAAGGTGTATGCCACTACTGCCTGGATCATTTTGCAAATGCTCAGCACACTATGCATTTGATTGCTTTATTTATTTATTTGACAGAATTTTACACAGTAGCCCAGGCTGTTCTGGAACTGTGTATGTAGCCCAGGCTGGCCTCAAACTTGTTGAAACTCTCCTACCTTACCCTTCCACAAGCTGGGATTACAAGTCTGAGTCCCTAGCTGTGCCAAGTAGCTGGAATACAGCAGAGGACTGGACGGAGTGTGGTGCAGATTACAGGGACCTTTTGGCCTAGCAGGGTCTGTGGAAAGATCAGAGAGGAGAATGATGACTGGAGCCAGGGAAGGGACTATGAGGTCTGAGAGTGGCAGGAAGACCCACCCACCGCCATCTCCACGGGCCGCTGCTCAGTCAGGAGTGTCAACACAACCAATGGGAAGTGGGGTAAAGTGAAGAGTGGCAGGTGCAGTGATGTGAACCGGAGTTTTCACAGTGGCAGAGTTCTCAAAGACAGCGGAAGTGGTGGCTCTCACCTTTAATCCCAGCACTCGGGAGGCAGAGCCAGGGGGATCTCTGAATTCGAGGCTAGCCTGGTCTACAGATCCAGTTCCAGGACAGCCCCTGTCTCAAAAAAAAAAAAGGGGGACGGGGACAGGAAGTAAATGATAGAGCATTATCATCCGGAACTCTGACTGTAAAGCAAGAACTCTGAAGACAGTGCAGGCAAGTGGGAGTTCGCAGCCTAGGAGCCCAGCAGGGGCCAGTGGTGCGGAATTACTAACATGAAGTCCTAGAGGTCAGGAGGCATTCTGACAGCACCAACTTAACAGGATTCTCAGCAAAACTGCAATTCAGAGACCAACATGGAAGTCCACAACTGTTTGGGGAACTGGATGCGGTGGCTCACACCTGTAATCCCAGCCCTTGGCTGCCTAGCGTTCAAGGTCATCTTGGGTTCCATAGTGAATTCCAGGACAGCAGGGGCGAAGGAGAGGGGGTGGGGTGGGGCGGGTGTTAAGGGAACCAGACAAATTGCGTGAAGGTTGCAGCTCCTCTACAGACCGGCAAGTGGCAATGTTGCATCGTGTCTGGGTCTGTCTCTGCAGTGGCCAGATTCTGCAGCCCTAAAGGCTGAAAGGTCCTTTAGTTGGTGAAGGACCTTAGCGATACCATGCCCCTACCCTTTATTCCCTCACCTTCTCTGGAACAACACACAACCGAGCCTAGTCTGCAGCCGCGCTAAGGCGTCTAGTTCTGAACCTGCGGCCGCCTTGCTGCCGTGCGCTCTCAGCAGATTTCCTTTCCTACGTGGTCCTTTGTGGCTGTAAATACCTGAACTTCCGGCTGTGGGTGAGGCTTGGTGGTAGAGCACTTTCTAGAAGCTCAAGGCCCTGGTTTAGATCCCCACCATAAATAAAAAATACTTGATGTTCCAGAGAAAGCTAGGAGGAAAGAGACATAAGCTGTCGGCCCGCTGGAGGGCTTCAGGGCATAAATAGCTAATCCTTCTGGGAAACACAGATGGCTGGAATGGAGGCGGGCAACCTTCAGGTGTGCTTAAGTCGGTTACCCATGCTGCTAAATACAGAGGGCCTTGGTGGTGCATGCCTGTAACCCCTGACACTCCGGAGGTGGGCTGACTGGGAGTCCAGGCTATCCCGGGCTACCTAAGCAGGCCATGTCTCCAAAGAACAACCGGATATTAAATATCTTATTGGTAAATAAATAGCTTTGAACCCAGTAGTAGGTTTGATATATAAAATACAAGACGCCAAGTCACGCTTGAATTTCAAATAGCAGGTCACATTTACTTACAAGTCGTTAAATGTGTCACCTGGGACATACTATACAGGAAAATGAGCTGAGAACCTACGTCCTCGTCCTCAGATTTCGTAACAGAGCAGAGGGGCAGTTGGCAGGAACGGGGGGAGGAGGAGGAGACAGCTGCTGTTCAGGGCACAGAGCTTGAATTCTGAAGGGGGGAGGCTGTGTGGGGTTAGTAAGACTGCTGGACTCAAATGTGTTAGGAGATGTGTCTCACGTTGTTTCTCTAACTGTAAGTCAATTAAAGTTAAAAACAGGATGTATGGTGGGAAATGACTCAGTGGATAAAGGTGCCTGCTGCCAAGCTTGGTAAGCTGAAGTAGAGTCCCAGGACCTACATGCCTTAGAAAACCAACTATTAAGCTGGGCGGTGGTGGTGGTGCACGCCTTTAATCCCAGCACTCGGGAGGCAGAGCCAGGCGGATCTCTGTGAGTTCGAGGCCAGCCTAGGCTACCAAGTGAGTTCCAGGAAAGGTGCAAAGTTACACAGAGAAACTCTGTCTTGAAAAACCAAAAAAGAAAGAAAGAAAAGAAAAGAAAACCAACTATTGATGAAAGTTACCTTTGACCTGCACGCAAGAGCAATGACGCCTGCATACACACACACACACACACACACACACACACACACACACACACACACACACACGATGTAGAAAAAAATTTACAAAAAGGAGGCATGGTTTGACAGGAAGGAGCAAATGCCCCACGTCTACATGTTGTTATTGTTGTTGTGGCTATTTTGAGAGGGGGTCTGATGAGGTCCTCTCCGCAGCCTCCCGGAGTGTGGGGATTACTGGCCTGCACCACCACACCCAGCCTCCTTATAACACTCTTGGATGCTTACTGAAGGTTTAACTTTAGCTGGGTGCGGGGTGTTTTTATTTACTCTGACAACCTCGTCAGCTGGGAGACCCCACGCTCTGTCCCAGCCCAATCTCCACCCTGATTGGCTAGCGCCCATGCAGTTGAATATATTCGTGTCGCCTCTGGCTACCAGGGAAGAAGTGCGAAACCAACCGTGGTCTCTCTGGTTCCCTCGCAGGCCTGCAGCTCCTGCTGCCCTCGACGACCCTAGCAGCCCTGGCGAACAGCTGGCTTCAGGAAGACTGCCCGAGCCTCAATTTTGCAGCCTTGGTCACCGGGTCGGCTCCAACACAGGCTGCGCTGTGGGCCAAATCCCCGGGGGTTCTGGCCGGGCGACCTTTCTTTGATGCCATCTTTACCCAACTCAACTGCCAAGTGTCCTGGTTCCTCCCAGAGGGATCGAAGCTGGTACCTGTGGTCAAGGTGGCAGAAGTCAGGGGACCTGCCCACCACCTGCTGCTGGGGGAACGGGTGGCCCTTAACACCTTGGCCCGCTGCAGTGGGACTGCCAGTGTGGCAGCGACAGCTGTGGAGGTGGCCAAGAGCACCGGCTGGAATGGGCATGTGGCGGGCACGAGGAAGACCACTCCGGGGTTCCGACTGGTGGAGAAGTATGGGCTCCTAGTAGGAGGGGCTGCGGGCCACCGCTACGACCTGGGAGGGCTGATAATGGTGAAAGACAACCACGTGGTGGCAGCCGGCGGCGTGGAAAAGGTGAGAGCCTGGATGAGACGCTGTTCTCACTCTGGTCCGCTTCTGACCCTCATTCCAGTCCCTCCACCAGAGTCTACCAGCCACTGCTTGGTGACAAGGGATCCCAGGGTCAGGGATGGCATCTGTAAATGCGGGAGGCCGACTTCCTTTTTGCCTGTGATTCAAAGCCCAGCTCTCTGGGCTCTCCAGGGTCCAGTGCCAGGCGACCCAACCTCACCCTCTCTCTATTGGCCTGGCAGGCCGTGCGGAGGGCCCGGCAGGCAGCTGATTTCGCTCTGAAAGTAGAGGTGGAATGCAGCAGCCTGAAGGAGGCCTTGCAGGCAGCAGAGGCTGGCGCTGATCTGGTACTGCTGGACAACTTCAAGCCTGAGGTGAGATGGATCCGACTCCAGGACAGGGCCTGTGGCGGGGGTGGGAGGGTGGGGGGTGAGGGAGGGGTGGGGTGAGGCGCTCTCACCTCCCCTTGACCTGTATCTTACAGGAGCTGCACCCCACAGCGGCAGCACTTAAAGCCAAGTTCCCCAGCGTGGCGGTGGAAGCCAGTGGGGGCGTCACACTGGGCAACCTCCCCCAGTTCTGTGGGACCCACATTGATGTCATCTCGTTGGGGATGCTGACCCAGGCTGCTCCGGCCCTGGATTTCTCTCTCAAGCTGTTTGCTGAAGGGGATACTCCAGTGCCTTATGCCCGCAGGTCCTAAAGCTGAAGAAGACACCACCAGTATGCATTACTCTGGCTTGTTGGCCCCCTCAGGTCCCACATTTTTAGGTTCAAAGGTCAACAAGATACACCTGACACTGGGGCCTGCCACCAGCTTGTGTGACCTGCCGGGACTGATTTTGATTTTGCTTGCCTCAGTTTTCTAATCTGTAAAATAGGTCTCATAAACTGTTCAGCCTTGCTGGGCTGTTGATACCAGCTACCATATAACGAGTGGTCAGTAAATGCTAGAAGTCAGCGCCGCTCAACTATTTTAAGACATAAACTTGTTCAAACACTGCCTTCTCGAAGGGTGGCCCCCTTAACGAATGGTGTCTCATAGCAAGCCTCTGGCAGGCGGCAGCTGACACCACATGGCCTCATGTGCAGCTAGGGACATTTGGCAGGAGACCGCCACTGGCTAGCACAGCCCAAAGCTCTCTTTTCTTCCTGCAGTGTTGGGGATGGGGCCAGGGCCCCAGGCAAGAGCTCGAACACAGCTCTGTCCTCAGCCCTCGTCCTCCCTCCCTTCCTCCTTCTCTCTTGCTCCCTCCTCCTTCCCCTCCCCCCTCTGCCTCATCATGTAGCCTAGGCTGGCCTTGTACTTCTGGCTTTCAATGCGATCCTGTGTGTTGCCGCTCAACCCACGCCTCCACACCTGACTTAAAACAGCTCTTTCTGCATGTGTAGATTAGAAATTGTGAGCATTAGGAAGGCGCTGGGTAGAAATGCATGGCGGTTCTCTTCTTATACCGGGAGCAATATCTTATATTTGAAGGTGTGTGGCATCAGGTTTGCCCTTTAGCTGGGACATTACCCCTGGCTGGTGCCTGAGGCACTACCATGACCTCACCTAAGCCTGGAGTTTCTAAGGCAGTTCTAGGAGGAACATGGCCATGAGCGGCCCTAGGTGCTGGTGGCCCATGAGGTGACTCTTCCCAAGGGCTCCCTCTGCCTCTTAGAGCCCATGCTTCTCACGCCTTGCCACAAGGAGAGGAAAAATTCAGCTCTTTCCCACAAAGTCCCTATCCAAAGGGCCCTAGGTTGACTGAGAAATATTTCCTGCCTGGTGTCCCTTGGGGGCGTGTAGAGGCAAACACTCAGCTTACTTCAGTCAGAAGCCCCACAGACGAGGCCCACATCATCCAGACCCCTGCTCTTGGCAGACTGTGCGTCAGGAGGCCCAGAGTTTCTTGGCAGAGATACTGGACAGAGCTGGCTGCTGTTCTGAATGGAAGGGGCCGTTCTCATGGACATCATGATCTGGATGTGCTACATGACACTGCCCCCATCCTCTCTGACCCCGCCTGGGTCCTGTCCTTTCTCCAGGGGCAGCACGGCCACACTCTTAGCAAGGTGGTCCAACTCCAGAGACCTTAGGTCTTTGAGAGCCCCAACTCCTTCCTCCCTCTGAAGAAGGAGAACCGAGTCCCCACAGAACTGGGCACTGCTGGGCCCAGTGCAGGAAATATGGGCCCAGGGATGCTCCAGTAGTCAGCAAGCCCCAAATCTAGAATTCTGGGTGGTATCAGAGCCTGAGAGGGGCCACAGTGGGGAATGTGTGTTAGGAGACCCAAACTCATGCTCCAGAATCTAAAATTAGCGAGTGAGGCTGGAACAGAGGGGGTGGGCTGTACCCAGTGGCAGTACATTGCATCCCGCACATGTCACATCTACAGCATTGCTGTTCTGTTTTTCCTTTAAGACTCAAGCTCATGTAGCTTACTTATATAGCTCATGTAGCCCAGGCTCTCCCAGGACTCACGATGTAGCCAAGGCTTGTCTTGAGCTACTGATTCCTAAGCCTTCACCTCCCAAGTGTTCAGATACCAGCATAAGCCACTCTGCTTGGCTAATGTTGCAATTATTGTTATTTTTATATATTTTTATGTGCATTGGTATTTTGCCTGCCTGTATGTCTATGTGAGGGTGTCGGATCCCTGGAACTGGAGTTACAGATATTTGTGACCTGCAACGTGGGTGCTGGGAATTGAACTCAGGTCCTTTGAAAGAACAGCCAGTGCTCTTAACCCCTGAACCATCTCTCCAGCCCCAATTATTATTATTATTATTATTATTATTGGTTTTTTGAGACAGGGTTTCTCTGTGTAGCTTTGGTGCCTTTCCTGGATCTCACTCTGTAGCCCAGGCTGGCCTCAAACTCACAGAGATCTGCTTGGCTCTGCCTCCCGAGTGCTGGGATTAAGGTGTGTGCCACCACCACCTGGCACTTATTATTTTTAATGAACTCCGTCAGGCTGAATTTTAAGCTCAATTTTGAACTCAGAAATGAGTAGCCCCTCCAGGATTCTCTGAATCTGTGAACTGGGAAGGGATTCCATTACCAGAGGAAAGCAAATAGATCCCAGGAAAGCCAACGCAGCACACACACTCCTCGAAGGAGAGAGGAGGGTGTTGGTTTCCGGGCAGAGGCGACTGCATGGGCAGAGGCCCAGAGGTAGGTAATGGCTTGCAGTGCGTGTTGAAATAGTTGCAGCTGGGCTCTGGAAAGCAAGATGACTAGGGGATAGGCTGCCTCCAGACCACAAAATAGTAGGTCAGATGAGGCTTTGGACTCTGTCCCAACGACAATCAGATTCAAGCTAGAAAAATGAGATAAGCCTATTTTCAGGGCAGTCAGTCCTCTGAAGGAAGATGCGTTTGGAGAGGGGCAGGGCGGCTACAGGGAGTTGGAAGGAAGCGGTCTGGGGAGGCTTGAATGTGGGCCTTGCCAGTGGAACAGGCTCCAGTGTGGGTAGAGCAGTGGTTCTCAGCCTTCCCTAATGCTCTGACCCTTTAATACAGCTCCTCACGTTGTGGTGACCCCCCAACCATAACATGTTCATTGCTACTTCATAACTGTAATTTTGCTACCGTTATGAATCGTCATGTAAATATCTGATATGCAACCCCAAAGGGGTCAAGACCCACAGGTTGAGAAATGCTGGAGTAGAGGCTAGAACCTCTTAGAGGGCTCAGGGGGCAGAGAGAGGCTGGGTGTGGCTCAGGGGGCTGGAGGGAGGAGATGGCAGGAGTCTCCCTTCCCGCTTGGTGGTTGGTTTCCTGGCCAGCCTGGGGCTAGGGCTACAGCACGTCTCCAGGCTGGCCCATGCCCAGTGCGAAGCCTTTGACAAATGGCCAAATTGACTTGCTAAGTGAAGATGACTACTGCTGTCCGCCTATGGCGTCATCAGGGCGGACTGCAGGATGAGAAGGGAAGAGGCAGGGACTGAGTGCTCTGGCCCCAAATGTGTAGGTCCCATCCTTCAGTTAATGATGGGGAGGTGTGGGGTGTCAACATTTCCATGTTACCCACAAAGAAACTGAGGCCTGTGAGGTTAAGAGCATTACTGTGGAGTCTATAACACAGTGGCGGGGTAGAATTTGAAAGCATTCTTCCTTCCTTTCAATGGATGCCAGACAGTATTGTAGATGCTGCATATAAAACAATGAGCAAGCAGACAGAACCATTTGTCCTCACGGAGACTGTATCTGAGGGGGTGGGGTAGGGTGGAGTCGGGAAGAACAATGAAAAGGAAACATTCTTACAAATGCCCTTATGACCACCAGAGGGCAATGCAGCCACACAGCTCGGGGACTCAAAAAGACAATAGGCCAGTTGGCTAGGGACACCAAATACAGCATCTATCTGTTTCCCAAGACTGGGTTGGTGGTGGTGGCGTATGCCTGTGTTCCCAGCATTCACCAGACAGAGCCAGGAGGACTGCCTGTTCCAGGCCAGTCAAATCTACATAGCCAGTTCTAGTCCAGCTGGGCTGCTGACTGAGAACCCCTTTCAGAGGAGAAGAGATAGAAGAAAGAAGCCTTGAATCCAGGCACTTGAAAAACTGAGGCAGGAGAATCACATTTTGGAGGCCAAAATGGGCTGCATAGACCTTGTCTCAAAACAAACAACAACAACAAAAAAAAAACAAAAAAAAAAACCAAAACCTGAGAACAAAACAGAACAAAAAAGACCTTGGGCAGAAAGGAGAAGAAAGCTGGGGGAATTCTTCCACCCACTTGCCGGCTTGTCCAGATCTTCATGCAACTGTCCCAGTGACATGCAAAGCCCAAGTTCAGCTAAAACTGATTCACTCACAAGTTCATCAACATTCCCTTCCATTTACTCACCTGCACACTGGCTTCCATTGTTTTGCCTCTCCCCCAACCAGTCAGCTTCTACCCACCCATCTACCCTACCCACCCATCTACCCTACCCACCCACTTACACTTTCATCTACTCAGCTCTGGTCCTACCATTCAACCCAGTCACCAACTAAAGCTACGTTGGGCCAGAGCGGGAGGCCTTCGGTGGGAGGCAACAAAGGATCAAACTTAGTTGAGAAGGATCCTCTCCACACACATGAGTCTTCGCAGGAGTTTTTATGTGCCAAGGCCAATGAAGGGTGGAGGTGTTTAAAACCAGCAATACCCTTTAGCAAACCCATGTTTCTGGAAACAATTTTGCACTTGAAAAGATCTCGCTATCGTGCGATGATATGAACACACAGCATGAGCTCTCGCCAGAGGGAAAATCTGCAAACGTTTCAGCGTCTCCTGGCTTTGTTCTCACGGTGCCCCGAACATCGGTCATTTGGGCAGCTTTACCTTCGGAGGCCCCCAGTAGTGAAGCGCTGTGAGTCCAAACTGTGAACTACAATCTGATCATTAGACTGTTGGTAAATTTGCACCTATCCCACTGGGTGGTGGTGGTGGTGGCGCACACCTTTAATCCCAGCACTTGGGAGGCAGAGGCAAGTGAATCTCTGTGAGTTCGAGGCCAGCCTGGTCTACAAAGTGAGTTCCAGGACAGGCTCCAAAGTTACACAGAGAAACCCTGTCTCGAAAAACCAAACCAAAAAAAAAAAAAAAACCAAGGGCTGGGGCTGTAGCTCTGTGACAGAGTGCATCCTGAGTGACATGCACAGACATATGTACAAAACATCCATACACATAAAATAAAATAATTCAAAACAAAACAAAAAAATGAGTGTTTTGCCTGCATGTGTGTCTGTGATCCATGTGCATGCCTGGTGCCTGTGGAGGCCAGATGAGGACATCAGGGCCCCCTGGAGCTGTAGGTACAGACAGTTGTGAGGAACCACATGGGGCCGGGAACTGAACCCAGGTCCTCTGAAGAGCACCCAGTGCGCTTAACTGCTGAGCCATCTCTCCAGTCCCTAAAGCTGGATTCTTGACTACAACACAGAAATGAATTTCATGAAGTTAGAATGGAGTTACGTTATCAAATTTGCTAAGATAAGTGATAGGGTGAGTGTGGTGGCCCACATCTATTCCAGCACTCAGGAGGCAGAGGCAGGAGGATCTCTGTGAGTTTGAGGCCAGCCTGGGCTATATATATGGTAAGACTTTGTCTAAAAAAAAAAAAGTAAGGAATATACATGCATTTTGTGTTTAAGCATGAGTGTTGGGAATGAGAGCCAGCGTGCAGAGAAACAGGATTGAGAGAGAGACTGGGAGACTTGAGAAAGGACAGTAGACATTTAAGTCTTGAGACCCTGAGAGAATTTCACTTTGGTGTCTCTGTGGTGACTCAACAGAGTTTTGTGATTTTTCTAAATTACAATTATTCAAAGGTTGTCATTTCAAACAAGAATTAAAATTTTCCAACATGTGGGTTCCAAGGGTCAAACTCTAATTGTCAGGCCTGGTGGCAGTACAGTACCCAGCCGAGTGAATTCACTGGTCCTCAGCTTGTTTTTTCATTTTCTTTTGTTTGAGACAAATTCTCACTATGTAGCCCTGGCTGACCCCAAACCCACTATTTAGACCAGGCTGGCCGCAGACTCACAGTGATCTGCCCGCCTCTGCCTCTGGAGTGCTGGGACTAAAGATGTGTGTCACCAGGCCTGCTTAGCTTGTTGCTCTTTACATCCCCACTGGAGACCTGTAGGAAGACAGACATCTCTGTGACTAATTTTACCCAGACTCCGGGGCCTCTTTTCCTTCCCACGTCCCCAGAACTTTTGTCTATTTTGCCTCAGTGTACACAATGCCAATAATTGAATTAAGTTACATACACACCACCTTAAATATTGACTTCTCCTTTCTCACGCCAATCTTCCAGCCTTAACTCTATCTCCCGCCTCTCCCTAACCCCCAGCCCGAAGGTCTCCCTTCTCCCTTCTGCCTCTGTGAGTCAGTCAGGATGGTTCTGAGTCAGATTGTTTCTGGTGGGTTTTACTCTGTGTAAACAGAGCGTAGTTTCCACTCCTCTGCCTAAGTTCCTTATGCTTTGCAAATATTGACCCCTTATCAATCGTTGTTTGCAGATATTTTCTCCCAACTCTAGATCATCTCTTCACTCTGCTCTTTATGCCTGTTAATCTTTTATTGCTGGTCAGATAAACAGCAGACCTTTGCATAATCCGAATGATTATGATCATCTTTATGATAAGGAGTATTCGGCCATGGGTTAGTCATCCCCACCAGGGAGGCAAGGCCTTCCTCAACAGTCCACCCAGTGTCTCGTGAATTCTGAGTGTGTCTAACCTGGCTGGAGCTGCCCTGGCTCCCTGTCAGTCCTGGAACTGGTCTGGCTAACCCTGCAGGTGCCTCTTTCCCTGGCCTTGAGTGGCTTGCTCCATACACATACTTATTGATTCCTTGCTGAGCACTTGAGAAGAGTCCTATAAAGATCGGGGCTCCAGGCTGCTCAGCTCTGGCCTCTGGGGAACCATCTTGAAGCCTCTGGTGCTGTCCCCGACTATCTGTTCTGTCTCCCCAGCTGAGAAAGTCCTCGGGCGGTTCACTTTCTTCCTGGAATTTCCTTGCCCTGGTCAATGCTGATGGTCTGTTGCTTCCTGAATTCTTGTGTCTTCACTGAGGTGGTAACAGAAATCCAGCCACTGATGCTCCATTCTGCCGGGAGGCCGGAGTCCCAGAATCCGGGAGTGAAATCCCAGATGATACCAGTGTGCTCTTGGGTGAACACCACAAACACACACCATCTTTCCTGCCTCAGAAGCTTTCCTCCACTGAATAGACACCTGTTTGGTTTTCTCCCCATCGCCATTTCCTCTGGTTTTGCTTTTTGGAAATTCTGTCAGATATATATTGAATGACTTGATCTTCTATCAGCTTTTTGTCTTTGTTTTGAGGCAGGGTCTTGCTCTGTGCCTCAGTCACACTGCAGCCTGGGTTCAGGTCCTGAGACTGGGAAGGGGCATCAAATATGTTTTTTCCCAACTTTTACACCAAAACATTTTTAAACCAAAACAACACTTGCCATTTTGCTAGCGTGGCCAAATATCGAGCCAGGTACATCCTGTCTTTACAGAACTAAAAGGTGATTGACAGCAATATCGTTCAAAGCATATTTACAGAAATAGGGGTGATCCACCTCTGATCCTGTCAGCACTGAATCAGAACAGCTCCCGGGGTCTGGAGCGACAGCTGGCATCCCCAGACAAGGATCCTGAGAAGCAGCAGCTCCCAAAGAATTTTAGGGGAAACTGTTCAAGAAAAAAATGGGGTTTCCAGGAATGATCACATCTGTCCCATGCATGATTGACAAAATGGCACTAAAACCGCCACGAGAATCATCACTATTACTATAGAGAACAGAGCGTGCAGGCCGCACGGTCCCAGCAGTATTCTGCGCTGTCCTGAAGTCCACTGGTCCTTGCTGAGTGAGACTGTCCCCATGGGCTTTTGCCTCATCTGGAGACTCGTTGGACAAGCACTCACATATTGGTCTGAAATCAGGCTGCATGGCTCCAACAACTATGTAGTCCTGGCTGTCCTGGAACTTACTCTGTAGACCAGGCTGGCCTTGGACTCACAGAGATCTGCCAGTCTCTGTCTCCTATGTGCTGGGATTAAAGGTGTGTGCCACCATGCTTGGATGCTTCTCATTTTTTAAATCATTTTGTTTTATATAATAAAAAGTGTTGAAAAATATTCCTTTTTGGATTCAATCCCCAGTACCAATATTACTATTAAGATTATTAGCCGGGCGGTGGTGGCGCACTCCTTTAATCCCAGCACTCGGGAGGCAGAGGCAAGTGAATCTCTGTGAGTTCGAGGCCATCCTGGTCTCCAAAGCGAGTTCCAGGAAAGGCGCAAAGCTACACAGAGAAACCCTGTCTCGAAAAACCAAAAAAAAAAAAAAAAAAAAAAGAAGATTATTATTGCAGTCATTGTAGTTTCCAGAACCTTCCTTATCTTGGCATCTGAGCAGGTTGCATGCCGTCCAGGAAGTTTTGTGAACTGGTTAAAATATTCCACTTAGGTCAGTGTCTCTTGCTCCCTCCCCTGCCAGGGCGACATTTGGCAGTGTCACATTGTCACAGCTAAGAGGATGCTACTGGCTTTGAAACACCAAGAAAGCCTGCCACAAGGAAGAATAATCTGTTTCAACATGTCAATAGTGCAAAAGAGTTGGGCGGTGACCTTAGAGCCGCTGCCCCCACTCTACACCAAAGGCCAAGACAGGGGACCCCACAACCCACTGGGGAAGCCTCTCCAGACAAATTGTTCAGTTTTGTATGGAACAGACTTCGGGTTGATGGTTGACATGATCCATATGTCCTAGATATATTTCATTTGGATCTTAGAGGAAAGAATTTATATACATTAAGAAATTATTGTTTAATCTGATTTTACCTAAAAATCTACTTCTGTCTTTCTCCTAGAAAATCATCTGGGATGTGGTAGCACATGCCTTTAATCCCAGCACTTGGGAGGCAGAGGCAGGCGGATTTCTGAGTTTGAGGCCAGCCTAGTCTACAGAGTGAGATCCAGGACAGCCAAGGCTACATAGAGAAACTTTGTCTCAAACAAACAAACGAAAGAACAAATGAACAAAAAAATCAGAAACATGAGCTGGTGCCTGTTTATAATTCCAGCACTCAGGAGATGGAGGCAGGAGAGTCAAGAGTTTGAGGCCAGTCTGGGCTACATTGTGAGAAGCAGGAGAAGGGTTCAGAGATACTCAGTAACATACATTCTGTACAAATGTAGGACCTGAGTTCAGATCCCTAACATCCACATAAAAGCCAGACATGAAGGCATGAGTCTATAACCCTAGCACTGGGAAGGTGGAGACAGATGGAGCCCAGGAGCTCATTGGCCAGCCAGCCTAGCCAAATTGGCGATTTCCAGGTTCAGTGAGGGATCCTGTCTCAAAAAATAAGGTGGAAATGATTGAGAAACACATCAACCTCTGGCCTACAGACACACACGAGTCCTTGCATCTGTGCACACATGTGTACACACTCACACAAACATGAACATACTTGCATCTGTGCACACATGTGTACACACACAAACATGAACATACTTGCATCTGTGTACATGTGTGCATACTCACACAAACATGAACATACTTGCATCTGTGCACATGTGTACACACTCACACAAACATGAACATACTTGCATCTGTGCACACATGTGTACACATCACAAAAACATGAACATACTTGCATCTGTGCACACATGTGCACACACTCACACAAACATGAACATACTTGCATCTGTGCACACATGTGTACACACACACACATAAACATGAACATACTTGCATCTGTGCACACATGTGTACACACTCACACAAACATGAACACACTTGCATCTGTGCACACATGTGCACACACTCACACAAACATGAACACACTTGCATCTGTGCACACATGTGTACACACTCACACAAACATGAACACACAACAAAAAACAAGTGAGAGGAGTGTTTGTTGAGATTTAGGGTTGAACACTGTGGTATCCTGTTTTTTGAGGGTCCATGAAAGTAAGCGGTCCCTCCAAGATGAATTTCAGGTTTAGCCAAAACAGCAGGGGAGCCATCTTCTGGTGAACTGACTGCCCCTTGCTTCACAAGAAGTTTTTCATTGTTACACAATTTATACTTTTAGCAAGCAATTTATCACTTACCACAACCTCTTATCAGGAGTTTTTTGAAGGAACTATTTGCCCAAGCAACTCCAGTCACAAGACCTCTTGGATTTCCAAGCTCTCTCATAACCAAGTTTTGCAAAGGCTCTGAACCCTTCAGGAAGAACTCAAAAGGTGGCAGCACCACGAAAGGCAGTTCAAAGCCCAGCTGCTAACACATGGAAATTCAAGCAATGCTCTGCAGGATTTCCTGCTACACAACCTTTTTAGCAAGCTCAGTTTAGATAGGCAGTGGTGAACACTGATCATGTGACAGGACCTAGAACCACCTGGAAGATAAACATCTGGGCATGTCTGTAGTGGAGTTTCTGATTGGGTTAGGTGAGGCAGGAAGACACACCCTAGCTGCGGACAGCACCTGGGCTAAATAAAGAGGGGAAAGGGAACTGCGTGCTAGCTTTCACCGATCCCTGCTTCCTGTCTGTCTCGGTCACTGAGGAGACATCATATCCAAGGCAACCTATAAAAGAAAGCATCTAATTGGGGGCTTGCTCACAGTTTCAGAGGGTGAGCCATGACCCTGATGGCAGGGAGCATGGCTGCAGGCAGGCTGGCAGGCATGGGCTGGAGAGCAGCTGAGAACTTACACCTGATCCAAAAAATGGAGGCAGAGAGAGACAACCGGGAAAAGCACAGGCTTTTGAAATCTTACCATCCAGCCCCAGTTACACACCTCCTCCAAGGCCACACCTCCTAATCCTTCCTAAACAGTCCACCTCCCGGAACGGAGCATTCAAATATATGACTGTGGGTTGAATGGGAGCAGCTGCTTCCAGTTCTTGAGGCCCGAGGCCACACTTTCCCTTCCACGAGGGACCACGCCCTCAAACTTGGAGCCAAAGTGAATCCTTCCTCCCTTAAGTAATTTCTGTCTGGTATTTGTCACGGCAATAAGACAAATAACTAACACGAGATACAATGTGACAAATGGATACAGGAAGGTAACCGGGAGGCCGGTAGGGAAGGAAGTGGGCAGAGTACGGGATGTTTGGGATGGTTGGGGGAGGTGGGCATGAAGGAAGCTTCCCTGAGTGTGTGTGGAATAGCAGTGCACCCGAGATAATTGTGAGGGAGCGACTAGGTGTTATCTAGGTGGCTCTTGAGTTCAAGAGAGACCCAAGGGTGAGGTCACTCATGGAAGGGAAAGTGGCTGTGGGAACATGAAGCATTTTAGTCAAGGCATGGTTTTCACTTCAGGTTATAAAACCCCACAGTTTATATAAAATAAAACATTAGTTTTTAACTACAATCGCACCAAGTAGGCAATTCGGGGCTGATGTGGTGTTCCATAGGCCCTCTGGTTCTTTCTCAGTGTTCAGCTGTCCCTAAGATATTGTCCTCATCTGTGATGTTTCATACCATGCCTGGATTCTAGAGCAGTTACATAGCCATTCTTAGCTGCAATGGATTCTGGGAAGTGCTTTCTTTGGGGTGGCCATGAAACCTATTACAAACTGTCATATTGTTTCTGCAGAATAACGGGAGAATAGATTCAGAGGGGCTGTATCTGCTGTGGCTATAGGTAGGAACTCTGGGATTATTCAGGCAAGAGGCAGCTGAAGTTGAAGTCATGGGTGAAATTGCCCAGGACGAGTATGTGGAGACAGGGAAGGGCTCTTCAAGATGAATCTCTAAGAAAGCAGACAAGGGAGGGGGGTCGAGGGAGGGACTGGCACCATAGGGTCACAGAAGCTGAGGGAAGAGAAGGTCTCACGTCGGGGGTCAACACATCTAATGCCAGGCTGGAGAGAGGGCTCAATGAGGAAGATGGGAGAAGATTGTAAGCTCAACACGTTCAAATACCAAAGGTATTTGAGGGATGATGACTCAGTCATTAAGAGCACTGGGTGTTCTTCCAGAGGGCCCAGGGTCCGTCTCTAGCACCTACATAGTGGATCACTGTATCTCTAACTTGAAGTCCTAGGGGATCTGACACCCTCTTCTGGCCTCCTCAGGCACTGCACACAAGTGGTACACACACATATATGCAGAGAACACTCATACACATAAAATAAAACTTAAAAAAATAAATAAAGTGGGGAGGGCCAATGAGATGGATCAGTGGGTAAGGGAGCCTGCTGCCAGCCTGATACCCTGAGTTCAATTCCAAGGACTTACAAGGTAGAAAGAGATAACCAATTCCTTCAAGCTGTCCTGTGACCTTCACATATGTGTGTATGAGTGTGTGTGTGTGTGTGTGTGTGTGTGTGTGTGTGTGTGTGTGTGTGTGTTAATAATGTGGAGAGTAGTCTAAGAAAATAGTTTACATTAACTTCTGGCCTCCACACATTACATGTGTGTCTGTAACTCCAACATTTGGGAGAATGAGGCAGGAGCATTGGTAGTTACAGGTCAGCCTGAGCTACATAGCATGACTTCATCTTAAAAACAAACAAGGGCTATAGAGATAGCCCAGCAGGTAAGAGCACTTTCTGTTCTTGCAGAGAAATCAGGTTTAGTTCTCAGTACCCACATGGTGGCTCATAACTGTCTGTTGGCACACATGTGGTGCACATACATACATACAGGCAAACCTCTCATACACAACATAAAACAGATAAATCTAAAAAAGAAATCAATTAAAAAAAACTGGCATTCCTCCCCTGGAACCTCTCTCAATCTTGGGAGTTTTTTCCTCATTTTTATTTTAGTAAATCTCCATTCACTGTGGTGAAAAACAAAGAAAGCTCTAACATAATCCTTGGTCCGCTTGAAAGAAAAATCCTTTCAGTTCATAGTTTTTTTCTCTCTTTTTTTTTTTCTTTTGAGATTTATTTTATTATGTCTAGGATGTTCTGCCTGCATGTTGCCTGCAGGCCTGAAGGGGGCACCAGATCTCATAGATGGTTGTGAGCCACCATGTGGTTGCTGGGAATTGAACTCAGGACCTCTGGAAGAGCAACCAGTGCTCTTAACCTCTGAGCCATCTCTCCAGCCCTGTTTTTTTCTCTTTTGAGAAGGAATTTCATTATGCTGCTCAAACTAGACTTAAAGGTTCAAACTGTCCCCTCAGCCCAGCCTGGTAACTAGCCTGGCTAGCTGGAACTGCAGACATGGGAGTATACCTGGTCTCAGGGCTGCTGGTTTAAATCCATTGGTCAGTTGCTCTCTATCACATGTTTTCCTGAAGAGATGTGAGCAAATGTCTATTCACCCCCAGATAATATACAGAATACAGAACAAATAAACAAAATACCCACCCGCGTCCAGCGTGAACCTAATAGATTACTAGGGTTACTCACTGAAGCATGGATGACCCAAAAAACAGCTACAGTCAATGGAAGACCCACCTCAGCACGGGGGATAACTCAGGAGAGCAGCCTCGTGGACCAGCAGCTCCAGGGAGGAGTCTCCTCTTCCCGCCATTGCTCATCACTCATCTGTATTTACTTGTGGAGGGTGTTCTTGAGCTTCCAGGAGGGAAAGTTTCCACTGAGAGGAAATAGTTGCATATCACTAGTTGCTTTAGGCTTGCATCTGGGCAGCCACACAGCCTGCTAGGGGGGCTTGCAGAGCAAATTCATAGAGTGGGAACCAGAGAGTAGAGAGAGAGTGGGTGGGCCAGGTTACTAATACCTCCTGAGGGACATCCCCGGCGACCTTCAGCTAGGTCCTCCCAACCCTGAAGACCACACCTGTAACACTTGAGCCTTTTCCAGACATTTAAGATCCAAATTAGAGTGCCCCCAAGCTTGGCCTTTGTAGTCCTCCCTCTGATTCAGCCCTGATGAAGCTGAATCACAGCCCCCAATTCCAAAGCTTGAGGGTGGTCTGTTTCACCTAGGAGTGTGAACATACAAGATTAGCTTTGATCTAGAATTCCAGAGGGCAAAGCTGCTGGATAGGGGCGCAGGATGGACACTTCATTGCTGTGTTTGTTTACTGTGTTTTCAATTCCTAAAGCCTTTCAAGAGGGAATCATCAAGAGAAAATAATCAAAATTCACAATTAAAACGAAAGAGAGAGGAGAAGAAGGTGTGCTGGGCATGCCTGTTATACCAATCCCAGCACACAGGATTGTGAGTTCCAGGCCTCCAAAAACACAACAAAAAAGAGCGGACGGGGGTTGGAGAGATGGCTTAAGTGTTAAGAACACTGACTGCTCCTTCTGAGGACCTGGGTTCGATTCCCAGCACCCACATAGCAGCTCACAACTGTGGTTGATATATTGTGCACCCCAATAAATTTATCTGGGGGTCAGAGAACAGAACAGCCGTAATATTAAACATAGAGGTTAGGCAGTGGTAGCACACGCCTTTAATCCTAGCATTCCAGAGGCAGAGATCCGTTTGGATCTCTGTGAGTTCAAAGCCACACTGGAAACAGCCAGGCATGGTGACTCACGTCTTTAATCCCAGGAAGTGATGACTGGAAGCAGAAAGGTATTTAAGGTGTGAGGACTGGGAACTAGAGGTGGTAAAGCTTTTAGGCTTTTGAGCAGCAGTTCAGCAGAGATCCATTTGGATGAGGACACAGAGGCTTCCAGTCTGAGGAAACAGGATCAGCTGAGGAATTGGCAAGGTAGGTGGCTGTGGCTTGTTCTGCTTCTCTGATTGTCCAGCATTCATCCCAATAATTGGCACTGGGTTTGATTTTATTAATAAGAACTTTTAAGATTCCTGCTACACACAACCATCAGTAACTCCAGTTCCAGGAGATCTAATGACCTCTTCTGGTCTCTGTGGGCACCAGGCACATGATATACATACATTTAGACAAGACACTCACACACAGAAAATAAAAATAAATAAATCTTTTAAAACAATGAAAACGTTTAAAGTGAAGGAAAGAGTATAAAGCACATTGTAGGTGGAAGTTTCTGTCCCACTAGCTCTCAAATAACCGACATGGAGACTTAATATTAATTGCAAAAGCTCACTCAATAGCTCAGGCTTAAATCGACCCATTTCTACTAATCCACGTATTGCCACGTGGCTCATGGCTTTCCCTGTCCTCCAGCGAGACTTGCTGCCTCTGAGTCGCCTGGCGACTGCCCGGCTCCGCCCTTCTTCCTCCCAGCATTCTCAGTCTGGCTCTCCTGCCTGACCTTATCCTGTTCAGCTACTGGCCAGTCAGTTTCTTTATTAAACCAATCCGAGTGACAAGTCTTCCCAGGGTACAAAAAGATTATTCCACAGCAGCGCATCTATACTGTCAAAGGTTTGTTTTAATTCTCTGTGTGTCTGTGTGTTGGTTTGTGCATTCATGTGAAAAAGAGGAAAGGACTTAACCTGAGCTGAGGCCCAACTAGGCCACTTTGTGGTAAGAGGACAGTGTGGTGGCCTCACCAGGTGCCATCCCAGAGCTCTGCTGGGATGTTACCAGTGAAAGCCGAACACTGAAGTCGAAGGGACTAGAAGTATAATCGGGAGCCTGTTCAGAGCCCCATCTCCATCAACGTTTTCACTCCTAACAAGACTGTGTGGGGCTCTTTTTCTTTATTAACTCTGTGTGTGTGTGTGTGTGTGTGTGTGTGTGTGTGTGTGTGTGTGTGTGTGTGTGTGTGCGCGCGCGCGCGCCATGGAAGACAGAAGAGGGCCCCAGAACCCCTGGAACTGACTTAGAGGCAACAGCATCTGCTAGAGTAACACGGGCTCATCACTGCTGAGCCTTGTCTCTATCCCAGCTGATGTGTCTAGTGATCTGTGCTCTCATTCATGTCTCCTTCACTCAACTCTTTGGTTTGTTTTTGTTTTTTTTTTTTTTGGTGGGGGTGCGGTTCGAGACAAGGCTTCTCTGTGTAGCCCAGGCTAGCCTTGAACTCAGAGATCCACCTGCCTCTGCCTCCCAAGTACTGTGATTAAAGAAAGGTGTGCGCCACCACCGCTCTGCTTGTGGTGGATTTTCTTAATAAGGGATAGCTGTGGGCAGGGCCCAGCCCATTGTTGGGTGGTGCCACCCCTGGGTAGGCGGTCCTAGGTGCTTTAAGAAAGCAGGCTGAGCAAGCTGTGGGGAGCAGCACTCATCCATGGCCTCTGCATCAGCTCCTGCCTCCAGATTCCTGCCCTGTTTGAGTTCTTTCCCTGGCTTCCTTTGATGTTTGATGAACAGTGATATGGAAGTATAAACAAAACAAGCCCTTTCCACCCCAAGCTGCTTTTCAGTCATGGTGTTTTATCACAGCAACAGAAACCCTAAGACTCACTCTTCTCTCCATCCATCCATCTTTCCATTTATCCATTCCTCCTTGCATCCATCCATCTATCCATCTTTCCATCCTTCATTTATAGTACCTTCCCCTCCAGTTTCACACCTGGAGACTCCTAATAAAGCACCTGTTCACCTCTGGACTCTCTTATTGTATAGCGAGTATGAGACCAAAAAAAAAACCAGAAACCACTTTTCTGACGTCTCCAAGTGGATGGTAACAGGGTCAGGTCAGGATTCAGGAGCCCTGCCTAGGTTTGCCTTCGACACCACAATGCCTCTCCTGGGTTCTTGTGATGTCGATGGACAAGCTCCAAACCTTGCACCTTCTGTTTACCCGGAACTGTTCACTCCTTACAGACAGAACCCAAAGCTCAGTCGGCCCTGTTAGCGGAGGGCGAATGAGAAATGACTATTCCTCCAGCTCATGAGTCAGAGATGAGCAGGAACCCCTCCCTTCCGTCCTCTGTCCCTCCCACTTGTCCTTTCTTTCCTTTGAGACAGGGGCTTACTAATTAACCCAGACTGGCCTTGAACTTGGGGTCCTCCTGCCTCAGCTTCCAGAGTGCTGGGATTTCAGGTATGGGCCACCTCTTTTAACTAGGAGCAGAATTTGAGGTCAATGGATCCAGTAAGCAACATTGTCTCCTTAGAAATTCATTGTCGGGGCTGGAGAGATGGCTCAGAGGTTAAGAGCACTGACTGCTCTTCCAAAGGTCCTGAGTTCAATTCCCAGCAACCACATGGTGGCTCACAACCATCTGTAACGAGATCTGGTGCCCTCTTCTGGCCTGCAGGCACACATGCTGTATACATAATAAATAAATCTTTTAAAAAAAAAAAAAAAAAAAAAGAAATTCATTGTCTACATTGTATTTATTTTCATGTTTTTGTTTTTTGTTTTTCCAAGTCAGGTTCCAATGTAGTGTTGGCTAGCCTGGAAATCACAGAGATCACCTGCCTCAGCTTCCCGTGTGCTGGGATTAAAGGCGTGCACTAGCATGCCTGGTTTATTTTCATGGCATCTTTTACTTCTGGAGAGTAATACTGATTTTCCATTTATGGAGGCCATACCAAAAAAAAAGATTCCTTTTAAAACAAATTTATTAAGCAAATAGTGAACCAATTTAAGTAAAAATATAAAGTAAATAATAAAGCAAGAGGTAAACTGATATGGCAGGATCTTCATATTCTTGACTGAAGTTTGGGAACTCAGATTTCTGGGGAATGGAAACTCCATTGCTATCCCCACTGCTGTCCCCTCTCCAAAAGGGGAAGGCAGCTAGAGAGCCCATGGATATTTGGGGCTCTGTTTCCATGGGATGGATCATTATAAGTGAGTCTGTCTTGTAGCAAATCTGCCTCTCTGGACCACTCCAGCAAGCTGGAGGGCACAATGGCGGAGGCTGTGTTTGGGGAGTTTCCCTTCTCTGGGACAATCTTCATTTCCATATTGGAACAAACTCAATTCTTTCTAGTCCAGGCTTGCTTTACCATGGAATAATAGAACTCCGTGTTCTAGGATGTGTGCAGCCATAAATAAGCCAATGAATGGACAGAGGGGCCTGTTGAGCCTTTTGAGTCTATGTCTCAATTCTAGGCAAGAGGTGGCCTCTCCAGCTTGGCTCAGCAAATTCCATGTTGCCATTTAGTGGACAAAGCCAAGGTTTGTATGTTGTCAAAGACTCCGCCTGGACTTGGCCTCTCTTTTGCTGGAGGGCCTTGCAGTGGTTGATGAGAATGGCTGGGCACAGATAAAGCCTGTGTCTCTGGAGAGCAAGATTCCTGCCCTCTCCTGCCCACGTGATTGACACACAATCGCCAGTTCTGGGTCATTGGTCAGCATCCCATACAGGACCTCTTCGTTCTGATATGGTGGCTTAGGTAAATTTGTACCCTGACATGACATCTTGAAGCCTTCTGGCTCACAGCCAACTAGCCTTGCCTCCAGTTCTCAGAGTCACAACCTGGGCAGTTTAACCAAAGCTGAGCTGTCCATACTCTCAGCCTGCCCACCAGCCAGGTGCCAAAGGTAGAAATTTTCATACAAAAGGCCCTAGGCTCTAGGCAGGGCCCAGAGAAACATCTAGAGTGAGGTCCAGGCCTGAGGTTGGAGCTGACCCCTTTCAGCCCCTGAGGTGGGAGGCTAGTCTTAAGAGGCTCTGAAGACTCAGAAGCCCACACTGGTCCGGCCTTCCCTCTTCCAGAACGCTGAGATCTGCTCCATGGTGACCCGAGGCTGGAGACCCCAGTCAGGTTCAGGGCTCCCTTGCCTCATCCTCCAGGCCCTGGGGCTCCCAATCTGCATTCCAACCTCTAGCCTGGTCTCAGGCTCAACCCAACTCACTAGGCCTGTGGCATGGAGCCTCTCCTCTTGGGTTTGAGGTCTCCAGAAGGTGCTCTGGGTTGGGACTTCTGGTGGGGTCTGGGGAGCAAAGGAGCAGGGAGAAGAGTGAGGGATTGAAGGGGCTGGTGGAGCCGTTGCTCTGCCCTCCAAAGTTCCCCCAGGAGTCGGGGGATCTGGAGCCCTGTCCATTAGCAGGGGTATGGAGGACCCATACCAGTCCTCAGAGCGCTCCCGGGCGCTGCTTGTGGGCTCAATCCACAGCTCTCCTCCGGGGCGCCATACTAGGGTGGGTGCCTGCTGGCTGGGGTCCGGGTGCGGGCGGCGGAACAGGCGTTCGGCCAGTACCGCAGTAGTCACAATGAAGAAAGCTGCAAGAGAGGCCAGGCCCAGCATGATGGGAATACAGGGGCCACACGGGAGTACTGCCCACATGGCCGACTCCGCTGTAGGCTCTGGGAGCCCCTCCGTCTGCCCTGAGGGCTGCTCCGGGGTTGAAGGCATCTGGGAGACACAGTGATGAGGAGAGACAGGGTGTGCCTCCGCTAAGAGAAGGAAAGGGAACCAGTGAGAGGGGATCCTGTGTCCTGGAAAGAGATTCAGCCCCGTTCTAACAACTTGACCGCCTCACAGGATGGGACAGTGGCGGGGACCGCATCTTGACTGGAGCTGCGAATCACTGGCCTTCTATTTAATCTGTAATTTCACTTCAGGGCCTCAGAGACAGACTGTGTGTGTGTGTGTGTGTGTGTGTGTGTGTGTGTGTGTGTGTGTGTGTGAGAATCTGGCTCTTCTAATCGAGGATGTGGCAAAAATAGAGAGGAACAAAGGGGACCCAGAGAGGACAAGAGCAAGCGGGAGGGGGGGAGCCTGGAGAACGAGCAGCCGAGCTGCTGAAGCGCCTCTGCACAGCCACAGGCCTCACTTCCCCTCCCAGGCCCCCGGGGTGACAGATCACGGTCTAGGGCTCTCAAGTTTTGCTTCAGCCCCAGAAGAAGTGGGGAGACAGACATGGATGAGGGAAAACCTCCCTGCTGGCCCGGTCCCGTCTGTGTCCCCTCTCTTTCAGCCACCTCATCACTCTCCTCGGAGGTGACCCAGCTGTTGGCCTTGTTGTGTTTTGTTTGGTTTGGTTTTTTAATTAATTAATTAATTATTTTTTGGAGCTGAGGACCGAACTCAGGGCCCTGTGCTTGCTAGGCAAGCGCTCTACCACTGAGCTAAATCCCCAACCCCCATTGTGGTTTTGGCTGTACTGGGACTGTGGGCTCCTATCCAGTTTGTGCAGTTCTGCCCAGTCACCGGCCTGTCTGCCCCCCTGTTGGTGTTTGCCCACGTCTCTGCCACAAGCCCCCCGCCCCCATTTGCAGTTGCTTCTGAACCCCTCACCTCACCTCTCACCTGGAGTTAATCTTGGATTTCTCTGTCTTCAGAGCTGTTCTTCCCAATGCATGCCGGGAGGGTGTGTGTAGCTATCTGAAAGGCTCTAGAGGGGCTGGCCTCAGAAGGCGGAAGGGAGGCTACCACCTGTTGCTGGGTGACTGTGCCCCAACTCTTCCTGCCCCCATAGAGTGTCTCCAAGGCAACCTGGGGATGTGGTCAGTGTGGTGAAGAAGCGCTTCCTGAGTAAGGTGGAGCCGGAACGAGCAGCCGCTCGCTGGACTAAAGTTCGGCTCGCCCCGTAGCCAAGCCCCAGACCCAGCGCTTTCACCCAGAGGTGGAGAGGACTGGCTCAGCAGCTCCCAGAGCGCTCTGGGGCATCCTCCCGCCTGCTCCTTGGAGGGTGCACAGTCCTTGTCCCGAGCGGGGCCTCTGCAAGCCTGTGCCGCCAATCTAGCCCCCTGCACCGCTCTTACTTCATCCAGCTGCCCTCGTACTTCTCATTTTGTTTTGTCTGAGACAGGGACTCAAGATGTAGCCCAGGTTGGCCTTGAATCCTCCCATTCCAGCCTTCGGAGTGCTGGCCGAGCCACCATGCTGGTCTCATGTCTCCATTACCTCTGATGCCCAATACAGTGTAACGACTACGAGAATAACTGTCACGGCATTGTTTAGGCCACCTTTGCGTTTGGGTATGTAGTGCTTGCACGTGTGTGTGAGGACCTCTGGGTCCGTGTCATGCCTACTTAACTGATTTTCACCCTAGTTTTTATTTTATGTGTTCGGGGGTTTGGCTCGCATGTATGTATGTGCACCATAAGCATGCCTGGTGTTCAAGGAGGCCGGAAGAAGACATCAGATCAGATCTCTTAGAAGTTGAATGACAGACGGTTGTGAGCCACTTTGTAGGTGCTAGGAATTGAACCCAGGTCCTCTGCAAGAGTATCAAATGCTCTTAACCGCTGAACCATCTTTCCAGCTTCCAACTTACCTTTTTTGTTTTGTTTTTTCAAGACAGGGTTTCTCTGTGTAGTTTTGTGCCTTTCCTGGAACTCACTTGGTAGCCCAGACTGGCCTTGAACTCACAGAGATCCGCCTGGCTCTGCCTCCTGAGTGCTGGGATTAAAGGCATGTGTCCCTGCTGCCAGGCTCCAACTTTTAAAGGCAGGGTCTCTCTCTCTCTCTCTCTCTCTCTCTCTCTCTCTCTCCTCCCCCCCCCCCTCTCTCTCTCAACACTGAGCTCACTGATTCTTCAAAAATGGTTGCCTAGTGAGCACCAAAGATCTTCTCTGCTTCCCCAGCTTGAGATCACAGGTGCACGGTGCTGTGCCCAGCTTTTTAAAGTGGACACTAAGGCCTGAACTCAGGTCCACGTGCTTGTCGACCAGCACTTCGATGGAGTCATCGGCCTCCCTTCCCCTCCTCTTTCTTCACGTCTTTCTTTTTGGGGGGAAGGAGGGTGTTGGTTTGTATGTTTGTTTATGGGTGGTGCTCATGCTAAGCAAGCACTTTACCACAGCTCCACACCACCAGCATTTCAACACAAGTCTTATCCATTTGTTTCAAGACAGGGTCTCACTATGTATCACTTCTAGCCTGAAATGCTCTGTGTTGGCCTCGAAATTGTAGCAGTCTTCCAGCTGCCTCCCTGGTGCTGGGGTTACAGGGTTGTGTCACTACACCTACAGCCTTTCACTTTTTACTCACATTAAAAACTTATTTGCTGGGCGGTGGTGGCGCACGCCTTTAATCCCAGCACTCGGGAGGCAGAGCCAGGAGGATCTCCATGAGTTCGAGGCCAGCCTGGACTACCAAGTGAGTTCCAGGAAAGGCAAAAAGCTACACAGAGAAACCCTGTCTCGAAAAATCCAAAAAAAAAAAAAAAAAAAAAGTTATTTAGTAAGTCAGGTGGTAGTGGCACACCTTTAATCCCAGCACTCGAGAGGCAGAGATTTCTGAGTTTAAGGCCAGCCTGGTCTACAGAGTGAATTCTAGGACAGCCAGGGCTACACAGAGAAACCCTGTCTCCAAAAACAAACAAACAAAAGTTCTTTATTGTGTGTATGTGTACACGTGTACGCACACATGCCACCATGCACATTCGGAGGTCAGAGGACACCTTGGGAAAGTCAATTCTTGACTTCTACCATATGGATCCTAGGATATAACTCAGGTCCCTCAGGCTTGACAGCAAGTACACTCACCTACTGAGCCATTTGCTATCCCAACGCATCTCAATAGTTTGGTTGGTTTTGTTTTGTTTTGATTTTTGTTTATTTAGTATTGCAAAATCCCATCTGAAAGACTACAAAAACACACTGACACTTGGCAGCCAGCGTGGGAGCACCTATTTCCACATAGGACCTGAGAAAGTTTTTTAAAAAGTTCCCAAACTGAAAACACAGAACCAAACACAGTTTCCTAGTACCACAGTCTCTCAGGTGGACTTCAGTGTACAGAGGCATGGCTCCCGGCCACGGCCACTGCCTGTGGGCTTGAGCCAGCTAGTGCCATGTGCGGAGTCATGCAGGGGGTTTAAGGCTTGGCTCATGTGGTAAGAGAAGACTGCAGGCATGCAGCAAAGTGGTCCAGACCAAGAAAACCTTTAAATAGATACAGTAAAAAAAGGAGTACAGACAGTCATAGAAAAAATAGTTTAAAAATAACAAAGTCTTTAAAGAAAGAGTAAAATAATATAAAAAGAATAAGCCACATAAGGATGGGAAACACAAAGGTGTCTGGATCCTGTATGGTGCTTTGTTGACTTTGAATTTTTTAAATGCTAATGTAAAAAAAAAAAAAACCAGTAACTTCTGAGAGACACTGGATTATGGAAACTACTAAATTAAACCAACCTATGTATTTTAAGGATGTCTTAACTTCAGAATGGAAGTCAGAAAATGTGTTGCATTGGGGGAGAGGTTGTGCCTTTGTTTCCATAGGAAAACAAAAAGCTATGGATTCCTTCAAAATTAATGAAGATCAGATTTGATTGGGGTAAAAGATCTCCTAAAAATCTTGGCTACAGACGTAGAGGGAAAAAGCCAAGAAAGACTGCAGGACAGATGATGTATATGCTGATCCCTCATCATGGGAACAGCTCTGAGACTGGATGAGACATGAAAAATCTTGGTGGCTACAGAGTTCTCATGACTTATTATTATATGCCATCCTTTCATATGGCATGGATAGAGGTTTGGTTATACAGTCCAAGCAGACTTATAAAGTTAACATATGCCTTTTACTTGCTCAAACATAAAACAAAAAATCATCTTCAGCTGACTTGTATATACCGCACATTCCATACTTGTGTTAATACAGGAATATATGTTACTTTTTAAAGTTTGTGTGTTTTCAGGAAAAAAAAAAGACCAGGCACCAATAAAGACAAGTAGCCCAGGTGATCCAGCCTCTCAGAATGCCTCTGTTGCAGTTTCCTCAAAATTCAATATCCAAAACAACTTCAAAGCTGCCAGCTGAGATGGTCTAACCTCACAGACTACTTTAGCCAGGACTTCAGATAAGCCCTGCACTTTCCCATCACACAGAGACTGGACAACAAATGATAGAGCTGGCTCTCCCAGAACCTGATCATGATCCCAGCTTTCTCAGGGCCCCCTAGGAATGCTGTCATGCCCAGACTGCAGGAAGCAGTCTAGAAAACACAATGCTCACATTCCCAGGAGGTAGGGTGGGTGGTTTTTGGTCATTTGGTGGGTTATGGATGTTTATCATTGTTTAGGGGGGCTAGTTGCAAATTGTTACTGGTCATGGAAAGGGAGACAACTAAGCAAGGGAGGTTAGATTCAAGGATCTCTTTCTTAAAAGAAAAAAGGGGGATAAAGAAATGATGGGATAAAGGGTAGACTATTGAATCTACTTTGAACTAAAAAGCAACTATTAATCTCAAATATTTTATATTTGTATGGATTTTTGTATATTGATACAAAGTTAAGATAATTTTGTTAGAAAATACTCTATATCTTTTCACACTTGTTTAAGATATTTTTGTATATTGATACAAATTTAAGCTTATTGTTATACTTTGTATATATATTTCTATTATTTTTTTAAGGTATTGTACCTATGCAGCTCATTTAAGAATGTAATGTAAAGTTTTAGTCCTTAAAAGCTATTTAGGATAATAAAGAAATACAGATTAATAGTTAGTCATTTATGACTATCAAACTTATAGTCATACTAGGTATGTTTTCAAGGTCATAGAGAGATATATTTTAGGTAAGTGATCTTCAAACACTTTAGAGATCTACAGAATATGGCATTTAAAATGTGTTAATAACATAAAGCTTTTCTTGACAGTGAGACATATCTGATCTTGGCAGCACCAATTTACTTCAAAAAGAATGATGGGCATCGAAGACCCTCCAATTGGAGTTTACTTTCTTTGTGGCAAAAGCTAGCCACTTGGGCAAGAAACTGCCCTTGCCTCAACTGCTGACAGTGCCTTAACTCACAGACTCTACCCACCTAAGCATGCAAGTGTTTCTGAAAGGAAACAGGAAGTTACTCAATGATTATCTGCCACACCAACTCCGGTGTCGTCCATGTGACATGAACAATTATGCCAATAATAGTGGAGATACATGTCCCATGGGACTAAGCTCCCTGGAGGTCCCTGGCAGAGTGCCCGTGTTATGCCTCCTTCTCGAAGGAGACGTGCTTCATGGATCATGAGCTCCCTGGGCTATGGGTTCTGTATAACTGCTTTTCTGATAATGTTCTAATTAATCTATGAAACACAGCCAAAATTAATAAATGCTTTGGTTGTGAACTATGGAGGAGAGGGGAAGCTGGACATGGATCTTAATTAAATATAATAAAATGAGCTATTTTTTAAGACCCCAAGCCCTTAGATAAAAAAAAATATTGCCGGGCAGTGGTGGCACATGCCTTTAATCCCAGCACTCGGGAGGCAGAGCCAGGCGGATCTCTGAGAGTTCGAGGCCAGCCTGGGCTACCAAGTGAGTTCCAGGAAAGGCGCAAAGCTACACAGAGAAACCCTGTCTCGAAAAAAACAATATATATATATATATATATATATATATATATATATATATATATATATATATATATACACATATATTCAGGCACTTCTAGGAAATAAACACTCACCCACTAAAAATCCTTTAAAAATCTCAACTAAAGTGATTTATGGTAAAAAAATGTTATCTCATAGGAGACAGATGGTGGGCCCCTCTGTTAAAGAAGTTCAACCTGAGAAACTTAAGGACTACAACAAAACCCTTTCCCTTACAGGCGTGAAAGTACAAGAGTCCATATTCCAACAGGTAAAAAGGTTTTATATTAAAAGAGATATATGGTAAAAAACTAAAAAGAGACTTAGGGAGGATCTACAACATCCAAATTGGCTAAGTGGGTCATGAAAATAAAAAAAGTAAAAGTACATAATAAACTAGAGAGCGACTGAGATAAGATAAAAGACATAACTACAACCACAAAGAAGCCTACACAAGTCTAGGGACTGTACTAAGTTTAAAAAACACAGACTGCTCTTTGGGTCATAAAGTTCTTGTGAGTGAAGGGGTATGTCCAGCGCTGATTAATAATTGTGTGCTTGCTGTTTTTTTTAAGATGATGTAATTGAATTATTGCCAAGCTCTTGTTGTTCCTTGTATGACTTGATAGTTTTCTTTTCTGTATATAAACTACTGATTTACAGAAGTAAAATTGCAGCAGATTCAAACACTTCTGAGTGTGTTGTCTGTCTGTCAGTCGCCGAATCCTTGCCTTCCTGACTACCCAAGTCCTGGTTCTCTTACGGTCGTGGTACCCGCAGTGGGCCAGTCCGTGACAAATATCTGCAGCAGTGGCCTCTGGCCGCTTGGGAAGTATGGACAGAAGGCTGCTCCTGCTATAGGTGTTCAAGGATGAGTCTGACTAGGCTTAGAACCAGCGGGAGAAAGAAACCTGATCTCTCCATTGATTAAGGAACTGGGGTGTGCTTGCCATTTGCTCAACTAACCAAGGCTGTTGACGCCTCGAATTCTGTCCTTGGTGCTCTTCAATCTCAAGTCTATGTGATAGTGTTTTAAATGTGGTCCTTAGGGACCGGAGAGGTGGCTCAGCAGTTAAAATGACGATTCCTTCAGAGGGTCTAGGTTTGATTCCCAGCACCCTCCTGGTGGCTCACATCTCTCTAACCACAGTTGCTGGGGCATCTGGCATCCATTTCTGGCCTCCACAGGCAACACACACACACACACACACACACACACACACACACACACACACACACACGGTATACTGATATGTATGCAGGTAAAACACTTATACATGCAAACTAAAAATTAAGAGAAAAGTGTTTTTTTAAGTGTGATTCTGAGCTGGGTATGGCGGCAAATGCCTGTTATCCCAGCACTTGGGAGGCTGAGGCAGGAGGGTCACAAGCTCCAGGCCTGACTGGGCTACACAGTTACAGTCTGTCTTTTTCTTTTAACTTTTACTTACTATTATTGTATCTGTATATGAGCACACAAGCCATGGTATTTGTGTGTAGAGATCAGAGGATACTTTGTGGGAGCTGGCTCATTCCCTTCTATCATGTAAGTCCTGGGGATTGAACTCAGGAGGTGAGACTTGGAGGCAAGTGCTCTGTGCTGGCTAGTTTACGTCAACTTGATCAAGCTAGAGTCATTTTGGAAGTGGGAACCTAGGTTAAGAAAATGCCACCACTAGATGGGCTTGTGGGCAAGCCTGTGGTACATTTTCCTGATTGATGATTGATGTGGGAGAGCCCAGCTTATTGTGGGTGGTGCCATCCCTGGACTGGTGGTCCTGGGTGCTATAAGAAGGCAGGATGAGCAAGCCATGAAGAGCAAACCAGTAAGCAGCACCCCTCCACGGCCTCTGTATCAGCTCCTGCCTCCAGGTTCCTGCCTTGAGTTCCTGCCCTGACTTCCCTCAGTGATGGACTACAAACTCAAGCCGGAATAAACTTTCCTCCTCGACTTCCTTTTGGTCATGGTGTTTATCACAGTTATGAAAATCCTAAGTAAGACCACCCCTACCCACTGAGCTGTCCCATCACCCCTGAGACCCCCATCTTAAAAACAGCAACAGGCCGGGCGGTGGTGGCGCACGCCTTTAATCCCAGCACTCGGGAGGCAGAGCCAGGCGGATCTCTGTGAGTTCGAGGCCAGCCTGGACTACCAAGTGAGTTCCAGGAAAGGCGCAAAGCTACACAGAGAAACCCTGTCTCGAAAAACCAAAAAAAAAAAAAAAAAAAACAGCAACAAAAGATAGATGTTCAGGTACATCTCAGACCAAGAAAGTCAGAACTTCTTGGTGGGATCCAGGGGTTAGGATGTTATTGTAACAGGCCCTCAGACCTTAGCACAACTGACTCCATGATGGAAGTACCATTCAGGCTGCTGTAAAACTCAGCATGCAGACAGCACCACCTGCCAAAACTAAAACAAAGACCTAATCCATCAAAGTCCATGGTTCTGGGAAAGTCTCTAAATGTACTAACCTTGCCTTTTGGCTTCTGTGGTTCCACTTCTGGCTAACTGTTCTTGTTGACTGAAGTATTTCAACCCAGAACATGGTTTTTGTGCTTAAAAGCTCACTCTGAGGAAGACTTCATACAACACTGGGATCCCAAACACCCAGTGTAGTCTCTGGTCGACCAATAAAGACTTTCTATTGGCTTAAACCCATGTTCAAGCAGTCTTCTCTGGTGGATACCCCAGAACATTATAAGGTGTTCCACCCGATTCCTATGTGCAGCCAAGGTGAAGAGCCATTGTTCTGGTCTGTATCCCCGACGGGTCCCACAGCTTCTACCCCACTGGACAGACTGGCATCTGTTTGAGGAGATGTCTTTCTGAATGGGTGCAGCTCCACTGCACGACACCTTCTCTAGCTTCTGGTTCCTTTTCTCCTGCATTGAACGACTCACTCTTTTTTCTTTCTTTCTTTCTTCCTTCCTTTCTTTCTTTTTTTTTGTTTTTTTGTTTTTTTGAGACAGGGTTTCTCTGTGTACCTCTGGCTGTCCTGGAACTTACTCTGTAGACCAGGCTGGCCTTGAATTCACAGAGATCTGTCCGCCTCTGCCTCCTGAGTGCCGAGACTAAAGGTGTGCGCCACCACCGCCCGGCAGATGATTCACTCTCGATGGGCCGATTGCTCCTCCCCATTGTTTTTGTTTTGTTTGTTTGTTTTTGTTTTTTGGGGCAGTGTGTCTCTCTGTGAAGCACTAGCTGGCATCAGATGTGCAGTTCTTTTGTCTTTAACTTTTGAGGGCTAAGATTGTAGGTTTGTGCTACCACACCCAGCTTTAACAAACGTTTCCTCCTAATGTTGGAGACATAACCGAAGACCTTGCACATGCTTGGCCAGCATCCACCACTGAGCTGCATCCCAGATGTCCTTGGAATTTAGAACAGACTAAATGGCTCTCTGAGGGACCAGATGTGTTACATGTAAAAGGTGGCAACCATGGGTGGCTCTCTCCTGCGTTTGTGGGCAGAGAAGTGGAAGAAATATCAGGGTTCATAGCAGAGTTCTGGGGGTGTTCATGACTCTGAACATGAATTCCAGGTTCCCCCTGACATCCGGGTAGAATCCTGCCTTTGAGTTCCTGGGTCCTCTAGTAACCCATTTCCCTGTGTGCTAAGTAGTTTGAATTGGGTTTCTGAGGTTTTCATTAGTTCATTTTGGAGGTTTGTGTGTGTGTGTGTGTGTGTGTGTGTGTGTGTATACTAATATAGCCCAGGCTAGTTTCAAACCAGCTACATAACCAGAAGGCTTTGAACTCCTGATCCTCCTGCCTCTATCTCTCAAGGCTGGGATTACAGGCATGTGCTCTGTATTAATTTTTTTTTAAGATTTGTTTATTTTATTTTATAGTATGAGCATAGCCAGAAGTTTCTCCAGTCCTGCCTGGCTAATCTGGACAAATCTCTCCCATCTGTATCCTGCAGCCGCTTGGTCCCAAGTAAACACACAGAGGCTTATATTATTTACAAACTGTATGGCCTATGGGTCAGGCTTCTTGTTAGCTAGCTCTTATAACTTAACCCATTTCTATTAATCTATATGTTGCCTCGTGGCTGTGGTGTTACTGGTCTGCTGACATCTTGTTGCTCCTTTGGCAGCGGGCTGGCGTCTCTCCCAACTCCGCCCTTCTTCATCTCAGCTTTAGTTTGAGTGTATCACCTAACCCTATCCTGCCCTGCCATAGGCCAATGCAGCTTTATGTATCAACCAATCAGAGCAACACATATTCACAGCATACAGAAAGACATCCCACAGCATACAAGTGTTTGGCCTGTATGTATATATGTGTACCGAGTGCATGCCTAGTGCCATAGAGGTCAAAAGAAGGCATCTGATCCGCTGGAAGTGGAGATATAGGGGTTTGTGACCCACCATGTGCATACTGGGAACCAAGCTGGGTCCTCTGCAAGGATGACAAGTACTCTTAACCACTGAGCCGCCTCTATAACCACCGTCTCTTGTTCTGAGTTTCAGCCAGTACGTGCTGATTTGTAAATCCTAGGACTCTTTCCGCCAGACTGCCGTTTGTACCACGCCATCTTCCCTAGATTCCAGAGCAGAATTTCCAGTTCGCTCCCACAGGCTACTCCGAGGAAATAAGCAGGAAGAGGGCCATGAGAAGGCTCAGCAGGCAAGGGCACTGCCACTGGGCCTGACTAGCTGAGCTCGACCCCAGAAATCACATGCTGGAAAGAGAGAACCAATTCCCAGAAGCTGTTCTCTGGCCTCCGTGTGCTCACTGTGGTGAACACACATGGGCACACACACACAGTAAATAAAAACTTAAAAATGGCGCTATTATTTATCATGCAGTTCATTTCTTTTTTTGTGCTTTTCTATGTTGTGTAATATTCACCATAAAGAGTCTTGGGAAGACTCACCATTTCCTCTCTCTAAGACTGTTCTTGCTGTTTTTTTTTTTTTTAATGAGCAGCATTGTGACCTATGTAATTTGCAAAGACAGAAATATGAAAGATATCCAAGCTCTCCACCTTCCTTACCAGCCTCCTGGTCCTGGTGGTGACGTGTAAACTACCTGTAATGGGGTGTGTTCCTCTTCCCGTGTCTCTTTCCACAGCCTCCCTATGTGGCTTCTCTCTCCTCTCTTTTCCGTCTTGGTCTTTTCCAAGGTAATCTTTGTAGAGACAGATCCTGGGACAGAGAGCTGACTCAGTGGGTAAAGGCACTTGCCACCAAGTCCGATCACCCAAGTTCGATCCCCAGGACCCACATGGTGGAAGGAGAGAATTAATTCTCCCAAGCTGTCCTCTGACCTCTACACATGTACAATGGCACATGTGCACCCGTGCACACAAATAAATACATACGATAAAACTTTTAAAAATATAGACCTAATCTCATTCTCTCCTTACTTCAAAATGAGAACTCGGTCCTGCCAACAAGATGGAGTTAAATTTCTCCCCTTACACACAGATCCTTTATAATCACAATGGCCTTTGTCTTAGAGTTTATATTTCTATGAAGAGACACCATGACCACGGCAACTCTTACAAAGGAAAACACTTAATTGGGTGGCTTAAAGTCTCAGAAGTTTAGTCCATTTTCACCATTGTGGGACATGGTTGTCGGCAGGCAGACATGGTGCTGGAGAAGGACTCAGAGTTCTAAATCTTGCCGGCGTCAGGAAGTGAACTGAGACACTGAGCGTGGCTTGAGCATATATGAGACCTCAAAGCCCACCTCCACAGTGACACACTTCCTCCAACAAGCCCACATCCATTTCAACAAGGCCAAACCTCCTAATAGTGCCATTCCCTTTGGCGGCCATTTTCTTCCGTCCACCACAGCCTCGAACTCCAGATCCTGCATCCCCTCCATCCCTGTAGCTGGGATTAGAGGTGTTGCCCACCATGCCCACCAGACTTCCCCTTGAGGTTGAAATGCCTGGTTCACTCTTACTTGTCCATCAAGACTCAAAACATCTTGCTGTTTGGAAGAGGTCCTGGTTTCACCAAAGGCTGATGAGAGACAGAGTTCCCCTGTCCTGGACAGAACGGGGGTGAAAGGAAGGTTCCAGGAGTTAGGTGATGCTCATCTGCCCATTCGAGGTCTCCTACAAAACGACTCCATATCTGGGCTTGATTCAAGAAAATTATCCTGGGTTTCCAAAAAAACTCAGTCAAGCAAAACATGACTCTGTAAGAGGAGCTGGATGTCTAAATCTTCAGATGAGAAGTCAACATGAATGCAGTGTGTGTGCACGAGTGTGTGCCCACCTCTGTGTATGTGCATGAGTGTGCTTCCGCCTGTATATATGTATGAGTGTGCTTCCACCTCTGTACGTGTATGAGAGTACTCCCACCTCTGTATGTGCACGAGTGTGTGCCCACCTCTGTGTGTGTTCATGAGTGTGTGCCTACCTCTGTGTATGTGCATGAGTGTGCTTCCACCTCACCATATGTGCACAGGTGTGTTCCCACCTGTGTATATGTATAAGTGTGCTCCCACCTCTGTGTATGTGCATGAGTGTGCTCCCACCTCTGTGTATGTGCATGAGTGTGCTCCCACCTCTGTGTATGTGCATGAGTGTGCTCCCACCTCTGTGTATGTGCATGAGTGTGCTCCCACCTCTGTGTATGTGCATGAGTGTGCTCCCACCTCTCTGTGTGTACATCTGTTTGTGCTTTCACGTGCCCAGGGTACCAGAATCTCTGGTGACACCAGACGAATGAGGCTGCAGATGAAGGGCAGCCATGGCTGCGTTGTGAAGGAAGCCAGGCAGCCTTCAGGTGAAAGCTCTCCTGACTGAGTCAGGCTTTTCTGATGTGTGACCAAATACCCAAGAAAAGCATTTAAAAGAGGAAACAGTCATCTGGCTCTTGGCTTTATAGGACACATCATCATGGTGTGTGTTTGAAGGTGGGAATGGTAAAATAGTTCACATCAAGGCATCAGGAAAGGAGAGAACACAGGAGGGGCCAGAGTTAAACATAGCCTTCGAGAACACTTCCACCGTGACCTACTTCCCCCAGCCTCCTGCCTCTCACCACCTCCCAGGAACGCCTTCATAGTATGATCCATCAAGGAACTGAGAAGGTCACAACCCTAGTCTAATAACTCTGGAAACGCCCTGACAACATGCCCAGAGCTGTTCCTTCTTATTTTTATTTTGAAAATTCTTTTTTTTATTTTTTATGTGCATTGGTGTTTTGCCTGCATGTGTATCTGTGTGAGGGTGTCAGATCCTCTGGAACTGGAGCTACAGACAGTTGTGAGCTGCCATGTGGGTGCTGGGAATTGAACCCAGGTCCTCTGGAAGATCAGCCAGTGCTCTTAACCTCTGAGCCACCTCCCCAGCTCTGAGCTGTTCCTTCTTAATCTCCTAAGGGATTCTTAATTCAACCAAGTTCACAATCAAGATGAACTTTCACATCACCCTTTGAGACTCCATCATTTAGGGAAGAACATAGGTTGTCGACCCTGATCTAGATTTTGGCCCCCTTGGCCACCACTAAAACTAGAAATTCAAACAGTTATTTATTGGGCTTCTACTCTGTATCAGACACCAGGTTCCAGCGAACAAGCAGACACAGGCTCTGCACGCGGGGAGACCGCAGCAGAGCAATTGCAGGCAGAGTCTTGACCCCCGGCAGGCAGTGCAGCCTGCTGCCCTCCTCACACCCCAATGACATAGCGCTGCTCCGTGTGTGGCTCTCTTAGAAAGGTTCCCTGGATAAAGCCACATGAATATTTGGCAAGTAGACAGACAGAGGAAGGCAGGTTCCCCTCAATACAGTCTCTCACAACCTCTCTGAGGGAAGAGAGGTGGAGGCCATGGTCCAGGACTCCAAGCTGTTGAGTCAGAAGGCCCAACTGGCACCTAGCGCAGTGACTTGGAGAAACAGAACCTTGGGAGCGGGGAGCTACTCCTGGGGTTTTTAAAATTGCTATTACATTTTATTTACGTGTGTGTGCATATACATGTGAGTGTGCATGCCCGTACACACACACAGAGGTCAGAGGAGGTCAGGTGTCTTGCTTTATCACTCTCCACCTTATTCTCTTGAGACAGGGCCTTTCATTGAACCTGGCAGTAGACTGGTGGCCGAAAACCTCCAGCCATCCTCCTGCCCGTCACCCAAACACCAAGTTTACAGGTGTGTGCACACTTGGCTTTTTACACAGGTTCTGGCGATCTGAACTCAGGTCCTCGTGCTCACAGCAAGCCCTCTTCCCAGCACAGCGTGAGATCTTTTGCTTGCTTTCATCCTCGTATGCTTGCTGACTAAGCCTGGAACTTTCCTTTCTTTGGCTTGGATCTTACTTCCCCAGTCTTCCCCTTCCTTCAAAGTCCTCTGCAGCCCTAAAGCAGAAGCTAAAGTTCCGAGGCCCCAGCAGAAGAAACAGGATGTAACGGCTTTCCGACGCTCCCCGGAAGAAGCAATTCACTGAGCTGAATACGTGTGGGGACAGCCTGTCCACATGCTACTCATCACAGGCTAGTCATTCCAGACTTGGGCTTTCAGTGGTTGGTGTCTGGCCTTCTGTTTTTTTTTTTGTTTGTTTGTTTGTTTTTTTGGTTTTTCGAGACAGGGTTTCTCTGTGTAGCTTTGCGCCTTTCCTGGAACTCACTTGGTAGTCCAGGCTGGCCTCGAACTCACAGAGATCCGCCTGGCTCTGCCTCCCGAGTGCTGGGATTAAAGGCGTGCGCCACCACCGCCCGGCTGGTGTCTGGCCTTCTGACACATGCAGTGCCATGCACGAGATGTTTCCAAAGCAGAAGAGGACTGAAGGGACACCCACATGTGACAGCTTGCCCAAACCAAGGCTCTTCTCCCAATTTTGTTGGAGATGGATGCTCCAAAGAAATTATTCTCGGGGCCTGGCCAGGTGGCCCAGCAGTTCAGAGTCCTGGATGCTCTTACAGAAGACCCAGCCTGTTGAGCAGTTCACAACAGCCTGTAATGCGACTTTCAGAGGACTCACCATCTCCAGCCTCTCAGGCACCTGCACACAGACACACAGACACATAATTAAAAAGAAAGTCAATCTTAAGGAAACTGTAGGCTGGGCCGGAGAGATGGCTCAGTAGTTTAGTGGTTACGGGCGACTCTCAACTTCCTGTAACTCCAGTTCCAAGAGATCTGATGCCCTCTTCTGGCTTCCTTGAGCACCAAACACACAAACGGAGCTCAGACAAGCATGCAGGCAAACACCTGTATACATAAAATAAAATTAAAAGAAAATATAGGTCAGACGTGGTAGCATGCACCTTTAATCACAGCACTTGGGAGGCAGACCCAGGTGGATGTCTGAGTTTAAGGTCAGTCTGATTTATATAGAGAGCTCAAGGTCAATCAGAGCTACGCAGTGAGACGTTGTCTAAAAAGAAGAAGAGGGGCTGGAGAGATGGCTCAGAGGTTAAGAGCACTGTCTCCTCTTCCAGACGTCCTGAGTTCAATTCCCAGCAACCACATGATGGCTCACAACCATCTATAATGGGATCTGGTGCCCTCTTCTGGCTTGCAGGCAGGACACTATATACATAATAAATACATCTTAAAAAAAAAAAAGAAAAGAAGAAAAGAAGGGAGGAAGGAAAGAAAGAAGGAAGGGAAGGACAGCTGTGTTTGGACTGGTGAGGTGGTTCAGTGGGTAGAGGCACCTGCCCATTGCCAAATCTGACAAGCTGAGTTCCATTCATGGGACCCACATCATGGAAGAAGAGAACTCACTTGTGCTATTTATTAAGCAGCGTTTTTTATACCGTTCGAGAAAAGCCACTATCAGAGTTTAGTAAGAGAGGAACAGAGGGGAATGCTTAGGCCTATGTGAAATGGTTGTGCAGGGGGAGAGAGAAGGGATAAGACGGAACCCGCTTTTTATAGGTTCCCCCACACATGCGCACATGGGCTTACATAGCTATGCCACATGTGCGCATAGATTACGTGATCACGCTGCGTGCAAATTACGTGATCACGCAGCGCACGGGCTACTTAGGACGTAAGGTCCTGGAATGACTAAGCCTCTTGCTTGGCTACTGGACAGAGCATGTTCGCATGTTTGGTCATGCAGCTGGGGGTGTGGCCAGGAATTCTATCAACTTGTCCAGGCTGTCCTCTGACCTCCACACATGTACACGCCACACGCATACACATACAAAATAAATAAACAATATATATATACATATACATCTATACATAAACAATATATATATATATTTTAAAGAAAAGAACATGCTTAATCCTTGCTGGGTGTGGAGAAAGGACCCAGAAACTGGGAGCTGGACTTGAGGAAAGAATATATTTGCTGCTGGGCCCCTCCAGGCCCTCCAGGCTTCTCTGGAAGAGGATCTGACCCAATGCAGCGTTCAGAACCTGGGGGCATCTGAACTGGAGCTAGTCCAGTACTTTGAACGTGAGAAGCACTTCACAGCTATGTGACTTGCTGCCACCAGGGCTGCTGGAAGTGCTCTCTCTGCCTGGCATGAACCCAGTACTTTCTGACAGGGCTGAGACTGAGTGACTTTTAGGGAGGTTAGTTGATGTAGTCTGAACTGGTTCAGCATGGGGGTATCTCGGTGAGACTCCTCACACGCACACTCTAAGTGAGCCCTGCAGAGATGCGTACATCACTGTGTCTGATTCCAGACCAGAAGCAGAAGGCAGACTTCGCACAGCCATTCCATCTTGTGTCCCTGGGAACCTCTAGGCCAGGACTTGTAAAGCCGTGTTTCAGAGGAAGGAGAAAGGTAGTCATCAATCCATCTACAAACCATGAGACCTGCAACAGTGACCTGGCTGCAAGCTCTGCTGGGGTAATTGTGGCACAGACATTGTGGGAGTAACCAACCACTCTCATTGGGTCTAAGGTGCTGTGGGATGTTCTGTATGGCAAATGTGTTGCTGATTGGTCAATAAATAAAACACTGATTGGCCATTGGCTAGGCAGGAAGTATAGGCGGGACAAGGAGGAGAATAAAGCTGGGAAGTGGAAGGCTGAGTGAGAGAGACACTGCCAGCCGCCATGATGACAAACAGCATGTGAAGATGCTGGTAAGCCACGAGCCATGTGGCAAGGTATAGATAAATGGAAATGGATTAATTTAAGCTGTAAGAACAGTTAGCAAGAAGCCTGCCATGGCCATACAGTTTGTAAGCAATATAAGTCTCTGTGTTTGCTTGGTTGGGTCTGAGTGGCTGTGGGACTGGCAGGTGAGAGAGATTTGCCCTGACTGTGGGCCAGGCAGGAAAACTCTAGCTACACTAAGGTCCACTTAAAGAAACAGAATCCATGCCTGACACTGCTTGAGTGGTTAAGAACCTGAGACTGGATAGGCCCTGGCCCTGGGGGAACACAAAGTACTATTTATTGTTCTGCTAAAGGAACATGGCAATAAGATGACTCCTAATGACCCTTTGCTATACCCGTAGATCAGTGACTTGCTCAGGCGGCATCAGAGAAGCTTCTTCTTGCAGTTGATGAGAATCAACTCAGAAACGCACAACTGGACAATGTGCAGAGAATGAGAGACTTTGGAATACTCAATTCTAAATAAATGGGATGTTTTCACCAACCCCCTCCGCTTGGAGCTTAGGGATCTGTTCGTAAGAAGAGGTGGAAAGATTGTAAGATCCAGAAGTGATGGATGATGGCAAGGAAACAGTGCCTTACAGACACAACAGGGCTGACCCACGTGTGTACTCACAGACTACGGCATCATATACAGGGCCTGCACGGGTTCAATCCAGATGAGGTCTCAGCATCAAGAAGGCAAGTGGACAGGGGCTCCCACCCTAACCAAGAAGCTGTCTGCGATTGATATCCACCGCCAAAGGAAAAAATCGTTTTCTCCAATGTAGTCTCACTATGTATATTAACCACAGTTCAGGGTAGGCCCCCTGCCCAGGAATAGCTGGCCAACATAAAACAAATTCAGTGGTACTTGGTGAACTTTTTTTTTTTTTTTTTAAGATTTTATTTGTCATATATCCAGTGTTCTCCATGCAGGAATGCCTACATGCCAGAAGAGGGTACCAGTTCTCATTATGGATGGTTGTGAGCCACCATGTGGTGGCTGGGAACTGAACTCAAGCACCTCTGGAAGAACAGGCAGCACTCTAAACCCCTGAGCCATCTCTCCAGCCCCTACTCTGTGAACTTTTTGTCTCATTTTGCTTTGTTTGGGAGTTTCTTGTCTTACTGGTCTTTTGGTTGTATATTATGGTTTCCATTTTTGTGTTTTGATAGATTTTTTTTTAACTTTTTGGTTTTGTTTATTCTTCAAAGAGAGAAAAAGAGTGTGGAGCTTGGGGAAAAGGAGTGTGGAGCTGGGTGGATGGGAAGATGGGGAAGAGCTGGAGGAATTGAGGGAGAGGAAAAATGATCAGAAAACACTGCATGACAAAGCAGTTTTCTTTTCCTTTCTTTTAAAATTATTTATTTATATTTATTTTTATGTATATTGATGTTTTGCCTGCATTTACATCTCTGTGAGGGTATTGGATCCCCTGGAGTTGGATTTACAGACTGTTGTAAGCTGCCATGTGGGTGCTAGGAATTGAACTTTGGTCCTTGGGAAGAGCAGCTAATGCTCTTAACTGCTGAGCCATCTCTCCAGCCCAAACAATTTTCAATTAAAAGAGAAAAAAGAAAAAGAAAAAAAGAATGGTTGTGAGCCATCATGTGGGTGCTGGAAACCAAATCCAGATCCTCTGCAAGAACAGCCAGTACTCTTAACTCCCAAGCCATCTCTTTATAGAACACTTTCTGTCAGGGGACCCTTTGCCTCACAGGGACCAGAGCAAAGAATGAGACACAAAGTTAATACTGAACCTTTTTATTGTGGGACACTAAGGCTGGCTGCAAAGGAGGATTCAGTGTGCCAGACAGGAAAAGACAAAGTACAGGCTTTCCTTCTACTTTAGGGACTTAGGAACCTTAATGTGTGTGCATGTGTGTGTGTGTATGTGTGTTTGATTTTTTTCTTTTTCTTTCTCTCTCTCTCAATCTTGTGAACTCTTTGTGACCTCTGATGAACACACCCCCCCCAAATCACAGAATCCTAATCTGTGAACATGAGTGTCTCTTATGAGGCTGGTGTAAAGATGAATTGATAGAATGCTTGATGGTGTGTGCCTGTTGTTGAAACACTTAGAAGGCTGAGGCAGGAGGACCGCAAATTCCAATCAGTTTGGTCTGTGAGATCCTATCTCAGAAAGCAAAAGCAAAAACAATGGTACCATAAGCCTGGTCAAAAGCTCCAGACTGAGGAGCTCACTGGCCCTCTGGGGAGTCTATTGCTGTCGTCTTGCTAATGGATGTGCTGCCTTCTAAATATTTATATTTGCACACAGATTAGTGCCGCCTTCAGTTTTGGCCAGGAAAGCTTCTCTCTGCAGTGGGCAGCAGTTAATGCAGAGACTCATCACTGGTCAGAGTGCTGAGAATAAGTGACTGTGGAGTCATCAGCCCTAAATAGGACACCTGTGTCACGCCTTTCTCCCAGGCTCACAGCACTTGGCAGGAGAGAAGAGAAAACACATAAGAGATGGTAGGATGGGGAGGCATGTAGTCGGAAGGTTTCTCGGGTCTTGCCTAGGCCCCTGCAGACCTGCAACCGCTTATAAAATAATCACTCAGAGGCTTAATATTATTTATAACTGCTCAGCCATTAGCTCAGGCTTATTACTGACTAGCTCTTACACTTAAATTAACCCATAATTCTTATTTATGTTTAGCTACATGGCTTGGTACCTTTTCTCAGTTCTGCCTTATCATCTTGTTTCCTCTGTGTCTGGCTGGCGACTCCTGACCTGTGTTTGCTCTTCCCAGAATTCCTTTAGTCTGCTCACTCCACCTATACACCTATACTTCCTGCCTGGCTACTGGCCAACCAGTGTTTTACTAAACCCATGTACAAGAGCATCATCCCACAGCAGAGGCACGCTGTGAAACACTGTCTTCGGGGTGTGACAAGGCTGTTGTGCCCCTGAACTCAGGTCAGCAGTAGTTACCTGCACGAGATCTGTACAAGACTGGGCCCCTTCATTCTATCACAGGTGGGGGAGGGGTTCATGAGGCCCCACCCCCTCTGAGGAACTATAAGCAGTTAGTGGTGGCTGGGGAGGGGACAATTATAGTTTCAACAATGTAGTCCACTGGTAAATGACCCTTGCTTGAGTAAATAATCTCAACTCCCTGCCCATGTTCATGCAGGTAATCCTAACTGAATGCATCAAGGGCTCTAGGTTTGGTGGGAGGAGGGGATAAGAAAGATTAGTGGGCCATTCACGGTGGTCCACGCCTTTAATCCCAGCACTTGGGAGGCAGAGCAGGTGGGTTGCTGCACAGTTGAGGCCAGCCTGGTGGTCTACATAGAGAGTTCTAGGACAGCCAGAGCTACACAGGGAGACCCTGTCTCATAAAACAAAAAGAAAGAAAGAATAATGGAAGTTATGTGTGTCGGCATACGCCTTTATTCTCGGCACTCCAAGGCAGAAGCAGACAGATCTCCGTGAGTTCAAGGTCAGCCTAGCTTGGGCAATGAGACCTTGGGCAACCTGCCTTCACTTTCTGCCTCTCTGTCTTTGTCTGTGCTGGGTAGTACAAATGGAATCATGTGATATGCAATCCTTTAACACTGGCCTTCTTATGGACCAAATCTTTTCAAGGTTCATTCATTCTGTAGCATGTATGAGTGCTTTCTTCTTTCATTTCATTCCTTTATTTTTAATTCTCTCTCTGTGTGTCTCTCTGTCTGTGTGTGCCTGTGAGTGCCTGTATGTGTGTGCATACATATGTGTGCCTATGAGTGTGTGTGCATGTGTGTGCCTTTGTGCCTGTGTGTGTGCATGTGTGTATGCCTTTGTGTGTGTGCCTTTGTGCCTATGTGTGTGCCTGTGTGTGTGTATGTGTGTGCATATGTGTGTGCCTTTGTGCCTGTGTGTGTGCATGTGTGTGCCTGTGTGTGTGTGCATGTGTGTGCCTTTGTGGCTGTGTGTGTGCATGTGTGTGCCTTTGTGGCTGTGTGTGTGCATGTGTGTGCCTTTGTGCCTGTGTGTGTGCCTGCGTGTGTGCATGTGTGTGTCTTTGTGCCTGTGTGTGTGCCTGTGTGTGCCTTTGTGCCTGTGTGTTTGTGCATGTGTGTGCCTTTGTGCCTGTGTGTGTGCATGTGTGTGTGCCTTTGTGTGTGTGCATGTGTGTATGCATGTGTGTGCCTTTGTGCCTGTGTGTGTGCATGTGTGTGTGTGCATGTGTGTGCCTTTGTGCCTGTGTGTGTGCATGTGTGTGCCTTTGTGCATGTGTGTGTGCCTATGTGTGTGCCTTTGTGCCTGTGAGTGTGCTTGTGTATGTGTACATGCGTGCACACCAGTGAGTGCAGGAACCCACAGAGGCCAGCAAAGGGAGTCAAATCCTCTGGATTTGGAGTTACAGGTGGTTGTGAGCTGCCTGAGTTGGTCCTGGGAACCAAACTGAGGTCCTCTGGGAGAGCAGGAAGTGCTTTTAACCAGTGATCTATCCCTGCATCCCCATTTTATTCCTTTTTATTTTTACAGACTGTTTTATTATATGACATACTCCATTTTGTTTATCCAGTCACTGTTTGCTGGACATGTGAGCTATTTCCACTTCCTGGCTATCATATGTACCGCCATGAAAATTCACGCGCATATCTTTGTGTGGACGTGTTTTCAGTTTATCTTGGTGTGCTGGTTTGAATGAGAACAGCTCCTATAGGCTCATATGTTTGAATACTTGGCCCTCAGTTGGTAGAACTGCTTGGGAAGGATTCCGAAGTGTGGCCTTGTTGGGGGAGGTGTGTCACTGGGGGTGGACTTTGAAGTTTCAGAAGTCCACACCATTCCTAGTCAGCTCTCTGTTTCTGCCTCCCACTTGCGGATCAGACGTAAGCTCTCAGCTCCTGCTCCAGAGCCATGCCTGCCTGCCTGCTGCCATGCTGCTCACCATGATGGCCGTGGACTCGCCCTCTGAAACTACAAGCCCCCAGTAAGCTCAAAAAGCTCTTTCTTCTCTAAGTGCCCTTGGTCATGGGGTCTCTTCACAGCAGAAGAACAGTGACTAAGACACTTGGGCACGTGCCTGGGAGTAGAGTTGCTCGGCTCGATGGTGACTTTGAGGAGGAACTGTGAGTGGGCACAATCATCCAGTTCCAACTTTTAACTCAGAACTTATCCTTCCCATCAATGACAGTTCCCACATGTCCTCAGTCACTACACAGAGTGTGGAGGCCACCAGACTCATGCAAGGAGAGGATTGACAGCAGGTGTGGGGAATAAGGTGACAAGTTAATCCGTCTTGGAGACTCTGGCTCTTGGCTTGTGTCCATGCTTCCTATTGGGGCTAAATCTTGAGTGTCTCTCTTTTTCATTTCTTTCTTCTGTCTGTTGGGTACTTTTGTTTTTGTTTTGTGTATATGTAGGGACACGGTCTAATATAGCCGACTGGCCTTGAACTTGCTATTCAGCTGAAAATGACCTTGAACTCCTGATCCTCCTGCCTCTACTTCCCAAGTGCTGTGATTATAGGTATGTACCACCATGCCTGGATCTCTCTCTCTGTTTTTTTTTGAGACAGGGTTTCTCTGTGTAGTTTTGATGCCTGTCCCGGATCTCGCTCTGTAGACCAGGCTGGCCTCAAACTCAGAGATCCACCTGTCTCTGCCTCCCTAGTGCTGGGATTAAAGGCGTGCGCCCCCACCACCACCCGGCGCCTGGATCTGTCTTACAATTCCTCTATGAACACCCAGCTCCCATCCGGCTCACTTCACTCCTGAGTATGGTGTGCCTGGGCCTCGCTATATATTCCTGGTGATGAGACACAGGAACTGTGAACAGAAGGAAGATGGTTTGCCATTCAGACAGCAACATGAGCAAAAGCTAAAACCTTCAGACACAATGTTGGTGGAAAACGCTTTGCATTTCGAAAGTTTAGCTTCAGTAGACAAAGGGAAATGTGGCCAGCCCTGAGTTCTTCCTGTGCATAGGGAAGTCAGTACGGCCCCTGCCCTGGCGTCCTCTGAAAGGCACAACCTGATGGTGAGGAGCCCCAAAGGCAGGCTCCCATTAAAGCAAGCAAGCAGGGGGCTGCCACATCTTACAGTTGGAGACTGAGGCGTGGAGGGGTCCAGTGATCTGTCTGGGGTGAGCATTTATCCTGTGTCACCTGCCACTGTCCTGGTTTTAGAACTGAGCCTTCCGATCATGAGAAAATTGAAGAACCCAGATCCGACAACTTCAAAAGCCCCCTCTGCTGAGTGACTTCCTGTCAAACCTGCCTAGTACATGAAAATCTGGGTCTTCAGCAAGAGAGTTCAGGGACTTCCTCTATTTTCTTGCCCCTTATCACTGAAGCAGAGACTAGCCAGCAAATAGCCCAGCCCCATCCTGGGTCTTCTTGCTGCCCCGGGGATTAAAGCCAGGGCTGAGCTCTGGAGAATTCCGTCACCACACCGTGTCTGCTTGGTCATCTTCCAGGGTTGTCTTAAGCTGGTCACCAACTTCCCAAGGCTGCAGCCTGCTCTGCTTCACTTGCTGGCCCATTGTGCGGACACCTCTTTCCCCTGGAGCTCATGCGCCGGATGGAGCCCACCGTGGACGCCCATCCCCGCGGACTCCACTCCGCTTCCTCTAAGAGCGACTTGACAGTGGGTTGCTTCAGTCTCTCACCGCGGCACACGCCAGCATCTCCTCCGGCCACACCCTCCTCGTACGTCCTCTGCCCTGACCGTGGCGCCCATCTCTTTTCTCTGTTGCCAGGCGAGGGCACCGTCTGTGGATGTTCCCCACTGCAGGAAGACATGCCCCTCTTTGTCTCCACCTTTCTTCTTCAAAAACCTCCCACACTGCTGCTTACAAGGGAACCACGTGTGAATCCACGTCCCTGACAATTTTCTAGGCACGCCTGTATGTTTCATTCAATCCTGTGCAGCCGACCTAGTTCCTCTTTTAACCAGAGCCTTGTGCATGGTAGGCAAGAGCCGCTGAGCAAAAGCCCCAGCCTCTGTCCACCTTTCGCTATCACAAGAACAGGCTGGTACTGTCAGTAAGCAGCCCCAAGTGACAGAAGCCGACTTCAGTCTACTTTTTTCTATGTCTCGGTATACTCTCATCTGACCTCAGGTTTCCACTCTCCAAGACCCTTGGCAGTGAGAAGAGTTAGGCCCACATGTGTCAGGAGACATGGAGGAAGCAGCCGAACAAAGCCAATGGCGTTACAGAAGCATTTTTTTTTTCTTTTTGTTTTTCAAGACAGGGTTTCTCTGTGTAGCTTTGGTGCCCATCCTGGATCTTGCTCTGTAGACCAGGCTGGCCTTGAACTCACAGAGATCCGCCTGGCTCTGTCTCCAGAGTGCTGGGATTAAAGGCGTGTGCACCACCACCACCTGGCCCGGAAGCAGTTTTTAAAATCCATATAGATCCCAGAGAAAAGAAGGTTAATGAGAAGGGATAGCACGGTGACCAGCCGCTGACAGAGACCTGTGCACTAAAAGCACTTACGGGAGCCTATGGTGTCAGCCAAGCAGATTTCCTGGGGGATGCTGGCTGCGGGTTTAGAACAAGTAGGCAGAAGTTCCAGGAATTGCCATAGTGACTGAGGTGGTCACTGTGGCTTATCCGCATAGACCAAGCAGAATGAGAGGCTCTGTGGGGGTCAAATAGGAGATGGTCACCAAGAGGCAAGTATCTGGATTCACCCACCGAGGAACTGGGAGGAAGAGGAGGGCAGGGCAGTACCCGGGCAAGCAGGCCCTGCTTCTGGGAAGAGAAGGTTAAACATGCTCAAAATGGATGCTGAGACATAGATCACAGGAATTCCAGTTGTTCTGACATGGGGCTGAAATCCTTCCACTCTGAAGTCCGGCATCTGTGAGCGGCCGTCCCCGGCCACAGGCAGCGTCAGCCCGGTGCTGTGCTTGGCTGTGCCTGAGCAAGTCCCTGTGCTGTGAGGACTTATCTGTGTGTGTCTGCCCTTCGTGAACCTGTACAGAGCCCTCTGGGGCAGGAGACTCTCATTCACGTGTCCATTTCCTGAGGGCTCTCAGCCCATGGCGCTCAGGCGGCCTTTGCCTGTGTGCTTGGCTCTGTGGGTTCCTGAGCTTTGGGTCATTATTCCTTTCTAAAATGAACAGACATACAAAAGCAAAGAGAGGGGCTTGGAGAGATGCTTGACAGTTAAGAGGACACACAGATCCAGTGTGGAAGACAGTTTGTTACAGAGTAAAGTGGGGCCCCTTCAAGAGAGGAGGGGGGTCAGTGGCCAAAAGGACGCTGAAAGTAAACAAGTTCTCACTGTTCTCACCGTGTTTCACCATGCAGGGTGGGGGTGGGGGTGGGGTGGGGGTGGGGCTGAAACCACAAACAGGGAGACAGAGATTGCTGGGTCATAGTTTATTCCAACCCAGGCTTGAGAAAATGGGGTAGGGACTGTCTTTTCTGAGGGGCGTTTTCCTATCTAGGCGACTGACAGGCCCTTAGATGATCTCTCTCTCTCTCTCTCTCTCTCTCTCTCTCTGTTTTTCAAGACAGGGATTCTCTGTGTAATCCTGGCTGTCCTGGAACTCACTCTGTAGACCAGGCTGGGTTCCAACTCAGAGATCCACCTGCCTCTGCCTCCTGGGTGCTGGAATTAAAGGCATGTGCCACCACTGCCTGGTAAATGAACTCTTTAAAAAATTATTCAGGCTTACTTGCTAGGCCTGTGCCAAGGGGTTGACAGAACTTGATTGGCCTTGGCTAGGGGTATAACTCAGTGGCAGAATGCTTGCCTAGCTTGAGTGATGATGCCCCAAGTAGGTTCCATCCCCAACACACACACACACACACACACACATACACACACACACACGCACACGCACACAGTTGGTCTTGTTAGCTATGTGCAGAAGTTAGAGCTCACTCGCTTTGGTAGTAGGTAGGGACTGTAGTCCATGTCTCTTTATAATACAGTTTCCATGAAGTGTTCCCACCCACTCCAGCTTGACAGTTTGACCAGAGCCTTGTGATACAGAGAACTCATTACAAGAGAACTTTGAAGAAGAGAGACACAGACCTGGGAAAAGCCCAAGGACGGTGGCTAAACAGAAGTCTCAATAGCACATGGCAGCTCAAGGCACTGCCTCACCTATTCATTCAACAATCATTTATGGCACGGCTACCCGGGGCCAGCTGTGAGGCCTTGCCGATGTTGACAATGTGGAGGTGACTCAAACATGGCCCCTGCCCAGTATGAGTTTAGTTTAGTGGAGGAGGCTTCCATGTAAACAGATAAATAACAGTGCAGGGTAATTAGAACCACAGTAGGAAATGGAGTACTCCACGGAATGTAGTTGAAGAGGTCGGCCAAGTGGAGAGCAAGGTGGGGTCAGGGTGGGACCGCCGGAGGCCACCAGGTGGCCTGAAACCAGGGGATCTGTGGTAGCTGGATTTCAAAGAAGGGAAGAGCAGAAGGTGAAAAACTGTAGGCCGCCACACACCCAAGCTGGGGAGTCTAGGCGATGGGAACAGAGTGGCCCCATCATTAACCTGGCAAAGTCACCTTTGCTTGTGAGGCTTGTGTATTTGTTGGAGCAGTTGAGGGCGAGCAGAAAAAGGAGTACTAGGGTGGTCTTTGTGATGAGACTCTTTGCTGCTCTGTATCTGTCGGCCTATTATGTTAAAAAGGCAGTAGAAAAGACTTTTCCTAAACAGGAAACAGATCTATCATTGTTTGGCAATACATTTATTTGGGCATTGTTGTTTGGGGTTTTGGTTTGCTGGTTTTCTGGCCAGCAACTCCAGTAAACCAGGCTAGCCTTGAACTCACAGAGCTCCACTGGCTCTGCCTCCTGAGGGCTGGTGTTAAGGGTGTGAGCCACCATGCTCTCCACCTCTCCCCTTTGTTACATAGGACAATGAGCACCTTTATCACATGAGCTACGGAGGATGACCTACTTGCCTTTCTGGGATTCGATCTTGCTCACAGACAACTCCAGCTCCTTGCCCTCTAGCACAGAGCCTTCTGCTCCACCACATGGCCCAGTCTTGAGGCAATGAAAGCCAGAAATGTGCCCTGTTGCAATGCTTCTCCAGAAGAGGAGAAAACTACTTCCTGCAGAAGGCATTCTTTTTCCTTTCACTGTATTTCTTTGGAATTGTCTTTGATCTGTTTTTGTTTAAAATCTCTTCCTCCTCAGGAGCCCCTTCCTCCAGGGGCAGAACGTACTGTGTGCACTGCCAAGTTCTCCACAGGGACCTTGTTGGATGCATTGTAGACAGCATCAATGATCCTTGATTTGCTAGTTCAACGCTCAGAGTCCCAGGAGAAGACCCTACATGCAATCTCGAGGCACCGGGTACTCCTGAAACCCGGACTGTGCATACGCCGTGAGGGTAAACTTAGTGTTGGCCGCAGGCTATCCCAGCTTACACTTCTGCTTCCTGAGGAGGGTTTTCCTGCTCCTGTCCTGTGACATTTGTGTTAGTTGTCTTTAGAGATACCCATTGATTGTCACTGGCTGAAAAGAGCCTCCCTCTTTTTTTTAAAAGATTTATTTCATTTATGAGTGTGTGATTGTATGACACGTGGATGGGACTGCCCATGGAGGCCAGAAGCGGGCATCCGATCTCCTGGACCTGGAGCTGCAGCTGGGAGCTGCCTGATGTGGTGCTGGGAACCAAACTCTGGGTCCTCCGGAAGGCACACTTACCTGCTGACATGTCTCCCCAGCCCCTGTTTGCTTTTTAAAGACGGGGTTTCATGCAGCCCAGACTAAGCAGCTGCAGGTGACCTTTACCAGAGGATACTCTTGCCTCAACCTTCCAAGTGCTGGAGTTACAGATAGGGGTCACCACAGCTAGATTATGTGGTGTTGGGAATGAGTCCATGGCTTTCTTCGTGCTCGGTTAGGCCAGCACTCTATCAACTGAATCTCAAAAGGGATTATCAAGGGCCGCTCTGTCTTGTAGGATAATTGTCCTGGTCATATAACACAGTATGTTATAGGACACATGAGCATGTTTCGACTTTAATCATTAACTGTTTTAACATTATTTCTGAAAATTCTCAGAGAAAGTGGTGTCGTCTTTACAAGAGGACTTGGAAGTCAAAATTCTTGACTCTTAGGGGCTGGAGAGATGGCTCAGTGGCTAAAGAGCACTGGCACAGCCATCTGTAGCTCCAGTTCCAGGGCATCTGATGCCCTCATCTGAACTTCAAGGGCACTAGGCATGTGTGTGGTACACAGACATATATGTAGGCAAGACACTGATACTAATACTAATACTATACTAATACTCATATTCATACTGATGCTATACTAAATCTCATACTCATATTAATACTAATACTATGCTAACACTAATACTCATGCTACACTAATACTAATACTCATAGTATATTAATACTAATTCTTGACTCTGAGCCAGTGAGAGATGTAAACCAGATTCAGGGAAGTGGAGTTTTCTTTCCTTGACCATGTCCCCTTAATAGTCCCTTCTTTTGTTTGCCCTCTCTGAGACTTTGATCTGTTATTGATTGATTGATTGATGATTGGGTTTTTTTGAGACAGGGTTTCTCTGTGTAACAGCTCTGACTGTGCTGGAACTCTCTTTGTAGTCCAGACTGGCCTTGAACTCACAGAGATCCTCCTGCCTCTGCTTCCTAAGTGTTGGGATTAAAGGCGTGTGCCACCACTGACCAGCCAGTGCCCAATCTGTGGCTTGACAATGGCTGGAAGTCCATCTTCTGAGGTTTCTTTAAGGTGAACAGAAAATATGGACCCTGCCTACCCAGGGACCCTGCCTGACCTAGAGGGACACGAGAAGGTCCAAGCTTGGAAACTGGAGGTTCATCATTCAGTAGATCAGGAAGAAAAGACATCGTTCTTGAACTTATACAGACAGTCAAGCACACAGCAGATTGTTACACGTAATCCTAAAGTTAATACCAAAAATAGCTATACTATTTTCCACTGAGAACCATGATGCTCATAAAGAGTTAAAACTTAAGGAGTGTATTGTGGGAGCCGGGGTGGGGACTGAGAGGGCTCAGCAAGTAGGCACTTGCCACCAAACCTGACAAACTGAGTTTAATCCTCGGGACCCACATGGTATAAGGAGAGAATTGGCTCACTGTGAGTTGTCCTCTGAGCTCTACATGTGTGCTGTGATAATAAATAAATGTAAAAAATTAATTAAAAAGACAAGGCAGACTGTCTGCTGCCACCAAAATATTAAAGGCCATTCAGTTTTGTGGGACCATTGACTGTGCCTAACTTAACTTCTGAGTTTAGTAGTGAAGTTCCTACAGCTGTATGAGTAAGGACCCTCTGCACATATTTGAAGACTCTTTATGTCAAATTGCAAATCCTTATTTGGGAAATAAAAATAGAAGGTAAATAGTCCCGGCAGTGAAAACAGACCTGTGCTGTGAACCAGGATTCCCAGGGTGCTTTGTAGTTCTCAGCCGGCATTCCTGCCACGCAGTGGCATCCTAGAACACAGCCTCATCCATCTAGGGGCAGATTCAGCCAGAAGCTGCTACCATAAAGCATGTGGTGGCACTAAGAGCAAGTTGTCTGACTCCAAGTCTCCAGGTCCAGCTAACAGTGATCCAACCTGTTGATTGTGCAAATACTGTTGAAGAACATCTGGTAGGGAGCACCCGTCCTAACTGTTGAGAAATTCCATCCGCAAATTCTCATATTAGTAAAGTGAATGCTTGCCCCCCACCCCCGACAAATGGAGCCAGCTGACTCAGCCGACTTGGATTATCTGTACATAACCATCCCAGCCTTTAAAATATCTTCCCTTCTATCTATGCTTAGCCTCTAAAACTCTCGGATCCTTGAAGCCATCAACTGGAATTTAGCCACAGAAGATTCAAAAAATTTCTCTTCCCGGGCAGTAGTGGCCCACGCCTTTAATCCCAGAACACGAGAGGCAGAGGCAGGCAGATCTCTGTGAGTTCGAGGTGAGCCTGGGCTACAGAGTGAGTTCCAGGAGAGGCACAAAGCTACACAGAGAAACCTTGTCTCTAAAACTAACTAACTAACTAAATAAATAAATAACTAAATAAATAAATAAATAAATAAAAGTTTCTTTCATGGCTGAATTGGTAACAGTAATGTTTATAAGCCATAGGGATGCATTCAAGACTTTTGGCTTTTTGAAGTATGGATGACTCATTGTTCGTCATCAATGTTGGAGCCATGGTCAGTCATGACCTTGTAAAGGATACCCACCAGGCAGGTGCGAGCATTACAAATACAAATCCAACAGTCGGATGTGAGGGCGATCTGGCTGGCTAGGCGGGTGTCCCCTTCCTCCCTCACCGCTCCATGTGCGTCCCTTCCCCGAATAGAGGAGGACCGGTCTTCGGTCAAGGGTATAGAGTAGCTGCGCTCCCCTGCTAGAACCTCCAAACAAAGACAACACTCGTCTTTGCCAGTGTCTCCAGCACACTCCTGTGCCCAGGAATTTTTCACAGGGTAAACAAGACTGAGTGGAATTGAGGTAAAGAATTTTAAAAAGCTTTTAAAACATGTTGATGTCATATGCTGAGAATGTGGCAAAATCCAAAAGGACAGTTCCATGAAGAAATCCGGTGGTAAAGTAGGTAAGAAGGAAATAGTACACGCCCACAGCGGAGTGAACACGACGGCATTAACAGGCCTAAAGGACAGCAAAGAAAGGGGCAGCAGGATGGCTCAACGGGTAGAGGCGCTTGCTGCCAAACCTGACGACCTGAGTTCGAGGCCCACACCCTACTGAGTTCGAGGCCCACATCCTACGTGTTGAAAGGAGAGAACTGACTCCTGCAAGTTGTCCTCTGACCTCCACATACCGTGGCACTCGGATGCATGTCTGCACAGGCATGAACGTACACACAAATAAACAAGCAGGTAAGTGGAAAGTGAAAAAAAAAAAAGGTTAGAAGAAGGCTGTTATAGTCTGGTGTGGTGGCACCATCCTTTAATCCCACCATTTAGTAGGTAGAGGCAGGAAGATCAAGAGTTCCAGGCCATCCTCAACTCTACAGTGAATACAAGGCCAGGCTGGGTTACACAGAACCCCACCTCAAGAAAAAAAAGTTTTAAGATCTCTCATAAAGATCGTCATTAAGGGTACAGGCATTAGTTAGCCCTGGGAGTAACTCTATTTTTCATAACTGTACTTTATTAGTTACAGTAGCAGTGTTAGTAATAGGTGGCAAGCGTGTGTGTGTGTGTGTGTGTGTGTGTGTGTGTGTGTGTGTGTGTGTGTGTGTGAGTGTGTGTGTGTGTGTGTGTGTGTGTGTGTGTGTGTGTGTATGAAAGGACAAGTTTTCCAGAGTCTGCTCTGTCCTTCTACTGTGGGATCCAGAGATCGAACCCTGGGATGCACATATGGCTGAGTTGCCTCACTAGCTCCTGACTTGACTTTTTAATAAAGCAGTAGATAGTAGGGCTGGCTTTTTGTGTCAGCTTGACACAGCTAGAGTCATTTGGGAATTGAGAACCTCAGCTGAGAAAATGCCCTCCAACAGATTGACCTGTGAGTCAGCCTGTGGTGCTTTTGTTGTTTGTTTGTTTGTTTTGTTTTTTATGTTTGGTGTGGGAGGGCCCAGCTCACTGTGGGCAGTGCCACCCTGGCCTAGAGGTCCTAGGTGCTCTGAGCAGTGGTGGCACATGCCTTCGATCCCAGCACCTGGGAGACAGAGGCAGGCAGATCTCTGAGTTCGAGGCCAGCCTGGTCTACAGAGCAAATTCCAAGACAGCCAAGGCTACATACACAGAGAAACCCTGTCTCAAAAAACAAAACAAACAAAAACCCCAAAACCCAAAAAACAAAAAAAGAAAGCAGGCTGAGTAAGTTATGGGAGCAAGCCAGTGAGCAGCATCCTTCACGGCCTAGCTTTACTTCCTGCCTCCAGGTTCTCTCCTGCCCAGACCTCCCTTGGTGAAAGAATGTGCCCTGAAATTCTAAGATAAAACAAACCCTTTTCCCCCCAGGTTGCTTTTGGTCATGTTGTTTTTATCACAGCAATAGAGACCCCAGTTAGAACCTTAGTTACAAACCCTAAGACAGAAGCAAATGCTAAGAGGTTTCTTAACACGGTTTGTGAGTTTGCCTTTTCAACTTCTTCCAGATGGAGGGTGCCAGAAATCATCATGTCGAAAGCCTGTGAAACTGCTTGGCTTATTAAAACAAAGAAGGACAATTGTCACTTTGGGAAACTTGGAAAGTTGTTCAAAATGAGGAATGATTCCTTTTAATAAGGCCTCAACAACTTGCTCTGGTATTTCTGTTGGTACACTGGTCCTCTATCTACCTTGAGAAAATGATAGCGAACATTGACTGTCTGTACTCTTTCGGGGAACTGAAGGAAATCTAACTGCCAGTTTTATGGGACTGCCCCTCTGCTTTGAACTGGGTAGGGTAAGATGGTGTCTGGGTTCCACACCTGAGTTATGATGGAGATGGAGGAGACAGGTCCTTCCAACCTCTCTGATTGTGTCCTTTCCCCCTGAAGCAGAGACTAAAGCTGCTAATGCCTCTCTTTCCTGGTGTCACAGGCCATGAAGTACTTTCATCATTTTCCCCTGGTCTGATTGGGGCACCAGAATCTTATGTTCCCGTGGAGTCATTTTCTGTATCCTCTGCTTCTGCTTAGCATGGCCATCTAAATATGAGGCAAGAGTTACCTCATCTCATGACCTCCTGGAAAACCATCTGTTTGGCAGTCAGTTTCCCTGTGTAATGAGGAAACTGGCGTTCTGGTGTCACTTATAAACACCATTGCCACCTGTGTGGCTAGCCAGACAGCTTCTAAAGAAGATAAAACTATAAAGTCATATAATGTGAGAAGTCCACGGGAGTCTGCTGAAGGAGTATTAGGGAATTTATTAGGATGTAAATTGGGGAAATACACTCACGAATACAGAACTGAGTAGGCAGCTGAAGACGTCCTCTTTTCTGACTGGGAGCAAATCCACCTGCAACTCAATTACACCAGGAAGAAGGAAGCAGGGAGAAGGGACCTCGTGACCCCTCTCCCTTTCCTTTTAAGAGGTCACGTAGGACAGCAAGAAGCACCACTTCCTTCTGGCCCTATAGCCCAAGGTCATAGGTGGAGCAAATACCACTACATTTCCCCTTTTTGTCTAAATAAGAAGGTTCTAAACCTAATGCAAACTATATACAATAAGAATGATTATCAAGTATTGTCCAGGAGAAACAAAGGGTAATAACATAAACAAAAATGAAACTACAACCACCACCAACAACATCAAACAAGAAACACATACCAAATGTCCAGAAATGTCCAGATCATAGGTAAATGGCAAATTATCAACATTACTCCAACGGCTGTCCTATCCTGAAGAATCTAACTCTAGCACCTAATATGTTCTTAGCTAATATATGAGAGGATTATAACTATAACTATCTAGTCTTCAACTCCATCAAAGACCTGAGAAGGAAAATAATATTACCTGAGTAAACAGCAAGTACAAACAAGCAATTTCTGAAAATTGCAAGAATAGACAGAGACAGCTGGCAGCCTGGACAGTCACCTAAGATTCTCAGCACCATTGGGGCATCCAGTTTGGCTACAGGCCTAGAATATAAGACAGACCATTTTCAGAAGCAGGAACTTTGAAAGACCATCTTACCCTGTCTTGGCAAGGTTCAGTAGTCACTTTTCCTTGTGTCCTGCTTGTCTAAAAAGGACAGCATTCATACTGTCAGCATTTGAGGTGAGGGCAGTTCTTCACCCAGCAGGCCATTTTCTGCCAAGAAGAAAAACTTCCATATGGAGCATCTTTGAAGTCCAACATTCTCTCAGGAGTAGATTGGTGCTGCCAGGAGCAATTGTATCTCACATCAACAGAATTCTAAGTTATCAAAACATTTAAGTGCTGTGGGATGTCTTTCTGTATGCTGTGAATATGTGTGGCTCCCATTGGATAATAAATAAAGATATTTTATTTATTAAAGATAACATTAACAGCTCTACCTTTAAAATGGTCAACAGACAAGCCTGTATGGGTTCAGCAATGGCCTTTAACAACAGAGAAACTCCAGGCTTTACAAGAGCTGGTGGAAGAACAGTTAAATGCTCATCATATTGAAGAATCAACCAGCCCTTGGAATTCTCCTGTATTTGTTATAAAAAAAAAAAAATCTGGTAAATGGAGAATGGTAACAGACCTTAGAGCAATTAACAAAGTAATTCAGCCAATGGGCTCTTTACAATCTGGAATTCCTTTACCTACTCTGTTACCAAAAGGCTGGCCTCTCATAGTTATTGATTTAAAAGACTGTTTCTTTTCAATACCCTTACAAGAAAAAGACAGAGAAAGATTTGCTTTCACAGTGCCTACTTATAATAATTCTCAACCGGTTAAAAGATTTCAATGGAGGGTTCTCCCACAGGGAATGTTGAATAGCCCAACTTTGTGCCAATATTTTGTAAAACAGCCATTAGAAGTGGTACGTAAAAAATTTCCTAAATCTATAATTTATCATTATATGGATGACATTTTATTAGCTGATTCAAATGCAGATACTTTAGAAAGAATGTTTGAAAAAGTAAAGAAAATTTTGCCTTGCTGGGGATTACAAATTGCTTTAGAAAAGGTACAAAGAGGAGATTCTATTAATTATTTAGGATATAAAATAGAACTTCAAAAAATTAGACCTCAAAAAGTGCAAATTAGGAGAGATCGACTACAGACTCTTAATGACTTTCAAAGATTATTTGGAGACATTTCTCATCTAAGAACTATTGTTGGGGTAAAAAATGATGAACTGAATAATTTGTTTAAAACCTTAGAAGGTGATAAGGACTTAAATAGTCCAAGAGAATTATCACCTGAAGCTGAGAAAGAATTGGCCTTGGTAGAAAAGAAAGTACATGAAGGGCACGTAGATCGTATTGATCCAAAGCTGGATTGCATTTTGGTTATTTTACCTTCTAGGCATTCCCCAACAGGAATATTAATGCAAAGGGAAGATATTATATTGGAATGGATATTTTTACCAAATAAACCAAATAAAAAATTAAAAACTTATGTGGAAAAAATCTCTGACTTGATTTGGAAAGGAAAATTGAGACTTCGTCAATTAGCAGGAATAGACCCAGCAGAAATTGTCGTACCTTTAACTAAGGAGGACATTGAAAAATTATGGATAGAAAATGAAGCTTGGCAAAAAGCTTGTAGTAATTTTTTGGGAGAAATTAACAGCAAATATCCCAAAAGCAATAGAATTGATCTTATAAAGAGAGCTGATTGGATCTTGCCTCAAATTGTGAGGAAAAAACCCATATCTGGAGTTCGTACATTTTATACAGATGCCAACAAACAAGGAAAGGCAGGTTACAAATCAGAAAATTTAAGTAAAGTGGTTCAAAGTCCTTATAATTCAGTTCAAAAATCAGAATTGTATGCTATTCTGTTGGTATTAATGGATTTTTCAGAACCTCTCAATATAGTAACTGACTCTCAGTATGCTGAAAGAGTAGTATTACATATTGAGACTGCAGAATTTATCCACGATGCTTCAGAATTAACTTCATTATTTATTCAATTACAAGATACAATCAGAAAACGGAGTCATCCTTTATATATAACTCACATCCGATCCCATACTGGTCTGCCAGGCCCTCTAGCACAAGGCAATGATGAGATTGATAAATTATTGATAGGAAATGTGCTGGAGGCCTCAGAATTTCATAAAAAACATCATGTAAATAGTAAAGGTTTAAAAAAGGATTTTTCCATAACCTGGCAACAAGCCAAAGAAATAGTAAAGAAATGTCCTACTTGTTCCTTCTACAATCAAACACCATTACCAGCAGGATGTAACCCAAAGGGTACTCAGAGGAATGAAATCTGGCAGATGGACGTGTTTCACTTTGCAGAATTTGGAAAACTGAAATATGTACACCACACTATCGATACTTATTCAGGATTTCAATGGGCAACTGCTTTGAGTTCTGAAAAAGCTGATTCTGTAATCACTCATTTGTTAGAAGTTATGGCCATTATGGGTATACCTGCACAAATCAAAACTGATAATGCTCCATCATATGTCTCTGTTAAAATGAAACAGTTTTTTGCTTATTATAATATAAACCATGTTACAGGTATACCACATAATCCTACAGGTCAAGCAGTTATAGAAAGATCAAACAGAACTCTAAAGGATATGCTAAATAAACAAAAAGGAGTAACAAAAACCCCCAGAAATAGACTACATAATGCTCTATTAACTTTGAATTTTCTCAATGCCAATGAGAAAGGAACAACAGCTGCAGAGAGACATTGGATAATAGAAAAAACTACAGAATTAAATCAACCTATATACTTTAAGGATGTGCTGACCTCAGAATGGAAACCAGGGTATGTGTTACGTTGGGGACGAGGTTTTGCTTTTATTTCTACAGGAGAAGATAAGCTGTGGGTACCATCAAAATTGATAAAGGTTCGATTTGAACAAGAGAGACCTCTTAATTAGAGGAGGTGATAGTTCATCAACTATCGTAAACATCCAATTTAAACTAACTTACACCAGTAACACATGCCTTTTCATTTAATCAGATAACTTATCAAAAAGGAACATCCCCAAAAAACCTTGGGGAAAGGTTTTTGTTTTTGTCTTTTAGGAGAATGAAGGTTAACGAATTTGAAGAACACTGGACAAATGAGACAACTGAAGAAAAGGAACAAATCATCTATCCTAAGAAACAGAGTGAAATGGCGTATGGGTATGTTATCTAAAAAAATTTTATGTCTTCCTAAATGTTTGTTTCTGCTTTTCTTTAAAGATTTAACACTATTTAACTTCTAATAGTCCCAGTTCAATTAAAATTTAAAGCTCACTTTGGAGTTGGAGAATGGCTCTCTCCTTCTTTAAACTCAAGCATGTTGTTAAAAGGAAAATGCAAACTCCCTGTATCATGCCAGAGGAAAAGAGCCATCTTCTGCTATGGGACAGGAGAAAAGCCAAATTAATTAAGGGACTATTCTATTACGAATCTCAACTCTTTGATTCTATTCTGATTCTTTAAACTTTTCTTAAAGTATGAATTTTATATCAAAATTTACAAGATCAATATATATAGATATATATACATTTTAAACTTTGTTAAGATATAAATGGTCATATAGAGTACTAACTAATTCTAAAAAGTCGCATATATAGTCTTTGTGTTCGAGTCTCTTATCAGTTTTTTGCAGGAAATCACGGTTAGGCCTAACATCAACTGAAGTCTCCAGGAAGAAGATGGGGCCCCACAACAACAACAATTCCACGTGGACAATAATAACATCACTAAGCTGACAAACATCATCTACAGATCAGCTTTGAACTACAAAGTGCTCAGAGCAATTTTGAGAAGAGCTAGCTGAGATGATCCAGTCTCAAAGACTACTTGAATAAGGATTTGAGATAAACCCTGAATTTTGGCATTATACACAGACTGGATAACGAAGGATATATTTACCTTTCCTAGAATTTGACAATTAACCTAAAATTTTTCTTTCAGGATAAAGATACCTTCGCCCATACCCAGCAGGAAGCAATTTCAAGAATACGACGCCCACATTCCCAAAGAGGTGGTGTGGGGCGGTTGGTTTTTTTGGTCTTTTAATGGGTTTTGGGTCTGGGATAATTTTCATTGATTAGGGGGGTTGGTTACAAGTTGTTGTCAAGGGTTAGGAAAAAGGCTAAGCAAAGGAGATTAGATTTAAGGTTCTTATTAAAAAAAAAAAGAAAGAAAGAAAAGAAAAATGTAAATACTTTACATTGGATTGGATTGTTTTATATTTTATACAAATTATATATATTGAAATTGATATTGTTAGAAAATGTTATATATATTTTTCTAATTGTACCGTTCATCTAACAATGTAATGCAATTTTCTGATCCTTGAATGTTATTACCAACTATTAGGATATAAAGAAATGAAAGTTAGTAGTTAGATATTATAATAGAACTTGTAGTTATATTAGGTATGTTTTCAAGATTGAGTAGATATATTTTAGATAGACAGGTTATCTTCAAACCCTTCAGAGATCTACAGAATATGGCATTTAAAATGTTTTAATAACTTAGAAAATTTTTCTTTTTTGTTATGACTATGAGACATGTCGGCTCCTGGCAGTACCAATCTACTTCAGAGAAAATATGGGCATTGAAGAAACTGCATATGGAGTTAACTTTCATTGTGGCAAAAGTTAGCCACTGGACAACAAAGTATCCTCGAATCAACAGGACAAAATGGACAAACAGGACATAAAACAAAGGATTACTGATTCTTGCCAAAACAAGTGTGGTTATGGCTTTATCAAAAGGCATCTTCAGAGGCCAGGACAATATGGCACCATCCCTGAAGTGGCCTTCGCAATTCGAAAAAGGTACAGTGCCCTTTTCTTCGAAGGCAGCTGAACAGGCAGTGGGCCGATGGCCTCTGATGTGCAATGGAACAGCAGCTGAAACAGTTATTCTTGAAGAGTAACTAAGCTCACGCCTCTCAATAGTAGACTGGCATTTGATGGAGGGATATGGAGAAGAATGGGATGCTGAGATGAAGCCATATATACACAGCCAGGAAGAATGGACAGCTGAGTTGGAAAACCATCAGCAATTTCCAGAATTTGAAATCCTGAATCATGACATGACACTGGTGGAATTCAGGTGTTTCTGGTACATGGACTACTCTCACTCAATGTGAGGTTGAACTGTTGACCTTGTGTACATCCTGCTTCACAAATGAGTCTGTCGGATATGCTGGGCCTATAGGCTGAAGATGATGCCCCAGCACTTCGGAGAAACCTCAGGTGACTGTCCAGACAGCTGTCTGTTTCTGTCAACTCACAAATTTTTTGGAGGTTGCTTATGTGCACTTCCTGTTTTTATTTTTGTTAGCTAATATTATTTCCTTCTTGGGACTCTGAGGGAGTTGAAGATTAGTTAGTTATAGTTGAAGGTTAGTTAGTTATAGTTGAAGATTAATTAGGATACATTTTGGACTTACCAAAATAGGATAGATAATGAAATTATTTTCTCTGAATTTGTCAAATACAAATGGACTAGACATTGTTTAGGTATTTATTACTTGTATATATTGTATATAGTTATTGTCCTTTTGTATATAGTTTTTCTTATATTAGTTATAAGCTTTTTCTTTTTTTTCCTTTTTATTAAAATAGAAAAGGGGAAATATGGTGATATTTTATTTGTATTAAAATGTTATTTGTATGTTAATAAATAAAGTTGCCCGGGGGTCAGAGCTATTAGCAAGCCATAGGAAAGCAGGGCAGTGGTAGCGTATGCTTGTAATTCCAGCACTTAGTAGGCAGAGCTGGGTAAGTCTCTGTGTGTTCAGGGATACAGCCATTATTGGATACACATGCCTTTAATCTTAATACCAATCATGGAAAACCTGGAGGCCTATACAGACAGGCTGTGAGGAGGCGGTCATGTGGTTGGGTTTACAACCAATGAGAAGGCAGGACAGGAACTCTATATAAAGACTTTAACACAGGGGTAGCTCTGGTTCGGAGAGGTAGGACCACTGCAGGAGGAAGGGTAAGGTTTTGGCTCTTGGCTCTGACCTCTTGGCTTTCTTCTTTGCATTGGTTCTGTGTTTATTGTTTGATGGGAAGGTTGGATACATCTACATTATGGCAAGAAATTTTACAGCCTGGCAGGAATTCTAAGCAGAGACAGAGAGAGAGAAGAAGGGCAGAGTTGGGAGAGATGCCAGCTACCACTGAAGGAGCAACAAGATACCAGCAGACCAGTAATGCCATGGCCACATGGCAACATATAGATTAATAGGAATGGGTTAATTTATGATGGAAGAGCTAGCTAACAAGAAGATGAAGCCATAGGCCATACAGTTTGTAATTAATATAAGCCTCTGAGTGATTATTTTATAAGCGGCTGTGGGACCTCAGGGCCGGGTGGGACCAGAGAAACTTCCACTACAGTCATATTTAATAGGAGAATTTTTCCCTGTTAAAAGTCCTCTTTTGAGCCAGGCGGTGGTGGCGCATGCCTTTAATCCCAGCACTCGGGAGGCAGAGGCAGGCGGATCTCTGTGAGTTCGAGGCCAGCCTGGGCTACCAAGTGAGTTCCAGGAAAGGCGCAAAACTACAGAGAAACCCTGTCTCGAAAAAAAAAAAAAAAAAAAAAAAAAAACAAAAAAAAAAAGTCCTCTTTTGGGGACTGGGTAGATGCCTCAGAGGTTAAGAGCACTGGCTGCTCTTCCAGAGGTCCTGAGTTCAATTCCTGACAACCACATGGTGGCTCACAGCCACCTAGAGTCAGATTTAATGCCCTCTTCTGGCATAAAGGCATACATGCAGATAGAGCACTCATATACACAAAATAAATCTTTTTAAAATAAATCTTTAAAAAGTCTTCTTGGCACATGTAGTGGTGCTCTTGGGAGGTTGAGGTAAGACTATCAGGAATTCAGCACCCACACTGGATGCTTAGGGTGTCTGAGGCCAGCCTGGACTACATAAGACTCTCTCTGAAAATAAATAAATGAACAAACAAACAAAATAATAAATAAAAGTCTTTTTTTCCCATATAGAAATACAGCTGGGTGGTAGTGGTGCACATCTGTAGATGTAATGGTCTTAATAAATAAGAAACACAGAGCCAAATGCAAAGTTAAAAGCCCAAGAGGTCGGAGCAGTAGCTAAGAGCAGAGACTTAAAACCGCCTTTCTTACCCTTCACTGCCACTGTCGTCCTTCCCCTCAGAAAGAGACCTACTTCCTCTGTATCTGTCTTTTTATTGACTTTCTGTTCTGCCTTCTCATTGGTTGTAAACCCAACCACATGACCTCCTCATCACTGCCTGTCTATACAGACCTCTAGGTCTCTATGGTTGGTATTGAGATTAAAGGCGTGTATCTCCATGCTGGCTGTATCCTTGAACACACAGAGATCTGTCTGTCATGTGATCGGGATTAAAGGCGTGTGCTACCACTGTCCAGCTTCTGCTATGCTTGCTATTAGCTCTGACCCCCAGGCAACTTTATTTATTAACACACAAATAAAATCACATTTCAGCACAAATAAAATATCACCATACACATCTTTAATCCCAGCACTCAAAAGGCAGAGGCAGGCAGATCTCTGAGTTTGAGGCTAGCCTGGTCTACACAGTGAGTTCTAGGACAGTCATGATTGTTTCACAGAGAAACCCTGTCTGAAAAAAAATTGCATTAAGGGGCTGGAGAGATGGTTTGGTGGTTAAGAGCACTGACTGTTCTTCCAGAGGAACTGGGTTCAATTCCCAGCACCCACATGGCTGCTTACAACTGTCTGTAACTCCAGGATCTGACACCCTCACCAGACATGCATGCAGGCGAAACACCAATGCACATAAAATAAAAATAAAAATAAATAAAAAATAAATGCATCAAAGACTAAAAAAGCATTTTCTTTTTTGGTTTTTCAAGACAGGGTTTCTCTGTGTAATAAATAGCCCTGGCTGTCCTGTAATTCATTCTGTAGACCAGGCTGGTCTCAAACTCAGAGATCCACCTGCCTCTGCCTCCTGAGTGCTGGGATTAAAGGCATGCACCATCATTACCCAACAAAAAAGCATATTTAATGTTATATTTATTTATTGAATTTTTTTTTTTTTTTTTTTTTTTTTTTTTTTTTTTTTTTTTTTTTGGTTTTTCGAGACAGGGTTTCTCTGTGTAGCTTTGCACCTTTCCTGGATCTTGCGCCGTAGACCAGGCTGGCCTCGAACTCACAGAGATCCGCCTGGCTCTGCCTCCCGAGTGCTGGGATTACAGGCGTGCGCCACCACCGCCCGGCTATTTATTGAATTTTTAAATTTTATGTGTGGGGGTGTTTTGCCTGCATGTATGTATGTGCATCATATACATGCCTGGTACCTGCAGAGGCCAGAAGAGGTCATCAGATCTCCTGGAACATGGTCCTGAACCACCATGTGGGTGCTGGAAATTGAACCTGGATCCTTTGGAAAATCAACAGATATTCTTAACCACTGAGCCATCTCTCTAGCCCCTATTTATTTACTTACTTGTTTCTTTGTGGTGTGTGTGTGTGTGTGTGTGTGTGTGTGTGTGTGTGTGTGTGTGTGTAAAACCTCATCGGGCTTGGCAGCAAATGCTTTTATGCACTGAGTCATCTCTCCAGCCTAAGTTGAGCCATTTGAACTGAAATGTTGGAGGAAGCTCAGCCTCGGCTGCCCCCTGAAGGCTAATGACTGTACCTCCTCCCTTTCTAGTTTCTTTCCTCAGCAAAAACATCCATGTGTAAACTACTCTACCACTGGATTATCCTCACACCACCCCCAGCTGTGCTCTACAGCAGGATTTTTACTCAGGGTTGGTTTTGTTTGTTTTGACCCAGTGCCTCCATAGCTAGCCCTGCTGGTCTGGAGCTCACTATGTACACCAGGCTGGGCTCCAAACAGCTTTTCATATCGGTTGCCAGAATACACTTGAAGGACTTCCTCACAACGGTGTTGTACATTCTTGTGAATGACTTCCACACAATAGTGCTAATGTGGGATGTCTTTCTGTATGCTGTGAATATGTGCTGCTCCCCTTGGTTAATAAATAAAGCTGCTTTGGCCTAGGGCAAGGCAGGATAAGAGCCAGGTGGGAAATTCAAGCAGAAATACAGGGAGAAAAAGGGCAGAGTCAGGGCAGATGCCATCCAGCCACCCAAAGAGCAAGATGCCAGCAGACCAGTAACACCACAGCCATGGGACAAAATATAGATGAGTAGAAATGGGTTAATTTAAGTTGTAAGAGCTAGTTAGTAACAAGCCTGAGCAATAGGTAAACAGTTGTAATTAATATTAAGCTTCTGAGTGATTTTTTTACAAGCAGCCGCGGGACAGGGTGGGATAAAGAAAAGTCTCTGTTAACAAATGGTACCCAATGTGCTGCCCGCGCATCCGCATAAAACCTGAGAAAACTTTAAAAAGGTTCTAATGTACAGAAGCGGAGCCACACTAGGCTTCCTAGTCTCTCATGCCAGCCTTGGTGCTTGAGAAATGGAGCTGGCTGCCGCCATGAGCCAAGCCATGTGGCGGCTTCTTCGGTCTTTCACGAGGGCTGCAATACAGAGAGGCTTCTCCCAGCTGCTGCCTGCTGGCTTAAGCTATCAGCACAAGCTCTGGCAATGCACTGAGGGGAGGGTTAAAGTTTTTGCTCATATAGACAAAGGGTTAAGAAACATCAGCCGGGCGGTGGTGGCGCAAGCCTTTAATCCCAGCACTCGGGAGGCAGAGCCAGGTGGATCTCTGTGAGTTCGAGGCCAGCCTGGTCTACCAAGTGAGTTCCAGGAAAGGCGCAAAACTACACAGAGAAACCCTGTCTCGAAAAACCAAAAAAAAAAAAAGAAACATGGTAAAAAACAGATTCAGACACAAAGGCCTCTAAATGTGTCATGGTACGTTTAAAAGATGTGCTTAGGCTTGAGAAAGAAGAGAAAAATACATACAGGCTTAAATTAAAATAAAGAATTAAAATAATAAAATAAAATCTTTAGGGGAAAAAATAATAAAAGAAAATGAGCTCCATGAGGATGGAAAATGCACAGAAAATCTGGATTATGTATACTATTATGCTGTCATTGGGATTTTTAGTTGCTATGAGACATTTGATTGTAGAGGCTGCTAGATTAAACCAACCTATATATTTTGGAAATATCTTTTTTTTTCTTTTTTGATATTTTGGAAATATCTTGATTCCAAGGTCAAAGTCAGAAGATATGTTACTTTGGAAAGGAGGTTCTGTTTTCTTTATAGAGGAAACGAGAGACTGTGGATTCATTTCGAGTTAAGGAAAATCAGACTTGATCCCCTGAAAGGTCTCCGACGGGAATGATGGCCCAGGTGATCCAACATCCACAACAGCTTCAAGGCTACTAGATGAGATGGACCAACCACACAAAATACTCCAGTCAGGACTTGACCATAATTCTAAATTTTCTCAGCACCCCAGATCAGCAGGAAGTAGTCTAGAAAACTATGCCCACATTCCCAAAAATAGATTATTGATATTTGTCTTTGCTTAGGGGGTTGGTTACAAATTGTTATTGGTCATAACCAATTTCTTTCTAAAAGAAGAAAGGGGGATATGATATAGAAATGTATGATATAAAAATGATAGGATAAAAGGGTACATTACTGGATCTACTTTAATCCAAAAAACAACTATTAATCTTACATATTTTACATTAGTATGAATTTTGGTTTATTGATACAAATTTAAAGTCAATTTTGTTATACTTTGTATATTTCTACCCTTGTTTAAGATATTATGTTTATGCAACTCATTTAAAAATGTAATGTGAGCCGGGCGGTGGTGGCGCACGCCTTTAATCCCAGCACTCGGGAGGCAGAGCCAGGCGGATCTCTGTGAGTTTGAGGCCAGCCTGGGCTATCAAGTGAGTTCCGAATAGGCGCAAAGCTACGCAGAGAAACCCTGTCTCGAAAAACCAAAAAAAAAAAAAAAATGTAATGTGTAATTAAGAAATACAGATTAATAGTCATCTATAATAGTCAAACTTATAGTCATGTTGGGTTTTCTAGGTATACAGAGATATATTTCAGATAGATAGGTAATTTTCAAACACTTTAAAGAGCTACATAATATGGCATTTAAAATGTTTTAATAACTTGGACTTTTCATGACAATGAGACATATCTGCTCCTGGCAGCACCAATTTACTTCCTAAAAGGATGATGGGCATCAAAGAAACTCCATAGGAATTTGCTTTCATTATGTCAAGATTAGTCATTTGGGAAAAAACTGTTTTTGCCTTGAATGCTTGACTATATGCTGTATAAACTAGACATGCAGGACCCATAGGAAAGTGACTGCTGAACTTTACCAAAACAAGGTGGGACACTCCTTTAGGGTTCCTGCTTCACAGAAAAGTCTGCCAGATACTCTAGTCCTATAGGCTAAAGTTGGATGCCCCAACGTTGCAGAGAAACATTGGATAACTGTCCAGGAAGCCACCTGTTTCTGTCATTTCTTGCATTTTTTAGAAGTTCCTTACAATGCACTTCCTGTTTACTCATATAATATTATATCCTTCTGAGGTCTTTGATAGAGTTAAAGACTGGACAGTTATTATAGCTTTCCTTAGTTATGATAAAAGATAAATTAGATATGAAACTTTAGACTCACAAAGATAGGACAGATGATAGAGTATTTTCTTTATCTTTGCCAAATACAAATAGACTAGATATTGTAACTGTAATTCGTGCTTGATAATTGTATTGTTATGTATAATTTTACTATATTAAAGTTAAAACCCTCTTTTTGATTAAACAGAAAAGGGGGAATGATGTGGGATATCTTTCTGTATGCTGTGAATATGTGTTGCTCCCTTTAGTTAATAAATAAAACTGCTTTGGCCTATGGCAAGGCAGGATAAGAGCCAGGTAGGAAATCCAAGCAGAGATACAGGGAGAAAAAGGGCAGAGTCAGGGCAGACTCCATCCAGATACCCAAAGAGCAAGATGCCGGCAGACCGGTAATGCCACAGTCATGTGGCAAAATACAGATGAGTAGAAATGGGTTCATCTAAGTTGTAAGAGCTAGTTAGTAACAAGCCTGAGCAATAGGCCAAACAGTTTGTAATTAATATTAAGCTTCGGAGTGATTATTTACAAACAGCCTCAGGACAAAGCAAGACAGAGAAAAGCCTCCATTTACACAGTTCTGTACATTCTTGTGAATGACTTCCACACAGCAATGCTGTACATTCTCATTTGCTTTGAGAGTAAAAGCAAAGCTGCTCGGCATCCAGAAAACTATTTAGGTTAGTTTAGTTCAATTTAGGTGTGTGAGTGTTTTGTATGCTTATATATGTGTGTACCTTGATCATACATTGAGGCCGGAAGAAAGCATTGGATCCCCTGGAACTGGAGTCACAAACAGTTGTGAGCCTCTATGTGTGTGCTGGGACTTGAGCCTGACTTCTCTTTAAGAGCAGCTGGTGCTCTTAACTACTTATCTAGGGCTCTGTGGCTGGAAAATTTAAAAGGATAATCTACTTACATAGACATCAGACACACACACATAAATACAAACTTACAATCTTTAAAAAAACATTGGACCACTGAATTAGTTACTTGTCTCATTGCTGCAACAAAGTATCTGATAAAAGCAATATAAGGAAGGGAGGAAGTAATTTGGCTTACACCGCACAAAACAAAACAAAAAGCAAGCAAGCAGCTGAAGACACAGCTGGGTCAGTTGTTACAGAGATGTCTTCTCTGACAGTTCTCATTGTTCCCGCTGAACCGGAACCAGAAATGAGGTATGAAAATCCAGCTAGTGAACGCTATTTTCAGCACCCATGGCTCATTAAACACTAGGTGGTCTCTGGAAACAAGGATCAGAATAACTGGCCAAGTAAGCAGCAGTCAAGAAAAGCTCACCAACACAGTCAAAAGGAGCCTAGAAAGTGTCCCAAAGAAGCTGGGCATGTTGGTGCATGCTTACACAATCCCCACACTTAGAAGTTAGAGATGGGGTACTAGGGGTTCACAGTTGTCCTCATATTGAGATTGAGACCAGCCTAGTCTCCATGAGACCTTGTCTCAAAAACCCTGAATCTAAAAATTAAAAACAAAAAAGAAATCACTGGCAGTGGATGAGGAAACTCAACATTGCAAGACTTCTACTCAGGTGTCGTCAGAAGCTTGACTTACACTGCAGAAAACCAGTTCAAGCTAAGTCAGTATGAAACAAAGAGTTTATTAAGCGAAGAGTGAGAATCCGCAGAGCAGAGAGTAGGAATAAAGAGAAGTACACATGTGAATGCCGAAGCAGTAACCACAGGAGCCGGGCATGGGCATGGCCACGTGGGCCTGTAACCCAAAAGATGGAGGATAGAGATAGCCAGATCCAAACGCTCCCTGGCCAGCCAGCCTAGCCAAAATGGTGAGCTTCCCATTCAGCGAGAGACCCTGTGTCAAGGCAACAAGGCAGAAAGAGAGAAGGAAGACATTCAATATCCTGTTGTGGAGTAATGTGGAGGAGTCTGTTGGAGGACCAGCTCTGACTTAGTGAAGGGTTCTTGGGTGGAGGAGAGAGGAATGAGGAAATACTAGGTAGAAAGACAGACCTAGACACAGGACAATTTCGGGATGGCCCTGGGTCAATACCCAGCCATCCTCGTTTATTCAAAAGGGTTTTTTTAAACAATGCCAAGGGGAGAGGCAAAAGACCTCCCCCTTACAAGATCAAAGCACAACATACAGCCAAGTGTAGACCCTTCAAAATGCCTGGTAAACACGCCCATGGTCAAAGCATCCTGTTATGCAGCCCTGCTGGATAAAGCAAGCTCAGACTCTCTGAGCTTGGCCTTAACAGAGAGCCTCTATCGGCTCCCAAAGAGTAATCTTTTTGTACACTGTGAAGATGTGTTACTCTGACTGGTTTAATGGAAAGCTGAACAGCCAATAGCTAGGTGGGATTTTCAGGGCAGAGAGGACTCTGGGAAGAAGCCAGAGATGCCAGGGAATGCAGAGCAAGCTGCATGGCCACTACAAAGTAAAGGTAACCAAGCCACATAAAAGAATGTAGATTAAAAGATATGGGTTGGCCAGGCATGGTGGCACACACCTTTAATCCTAGTGCTTGGGAGGCAGAAGCAGGCAGGCCGATCTCTGTGAGTTCAAGGCCAGCCTGGGCTACAGAGTGAGTTCCAGGAAAGGCACCAAAGCTACACAAAGAACCCCTGTCTAGAAAAACCAAATAAAAAAAAGTGGTTGTTAATTTAAGTTATAAGAGCTAGTTAGAAACAAGCCTAAGCTATCGGCCAAGCTTTCATAATTAGCAATAAGTCTCCATGTGTTTATTGGGGAGCTGATGGTCCCAGTGAAAAGTCTGACTGCAATGTCCTGCTTTGGTCTCTTGCATGTGCCTGCTCAGTATATGCACTATATGGACAGACAGACAAACAGATACACACATACATAAACACACAGTTAAAATATATATATATATACATATATATGTATATAAATAATATATATATGTATATAAAAACAATAGTAGTGGTATTTAGGTTATATTCTTCAAAGAATATAATCTAGATATTTAAAGATCAAAGAATTCTTACTATACAGAGGACATGGCTGGTTAGCTGTTTAGTTTACTTGTTTGTTTTTTTCTAGTTAGCTGCTTTAATAGCACTGTTTGTGATACTTCTAAGAAAAGAGAGTAGGCCGGGCGGTGGTGGCGCACGCCTTTAATCCCAGCACTTGGGAGGCAGAGGCAGGCGGATCTCTGTGAGTTCGAGGCCAGCCTGGGCTACCAAGTGAGTTCCAGGAAAGGCTCAAAGCTACTCAGAGAAACCCTGTCTCGAAAAACCAAAAAAAAAAAAAAAAAAAAGAAAAGAAAAAAGAAAAGAGAGTATTATTCCTAGGAACTTGTGAGATTTGATCAATTGTGTCAAAATTCTTGACTCTTGGCCAATGAGAAATATAAACTAGATCCAAGGGTGTGAGGGGCTTTTCCTTTTTCTTGTCTCCTTGATTTTCCCTATCTTCCTATCTTGCCTCATGCTTAGCTCAATGGAACACTTTCGTTTGATGAAATGAAGTGTCGCCTGGGTTAAGAATGTTAAGTGGCCCTGGTTACCGCATGGAAAGGTCATAAGCCATGACAAAACCCAGTCATGGGTTTTATCAGAGCTTTATTAGGAGCGGGGGGTCAAAAGAACCAGGCCTGGGGGAGACACATGTGCAGAGAGCAGAGAGAGACAGAGAAGAGACAGTGGGGGGAAAGAGAGAACAGAGAAGGGAGGAGGGGGGTCTGTATCCAGCTTTTTAAGGGTTCCCGCGAACATGTGCAGGCAGGCTTATGAGCTACAACACGCATGTGCTGATTACGTGCCCATGCCGCACGCTCGAAATCATCAGCGCACAATGATGATGTAAGACATCAGCTCCTGAACTGCGCATGTGTGGTCATGCAGCTGGGTGGGGGCAGAATTCCAACAGCCTGATCCTTGGATTGCAAACAAAAGCCAATTAATGTTTTTGAACTAAACTCATAGTTTTTACTTCTGATAGGGTGGGGCAGCAGACCCCTACTATGGGATCTGAATTTGCACTAAGAGGACAAGGCTGACTCTCTTGGAGAGCTTGCAGTCTCTGTGGCGGTTCAAGAGGGAACGGAGAAAGACTCAGTGAAATGGGAGGTTTATGCCACTTTTCTTATGCCTCCCGTTTCCTTCTTTACCCTACCCATTCTGTCTTCCACTTTATCAAAACCCAGAGAGCATTTTCCTTCACACTTGCAAATAAAAATACTCCTCACAGAATAGCAGCCAAACTCCTAGCCCTGACTTCCCGGCCGGCACGAGTTGCCTCTGCTGCTGAGACATCACCACCTGATGGCTTCCCTTGCAGACTGCCCAGCATGCCACCCTCCTTGCTCTTCCAGATTCACGCACTCACCACCCAGGGCTTTGATGCTTCCATCTGGATCAGCATTCACCCCAATACGTACTTTTCCTTACATCGGTCTAACCAGTTGCTCTCTGAGCAGAGATGCCTCCCAGCTCTACACTTCGCTTCCCCAGCTGCCTCCATAATCTCACTCCCCGTTATTTCATAACTTCATAGCTTTGACATATTTTATAGTAACATCAGTTTGTCCAGTTCCTCTCATTGGAAGAAAAGGTCTTTGGGCTAGGCTGTTGGCTCTCTTGCTACCTCTGACAAACAGAGCCTCCAACGTAATGATTAGCATAGGTTGAGTCTCTTTACCAAGGGGACAGAGGAAAAGGAGAAATGTCATTCCTCTGCAGTAGCAGAAAGCTTTGGAAGGCATGGGCTATTCATTGCCTGTAGAGTAGGGATGGGGTGAGGTTTGCACGCATCCTTTGAAATTAGTGGGCAAGTGGGCTCTGGCTGGAACATGGTTTAGGGGGAAGCAGACCAATGGAAGCTGCTGAGCTAGCAGCCTAGAATTCTTTTGCTTTCGCTGACTTCTGATGCCTCAGTCACCGCATTGGGTGAAATCCTGGACTTTGAGATATGTCCCACCAGAGGAATCTTTTACACTTACGAAAAAAGGATGTACTGTAGAGGACCTCCGGACCAGGTTGTGGGGGGCGGGGATGGCAATCTAGACTCTGCATATGAAAGGTAAGGGTGATAGATTGAAACTGTGACAAGTTAGGTACACTTCTGTCCCAAAAGTTCTGGGTATGTCATGTAAGAAATGCAAGAACATTCTCTCGGGGCTTGATTTCGGATGGTATAATGTGTCCCTAATAAAAAAAAAAGAGAGCTAGATGGCCATGAAAGGAAAGAGGCTGGGGGAGTGCTTGGGAGAGATGCCGGAGTAAAGGAAAGAGGAGTCAAAAGGGTTATGTCATGCTGGTCGGTGGTGGCATACACCTTTAATCCCAGCACCCAGGAGGCAGAGCCAGGTGGATCTCTGTGAGTTCGAGGCCAGCCTTGTCTACAGAGCGAGATCCAGGACAGTCACCAAAGCTACACAGAGAAACCCCGTCTAGAAAAACCAAAAAAAGAAAAGAAAAAAGAAAAGAAAAGAAAAAGGTTATGTCAAGGGAAAAGGAAAGACTATAAAGAAAACCTCAGAGTAGGAAATGTGGGAAACGTCAAGACATAGGGAAAAAGCAGAGCGTGGACAAAACAAAACGATGGGAATGGAGCCAGTGTTCTGTCGCCAGTGTTTGTCTTGAACCTTGAGAAACAGGATGGAGGGAGAGCTGAAACTGTGGCTGTCTGGCCCTCTTCCTGGGCTCTGTCCCCCGCAGTCCTGCCCTATTGCTGGCTCCTCAGGGCAGGGCACCACCCTTGCTATCTGGGATGAGTTTCCAGTCCCAGATGGCGAGCCTTCGAGGAAAGGGGTGGATGATCTGAATGTCTGGCTGTGGGGTCGTTAAGGACTGATACTGCTTATTCTAGCCCCTCCCTAGGCTCCATTTTCTCTCCTGGGGAGGTCCTGATGACTCAGAGGGATCGAAGGGCTAGTCTAACAGGGTCAAGTGCTAAGGGTCAGTTCTAGGGACTTTAGATCAAAAGGAAATCAGTCCTGGGAGGAAAGGACCGAAAGAGAGAAGAAATCTACAGTATCGCTTCTGGGGGTGTCTCAGACTTAAGGAGAGGGGCAATTCACTCCAGTGGTCGACAGCCACAGTACCTAGAGGTCCTGAGATTCCAAAGTCCAGAACTACTCACAAAGGAGGACTTGTATATCCTCAGGTTCCCGTATGCCCATTGGATTGGCTGTTTCTGGAAGAAGAGATGGGGAACCCACAGATGTAGTGCCTCCCTGGAGCCCCGAGTTACCCTTCTCAGAGAGAAAGGACTTGAGAAGGGTCTGGGCTGAGGATGGACAGATGTAGGCATAAAGCCCTGACACCCAGACACAGCAAAATATTAATCACAGCAGACTTTGTGATATAGGTGTTCACTACATAATTTTTAAACTTTATGATTAGCTTTTTCATAATAAAATGTCAACAAATAGAGAAAAATTGTCAGGCAAATATTTGGCACAGCTCAGTGTTGAAAATGGTTTTGTAATCTGGGAGAAGATACATTACAAAGCCGGGCGGTGGTGGCACACGCCTTTAATCCCGGCACCCAGGAGGCAGAGCCAGGCAGATCTCTGTGAGTTCGAGGCCAGCCTTGTCTACAGAGCAAGATCCAGGACAGGCACCAAAACTACACAGAGAAACCCTGTCTCGAAAAACCAAAAAAAAAAAAAAAAAAAAAAAAAAAAAAAAAAAGATACATTACAAATGACTGGAGAGAGCACCATTTACCCAACAGAAGGCAGGTCTCAAGCAAGAATACCTGAATACCTACAGGTCATTTAGGATAGGGAGAACCTTCCTTCAGGCCTCTTGGATTACATTCTCATTTGCTTGTTTGTGTTTTCAGACAGGGTCTCATACTGTAGCCCAGACTGGCCTTGAAGTCATGATCTTCATGCCTCAGGACACAGGGGCCGCCATGTCTGGATTAATTGCACTCTTTGGACACTAGCTGCTTTTCCCACCCTTCAGTTGGACTTTAAACAAATTCATTCTGTCTCTTCACAAATCCACACTTGGTCTAGAGTGGACCCCACCTTGCCACCTGTAACCCTTGTGGGAGAGGCAGGATAAGATGTTCCAGACCCTGCTTGACACCTGATCCTAAGAGGTTGGTCATGTTTACTCAGCAGGTGAGGTTCTCATGATAAAGAACAGTGGGAGGGCTAGAACCTGGTATAAAAGGTCTGGGAATTTCTAGAAGATTTGCACCTGAAACTGCTAAGGGAAAGGTGAGTTGGGGGGAATATTCAAGTCCAATCTAGAAAAGACAATGCCTGGATTATAGCAGGGGAAACCTGGGCAGCAGCTCCCAGATGGAAGCTATTTGGGGGTGCAAAGATGGCTGCTTTTGGCTAAGGGGGGTGGATATGGACAGGTTTAGTTGGTGGAGACAGGTTATGACATACAGACAAGTTGCCTGGGACCTGATGTCTGAGCTCGGGCAGGCTCCCCCTAAAACCTTTCAGCCTCTCGGCTCCACAGGAGCTACTTGGACATTGGTGTTGGTACCCTGTCTTTTCTTGTCTCCTTGGCTCCTGAGGTGATGTAGAGGCACCTCTACAATGTTCTTTGCCTTGATTTAAGAGTAGGGTGATGCTAGAGTTTTAGCTGTGCCTCAGATAGCTCATAAACCATCTGATTTCGGGTGGGGTTTGCTCTGAATCTTGGGTCGGTCAACTCAAACGTCTCAGTGCTTTGGGGGTGGCCTTTATTTCCTCTTCAGAAAACTCTGTCACGCTTTGTGCCTGGATGGAGGGAAGCTTGACTCAGCTGAACACAGACAAAAAGTTAGGATTATCTTTGGGATTAGGAGAGAAGGGTTAGTTACCATCAGAACAGGGAGAACCAGAGGGATTAGGGCCTAGAAAATAGATCTGAAAGAAACAGGACTATTCGTGGGCAGTTTTCTGGGCAGTTTTCTCTAGGCTTGGGGTAGGTCTCTTAGATCTGAATTGAAACATCAAAAAAACATGGGTCTATATTCCAGGCCAGAGATGCCTGGGTAAATGAAGTCCAGAGAGAAATGCATGAGTCCCCCCCCTTTGCTCCCTCTTCCCACTGCAGCCTCAGAATGTTGGCCATCATTCTCTTAGCCCTTCTTTGTGCCTCGGCCTCTGGCAATGACAGTAAGTGAAATGCCACAGATCTGGTAATGGGATCCTGGGAAAGCAGCCCCTGGACCGCTGCTGCTGGTCGGGGGCTGTCGGACACCGGTTCCGGGTGGTGGGAGGAAGGAGGGTAGCGTCGAGCAGCTGTGCTCCCAGAGCATCTGCCCCACAGGCCTTTCTTCCCCTCTAGTTCAGTCCAGGTCCTCCTCTTACAGTGGGGAATACGGAGGTAAAGGAGGAAAGCGATTCTCTCATTCTGGCAACCAGCTGGACGGTCCCATCACTGCCATCCGTGTCCGAGCCAATTCACTTTACATAGTGGGGTGAGATTCTTCATGTTTCTGTGGTTTGGGGACTGTCTAGGATCTTACTAGGTTGGGAAATTCTCATTCACTTTGGATCACACTGTTTAAATCGGTAAGTCACAGTAAAATGTTGGAGGTTTGTCTCTTCCCTGTCTGGCCTGGGACACTTTCCAGTGTTTGAAAATCCTCAGGCTTCTTTGAAGTGTGTGTTGGGGGTGAGCTCAGACTCTGGCTGTCTGAGTGACTCTGAGAAACTTACTTTCATTCCACAAACTGATTTGCCAGCAAAACGAGAAGTTGAGATTCTCTGCATGGGCTCCTAGGGCTCACATCGTCTTTGTATCTTGTGGAACTTGTCTCCAGTTTAAACTGAACTTGGGTGGTCCGCTGAGCCGTCTCACCCATCCAGTCTTGAATTGTGATAACCGTGTTCAACGGGTTACTTCTTCCTTCTCACCCTGCCCCAGTCTCCAGGTGCGTTACGGCACAGAGTGGAGTGACTACGTGGGTGGCACACGGGGAGACCTGGAGGAGATCTTTCTGCACCCCGGGGAGTCCGTGATCCAGGTGTCTGGCAAGTACCGGTACTACGTGAAGAAGCTGGTCTTCGTGACAGACAAAGGCCGCCAGCTGCCTTTCGGAAAAGACTCAGGCACGAGTTTCAACGCCGTTCCCCTGCACCCCAACACCGTCCTCCGTTTCATTAGTGGCCGGTCTGGCTCTGTCATTGATTCCATCAGCTTCCACTGGGATGTCTACCCTAGCCAATGCAACACCTGCTGAAAACCACCTTTCTCTCTGGTGGGGGGGCTGGTGGGCGTGAGAACTCCCTCATCACCCAGCCCCGTGCAAACGTGCAGATAGCTTAATAAAAGAATATGGCTAAAGAAAGTGTTTGTCCACATCCTAGTTCTAAGAGAAATGTGTCCACATCCTAGTTCTAAGAGAAATGTGTGAATCTTATTTCTGGCTTTTTTAAAAAATTTAAATTAGGGGTTGGGGATTTAGCTCAGTGGTAGAGCACTTGCCTAGCAAGCGCAAGGCCCTGGCTTCAGTCCTTAGCTCCAAAAAAAAAAAAAAAAAAAAAAAATTTAAATTAAATTTTTTTTTGAGACAGGATCCCTCTACATAGCCCTGGCTGTCCTGGAACTCACTATGTAGACCAGGCTGAACTCACAGAGATAGGCCTGCCTCTGCCTCTAGAGTGCTGGGATTAAAGGGGTGTGCCACATGCCTAGCTATATCTGGCTACTGTTGAACATTAATCTGAGGAAATGAGAGAGTTGGGAAGAGAAGTGTTGGGGGCTTTTCTTTATATGTTATCAAAAAGAGACAAAATTCTGCCTGAACCAACTCTTTCCAAGGATAGCCCCTGAGAATGTTTCCTAATAGGAACTCAGAGGCCAGGGTAAGGCTCAGTTATACCAACTTGCCAAAACTCACTCTCCAGCTCTCTCTACTCCTTGCCTTGGAAAAGTGCTTCCCTGCCCCCAAACGTCACCTTACTCTACTGACATTAAGCCACTTGCTGTTCGTGGTGGGAACATTATCCTTTCTTCTTTCCAGAATCCACCTAACTTCTAAAGTTTGGCCTAAGGACTTGACTCTGTTGCCCTAGTCCAGCTCCTCTTAATTTTACTCCCAAGCCTGGGTGTTCCTAACTTAGCTCTCTCAAAATTGAGGCTCTTTCCTCAGGAAGCTAACACATTCCCAGTAATGTGAACTCTATCAACACTGTGTTCAAAAAAGAAAAACCCCTGGGCTGCCATGGTAGTGCACAGATTTAATTGCAGCACTTGGGAGGCAGAGGAGGTGGATCTCTGTGAGTTCCAGGCCAGCCTGGTCTACACAGAGACTTCCTGGACATAAGGGCTACAGAAAGAGACCCTGTCTCAAAAACTCAAAAACAGAAGAGGCAATCCTAAGTGAGCCATGGTGATGCACACCTGTAATCCAGAACTTGAAAGACTAGGCTAGCCTGGTCTACATAGTTCAAGACCAGCCAAGTCTACATAGTAAGACCCTAAGTAAGAGGCTTAAGGAGGCAAAAAGATTGCCACAAATTTAAGGCCAGCCTGGAGGACATAATTAATTCCAAGTTAGTCTTGGATACAGTGAGATACTGTCCCAGAAACCTAAACACATGAATAAATAGATAGTGGGCAAGTCCAAGAGGGGAGGTTTTCACTGTGTGCAGCCATAAGGGGTTGGTGAGAATTCGGGTCACTAGATAGAGTCAGCAAAGTTATAAAGTCACTTTGACAATAATTCTTAGGATCCCAGTTCCAAGTGCTACAACACCAACAATTTTAGTGGGTAGCAGTAGGGAGTTACTGAAGTCTGGATTCCAGATGTGTGCCACCAGACTGCATTTATATGATACCATGGCTTCATGCATGCTGGGTGAACACTCTATCAAAAAGCCATAGCCCCAAATGTTCTTTCAAACAATTACATGGAGGAGATTATGCCATCGTCTTTTTGTTTATATGTAAATCACAGAGCATGAAATCCATCCCTTTAAAGTATGCAATGGGGGTAGGGATGTAGTCTATGGTGTGTGCATGTAAGTACATGTAATGATATGTAATGAATATGTACATGTGTGTGATGAGTATGTGTGCTCATGGGTGTGGAGGCCAGATGTTGATGTCACATATCTTCTGTTGTTCTCCATTCTTTCGTGTGTGTGTGTGTGTGTGTGTGTGTGTGTGTGTGTGTGTGTGTATGTGTATCGTGTATGTACAGGTACACACACCTGAGCACATGTGTGCATGGGGAGATCAGAGCCATCATTTTGTCCTCCACTGTCACACTCCACTTTAATTGCTTTGAGACAGGGTCTCTCACTGGGCTTGAAGCTCACTCTTTTGGCTAAGCTGGCTGCCCAGAGACCTTCCAGAATCCAGCTGTCTCTGTTCCCAATGCTGGAGTTGAGACATTCGAATGCCATGCCTGGCTTTATGGAGATTCACTTCCAGTCCTCTTGCTTTCACAGCCAGTGTTCTTAACCACTGAACCATCCTTCCAGTCCCACACGTTAGATTTCTGCAAAAAACATGAATTTCAAGAATTTTCATTTACTTAAAAAAAGAAGTTTTAGGCAATGGTTGGGAGATGGTTTGGAGAGAAGTTTCATCAGGTTGCTCTTGCAGAGGACCTGGGCCCAAAGCACTCAAATGGCAGCCCATAATCTTTTTTGTTTGTTTGTTTTGGTTTGGTTTTGGTTTTTTGAAACAGGGCTTCTCTGTGAAACAATCCTGGCTGTCCTAGAACTCACCCTGTTGACCAGGCTGGCCTCGAACTCACAGAGATCCACCTGCCTCTGCCTCCCGAGTGCCGGAATTAAAGGCATGTACCACCACTGGCTGGCTCACAATCTTCTTAATTCCAATTCCAGGAGATCTAATACCCTCTGCTAGTACACATGTAGTGCCCAGACAGACATGCAGGTAAACATTCATACACATAAAATAAAATAAATAACACTTGGCATGGTAGAGCATGTCTTTAATCCCAGGGCTGGAGAGTCAGAGTTAGATAGAGCTCTGAATGTGAGGCCTGCCTGTTTACATAGTGACTTCCTGGACAGCCAGAGCTACATAGAGAGAAGAGACCCTGTCTTTAAAAAATAAACAAACAGGGGCTGGAGAGATGGCTCAGAGGTTAAGAGCACTAGCTGCTTTTCAAGAGGTCCTGAGTTCAATTCCCAGCACACACATGGTGGCTCACAACCACCTGTAATGAGATCTGGCGCCCTCTTCTGGCCTGCAGGCATACATGCAGGCAGAACACCATATACATAATAAAGAAATCTTCAAAAAACAAAACACAGCAGCCTCAACTGTGCTAGCCGGCTGGTCTTCTCTGAAGTATGTATCATCTACCACTCATTTACTTTATCCGCAGGCTGCTTTTTCTCAGTTTTAAGCTGTAAGACGGAGAAGATGGTGGAACTCACTCTGTTGACCAGGCTGGCCTCAAACTCATAGAGTCTATTTGCCTCTGCCTCCCGAGTGGTGGTGGCACATGGCTTTAATCCCAGCACTCCCGAGGCAGAGGGAGGTGGATCTCTGTGAGTTCGAGACCAGCCTGGTCTACAGAGCAAGTTCAAGTTCCAGGATAGCTAGGGCTGTTACACAGAGAAACTCTGTCTTGAAAAACAAAAAAACAGGGCTGGAGAGATGGCTCAGAGGTTAAGAGCACTGGCTGTTCTTCCAGAGGACCCAGGTTCAATTCCCAGCAACCACATGGTGGCTCATAACCATCTATAATGGGATCTGGTGCCCTCTTCTGGCCTGCAGGTTGAACACTCACTGTATACATAATAAATAAATAAATTAAAAAGAAAAAAAAAAACAGACAAGCAAAACCAGTCTGTATTCCATGCTGCTGCTGGCTGTTATGGGCAAGGAAGCTTCTTTTGCAGTGGTATTAATGTTTGCAGGCCCATAACTGAGAATGAGAGACATTCTTCTTCTGTGACAACCTCCCACCCCCCCCACACACAAAAGAAAAAGAAAAATACAGTTTAGGCAGGAAGCCACTGAAGTGAATTCTTAAAAATTGTGACAAAGTGTAGCTTTATTGTGCTGAAGTGTGGCTCTTCATAGCTGATGGCCTGGAGGGGGAAGGGGAGGGGTGGGAACAGGGACAACATGGGACCCAAATATCTCTAAGGGTCTGGCCACTGGGAGACTGACCGTGCTCCAGCGAGTATATGGACAACACACATTGGACTTGGTGTGTTTGGGGGGGCATGAGGGTGGGAGGGTGAACCTGGGAGGAATGGGAAGCAAGTGTGATTGGGGTGCACTGTATGAAATTCCCAAATAATGAATAAAAAATATTATGTTGGGGGAAAAAAGTAAATAAATAAAAATACATCTTAAGAAAAATTTTAGGGGGGTGTAGCTCTGGGTTTGATTTCCGGCACTACATAAAGCCAGGTCCAGCTCCTCATCAGTTCACTCTTGATTTCCAGCTGGACTTTCCACCATCTTCTCCGTCTTACAGCTTAAAACTGAGAAAAAGCAGCCTGCGGATAAAGTAAATGAGTGGTAGATGATACATACTTCAGAGAAGACCAGCCGGCTAGCACAGTTGAGGCTGCTGTGTCCAATAGGGTAGTGGGGGGGGAAGCTTCGGTGCAAAGGCACAGGCACCACCCAAGCTCATCAGCCTTCAGGTGGGCCACAAAGGCATGGCGGACTCTCCTGCACATTTCCCAGAGAACAGTTTCTTCAGTTATTTGTGTGGCAACTTGGCAAATGTTGATATTTTCTAATACAAGCTTGAAATTTTTCTGTTCAAAACAAATGCAACCATTTCTGTCTAGAGTTAATGAGACAGTTCTGGAGTTTTCTGTTTTGTTTTGTTTGTTAACCTGACTGGGTGGTTTGAATAAGAATGGCCCCCAGGGGCTCATATATTTTAATACTTAGTCACCAGGGAGTGGCACTATTTGAAAGGATTAAAAGGATTAAGAGGTATGGCTTTGATGGAGGAAGTGTGTCAGGGGAGTGGACTTTGAGGTTTCAAAAGCCTATGTCAACCCCTCTATCTTTGTCTACAGATCAGGATGTAGTTCTCAGCGACTGCTCCAGTGTCTGTCTGCCTGCTACCATGCTTCCTGCCACGATGGTAATGGACTAAACCTCTGAAACTGTAATCAAGCCCCTGTAGACCGACTTTGCTTTGGGCCACCAGCTCAGGAAAAATGACTTAGGGACTTATTATTAATTTTAAAAGCTTGGCCTATAGCTTAGGTATTACTTTGTTTTTGCTCTTTTGGGGGGACTCGCCACCCAGCTCCTAAATAAATCACACATGTAGGTTTATACTTAATTATAGATGCCCGGCCTTAGCTTGACTTGTTTCTTGCCAGCTTTCCTTAACTTTAAATTATCCCATCTACCTTTTGGCCCTGGGCTGTACCCATTCTCTTACTTCTGTAAATCTTACTCTTCTTCCATGGCTGGCTGGCCCCTGGAGTCCTCCTCCTTGTCTTGCTCCTAGATCTCTCCCAGATTTCTCCTTCTCTATATAATTCCTCTCTGCCTGCCAGCCCCGCCTATGCTTTCTCCTGCCTTGCTATAATCCGTTCAGTTCTTTATTAGGCCATCAGGTGTTTTAGACAGGCAAAGTAACACAGTTTCACAGAGTTAAACAAATGCAACATAAACAAAAGTAACACATCTTAAAATAATATTCTACAACACTTAGGCTTGTCCCATTAGGTCTTATAACTTAATATCACCCATTTCTATTCTTGTGTATGTTGCCCCATGACTCATGGCTTTTACCTCTCCTCCTGTGTCTTTTGCTTCCTTTGCATCCAGTTGGCGATTTTGCCCTTCTTCCCAGTGTCCTCTGTGCCTCAAAATCTTACCTAGCTATTGGCTGTTCAGCTTTTTATTAAACAAATCAGAGTGACATATTTTCACAGTATGCAAAAAGATTATTCCACAACATTCCCCCCCCCCTTTTTTTTTTTTTTTTTGGTGTTTCGAGACAGGGTTTCTCTGTGTAGCTTTGCACCTTTCCTGGGACTCACTTGGTCATCCAGGATGGCCTCGAACTCACAGAGATCCGCCTGGCTCTGCCTCCCGAGTGCTGGAATTAAAGGCGTGCGCCGCCGCCGCCGCCGCCGCCGCCGCCGCCGCCGCCGCCGCCGCCGCCACCACTGCCACCACCACCACCACCACCACCTGGCTCATTCCCCCCTTTTTGTCTAAATAAAAAAGGAAAGGTTTTTAACTCTAACACAGTAAAATTATATACAAAAAGAACAATTATTAGGTAAAAATCACATTCACAATGTCCAGTCATTTTGTATTTGGCAAATACGGAGAAAGTGCTGTGTTATCTTTCCTATGTTAGTCCAAAGTTTTATACCTAAATCATTTTCTATCGTAACTTGTATTACCATCTCAAAACTACCTTTTTAGACCTCAAAACATTCCCCTAGATAAATAATTTAAGCTTTTATGTCTCTCAACCCCATACATCTTATATCTCCTTTGTGACCTTTTTTTTTTTCTGAATTTGGTAACAAAGAAAACCGTAACTATAACTATCTTATCTTCAACTCTATCAGAGACCCAAGAAGGATATATTACCTGAGTAAACAGGAAGTGCAGAGCAAACAACTTCCAAAACTATAGAAGTGACAGAAACAGCTGACTGCCTGGACAATCACCCAAGGTTTCTCTGTAATTTGGGGGCATCTATCTTTGGCCCACAGGCCTAGAATATCTGACAGATTTTTCTGTGAAGCAAGAATTTTGAAGAACTGTCTCTACCTTGTCTTAGCAAAGTTCAGCATTCACTTTCTTTTGTGTCCTGCTTGTCCAATTTGGACAGCATGCTGTCAGCAGTGGAGACAAGGGCAGTCTCTGGCCCAAATGGTTAGCTTTTGCCACAAAGAAAACAAACTCCATATGGAGGATCTTCAATGCTCATCATCCTTTTTCGTGTAGAGTGGTGCTGCCAGGAGCAGACATGTCTCACTGTCATGAAAAGCCTTATGTTATTAAAACATCTTAAATGCCATATTTCTGTAGATCTCTGAAGTGTTTGAAGACTACCTGTCTATCTAAAATATATCTCTGTTTGACCTTGAAAACATACCTAACATAACTACAAGTTTGTTTGTTTTTTTTTCAGACAGGGTTTCTCTGTGTAGTTTTGGTGCCTGTCCTGGATCTTGCTCTGTAGACCAGGCTGGCCTTGAACTCACAGAGATCCACCTGGTTCTGCCTCTCGAGTGCTGGGATTAAAGGCATGCACCACCACCGCCCAGCTCAAGTTTAATTGTTATACGTGGCTAACTACTAACCTGCAAATCTTTATTATCCTAAATAGCTTGTAATAATAACTTTCAAGGACTAGAAGTTTATATTACATTGTTAAAGGAGCTGCATGGGTACAATACCTTAAAAAAGAGTAGAAATGTATGTACAGTATGTTCTAATAAAAATAACCTTAAATTTGTATCAATATACAAAAATATCTTAAACAAGAGTAGAAACATATATACAATATAACAGAAATAACCTTAAATTTGTATCAATATACAAAAATCCATACCAATGAAAATATTTAAGACTAGTAGTTGCTTTTTTAGTTTAAAAGTAGATTCAATAACCTACCCTTTTATCCTATCTTTTTTTTTTTTTTTTTTGGTTTTTCGAGACAGGGTTTCTCTGTGTAGCCTTGCGCCTTTTCCTGGAACTCACTTGGTAGCCCAGGCTGGCCTCGAACTCACAGAGATCCGCCTGGCTCTGCCTCCCAAGTGCTGGGATCAAAGGCGTGCGCCACCATCGCCCAGCTATCCTATCTTTTTTATATCCCCTCTTTTTCTTTTCATAATGAGATCCCTGAATCTAATCTCCTTTGTTTAGCTTTCTTCCTGACCATGACCAATAACAGCTTGTAACCAACCCCCCTAAATGATGACAAACATCCATAACCCATCGAATGACCCAAAACCACCCACCCCACCTCTTGGGAATGTGGGTATTGTGTTCTCTAGACTGCTTCCTGTTGCCTGGGGGCACTGGCATCTTTGGGAGATGCTGAGAAAATTAAAATAATGGTCAAGTCCCAGGTAGAATAGTCTGTGAGGCTGGACCATCTCAGCCAGCAGCCTTGAAGCTGTTCTGGATGCAGAACTCTGAGGAAACTGCAACAGAGGCACTCTGAGAGACTGGATCACCTGGGTCACCCATTTTCATTGGTGTCTGGTCCCTTTGCTCTGAAAACTCTTAAATTTCCTAAGGTAACACACAGATCTGCATTATTACAAGTATGGACAGCCAAAGATCATTTTTTGTTTTATGTTTGAACAGGTAAAATATATGACACTTGTCTTGTAGTTTTTCTAGGTTTTTTTTTATGTCTGTAACCAGGATTTTCAGGTCTCCCCTGATCAAATCTGATCTCTATGAACCTTAAATGACTCCTTTTGTGTGGAGTCAAAAGCACAACCTCTTCCCCAACATAACATATTTTTTGATTTCCATTTTGAAGTTAAGACATTTATAAAATATATAGGTTGTTTTAATTTAGTGGTTTTTATAATCCAGTGTCTCTCAGCAGCTATTGTTTGCTCATCAGCAATCAAAAAATTTAAAGTTAATACAACACCATGCAGGATCCAGACTACATCTCTACATTGCTTATTCTTTTCTTATTATTTATAAATTATTTACTTTTTCTATTACTGTCTATACCCATTTTCTTTTCTTTCTTAAGCCTATGAACATTTTTAAATACACTGTAACCTGTTTAGAGATTTTTTCCTGTCCAGATCTGTCTTTACTAAGCATTTGCAGAGTTCTTGGATTGTGTCAGACAAATCTTAAACTGCTGTGTCAGCTTCTGGTGAGGCTCAGCTTAGTGCCTGGCTTGCATCTGTGTTCTGAGCTTTCTTTTTCTTTCTTTCTTTTTTTTGTAAGCTCCCCCAGGTTTTATGTGGATATATGAAATTTATTTATTTATTATGTATATAGTATTTTGCCTGCATGTATGCCTGCATGCCATAAGAGGGCACCAGATCTCATTATAGATGGTTGTGAGCCACAATGTGGTTGCTGGTAATTGAACTCAGGACCTCTGGAAGAGCAGCCAGTGCTCTTAACCTCTGAGCCCTCTCTCCAGCCCATGGAGACATATTATTAATTATGAAAGCTTGGCTTATAGCTTAGGCTTGTCCCACTAGCTCTTATACTTAAATTAATTAACCCATTTCTCTTCATTTACGTGATCCATTCACTACACATGATTGATGGCTTTTACCTCTCCTCCTGCATCTCTTGCTTCCTCTGCATTTAGCTGGCGACTTCTTCTTCCTAGCATCCACTGTGCCTTGAAATCCTGCCTAGCTATTGACCATCCAGCTTTCTATTAAACCAATCAGAGTGACACATCTTCACAGTGTACAAAGAGATTATTACACAACAAGCCCCAATTAAATGCTTTTTTAAAATTATAGTTTTCTTGGTCAGGGTGTCTCTTCACAGCAATAGAACAGTAACTAAGACACTGGCTGTGGTAGAACTGCTAGGCAACGTGCTTAAGTGTGATTAATGCACCGGGTTTCGCTTGAAGTCCAGTAAGTGTTGATATTGGAAAAATTCCTGCAGAGCAAGGGTTTAGGCAACTGTATAATAAAAACAGAAAAACAAGTTGGATTATTAATTTATAAATATTGGGTTTAGTGTTTGAGTTCGGTGCACCAGTGTTCACCAAGCCTCTTATTGTGGAACCTAAAATATATTAGGGGCTTGTTGCCAGTACCAAAGGAAACCTCATTTCTTGTCAACTTTGTCACAGCTATATGCTGTTCCTTTGACACACTTAGAAGATGTGTGATGCTGCAGAGTGGGGATCTGATCGCTTAGTGAAAACACACCAATGTGAAGGAACTCTACATTTTCCCATGATGCCTCCTTCAACAGCCTTCCCACATGGTACAGTGGGTTTTTTTGGTGTGTGTTGGTACTACATGGTAAACTTGAAGAATTGTTTAATATTGGTATTACAGGTTAGAGGAGGTTCATCATATTAACTTGAGAAATGTATTTATTGAATTCATGAGACACACAAATTACATAGCTGCCATGTATGTATTTTGATGGTGTGTTGTTACTATCAATATTTGAGAGTTGTTTGGAACTCTAGCAGGAGAACACAGCTATTCTCTAAACCCTTAACTGAAGGCTGGTTCTCCTCTGTTCAGGAAGGTCTTTCTCTTTGACCAAGCATGCAGGAACACATAAGGAGCAGTGACGGAGGAAAGGGGCACCCACTTAGCCAGCCGGATTAACTGAATCAATTTGGTGATCCATAGGGTGACAACTGTCACAGTCAGGTCACCCTCACATCCTATCGTCAATGTTTGTTCAAATGCTAATTCTGAAATAGAGCAAAGTCTCTTGTTGAGGATTTAAATATTAAAATCCAGGTAAACATAGGTGTTCTATTTAGCTTGGTCAATTTGACATAGCCTAGAGTCATCAGAAAACAAAGACTGCCGGGGTCCAGCCCCTTGATAGCCTTTTCCCAGGGTCTATGGAAGAATCTACAACCAGCTGATAACCTAATCTTAGACAACATCAAATGAATCTATGTACATGAAATTCTTTAGTCCATACGCGTTATTCTTCGGGGTCAGTTCTTTCTCTACACAGCTTCTGTTCTGCTCTCTTACCTAGCCCCTTTCTTGCCTGACTTCTCTCTACATTTTTCTGCAGTTCTTTCTAAGTTCTATCACAATTCTGCCATCTAGTTCTTCCCCATCTAGCTCTTCCCCATCTTGTTCTTCCCCGTCTTCCATCTTGTTCTTTGAATCCTCTCTAGTCTCTATATTCTTAGAAGTGGTTAGCTGAAATGTTAAGAGTCTACAAGTGACTAAATCACTGCTGAAAATAAAACTGCCTTTATTCCTTTGGAGCTGTGTCTCTCTTAGCTTCTCTCCGCTGCTGCCGCCGCCATTTTCTGGCAGGGAGAGGAAATTGTGCTGGGTAGCTAGGCGACTTGTGTCACAGCTTGATGCACCTGGTATGTAAAAGCCCTTTAGCCCTGAGTTAAGAGATCTAGAGCTAAAGGTAGCATTTGGAGGAGAGGAGGGTTAAGCTTAATTAGCACATCCACCAGGCCTTGACTAACAGTCTGGATGCTTATCTGTCTGCAGTCAGTTCTTAGAAAGTCTGGAAAGTATCTCAGATAAGAGACTTTCATCCAGAGAAGGTCCTGGCTAGATGTTGTTAATGATGATAATTACAGAAAGGCCTGAAATTAGGAGTCTGGCTGTGCGACTGCTTTTAGCACAGTTGGGAGATGTATATCCAAATACTTTAACTGTATAGGGGAAATTGTGACCAATGAATGATCAAACATACTGTTCTAGGAATGGAAAAGCTACAATAGCACACCAGAAATTCATAGCAGGAAGCCCTTGGCTTCTTCCAGGTATAGCTTTGTCATTGCCAGCTGAATTCCTCTTCATATTTCTGTGTCTCGCAGCAATCTGAAAGGAAAACCTCCATTGAAGAAATTCCTAGATCAAATAAGCCTGCAACATGTCTATGGGGGTGGTTCCTGGATTGTTAATTGGTAAAGGAAGCTCCCAGCCCACTATGGGCAGCACCATCCCTTGGCAAGTGTTCCCATGCTATATTGGAACACTGGCTAAACATGAGCCTGAGTGAGCCAGCTACCAAGAAGCATTCTCCATGGTTCCTGCTGTGCTTCCTTGGTTGAGTGAGTTCCTTGGGCTTCAGGACCTATCTTGAGTTCCTGCCTTGACTTCCCTCTAGGAAGGACTAGGAGCTGGAAGTGTGGAGATGAAAAAAAAAAAGCAAAAAAAAAAAAAAAAAAAAAAAAGCTTTGCAGCTTGGATGGAAAGGGATCCTGGCAGTTGGGAGCCAAGGAATACCACAAGTCACTCTAAGCCTAGCGGCTTACAGGCCTGCTCCAGGGAAAGGTTTCCCCAATACAAACACTCCGCTCTGGCAGGGGAGGGTTTCCCCAGTGAAGCTGTTAAAGTTCTACTCAGGTTCCCTGGAGGGTAACCACTCTGCTCTGCTAGGGAAGGTTTCCCCAGCAAAAGTGTTACAGCCTTGCTCCTCTCCACCCAGGCTCTGTCCTGGGTGGTGAAAGGTCGTCATCCAAACCTCATTCAAAAGGTTTATTGGGAGTGAAGAATCCAGGAAAGTGACTGTCTCGGCCAGGGTGGAAAAAGGCAGCAGCAAACTGAACAGGGCTTATATAGGACTTTTTTTTTTTTTTAAGATTTATTTATTTACTATATATACAGTGTTCTGCTTGCATGTATGTCATGCAAGTCAAGCCAGAAGAGGGCACCAGATCTCATTACAGATGGTTGTGAGCCACCCATGTGGCTGACTGGGAATTGAACTCAGGACCTCTGGAAGAGCAGCCAGTGCTCTTAACCTCTGAGCCAGCTCTCCAGCCTCCTCTATAGGACTTCTTATAGGCAGAGTTTTTCCAGGGAGAAGATTTTCAGGGTGGGAATTGGTCTGATTTCAATTCCCTGGAGCTTGGACAAGCTCAGATTGGCTAGATTTTGTGCTCAAGGATTGGTGAGTTTCCTGCTCAGGGATTGGTTGGTTGGTTTTGTGCTCAGTTGGTGGAGAACAGACTTGGCTCTGGTTTCAGGGCCAAAGTGTGTTTCTTTCACTGGCCCTTTTTAGCCTTTTGGCTCTAGTTTTAGGGCCAGAGTGTGTTTCTTTCACTGACTCTGGTTTCAGGGCCAGGGTAGGTTTCTTTCACTAGCTCTGGTTTCAGGGCCAGGGTGGGTTTCTTTTGCCGGCCCTTTTCCCCTACACCCTTTCTTCCCCTAAATCACTTCAAGTCAGAATGTTTTATCACTACAACAGAAAGGAGACTAGAACAATGGATTTTCTTGCCAATTAGACCGAGAATCATTTAAGAAGACATTTTATTATAGATAGTATTGTTATTTCTGTTATAAAACTCTTAAATTTGTGATGAAAATTATATAATGCTGAATCTTAGAAATGAAGTTATTCGCCGGGTGGCAGTGGCACACACCTTTAATCCCAGCACTCCGGAGGCAGAGCTAGGCGGATCTCTGTGAGTTCAAGGCCAGCCTGGGCTACAGAGTGAAATCCAGGACAGACACCAAAACTACACAGAGAAACCCTATCTCAAAAAAAGAAAGAAAGAAAGAAAGAAAGAAAGAAAGAAAGAAAGAAAGAAAGAAAGAAAAGAAGGAAGGAAGGAAGAAGAAAGAAAGAAAGAAAGAAAGAAAGAAAGAAAGAAAGAAAGAAAGAAAGAAAGAAAGAAAGAAAGAAATTATTCTTAAGTTGTGGCTGTCATTCCAACATTCCAAAGTCATATGGTAGAGCAGATATTTTTCTTTTTGGTTTTTTGAGACAAGGTTTCTCTGTGTAGCCCTGGCTGGCCTAGAACTCATTCTGTAGCCCAGGCTGGCCTTGAGCTCACAGAGATCCACCTGCCTCTGCCTCCTGAGTGCTGGCACTAAAGGCGTTTGACACCACTTAGGGTTTAGCAGGTATTTCTTAGTAGTTTAACAGGAGTTGTCATCATTATCTCTCAGGTGTAAATAAGCAAGCTTGGCATGGTGGTACACACCTTTAATCCCAGAACTTTGGAGGCAGAGGCCGTGGATCTCTGTGAGCTCAAGGCCAGCCTGGTCTACAGAGCTAGTTTCAGGACAGCCAGGGCTACACAGAGAAACACTGTCCTGACATGACCCCCAAGACAATAATAATAAAATAAACAACCTTTATCCTATAAACAACATCTTTATTAATACAGCTCAGGAATTACTGCGTACAGTACTGACAGTATCATGTAGCTTTTAATAACTGATCATATGATTGTTAAAAAGATGACTTGGGGGATAGAGGAATGAATGGCTCAGTAGTTGAAAGCATGTACTGCTCTTCCAGATCTGGTTCAGATCCCAGCACCTTTATCAGGAGGTTCACAAACACTTGGAACTCCAGCTCTATGGTATCTGATCCCTTCTTCTGGCCTCTGCAGGCACCTGCATTCATGTGCATGTATCCACACAGAGGTACATACACATAAATAAAAATGAAATAAATTTTTTTAAAATGATGACTTAAATGACATTATAAAACTATTTGATAAGTAAAATGGCTTACCTGACAATCTTTAAATAATCTTGCAACAACAAAATATCCCTTGAAAATTAGCTTTTGTATTTTGTAGATAATAAAGCAAGTTCAACCAGCTGTGGTAGTATATGCCTATAATCCCAGGACTTGGGAACTTGGGAAGTGCATCAAGAGTTATCCTCGCCGGGTGGTGGTGGTGCACGCCTTTAATCCCAGCACTTGGGAGGCAGAGCCAGGCGGATCTCTGTGAGTTCAAGGCCAGCCTGGGCTACCAAGTGAGTTCCAGGACAGGCTCCAAAGCTACACAGAGAACCCTGTCTCGAAAAAACAAAACAAAACAAAACAAAACAAAACAAAAAAAAGAGTTATCCTCAGCTACACAGAGTTCCAAGCCAGCCTAGACTGCATGAAACCTTGTTTTGTTTTGTTTTTTAAATTATGAGTATAGTGGCACAAACCTTTAATCCCAGCACTCAGGAGGCAGAAACAGGCAGATATCTCTGTGAGTCTGAGGCCACCATCATCTTCATAAAGAGTTCTAGGACAGCCAGAGCTACATAGTGAGACCCTGTCTTGAAGTAAACAAGCAAACAAAAAAGCACCCCCCTGCCGGGCGGTGGTGGCGCACGCCTTTAATCCCAGCACTCGGGAGGCAGAGGCAGGCGGATCTCTGTGAGTTCGAGGCCAGCCTGGTCTACAAAATGAGTTCCAGGAAAGGCGCAAAACTACAGAGAAACCCTGTCTCAAAAAACCAAAAAAAGGCCGGGCGGTGGTGGCGCACGCCTTTAATCCCAGCACTCGGGAGGCAGAGCCAGGCGGATCTCTGTGAGTTCAAGGCCAGCCTGGACTACGAAGTGAGTTCCAGGAAAGGCGCAAAGCTACACAGAGAAACCCTGTCTCGAAAAACCAAAAAAAAAAAAAAAAGCACCCCCCAAAAGGCATTTTTAATATTGAGAGATACAAATGGTATATGCAGTACAACATAATGCTTTGATATATGCTTACAATATGGAATGATTAAGAAAGCAAATCTATGCTTACATACTATTTTGTGTGGCGAAAACACCTAAAATCTATTCTTTTGCTGGGTGTGATGGCTCATACCTGTAATCCTAGCGTTGAGAGGCTAAGGCAGGTGGGTTGCTTAAAGTGTGAGGCTAGTCTGGCCTACAGAGTAAGATCCAATCCAGGCTGGGATACTGCGTGAGACCCTGAACAACAACAGCAAAAAAGCCAGGTGGTGGTGGTGGTGGTGGTGGTGGTGGTGCATACCTTTGATCCCAGCACTCACGAGGCAGAGGCTGGTGGATCTCTTTGAGTCCAGCCTGGTCTACAGAGCAAGTTCCAGGACAGCCAGGGCTACACAGAGAAAACCTGTCTTGAAAAACAAAAACAAAAAAACCAAAAAGTTGAGCCTAGTAGTCCATAGCCATAGCGCAAATGTTTTGGGGGAGGGTTGATGGCACTGCCTCAGTTTTGATGTCGGTCGGGTCTACACAGTGAGTGCCAGTCCGTCCATCAGCACAAGGCAAGGCTGTATCTCCAAAACAAACACAACTATTCCTTGAGCAGTTCAGGAGCACATGGTGCACTATTATTACCAAAATTGTTCTGTGCAGTAGAGTTCTTATTTCCTCCTGCCTAGTAGGAGAGGCTTTGTACACTTGGATCAGCATCTGTCCTCTCCTCAGCCACCCCCTCATTTAGCCTCTCAGAATCATCTATTTTCTACTCCCATGGGTTTGACATTTTTAGATTCCATATGTAAGTGTAATGATGTACTTTCTGTCCTTTTTTGGGGAGGAGGCTGGCTTATTTCACTTAGCATAATGTACTCCAGGTTCATGCACATTGTTACAAATGACTGGATTTAGGATTAAAGCTATGATAGATTAATGAATTATTAGCGTATAAATAATGAATTTCCAGTGATGGAAAACTATGTGTATGTTAAATGAAGAAAGGCTGTAGTAGGGATTGAGAATACCGACACTTGTTGTTTGGTACGAGTAAGAAGAGAATGGAGGGGTTTAGGAAGTAATGGGCACGAGGAATGATGCAACAAACAGGAAAAGACATCTAAAGGAGTGGCTAATCCCAAGAAGTCCAAAAAAGAACTGTTCTCCATCCTTAGCAACCAGAAGGTCATTAATTTAGACAAAGTTCCTGGGACTTGGGAAAAGCTGAAGCTAAGCTGGAGTTGGTTTAGGAATGAGTGGAAAATTCGGAAACATTTGCAGCAGATGTTTGAGTACAGAATGCCACACAAAAAGTCAGTTCTTGGGGACACCAGCTCTGGGTGCCCCCAATCTGGGGAGCCTGTCTCTTTGCTGCTTTGCTGTGTGTGTGTATGCTTTGCTTTCAGTAAAAATCTTGCTGAGAGCTGGGTGGTGGTGGAGCACACCTTTAGTGCCAGCACTCAGGAGGCAGAGGCAGGTGGATCTCTGTGAGTTCAAGGCCAGCCTGGTCTACAGAATGAGTTCCAGAATGGTCAGGGCTGTTACCTGACTGAGAAACCCTGTCTCAAAATAACAAAAACCACCACCAACAACAAACCAAAAATCAGACTGAGTATTGAGAAAGAAAAAAAACATCAGTTATAGTACAATAGAGATGTGAGCATGATGAAGCAGGAAAATAGAGGAAGGAGCTAAAGATTCGGGAGAAAAATTGTTTTTAGAAATATTTTTACATTTTTAATAATGTGTATGATAGCTGGGTGTTAATCCCAGCACTAGAGAGGCAGTGGCAGGAGGATCTCTGTGAGTTCAAGTCCAGCCTGGTCTATACAGTGAGTTCCAGGACAGCCAGGGCCATAGACAGATCCTGTCTCAAAAAACAAAAACATAAAATAAAGCAAACAAACAACAGCAACAACAACAAAATTCAGAGTGATGGAAAGTTTTTACATCATGGAGCTGAAAGTTTCTGTCCAAGAATTCAGAAAAAGTAATATCCAAAATTTGGAACAGTCCAGTTTCCATTGCCACGGTAATGAAGTTAATCTAAAGTCACTAGACCATAACCAATCAGTTCTTTATTGTGTGGAATGAGCTTCCATTCCAGAACTGTAAACAATGCCAATCAATATCTTTAAATTGAGCTGGGCCTGGTGGCACACAACTTTGATTACTGTCTTTAATCCCAGCACTAGGGAGGCAGAGGCAGCCCGGTCTCTGTGAGTTTGATCCAGCCTAGTCTCCATAGTTGAGTTCTGGGACAGGCAGGGCTACATAACAACACTTTGTCTCACAAAATAAAAAATAACCAAAACTTTAAATTGTAATACCCTTTGACAGATGGAACATAATCTCTAAACTTTAGTTTTTTGTTTTTGTTTGTTTGTTTGTTTTTTGAGACAAGGTTTCTCTGTGTATCCTTGGCTGTCCTGGAACACGCTCTATAGACCAGGTTGGTCTCAAACTCACAGAGATCCGCCTGCCTTTGTGATAGGATTAGTGAGATACTACTGCTGAGCTTCTAACCCCTGGCTAGGCAGCAGTGGTACACGCCATTAGTTCCAGCACTGGGGAGGCAGAGACAGGCAGAACTCTTTTTTTTTTTTTTTTTTGGTTTTTCGAGACAGGGTTTCTCTGTGTAGCTTTGCGCCTTTCCTGGAACTCGCTTTGGAGACCAGGCTGGCCTCGAACTCACAGAGATCCGCCTGGCTCTGCCTCCCGAGTGCTGGGATTAAAGGCGTGCGCCACCACCGCCCGGCTGCGGAGGCCAACCTTGTTTACAGAGTAAGTTTCAGGACAGCCAGGGCTACACAGAGAGACTCTTTTCTCTTTCTTTCTTTCGTTCTCTTTCTTCTTCCTCCTCCTCCCTCTTCTTTTCTCCTTCTCCTCCTCCTCCCCCTCCTTTTTTGGGGGGTTGGGGTGGGTGGAGGGGTGTGTGAGGAGACAGGGTTTCTCTGTGTAAGCCTGGCTGTCTTGGAACTCACTTTGTAGACCAGGCTCAGGCTAGCCTTGAACTCAAGAGATCCAGCTGAGAAACCTTTTCTTGAAAAACAAAAACAGAAACAGAAGGGCATGCTGGTGCCATTTAATCGAGCAGAGAGGCAGGTAGATCTCTGCTTTCTGCTGGATTTCTGTAATTTCGAGGCCAGCCTGGTCTACCAAGTGAGTTCCAGTATTGCGGGATAGAGACCTAAAGACCACCCAGCATGACCCAAGTCCGAATTGAGAATATGTATGAAGCTGCCGGCGAATACCTGGAGAGAAACTGCTCACAGAGCAGCCTCAAATGCATTTTCAGGGAGTCTTTAAAGGCTTTTGAACACAGAAAACTACATCCCGGGTGGTAGCTGCAGGGAGAAGTGAGACAAGCAGTTTAACTGAAGCCGAAAACATGCAGTTAGCTGAGGCATTTCAAGCCCTTATTTCTAGAACAGGGTTGGGTACCTTCCCACAGTAGAAAAGGGGTGTGCGTGTCAATTTCAGGTTAGCACAGAGGAACCTTTGCGCTGTCACTCCAGGACAGCCCGGGCCACAGAGATCATGTCCGCTCCAAATGGCAAAAAGTGTATTCAGCGCTGGGAACGTTAAGATAGAATCAACCAAAGGCCTTCGAACTCACAGCTGAGGAGGAAAAGCCAGCACTTTGCCTTGGAAAGTCAAAATCCTGAAGGTGCAGCACCCTCCGGAACTCACCACTTAGTGACAGACGGCAGGGCCTATCCCTGAGAAGCGGCGCTTTCGGGACCGGAAGTGAGCCCAAGAAGGCGGGATTATAGCCAGTTGGAACCGAGGCGTCCGGCGGTAAGAAGCGGTGATTGGTCGGATCTGAGAGAGGGGCGGGACCCGGGCAATTCAAAAGAGAGAAGCGGGTCCCGGAGAAGGGAGGATGAACATTGAGGCTAAGGCTAGGCCGAGGCGACGGGAGATGGCGGCGGCCACTTCAGGTACGGGGGTCGGGAGGGCGAGGCATCGCTGTGTGGAACTTACTGGGTAGCGGTTGTTCCGGAGGATCCAGGTGGCGCGGGGCGGAAGGGCGGGGAGTGGGCGCCGCAAGCCCCTGCGCTCTCTACTCGCGGCCTTCGGCGGCATAAACCGGCTTGAGACCCACTGCTCGGGGTCTGGTGCCCGGCTAGAGCCTGCGCACTTCTATGTGCGCTTCGGTTTGTTTCGTCGGTGAAGCCGAGCAGCCACCCGGTCCGTGAGCACTGAGTAGTGAGGAGACGTGGCTCCTGGGTGCCCAGAGATCTCAGGGAGCTGGACTCGGCGGCGGTGCGAATTCTGGCAAAGAGAAATCAAAGACAGTTTTCTTTCCCTCTAGCCGTGGAATGGCTATTGGGATGCTGTTTTCGTGTTGGAAAGGCTGTCAGGAGTTTCAGAGTCTTTTCTAAAAGGATTTGCATATGCCTCACTGAATTGTGGCTTGTAACTACTGTTCGTTCGGCCTTTGGGGAGAACGCCTCGCCCCAGGCACAGCTGCAAGCATTTTATAATCAATCATTTAATGTTTGTACTGAGAGCTGAGATGATTACTGCTAATGTTCTGTTTTTAAGAAAAAAAGTTTATTTTTATCTGTGTGCGCCACCTATGTGTGGATGCCCGCAGAGACCAGAAGAGGAAGTTGGATCCTCTAGAGCTGGAGTTACTACTAATGGTTGTGAGCCTGGTGTGGGTGCTGAGAACCACACTCAGGTCCTCAGGAAGAATAGTAGGCACTCTTAACCTCTAAGGTTCACCAGCCCCTGTACTTGGACAAGAGGAAACAGGCATAAATGAGCTAAGTAGCTTGTTCAGTTCAAGGTAACACAACTAGCAAATATTAGGGCGTTTAAATTCACACTCAGGTAATTAGATTGTAATGCCACTTCCCTAGACGATTATGCCAAACACAGGCTGAGACCCATTGTGTCTGGTATACAGTAAACACTGAAGTGTTTGAATATTGCCCCTTTCCTAGAGGAGGTTACAATTGTTTTCAATCAGTCTCATAAAATAATGTAATATGATGAAGGCAGTGCTAGGTAGGCATAAACTTGTAGGATAGAATCTGAAACAAACCCTTGGGTATTTTGAGAAGGCTTATTCAGAAAACGATAGTTACATGGGGCAGTGGTGGCCCACATCTTTAATCCCAGCACTCAGGAGGCAGAGGCAGTCAGATCTCTGAGTTTGAGGACAGCCTGGTCTACAAAGTGAGTTCCAGGACAGGCAGGGCTACACAGAGGAAACCTTGTCTTGAAAAACCAAAAACAACAACAAAAAGAAAGGAAAAGAGAAGAAAATGATAGTTAGGGCTGGACTTGTTGCTCTTCCAGAGGAGCTGGTTTCAGTTCCCAGCACCCACATGGTGGCTCACAACTCTGTAACTCCAGTTCCAGGGGATTCGAGGGCATCAGGCATGCACGCGGTGCACATACACACAAGCAAGCAAAGCACTCATACACATAAACAGATAAGGAAATATGAAAATGGTGATTAAAGTAGGTTTCAAAGTTTGGGCGGGATTTTACTCAACCTTGAAAAGGACAAAAAGAACAAGTGTTAAGACAAAGAAGGTCAAAATGTTCTTGATTCATTTTTCTCTTCACAAAAGAGAGGAGTGGGCTGGGAAGATAGCGTAGTCTGGTAAAGTACTTGTCATAGGACCCGAATTTCATCCCATCTTGGGGAACACCAGAGTTTGATCTTTGGCCTCCATGCCCACATGCATTCACACAGATACGTGTGGGTCTGCACACACAAAGAAGAGTAAAAGCCCGCCACTGGTGTAATCCTAACATCAGGAGGCCAAGGCAGGAGGATTGGAGCTCAAAGCAGCCTTTGTCAAAAAAAACAAAAATAAGTTTTTTAAAAGAACTGAAGCTAGAGAGATGGCTCAATGGCTAAGGAAACCGGATGCTCTTCAGAGGATCCTGATTGGGTTCCCAGCATCCACGTGGTAGCTCACAATCATCTGTAACTCCAGTTTCAGAAGATCTGATATACTCTTCTGACTTACACAGGCACCAAGCACATATGGGTTGTCTTAGTTAGAGTTAGCATTGCTGTGATGAAACACCATGACCAAAAGCAAGTTGAGGGAGAAAGGGTTTATTTGGCTTCCATTTCCACATTGTAATCAATCCATCACTGAAAGAATTCAGGGCAAGGAACTCAAGCACGGCTGCGACCTGGAAGCAGGAGCTGATGCAGAGGCCATGGAGGAGTGCTGTTTACTGGCTGCTCATGGTTTGCTCAGCCTGCTTTCTTATAGACCCCAGTCACCAGTCCAGAGATGGCACCACCAACAATGAGCTGGGCCCTCCCCCATCAATCACTGACTAAGAAAATGCTCTACAACTGGATCTTATGGTGGCACTTTTCTCAGTTGAGGTTCCCTCCTTTCAGATAACTCTGGCTTATGTCAAGCTGACATAAAACTAGCCAGCATAGTGATATGCAGACATACATAATATTAAGTAAATTTTAAATTAGGAACTGATAGGTATTGATGATTATGTGGAAGAAAGAAGACACTTAAAAATTCCTATTTGGGGGTCTGAGCTATTTGTGGATGTTAGAAAGCAAAGTGAGAAAACTGTTGCAGAGAGTGGGGTAAGGGTCAGTTTAGTGCAGGTGGACTTTGAGGTACCTATGAACCATCCAAGAGAAGGTAGACGGTAGCTTGGAAGGAGGGTCTATGATGGAAGATGCTACCTGATGTGAAGGTCAGAGGCGTCATCGGCTTGAAGAGGCTTGAAGATGATGATCATTTAAAAAGAGGAGAAAAAGATCATTGGTGCCAACAGAGTAGGTGCCTGTGCCTGTACAGTGAATCGACACTATCTGGTCCAGGGATGACATTTGTACCCAATGAACATGTGCAAGTGTCTGGAGAGACCTGTTTTGCTTGTTACGACCTGGAGATGAAGGAGAATGCTTCTGGAATCTAGTGGGTATGTGTTAAACAGTCTGTAATGTGACGGCCCCACAACAAAGAATTGGACAACTCACAATGCTAGTGGTACAGAAGTTGACAGAGTGTAGGACATAGAACATTTAACACTGCTGAACTAAGGAAGGTCGGAAAACTAGTAAAACAATCAGGGAAAGGGATGGCATAGGAACCAAGGGAAAAGCATGTCTCCTGAGAGGGTCGAATTCACACAGGATTCAGACCGAGACTGAGCGTGCCTGCTGGATCTAGCAGTATAAAGGTCCCTGAGGATTCTGCCGACTAGTTGTTGAGATTAAAGTGTGTTAAGAAAGAGAATAATAGGCCGGGCGGTGGTGGCGCACGCCTTTAATCCCAGCACTCGGGAGGCAGAGCCAGGCGGATCTCTGTGAGTTCGAGGCCAGCCTGGACTACCAAGTGAGTTCCAGGAAAGGCGCAAAGCTACACAGAGAAACCCTGTCTCGAAAAACCAAAAAAAAAAAAAGAAAGAATAATAATCATAAAAGCAACAGCTAACATTGAAGCTTGCAGGGCACTATGCTGAACACTGTATGCATATTTAGTCTGAACGGATCTTCTGTAATAAATACTGTTATTATTTTTGTAGAGAGAAGTGAAGTTTGGAGTGGCTCAGTGACTATCAGGGTTAGATAACTACCAAGCAGAATTTGTCTTCGATTCCAAATGTCGCAGTATACACAGAAGAGGGTCTGTTAATTCATGCATGGACTTCAGAATCAGACCTCCTTTAAAGCTGTGTCACCAACAGGCTGTTAAAGGAGGGCAAATTGCCTGAACTAGTAGTTCCCAACCTTCCTAATGCTGGGACCCTTTAAATCAGTTCCTCATGTTGTAGGGACCCCCAACCAGAACATTATTTTCGGTGCTACTTTGTAACTGTAATTTTGCTACTGTTATGAATCATGTAAGTATCTGTGTTTTCTGATAGTCTTAGGTTTTTGTGTGTGTGTGTTTGTTTTGTTTTTCTCTGTTTAGCCTTGGCTGTCCTGGAACTAGATTGGTAGACCAAGTTGGCCTCGAACTCACAGAGATCCGCCTGCCTCTGCCTCCCAAGTGCTGAGATTAAAGGTGTGTGCCACCACTGACTAGTGAGTTGGTATTTTTCTTATTCCCATTTTACAGGTGAGAAAGCTGGGGCATAGTAATTTAAAAAAAAAAAAAAAATCCCTAATTTAGTTGTAAGTAGGGGAGCTGGAATTTGAGCAGAGGCTGATTGACAAGAAAACCAAGATACATGGATGTTAACACCTAAAGCTGGTCTCTTCCAGGAGCTGGTCGCTGTCTAAGCAAGGTAGGGGCTAGTCGGCGCCCACCTCCAGCTCGAGTAAGGGTGGCTGTACGACTGCGGCCATTTATGGATGAAGCAACAAGAGCGAACGAAGCCCCCTGTGTACGTGGCATAGACAGCTACTCTCTTGAGGTGGCCAACTGGAGGAAATACCAGGAGACACTCAAGTATCAGTAAGCTTCAAGCCACTTCTCTATCTAGGCCTGCTCACTTTATCACTTTCTGAGATCTATTCTATGCCTTGCTAGGCAAAGCTTTGTTCCCCAAACCTTCATTTGATTGTTTAGATGTTCGTGGTATATAGTGAATACTGTAGAGAAAGGCTAGAGGTTGAACTGAATGTCAGTCTTGGGGACATTGGGACAAAGGGAGGAAGGAGTAGTGTAGTCCCAGCTAGGTTGTAGACAATACATGGAAAGGGTGGGAAACAGATGTGGTGGGCAATCCAAAGAAGACTATGCAGATTTAGGAATGGCACACAAGAGGACAACTACTTAAAATTTCTGTGGGGTTTTGGTGGACAGAAGTTTCTGTCCCGCAGCTACTCTCAAATAATCACTCAGAGGCTTACTATGAATTACAAATGCTCGGCCAATAGCTCAGGCTTGTTACTGACCAGCTCTTACAACTTAACCCATTTTTATTAATCTATGTGCTACCCTGAGGTTCGTGGCTTTTACCTCTACCCCATTTTGTGTGTCTGACTTCTTCTGGCTGGTGACTCTCTCTCTCTACCCTTCTCCTTCCCAGCATTCTCAGTTCGGCTCTCCCACCTAACCTTATTCTGTTCAACTATTGGCTAGTCGGCTTATTTATTAAACCAATCATAGTGTACAAAGGGATTACTCCACAGCCGTTTTAAAGTTTAAACTTGGCCTGTTAGTCTGACCTTGAGGGTGGCAAACCACAGCCTGCAGGTCAAGTCCAACGAGGTGTCTTCCATTTAGTTGTTTTATTTTTGTCTGTCTGTCTGTCTGTTTTTAAAACGAGCTCGTATAAACACAGGCTGGCCGTGTACTCTTGATTCTCTTGCTCTCCTAAGTGCTGGGACCACAGGTGTGTGCTGCCATGCCCAGCTCAAGAGGCTTTTCTGTGAATAAAGTTGTATCGTTTATTTACATAATGTAGCTGTTTGACTAGCCTTACAATTAAGTGGTTGTGAAAGGAACCACATGGTCACAAAACCTAAAATATTTGTTGTCTGATTTATTTTTTATAGGAAGTTAGGTTGCTCTAGTTCTAGGTCCTTAATAGTTTGGCTCCCGTTCCTTTCCAGTCTTCTCTTGTCCGCATGCATTGAATTCTAAGTCACCGTGCACTGAGTAAGCTGTGTTTGAATCTAGACCAGCCTGCCTTTTACCTACCCTGTTCAAGTGTTACCTCAAGAAAAATGTCGGGGAGCCCTTTCACACCACATGTGTGACACTGTTACTGCGGATATGTAAACAAATGTCTACTCACCCCAGAGTGGGAACCAGCCACAGACCAAAGTAAGGATACCACCAATATCCAACTTGGTGGTCCAATCAGTTTTATTGGGTTTACTCACAGGAATATGTAAGTTATAGCAAGTAAGTTTCTACAGCAGCAGAAGTGACTCACAGACCATTGCATCACCAAAGCCCACCCCAGGATAGCTGACAGCTCACAATAGCTAGGAACCTGGAGAACGCTGCACAGCCAGCAGGTGGTGAGCCTTTTCCAAGCAGCCCTTACTGCTTTATAGGGTTAGGGAGGGAGGTGCCTCGTTTACCTGTCAGTCTTGGGAACTTCCTGAAGCCTTTGCCTTACTCACTTCCTGAGTTTAGGCTTCCCTCCAAAATGAAAATTACTACACAAAACACCAGGTCTTGTTGCTGTGTCCTTCTGCTTGGCAACACTTCTCCCAGCAGAATAGAATCATTTATTCTTTCTCGTGTGCTCTTATCTTTGTCTCCTGAGTCATTACAAAATATGGGTATCTGGCCTACCAGATTGCTATGTGAGATTAATTTTGTTTCCTAATGTCAGTACAGTGACTGGAATAAAGTAGATTTTCCAGGGACACTTTCAAGGTCTTTGTTCAAGAAACGGGACAGAGCCTTAAAAGCCAGCCTCATCTAGGTTTGGGGTACCAATCTAACACCCTACTAATGCCCTCCCTTCTTCTGCCTACAGGTTCGATGCCTTCTATGGGGAGAAGAGCACTCAGCAGGACATCTATGTGGGCTCCGTACAGCCCATCCTAAGGCACTTGCTGGAAGGGCAGAATGCCAGCGTGCTTGCCTATGGGCCTACTGGGGCAGGTGAGCAAGCCAGAAGAGAACTATACATGAGAAAGAGCTGGGAACTGAGAGGAAACTTCACAGCTTTCTCTGCTCTTTTTTTTCTAGGGAAGACACACACAATGCTGGGCAGCCCAAAACAACCTGGAGTGATTCCCAGAGCTCTCATGGACCTCCTGCAGATTACAAGGGAAGAAAGTGCAGAAGGCCGGCCATGGGACCTTTCTGTCACTATGTCCTATTTAGAGATCTACCAGGAAAAGGTGAGGTGTCAAAATTAGAGTGCCTTGTAGAACATGAAGCTCTGCTCTAGTATAAGGAGGTGTAATGAGACCTGGAAAGATGGGGTTGGGTATCAGATCCAGCAGAGAGAAGACTCCTAATCTCCATGAAGCAAGCACCCTCTTCATGGAGAAGTGGCCTTACTGTCACTGCTCAAATAGGTGTTAGACCTCTTGGATCCTGCATCAGGAGACCTAGCGATCCGAGAAGACTGTCGAGGGAACATCCTGATTCCCGGCCTCACGGAGAGGCACATCACTACCTTCTCTGACTTTGAGCAGCACTTTCTCCCAGCCAGTAAAAACCGTGTGGTAGGAGCCACCCGGCTTAACCAACGCTCTTCGCGTAGCCATGCAGTACTCCTGGTCAAGGTAAGGCCGCTGACAGAAGGACCTGGGAAGCCCCTGAAGCCTAAGCTAAGTCTGGGCCCCTTGCTCTTCCCCTAGGTGGGACAGCGCGAACGGTTGGCTCCATTTCGCCATCGGGAAGGAAAGCTCTACCTTATTGATTTGGCTGGTTCTGAGGACAACCGTCGCACAGGCAACCAGGGCATTCGGCTCAAAGAGAGTGGAGCCATCAACACCTCCCTCTTTGTACTGGGCAAAGTGGTGGACGCACTAAACCAGGGCCTCCCTCGTATACCGTACCGGGACAGCAAGCTCACTCGCTTATTGCAGGTCATGTCGACCCACATTGGGTCAAAAGGGACTAGAGAAGGCGGCTCTTAGGCCTGCTGGTTAGGGTAGTGGGAACTGTTGTCAAGGAATAGGAAGGCTAGGAGTCTGAACCATACTCCAATCCTTACCCCTCAGGACTCTCTGGGTGGCTCAGCTCACAGCATCATTATTGCCAACATTGCTCCTGAAAGACGTTTTTACCAGGATACAGTCTCAGCGTTGAACTTCACTGCTAGGTCCAAGGAGGTGATTAACCGGCCTTTCACCAATGAGAGTCTGCAGCCTCATGGTGAGGACTGGGGAAGACAGAATGGAATGGCCAGGACAATGGGGAATTTGCCCAAACCACTGAGCACCAGCACTGAGGCTGACCACTTTGATTCTCCTTTATATCCCTCCAATCTTCTCAGCCTTGGCACCTGTTAAGCTGTCTCAGAAAGAACTGTTAGGCCCGTCAGAGGCAAAGAAAGCCAAAGGCCCTGAAGAAGAATCAACTGGGAGCCCTGAGTCTATAGCAGCTCCAGCTTCTGCCTCCCAGAAACTAAGGTGAGAGTCAGGCCTTCCCTGCAGAATCTGTAATAGCTGTAAGCTAACAAGAGGTTTAACCTGTCAAATCCTTGAGCAAAGCAGCTATGTACCTTTTTCCCAATGAATTCATTCACTTTTAAGACCTGTTCTAAACTCACCAAAGGGCCAAACTGTTACTCTGGATAAGGGCAAGCTCAGAAATGGGGCATATCAAACTCAGACCCTGACCTTGAGGATTCACTTGTAGGAGAAGGGGAACCTAAGTTTATAAAGCCAGGTAGATAATACAGAAAAGAATGGCACCAGACGGTTAATCCCAAATCTTTAATCCCAGCACTTGGGAGGTAGAGGCAGACGGATCTCTGAGTTCTAGGCCAGCCTGGGCTATAGACTGAGTTCCAGGACAGCCAGGACTATGCAGAGGAACTCTGTATCTTAAAAACAAAAAGAATGCTTGTTCTGTGAAACTCAGGAAGACAAATTATTTCTACTGTTTGCCCTACATTTTCTGATGCTGCTCTTCTAAGGCTTGTACATAAAGAACAGGACATAATCTATGTCTTGAAGGAGCTAGTTCAGTGTAGCACAGATCATCTAACTGGGCATTATTGGAAAGATGGCATCTTCACTTTGAGGGTGACGATCTCAGGCAGAACAAGGATGGGTAGAAGTTACTGTGCTCGGATAGCCAGGACTGCTGGGACAAGACTCTTCTGTAGACAGCCCACTGGATAAGGGCTTCTCATCCTGTCTCTAGTAGCTGTCTATACCTCCTAATGAGGACCTCTTCTATGGAGCTTCCCCAACTTGCTTCCAAATGGCCACACCCTCAGCTCTTACTCTTGTTTTTCATGTGTACGTGTTTGTGGTGTGCATGTGTATGTGGGAAGGCTTGAGAACTCCCTGTTGTGGCCAGCTTGCTTGGGGGCGTCCTGTGTCTGCCTTCTGAGGCTGGAATTATAGGCAGGCTGTCACACTCACTTGGCATTTACTGTGGGCTCTCCAACCTCTAGACCCTTTGCTTACATGGCAAGTATTTTAATTGCTGAGTTATCTCCCCTGCTCTCTGTCTCTTTTTCTTTATCACACACAAGTGCCTCTTAGACAGGGCAGTATGGTAGGTCCCTAATGTGTGGCATCCAGTGCTTATTAACTGCTTTTCATCTGCTAATCTGGCATCCCTGGGAGTTTACTTCACCCGATAAAGACACTATACTCAGAGGCTAGTTAACTAGAGTTCCCAAACAGACAACACCAAGTTAAGGCATGACAAAGGTAGTCCTGCTCTACTGGAGGTGATGAGAGAGGAGGTAGGTGGGAGTAACCTTTTTTCTACTCAGCCTCTTACAGAAACTAAGCAATATGGACCCAGCCATGTTGGAGAACCTCCTGAGCTTGGATCGTTTGCTGGGCTCCCAGGGGAGCCAAGGGACACCTCTACTGAATACCCCAAAGCGAGAGCGAATGGTACTCATTAAGACAGTGGAGGAAAAGGACTTGGAGATTGAGGTAATTGTTGGGGAAGGTGACCTAATATTCCAACCAGCTTTGAGAAGTATTCCTAGTATCTTCAGACAGGGAAGGATACTTAGATGCTGATCTAGAGTCCAGTTTTCATAAGATTTATTTATATATATGGGTTTTATGCTACCATGTATGGCTGTGAACTACATGTGTGTAGTGCCCATGGTAGGCCAGAAGAGGGTGCAGGATACCCTGGGTCTGGAGTTAAAAGACAGTTATGAGCTGCCATGTGGGTGCTAGGGTTCAAACCTGGGTTAAGAAACAGTTGAGATCAGATAAGAGGGGTGGGGGGATCCAAATTAAAAATACATTCCCTGGGGCTAGAGAAATGACTCAGTGGTTAAGAGCATATATTGTTCTTAAAGAGGACCAGAGTTTGACTCCTAACACCTCAGACAGCTCACAACTGCCTGGAACTTTCAGCTTCAGGGAGCCTACACCTCTCTGATGTCTTTTGTCATACACAGACACAAGTACATACTCATAAATAATAAAAATATCACCCGGGGCTAGAGACTGACTTAGCAGCTAAGAACACTGGCTCAGTTCCCAGCACCCACATGGCCGCGCATGACTACCTGTAACTCCAGTTCCAAGGGATCCAACCCTGTCTTCTAACCACAAGGGCACCAGGCACACACAGTGCACAGACAGACATGCAGGCAGAACACCCACACACCAAGAGAGCAGGCAGCTCTCTTCGTGAGTTTGGGGTTGGTCTGATCTACATACCAAGTTCCAGGCCTGCCGTAGCTACATGGTGAGACATTGTCTTAAAACAAAACAAAACAAACCCCTCCCTGCTCGAAGACTTGTTCTGTCTCAGGTGGCCCTCTGACCATACGAATGCCCTTAGTTATTTTGAACCCTGTCTCGTTGATTCTCCTGCTGGTCCTACCTCGATCCTCTTGGACCGCAGAGCTCTCTGCCTGCTCACCTTCCTAATCCACTGCTTTGGGGCTGGAGCTCAGTCCCATCTTCCCATGATCCTTTCCAACAGAGGCTTAAGATGAAGCAAAAAGAATTGGAGGCCAAGGTACTGGCCCAGGAGGTGCTGGATCCAAAGGAGAAAGAGAACACCCTGGCATCTCCCCAGCCCCTCCCTTCTTGTCCAGGCACAACGGCAAGGCCCCTGAAAAGGGCTGTGGTGATGCCTCTGCAGCTAAGTAAGTTTAGTCCCAGGGTCTCGGGAGACGCAGGGTCTCAGAAATGTGTCACTCATCCCCTCCCCTGCATCTGAAGAAGTCCTGGCTGCTTGTCATGGCAGTTAAGACAGCAGGGTATTTATTGGCTGAATATGGTGGCACACACCTGTAATCCAGCATTCAGGAGGGTGAGGCAGAAGGATCGCTCTAAATTCCAGGTTAGCCTTGGTCATAGAGTGAGACCCTGTCTCAAAAGAAAAAAAAAATTGGAAGCATCAAAAGCTCGAGGTTGAAGAAATGGGGGTAGCAAATGGCTACCAGGGAAGTCGGAAGGGAAAGAGATGACCTGTGCCCTGACCAGTTCCTAATTCCTGCTTTCAGTTCAGAAGCAGGCAGAGTCAAAGATTCATATTCTGAAGAAAGGCCACAAAAGAAAGGTGAGCCCGACCCCACCCCCGGTTTTCCAGCTGGGAACCTTTTGCATAGGACAGACACTGGATGAAATATGGGTGTATCTCACAGAGTGGGTATCCACCGTTGGTCAGTTTCCTTTCTTTTTGATGCCCTTGCACTTGGGCTGGCTACTCACTAGATCTAGTATGTAGCCTAGCTCCTGCTCGCTATAAACTGTAGAGCCCACTTAGGGAAACCGATAGGCATCTAAGAATCTCTCACACAGAATGGTCTTCACACAAAATGAACACTAGAACTGCCCCTAACTGTCAGGATGAGAGGATGCTTACTGTTTTCTCTTTTCTTTCTCCTGTATTGGAGATTGAACCCCAGTTTTCAAGCATTGTAGGCACTTAAGTGCTCTACCATTGAACTGTAAACTCCTCCCAGTCAGACTTGATGTGTACGTTCATTTATTCATCGAATCTTCACAGTGACTGAGAAAAATGCTAGTAATTAAACAAGTCCAACAAATTAGTACCAGGAGGAGGAGGCTGGAGAGGTGGTTAGGCGCCTGGTCTTGGCACAGTGATCCACAGGCCTTGGCTGTCATTTCTGTTACCTCATAGCTGGAGCCATCACATGTGTCCAAGCCTGTGGAAAAGGCTGAGGACTGCTGGGAGCTACAGATTAGCCCAGAGTTACTGGCACATGGACGCAAAAAATTATTGGATCTGCTGAATGAAGGCTCAGCCCGAGATCTGCGCAGCCTGCAGCTCATTGGCCAGAAGAAGGCCCAACTCATCCTGGGCTGGAGGGAGCTCCATGGCCCCTTCAGCAAGGTAACAACCTAGGGGGCAGGTGGAGAGGGGTGCCCCCGTTCTTTGTCCACCTCCTCACTGCTGCTGACCCACTAGGTGGAGGATCTGGAACAGGTGGAAGGCATTTCTGGGAAGCAGGTGGAGTCTTTCCTGAAGGTAAGGAAGAACATCTCTGCCCTTTCTCTACCAGCCTGCATGTTGCGCCCCGCCCCCACACCCCACCGCCCCCAACCCTACCCCCAGCTGCTATACTGACGCACTTTACTCTTTCTTACAGGCGAACCTCTTGGGCTTGGCTGCCGGCCAGCACTGTGGCCCCTCCTGACTACCAGCTCTTAACACTACCTTTTCCTTTTAAAACCCTTGTATAATGACGTCTTCGTGTAAATACAGTTTTTATTCCATGCTTGAGCCTGGTTTTTAGGGATGGCGGGGCTGGGGTGGGAGTCACAATTGCCCTTGGGACCAGGATCAAGCTCAGCGGGACACTTATCTGGGCGCCATCTTTGGGAAACCCCGAACTAGTCCAAGATTGTAAATAAACCACTGGAATGGGAAGGGGACGGTGGCCTAGATGAATCAAAACGCTGAAGCCGAAGCCTAAGCAAGCACAACGACCGTTAGGCGGGCACGCGCTTCTAGTCAAACCCCGCCCCACTAACTCCCTGGGCGCGCTCCCCATTCTGCTCAGGACGCCATCGGTGTTGTGTGCGCGTGCGCGTGCAATAACGGCTGCTGGCAGAGGGAAGTGGGGGGTGGAATCGTTGAAGTGGGGGAAGAGAAGCCGCCTAGTCTCCCGCGCGCCCACCACCTGCACCGTCGCCAACCAATCAGCAGCCGTCTCGAGGGTCTCGCGCTCGGGGCGACTCGGGCTGCTGGGTGGCTCCCCGGTCCCTCCTCCCTCCAGAGTCCCTCCCGCGCCTCCCCCCTCCCGCTGGCCCCGCGCGCACTCGCGCTCGCGCCCGCTCCAGCCTCTTGTGTGTCCTCGCGCCCCCCGCCCGCCCTCCGGCGCGCAGTGTGCTCCGCTCCCCCACCCTCTTCCCCCCTCCCTCCCCGCGCGCCGCCTCCCCGGGTCCCCCCTCCCCCACCGCCGCCTCCTCCCGCCCCAGGGTGAGCGCGAGCCGCCTCCCTCCTCCCTCCGCCATGGATCCCAGCAACTGGGGCAGCTTCATCTTCCAGGTAACAACCCCCGCCCCCCCGCCCCTGCCCCCCCTCCCACACCCCCTCCCGCCCGCCCTCCCTCCCGTCCCACCCCCCCCTCCGCGCGCCCGGTGCGCGCGCAGCTGTCCCCCTCCCTCCCTCGCGCCCTCCCCCGCCCTCCCCGAGGCGCCGGCTGGGCGCGCGCGCGCGGCGGGGGCCGAAGCTGCTCCCTCGCTCCCCCCACCCCGCCCCGCCGGGCTCCAACCGCCGCCACCGCCGCCGTCGCCGCCGCCGCCCGGGCCCCCGCCCCCGGCCCCGGCCCTCGGCCCCGCGGGGCCTCTCGCCCCCACCCAGGGGGCGTCGCCGCCGCCGCGCTCCGCGCTCCGCGCCCCGCAAGACGCCCTCCTTCCCTCCCTCCCGCCGGCCGGGGTGCGCGGGCGGCGGGGCGGCCCTCGGGCCATGCGTTCGGCTCGGCCCAACCCGGCCGGCCGGGGGCGGCGCCCCGAGCCCGGGCCCCGCGCGGCCCGTGCCCCCGGCTCCCGCTGAGCTCCGGGGGCCCCACCGTGGCCGAGGCCATGTTCCCCGTGTTCCCTTGCACGCTGCTGGCCCCCCCCTTCCCCGTGCTGGGCCTGGACTCCCGGGGGGTGGGCGGCCTCATGAACTCCTTCCCGCCACCTCAGGGTCACGCCCAGAACCCCCTGCAGGTCGGGGCTGAGCTCCAGTCCCGCTTCTTTGCCTCCCAGGGCTGCGCCCAGAGTCCATTCCAGGTGAGTAGGGGCCGGGCCGGGCGGGCAGGCGCCGACCAGCGACCGCGGCCCACACGGCGCCTTGTCTCTGCAGGCCGCGCCGGCGCCCCCACCCACGCCCCAGGCCCCGGCGGCCGAGCCCCTCCAAGTGGACTTGCTCCCGGTCCTCGCCGCTGCGCAGGAGTCGGCCGCCGCCGCCGCCGCCGCCGCCGCCGTGGTTACGGCACCCCCAGCCCCTGCCGCCGCCTCCACCGTGGACACAGCGGCCCTGAAGCAGCCTCCGGCGCCTCCTCCGCCACCCCCTGCCGTATCCGCACCAGCCGCCGAAGCCGCGCCCCCCGCCGCGGCCGCCACCATCGCCGCCGCCGCCGCCGCCGCCGCGGCCGCCACCGCTGTCGTCGCCCCGACCTCCACAGTCGCCGTGGCCCCCGTTGCATCTGTCTTGGAGAAGAAGACAAAGAGCAAGGGGCCCTACATTTGCGCCCTGTGCGCCAAGGAGTTCAAGAACGGCTACAACCTGCGGAGGCACGAAGCCATCCACACGGGAGCCAAGGCGGGCCGGGTCCCTTCGGGTGCTATGAAGATGCCCACCATGGTGCCCCTGAGCCTCTTGAGTGTGCCCCAGCTGAGCGGGGCCAGCGGGGGAGGGGGAGAAGCCGGGGCTGGCGGAGGCACAGCCGCGGTGGCGGCCGGTGGCGTTGTGACCACGACCGCCTCTGGAAAGCGCATCCGGAAGAATCACGCCTGCGAGATGTGCGGCAAGGCCTTCCGCGACGTCTACCACCTGAACCGACATAAGCTGTCGCACTCGGACGAGAAGCCCTACCAGTGCCCTGTGTGCCAGCAGCGCTTCAAGCGCAAGGACCGCATGAGTTACCACGTGCGCTCACATGACGGCGCTGTGCACAAGCCCTACAACTGCTCCCACTGTGGCAAGAGCTTCTCCCGGTGTGCAGGGGCCTCGGCTGCCCACGGGGCCGATGGTGGGGGGAGGGCGGCGAGGGGGCCTGGCTGGCTGGTGGGGAGGCGGCTCCCGAGGCTGGGGACGGGGACCACTCCCAGGGAGGAGGGGAGTGAGCCTCGTGGTTCCTGGGAGCAGGGGGTGGTACTTTAGAGGAGGTGGGTCTTTGGGCTGAGGGCGAGCTGCCTCTGGGCAGAGAGAGAATCCCAGTTTGAGGGATTTCCTGCCTGCCTAAGGACCGAAGCTGTGGGGGGAAACGCTGGGGCTTTTGGGAAGGGCCTTTGGAGGAACCTAGGAAGATTGGAGGCACACCTCACCTTGGAGCCTTAGTCCTAACCCGCCCCCCACCTCAACATGTCCCTAGGCCGGATCACCTCAACAGTCACGTCAGACAGGTGCACTCGACAGAGCGGCCCTTCAAATGTGAGGTAGGAAGCCCGCTGCCGCCTCTCCTGGTGTCCATGATTTTGATCCTCATTGTAGCTGTCTGAGGTCAGCCTCTCAGACCCCCTTTTTCTCTCTCTTTTTGCCTTTTCACTCCATTTTCGCATTTCTCCTTCAAGGCCTGGTCATCTCACGCCCATTTCCTACAGATCAAAGACCCCCAAGGCTCTGATCCCTTTACCTTGCTCCCTTCTCTCTCCTCCCCGAAGCTTTAACTCTCCTGTGACCCCCCCACGCCCTCCCCCCAGAAATGTGAGGCAGCTTTCGCCACGAAGGACCGACTCCGCGCGCACACAGTACGACACGAGGAGAAGGTGCCATGTCATGTGTGTGGCAAGATGCTGAGCTCGGCTTATATTTCGGACCACATGAAGGTGCACAGCCAGGGCCCTCACCATGTCTGTGAGCTCTGCAACAAAGGTACATGCTAAGGGATGTCAGGAGGGCAGGGACAACGGGGGGGGGGGGGTGCTGGGCACAGAGCTGGTGGGGTTTTCACGAATGTGGGTTAAGGGCGCTGTAGCCAAGAGCTCGTGGCATGTAGAGAGCCCTTTAAGAAGCAAGCACAACAGCATTGGAAGTAACTGAACATCTAAATTCTGTGCCATGGCTCAGAGGAGACAGTAGCAGAGATTCAACCTCCTGGGTGTGCCTGGGGACAGTGAAGTGGGACATGGTTGCTTTGTGAAAGGAGTACTCAAGAAAGCCAGTCCCCAGGGTTTCAACTTTGCAGCCACAAGTTCTTGTCTCCAGCTCCTGGGGCAAGTGGAGTCCATCAGCACGGGTGTGACAATCACACACCCTGCCCAGTAACAGAGAAAGCTGTCTTCATGTGGTTATTCACTAAACGAGCTGAGATTGGGGGCACTGGAGAGGGGGGACACAGCCGTCTCTACTGAGAGTCAACCCTTCAAAAAGCTAGGCAACAGTGTCCTGTCACGTGGGAGAGATCTCCCAGTTATGGGGGAAGATCTCTAGATATTAAGGATTAAGAAACAGGCACCACTCGACCCAGGCCCCAAGCTCAGGGAGGGAAGGACTATGTCCCGTGGAGTAGTTGGCCCCAGCCTACCAAGGATGTGGGAGGAGGACAGTGCCACGTGAGGAGGGTGTCCCCAGCCTAGGAGAACAGCCCTGTCTCTGGGGTCTCCACCAGGCTGACCCCCACCCCCATCCCAATCCCCCCCCCCCCCCCCATAGGCTTCACCACAGCAGCATACCTGCGCATCCACGCGGTGAAGGACCATGGGCTCCAGGCCCCGCGGGCTGACCGCATCCTGTGCAAACTGTGCAGCGTGCACTGCAAGACCCCTGCCCAGCTGGCCGGCCACATGCAGACCCATCTTGGGGGGGCCGCCCCTCCTATCCCGGGAGATGCCCCCCAGCCACAGCCTACCTGCTGAGGGGGACCCCTGCACCCACCAGGCAAGGCGTGGGACATGGCTGGGGGGGGCAGGATGGGATGTGTGGGACAAGGGAGTTCAAAGGGCCCAATAGGGGATCTCAGGAAGGCCAGGGATGTCAGTCTGTCACTCAGATTAGGGAGACTTGGGGTCCACAGAGGGCAGTAAAGAATTGCTCTATCTGGGTAAGCAGGCAGGCCAAAGCCTCCGGGGGCCAGATAGGAAGTGAGTAACGGCTGTGTCCCAGGGGATGTAGGGAAATAGTTGGAAAGTCTGGGGTACCGGGCATGTTTCTTGCCATTCAGGTTGTGCTGTGATCCTTGGTGTTTCTCACTGTAGGTACTGGTGAGGTTTGTCCGATGGCAGCGGCGGCAGCAGCAGCGGCGGCGGCAGCGGCGGCGGCAGTGGCAGCCCCTCCCACAGCTGTGGGCTCCCTCTCTGGGGCAGAGGGGGTACCAGTGAGCTCTCAGCCACTTCCCTCCCAGCCCTGGTGAGCTCCAAGTTGATGGAGGAGAGGAGAAGAGTGGAGGAAAGCTCTTCTTGGTACAGTCTCCTCTTCCCACCAGCTCCTCACTGCTCTCCATCAACCAAGGAGCCTCCAGACAGGAGGAAGAAGGAATTCACTAGGTTTTAACAATGTTTCTCCTGCTCCTTTCTTCTCCCTATCAGAGCTGACCCTACAAACACCTGTCCCTTGAGTTGTGTTGAAGTCCCCTGGACAGTGAGCAGGGGTGGCAGAGGACAGCAGCAGCCACTGCCCTCAACCTTTACCCCCTTGCCTTTCCTCCCGGGATCTGTGAGCCTTTCCCTAGAAGGTCCTGTGCTCTCCTCCTCCAGTCCCTCCTCCTGTCTGCTGCCCCTTCCTGGGGAGTTGGTGCTTTCTTTTTGTTGTTGTTTTTTTTCCCAGGGGGAGGGAGGAGAGAGAGGAGGGGGATTAAGATTCTGTCCCAGAGGAGGGATAGGTGGTATTTTGAGGGGCAGAAGCGGGGAAGGCAGAGGGATGCTTTCAGTAAGGTAGGGTGATTAAACCCTACACATCCTACTGGAGTGTGTGTCCAGGGAAAAGCCAAAGGGAGCGTCAGAAGGAGCCACTAGGGCCAGAGGCAGAACAAGAGAGATGGAATCTTAGGGGCCAGGGTGAAGGAGGAGAGCCAGGGAAAAGAGGTGCTTCCTGGGGGTGGGGGAATGCAGCCACGGTGTCTCCCCCTTCCCTCTTCCACCCCAGCCCCAGCCCTGGTCTTTTCTCCTCTTTCCCACAACAGAAGCTGTGGCCCTGGCCATGTCATCGTGTTCCCGTGTCCCTTGCATGTTCCCCCCTTCCCCTCCCTCCTTTTGCGCAGACCCCATTACAATAAATTTTAAATAAAAATTTGTCTCTGGGTTGCTAAGTTCTCTTCACCAAGCCCCATGTGTGTGCACCTCATCCATTTTAGGGAGAGGAAGGGTTCTTTGTTGGCCTTCAGCTTAGTCCCAACTTTTCTGGCCCTGCCAATTGCTGACTTCCCTCCTGAGGTATAGTCTCTAGCTACAGCACCCATTTAGGGTGGCCTCAAGAATCCAGAGGCTGTAGAGAGCAAATTCCAGATCTCTAGGGAATGCCCACTGGAGGTTTGGGATGCCCAAGCTGGCCATTCATGGTATCCTTCCTTCCACAACCCAGCAGCAGGCTGCACAGAGCCCCGCCAAATGCCTGCACATTTCAGAGGCCATGGTTGGTGCAGATGCAGAAGGGTTGGGTAAACTGTATTCGGTTCTACCATGGTGGTCATAGACTGTTTGCCCTAGCCGTTCCAGGGTGGCCCTGAGCATCTATCTGCCTAGCTTGCTGGAATTTTCTTTTTCTGGGCTTCACCCAGACCTTTCCAGAGACCCTCAAGCTTCCATCACGCATTGCTGTTGCTTTCCTGGAGTAGGGAGGCTTCAGCTCTGCAGGCTCCTTTCACTTGAAACCCTACGCGGTACCCTTGCAGCCGCCCCAAACTTAAGACCTGTCTCCTTAACCCATCTATGCTGCTCAGGATGCCTCCTCCCAGTCCTCACTGGTCGGTCTCACAAACCCAGGTCTCTGCCAGGATCCCCCGGTGACCGTTGGACGGGAGGGGCCGAGGACTTAGGAAGGGGGTGCCCCACCAGGAGGTGCGCGTGAGAAAGGGCAGGGAGGGGGCACGAGTGGTCCCCGGGCCGGTTACCCAGGTAACACGGGGCCTGGCACGAGGTTCCCTTGGGCTGTCCGGGAGGGGCAGGAGGCGTGCTAGGGGCGGGGGCGGCGCGGCAGCAGTGCAGCTTAGGGGAGGGGACCAGAGAAGAAGGGCCGAGCAAACCGGGAGGAGAAGGAGGGGAGATCCGCCGCCTCCCTTCATTGCTCACAGACTTGTTCCCTCCCGGTCTGCGGCTGCTGCAGCGGCAGTGGCGGCGGGACGTAGGAGCAGTCCCGAGGCTGGCAGCGGATGAGACTGGGACGGACTGAGGCCGCCGGTAGGAGTGGACGACAGACAGCTGGGTGGCATGGGAATGCAGGTGCCAGGCGAACTAGAGGGTGGTGCTGGGTGCGCCATGCCATCGGGAGAGGATCCCCTCCCCCTCAGCTTCTCTGAAGGCAACAAGGGAACCCCTAAAAGAAGGGCTGAGAAGGGATGCACAAGATGATGCCAGGTCTCTCCAGAAAGGGGCGGGGAGGAAGGGGGGCATTTGAGCCCAAATGCGCAGCAAGAAAACCCGCACTGCTCAGGTGGTGCCCGGAAAAGAAGGGAAGGGTACAAAAGGAGCAGAATGTGTGGGGTTGTCTGTCCGTCTGTCTGTTGGAGTGTCTGTTCTATGCACAGGTTTTGATGAGCCGGGGTACCTTCGAGGTGGGGTCTGAGAGTCTGGATCTTGTTGGGTGTGTTGGATGGATCCAGGAACAGACCTCGAGCGGTTCTGTTTAGAAAAGGGTTTATCTTCCCAGGGCTCTCTCTAAGCAGACGTGAGGTAGAACACTTCTCCACCAAGGGTGTCCCACCTCAAAGCAAAGGAAACTCCAACTTTTCCTCCTCTCCCTAGGGACAGCACAGGCTAGCCTCGGCCTGTGGTGATGCCAGCCCCTCTTCCCTCCTCACCAAGACTGTCTCCTCCTCTTCCAGGATCTGCCAGTGGCACTGCTGTTTCCCCACGGGCCCTCTCCTATCTCCCTTCTCTAAGATGGCAGCCAGCAGCTCTGAGGTCTCTGAGATGAAGGGGGTAGAAGATAGTTCCAAGACCCAGACAGAAGGACCTGGCCATTCTGAAGCTGGACTCGGTCCTGTCCAGGTTGTAGCAGAGATTCCAGACCAGCCAGAGGCCCTTCAGTCAGGCCCAGATATCACGGCAGCCCCTGTGGACTCAGGACCTAAGGCTGAGCTGGCCCCAGAAACCACAGAGACCCCAGTTGAGGCCCCAGAAACAGTCCAGGCCACAGACCTCAGCTTAAACCCAGGAGAAGAACCCAAGGCCAGCCCCAGCCCCAAAGACGAATGCCAAGAGCCAGCATCCAAACCAGATGTGAACAAAGAGGCTGCAGCAGATCAGGGATCTGAGCAGCAGTCTGCAGCCCCTCCTGAGCCAATCTCAGAGCCTGCTTTCCAGTTAAACACCCAGGCAGACCCTCAGCCAACTTCCCAGCCTGCTCCTAAGCTACCCCTCCAGCCAGAGGCCCCCACCCAAGAGGACCCTGCCACTGAGGTCCCGACAGAGAGTATAGGCGAAAAGCAAGAAAATGGAGCGGTGGTTCCCCTTCAGGCTGGCGATGGGGAAGAGGGTCCAGCCCCCCAGCCTCATTCACCACCCTCAACCAAAACAGCACCAGCCAACGGGGCCCCTCCCCGGGTGCTCCAGAAGCTGGCCGAGGAGGACAGAAAAGGAAGGGGTCATAGTGGGCATCCAGGGTCTCCTCGAGGGAGCCTGAGCCGCCATCCCAGCTCCCAGCTGGCGGGGCCTGGGGTGGAAGGGGGTGATGGCACCCAGAAACCTCGGGACTACATCATCCTTGCCATCCTGTCCTGCTTCTGCCCCATGTGGCCTGTCAACATTGTGGCCTTCGCTTATGCCGTCATGGTGAGCCCCAAGGGACCCTGGGCCAGGCATTTTGTGGCTCCCAGCTTCCTGCCAGTGTCAGAATAGAGCCCCAGTAACGACACCTTCCCTCACCTCTCTCTGCATGGATCCCACTTGCCCGGTTGCTGGGCCTTTGCTTGCCTCTCCCCAGGATCTAACCCTCCAAGCCACTCCTGCCCTAACCCCTTCAGGCGGGAGGGGAGGAGAAAGGTGTTTCAGACAACCTTGCTGACCTGTGCCCTCTTCCTCCTGCACTCCCAATCCTCCTTCCTTTCTTAACCCCATGGGGCTGACCTCCTTCCTCTGGACTCTCTCACCTGGTCCCTGCTGGGCTGGCTCCTGCTGACCTGGGCCATGATACCTCCAAACCCCTCACCCTCACCCCAGTCCCGGAACAGCCTGCAGCAGGGGGACGTGGATGGGGCTCAGCGTCTGGGCCGAGTAGCCAAGCTCTTAAGCATCGTGGCGCTGGTAGGGGGGGTCCTCATCATCATCGCCTCCTGCGTCATCAACTTGGGCGGTGAGTGGGGGTCGGGGACAGGAAAGGGAGGAGTGGAAGGGTTGACAAGGGCAGCTTTACTAACCCCTGACCCTGCTCTCTCCTGTCTGTCCTCCCTGTTCCTTTGTGTCTCCCTGTCTCCTTCCCTGTCTGTCTGTCCCTCTCCTCTCCCACAGTGTATAAGTGAGGGGCTCTGCCCTGCATTCCAAGACTTTTCTTCCTGTTGGGAGCTGTCTTGGGTCCATCCCTACCCTGGGGGAAGCCCAGTCCATGGCCCTGGCCCCCATCCCTAGGGACCAAGGGAGCCTGAGCAGCCTTGTTTACAGCCTCTTCCCTGCTCCTGCATCCTGCCAGGCTCCCCTGCCAGGCTTAGGCTCCCTTTCTCCCTGCACTTTGGCCTGCGAATCTCCCCTCCTGCCTCTTGACCTCCCCAACCCTGCACTCTGAAAAACCTCTCTGCACTTCTGGAAGCCTTCCTGAACATCTAAATTGTATTCTGCACCTCTGCATCTCTCCCAGCACCCCACCCCACCCCACCCCCAGCACTTCTTCCTGCCTCTGGAATCCTCTGAACCTTAATTAACCCTGACCTCCTACCTTTCATTGTCTTGGTACCTAGCCCATTCTTTTCTTCCCTTCCTTCCCATCTTTTCCCCTTGCCCCTCCCCTGACCCCTTCTCAGCTTCCCTGAGCATCTTCACTCTCTGCCGCCATTTATTCTGCAAAAACTGCAGTATTAGGTCAGGCTGAGGGAGGACTGCCTAGCTAGAGGCTCTGACTGTTCTCTACTGGGGACCACCCGGGCCCAGACCGTACTCCGACCCCAATCCCTAAGGTGCCTATTGGGTCGAAAAGTTGGCAAGCCAGGCCTCACCTGGGGGACTTGCACAAGGGTGGGAGTCCTCCTTCTGAACATCAGGGGAGGAAGGAGTGCCGCAGCGGCCGCAGGGTCAGCCTGAGTTGACCTGCCCATTTGGGCTTTTTGACCTCAGCGTTTCTTGTTTGAAGGTCTGAGGAGTTTGGGCCATTCACTTGCTTTGTGGACAGTAAAATTAAAAAAGAAAAAGAGGGAAAAAAAAAAAGGACCAAAGTTCTCAGCTGCGGGGAGCGAGAGAGGGTTGGGGGAGCTCTGTAATTATTCTCTGAGAGGATGAGGGAGGTTTGCACGCGACAGCCCTCTGAGGAGGCAGGGAGCCAGCTGTGATGCATTTCGGAGTTGGTGGGGGTTTTTTGTTTCCTTTCTTTCAAAAAAAAAGTTGGGGGAAACTAAACTTCCTTTAAAAAATCAAACTGAGTCTCCCTTTTTGTATGCTGAATGCTGCATGATTCTAAAACACCAATAAACAGAATGCATGAGACTCGCCTCAGTTGGTCCCTCTGTTGGTTTGCAGTCAAGGGACTGCTTTCTGGCAGGCCCTAGTGGGCGAAATACGCATGCGCTGCCGCAGTGGCCATCTTTAGTGTGGGTCGAAGCTAGCGATGCCTACGGGCCTCTCTGCGCATGCGCAAGCCTCCTGTTTCCTCTTTCGAGTAGCTTTGATTACAGTGGAGTCTCCGCGCGCCATTTCTCTGCGCCTGCGTGCTGCGACCGTGCGCAGCCTGGGAGGCGGGTTTTAGCTCCAGGTTTGTACCGCCGCCGAGTGGACGCGAACTAGGTCTGCGAGGTCCAAGGAAATGACTCCCGTCCAGGTGTTGGAGAGGGCGATGTGAAAGCGAGAAAGCAGGCCCCTCCCTTTCCGTCTCCGAGCGTGGTTTCCGCGGGTCCCCGGGAACGGCAGGATTCTGGATTTGGATCCGTGGGGTGGGGTCTGTCCGGGCCGGGATCTGAGCGCCCCCTCCTGGGGACGGTGCCGTGGCCGCAGTCAGTGTTGGGCTGCCTGGAGATTTCGTACACCCCAGTGGATCTCAGCCCTTCGGGGGGAGGCGCCCTGGTTTGGTACTCCAGACTCCCCTATTTTGCTGGGCTTTTCTAGTACTCTATGTCCTTGGGCCATGGAACCATTGCAGGCAGCACAGCGGCGCCTCTGTCTGAAGAAGGGGAAGTGACTTCCGGCCTCCAGGCTCTGGCGGTGGAGGACACCGGAGGTCCCTCTGTCTCGGCTAGTAAGGCCGAGGAAGAGGGGCAAGGAGGTCAGGAGGAGGCCGGGCGTGAGGGATCCAGGGCCGAGGAGGCTCTAGACGCTCCCAGCGCTGCGGGCGACGAGCGCGCCGAGGGAGAATCCGAAGACTGGTGCGTGCCCTGCAGCGATGAGGAGGTGGAGCTGCCGGCCAATGGGCAGTCCTGGATGCCCCCGCCCTCCGAAATCCAGCGACTCTACGAACTGCTGGCTGCCCAAGGTACTCTGGAGCTTCAAGCGGAGATCCTGCCCCGCCGGCCGCCTACTCCTGAAGCCCAGAGTGAAGAGGAGAGATCAGATGAGGAGCCAGAGGCCAAAGAGGAGGAGGAGGAAAAGTGAGGCCATAACTTTACACGTTGTCCCGGGACTAATCTCCTGAGCACAGGAACTGGAGGGAGGGAAGAGCAGGAAAGGATGCACCAGCAGGCTGGGGTATACCAGTAGGCGTTTGGGAGGGCCTCCCTCACCCTTTCATTCTCTGTTCACCCTCTCTCAGGCCGCACATGCCTACAGAATTTGACTTTGATGATGAGCCAATGACACCAAAGGACTCACTGATTGACAGAAGACGTACGCCAGGTACGAGTAGGAGGGAAGAACTGATGGGAGGTACAGGAAGGAGCATACACACCGGGGCAGGGTATCTCTGGCTTAGGTCAGTGCCTACTTCCCTGTAAGAGACCCACAGACCTTCTTCCTGTCAAGTTTCCTGTTCCTTTCGTCTTATTGCCAGAAGTCCAAAGCCTCCTGGTCAGTATTCTCTAGAACACAATTGTGTAGTGCTGTGTACATCACCAAGAACTGATGCGCTATCCCAGCCCACGTGACTTCCTAGAATTCACTCTCCTTGAGTTCTCTTCCACCTGGTCAAGTTCCATTAGCTCTGCATCTGCAGATCTACCTTTAACCCCAGCTCTCTCTTGCTCGACGGTTTCCACAGTTCTGACTGGTCTCCCTGCTGCTGGTCTCAGCAGCCAGAGCGGTCCTTTTAAGTGAAGTCCTGTCATTTCTATGCTTGTGGTCCTGCAGAGGATTCTGTTACAGGGAGGAAGAGCATGTCCAGGGAGAATCTGAGTCGTGTGTCCTCTGTCCCCACCCCAGTGCCCCAGGACCTTTGCGTACATGCGTGCGTGCGTGCGTGCGTGCGTGCGTGTGTGTGTGTGTGTGTGTGTGTGTGTGTCCCCGCTAGGTATGTTCAGTAGCCATAGCATTATGGGTGCCGTCATCCTGTGTGTGGCCCAGCCCTAAGCATTAGCTGCTCTGTGCTGAGGCCCAAAATGCATGTGTTCAACAAGATCTATAAGTGTAGGGGTGGAAGGTACTCACTACCTCAATCCTGTCCCGTTTTCTACCTTAGGAAGCTCAGCCCGGAGTCAGAAACGTGAGGCCCGTCTGGATAAGGTCCTCTCGGACATGAAGCGACATAAGAAACTAGAAGAGCAGATCCTTCGGACTGGGAGAGACCTCTTCAGCTTAGACTCAGAGAGCCCCAGCCCTGCCAGCCCTCCACTCCGATCCTCGGGGAATAGCCTCTTTCCCCGGCAGCGGAAGTACTGACTCGTGCTGCCATGGCCTACAGGTGCAGACTGTTTCCACTGGGCGTGGCCAGCCTTTCCCAGCCCAGGCTCTGGGGAACTTGTCACAGGAAAAAGCCTCAAGCTCACAGCTCAGTGCCTTGCAGGAAAGTGTGTGTTCTGTTGAATGTCTGTTTGCAGTTCTGAGCTGGATTTGCTGAGTCTAATAAAAGATGCAGAATGATCTTCTCTTAGCAGAGACTGCCACTGAACCCAGGCAATTGTTCTCACTTGGGCAGAGGCAGAACTGTATTCCTCCACATTGGAATATTGAAGCCAGATAGGGCAGAGGTGTACCCAGCCATCATCTGACCAACCTCCCCTCCCGTTAGGTCCTCTGACCCTTTCTAGTCTCAGTCCAGTCCCACCATTTAGTACCGAAGCAGATTGCTGAGTATGGACCGAACTGCAGTGTCTGGAGCTGCACCCCAGAGGAGGAAAAGATCCAGTTGCAGGGCCCTTTAAATATTCAGGCTCCGCCCCTGCCTGCCCAGCCCTTTCGGGAAGTCATCCCTGGTGTTGGTGAGGGGAATTCCTGACTTGCGGGCCTGCAGCAGCCAGCTACACTGCTAAATGTGAGTACTGCATCGCGACCCTGCCGGGACTCCCAGACTCCAGTCCAGGAGTCGGTGTCTGCCTCACTGGCTCTCTAGTGCTCCTGCTTTCCAGCGGCTTTTCTGGGGCAGTAACGCCTTAGCCACAAAGGGCAGGAAGGAGGGCCTTGGTAGCTCTTCCTTGGGAGGTTTCACTTTCTAGTTTTCTGGGTTTTCAAACACCCTGCCATGTCCTCATCCCCCAACACCTCCAACCTCCCGACATCAGGATCTCACAGAAGATTGGAGGTGAGGGGGTCCTTTTGTCAGGCCCAGTTACACACATTTATTAACTACTTGCTTGGGATGCTGAAGCAGAAGGATGCCTTGAGCCCTGGAGCTCCAAGCCAACTTAGACACATAGTGAGACCCCCCCCCCCCATCTTTTTGCTTCTGTTTTATTTATTTGACTTCTGTTTTTATGAGAAAAGGTCTCATATTTCCTAAGTGCTTTTAACTCTGTGTAGCCCAGGATGACCTTGAACATCTGTTCCTCTTGCCTCGCCTCCTGAATGAATGCTGACATAGATGTATGCCACCACTATCAGTTTTATTCAGTGCTGGGGATCGAACCTGGAGTTTCATGTATTTTAGGCGGAGACTCTGCAAACTGATGGATTGGGTGTGACTCAGTGTTGCGAGTAACTGCATACCTCAGACCCTGTTTTTGGCCCCTAGCACACTTCCTTAAAAAAACAAACCAACGGGGGATCCTGGCCAGACACAGTTCACACCTCTAATCCCAGCACTTGGGCGGCTGAGGCAAGAGGGTCTCCAGAGGTTTGAGACCAGCCTGAGTTACATAGTGCCACCACAGCCTGAGCGACAGCATAAGATCCTGTCTCAAATAACAAAAGCCAATTAGCGAACGTTCCAGCCTCCATTCAGGCTCCATCTCTGGTCTTACTTCCCTGCCCTTACTCCCAGGGACCTGGGCTCTGCTTTCTGTTGAATGATGGGCATGTGAATTGACCCCCTCGATTCCCTTCTCTGTCAGTTGTAGAGGCTTTCCTGCTGCCCTGTGCAGGGCTGTGCCAACTATGGGCCCTGGCCACTCACTTGAGAACTGGCGAGCAGGATGATCATAAGAGTAGCTTAATTTGCAAAAGGTGCAGAGTTCAGTGAGAACAGGCATCTTTGGGGGAAGAGGACGTGAACAGTAGTAAGCTCAAATGGACAACCAGCCTAAGATTCTGGGGACTTGGGAACTCTGGCTGGAGCCCAACTCTGGTAGGAGAAGGTGGTTGAGGCAGCTGTTCCTAATGCCCTCTGCTTCCTGCCTGAGGACCCTTGGGACAGGGAAGAGAGGCTCTCCCGGAAACTCTCTACCAATACCTTTGGCACATAGGGTATCCACCCTGCTCTGAGGTGGGGCAGTTGGGCAAGACAGTTACTACCTTGAGTGCTTGGGTGCTCAGACTTCCTGTGGTGTGTGCCATACTCTCAGCTTCTTGTGTAGCAGAGGTTGGTCACTGGCTCAGGTTATAGAAAACCTTCACCTTTGAATGTCCCTTGGTGCCATTTCCTGGACAGCAACAGCCCCACCCATATCCTCTATGTCCCATGGCCTCGCAAGCCATACTGCCGTAGTGATGACCCAGGGCAAGCCTGATCTACTTCAAGAGCAGAATGACTGAGCTTGACCTTGGCATCTTAGGCCACAATGAGTCAATAAAAGATATTTAACGTGGTGGGTTGGGTTCCAAGTAGGAGTTGGTGGTGAGGGTTATGCCTCAGATACAAGTTCCAGAATTTTCCTGTAAACCTTGATCCTACAGATCCTAAGTAAGGCCTGGGAGACAGTATGGATAGGATTAAATGTCAGCCAGACGCCAGGTATGAGAGCTTAAGCCACTGGTCCCATCTACTCGGGAAACAAAGGAGTTCAAGGCTAGCCTACCAGTAAAATAAGACTCCTCTTAAAAACCAAAGTGGGCCTTAGAGAGATACCTCTGTGCCTTAGAGGGCTTGCTGCTCAGAGGATCGGAGTTGGGTTGCCAGTACCCACACTGGGAGGCTCACGAGTGCTTTAACTCCATGGGCTCTGATAACCTCTCCTGGTTTCCATGGGCACCTGCACACATGTACACACACACTGAGAAAAGTTAAAAAAAGAAGTCCCAGGCAAGTCTTGTCCAGGAGAGAAAACTTGTCTCTCGATCAGAGGTTCCAAGCCCACTTCCAGTCTACACACTTCACCTTTGACAACTGGCATTCATTTGTAACATCTTGGGGACAGAGTTCTGGGCTGGCAGAGCAGCTTGGCACATGGTGAGGCCACCGAGCTGTCCCCTATCACAAAGTGGCCTAGCTGGGCCACAGTTCATGTTAATTAAGAGTTTCTTCTTCTGGGGTCTCATTCTGGCCTTCCCTAGTCTGGCATGCCTGTGCTACAGTATTGGGGTGTAGTCTGCCACTCCAGGCCTAGGTTGGTTAAGATTTTCTTTAAGAGGGGCTAGCCAGATTGCCACCAAGCCTCACTGATGACCTGAGTTCAAGCCCCAGAACTAACACGGTGGAAGGTGAGGTCCCGGAGGGAGAGTGCCTGCTTGTGCTGAACGTTCACCTTTTCTCAAACCCAAAGTGGACAGCGATCTCGTGGCTGGGCTGGGGCACTGCTTTCACTTTCACTGTCTGCCCTGTCCAGACCCAGCGAGCAGAGCTGGGGACAAAGGGAGCTACTTGAAGCTAGCCAGGGGAGGGACTGGCAAATGAATGAAGTTTCTGACTGTGGTGTCACCGGCCTATAATCTCAGCACTGGGAGGTGTGTATAACGAAAAGAAAATGAGGAGGCTCCAGGTTGGTGGGGGGACAGGTTTATTTTTGGAATAAACCTGAGAAGGGTTCTTATCAGAGAAGGCAGGAAAGTGAACTTCGGTAGTGTTAGTGCTTAAACTAGAAAATGCGCGAGTTGTGACGTCAGCATGACGCTGGGCAGTTGGAACTGTTAGCCACAGGAGAGAGGCTATTCAAACCAGAATGCTACCACACGGCCGGGATGAGGCTGGAAAGGGTCGGGGTGTCGTTCTCCTGAAGGCAGATTAGGATTCAGGGTCATTGTCACTCAACCTCACAGTCACCTTAGTGCTACCCTGGAGCGGATACCCACCAGAGAAAGGAGGGCAAGTCTCTGCACTCCAGATGCAGTCTGATTTGATTTGATTTGACTTGATTGTTGAACTTGGTGTGCTTCCGATGGATCCTCCCACCAGGCAGTGGTGGTGCAAGCCTCAGGAGGCAGAGGCAGTTGGATCTGTGTAGCATGAATCTTAAAAGGTCTTATTAATAAAAACAAATCCGAGGCTAGGTATTGGGGTGAACGCTGGAAGATCAGAGAAGCAGAACAAGCCACAGCCACCTCACCTTGCCAGTTCCTCAGCTGATCCTGTTTCCTCAGACTGGAAGCCTCTGTGTCCTCATCCAAATGGATCTCAGCTGAACTGCTGCTCAAATCCTAAAAGCTTAACCAGCCTCAAGTTCCTGGTCCTCATGCCTTAGATCTGTGAGTTCAAGGCCAGCCTGGTGTACAGAGCAAGTTCCAGGACAGCCAGGGCTACACACAGAGAAACTCTGTCTCAAAAAACAAACAAAAAGATGAGTTCCCCGCCCCCCCAAACATGTAGCTTCAGGATAGCCACTTTTTCCGTCCCGCAGAGGAAGTTCCGTTGCTAGTGGTGGTTCAGAGCCGAGGCTGCGATGGCAGAACCCTGACAGAATGACCTTTCCTGCTGTTGAGGTTTTGTTTTGGTTCTTAGAGACAGGGTTTCCCTGTGTAGCCTTGACTGCCCTGAAACTTTGTTTATAGACCAGGCTGGCCTCGAACTCAGAGATCTCTACCTACCTGAGCCTCCCAAGCCGTGGAATTAACAGCACACCTGGTTCTGTTGAGGTTTGAGATAGTGTCAGACTGTACCTTCAGCTACCGGGAAACTTGTTACCTAACTCAGTCCTTCAAACTGCAGTCCCTCCCTTCCTACTTCCTAAATGCTGGATGACAGGCATGATCCCCTGGACCCAGCTTTCCCCCACACCCTGACATCGCTCTGTGTGACCCAGGCTAGCCTGAACTAGTGGGGTCACCTTCACCTCCAGAGGGCCTTTCAGTCTTTTAGACATTGTGAGAACTTTGGAAAATTTCGGTGCTCAGACCCTACCCTGTGCCCCCAAATCCAAATCCCCAGATTTACAGGGCTTCAAGAGCCTCCAGGGGAGATGGCTCAGCAGCTAAGAGCTGGTCCTGCTCCTGCAGAGGACCTGGGTTCAACTCGCAGCACTCACATGCACATACCCACACACAGACATATCCAAGAGCCCTTTATCACTGGCTTATATATTGTTTATTTTGAGACAAGGTCTCATTATGTAGCCCTGGTTGGCCCAGAACTCACTATGTAGACCAAGCTGGCCTCCATCTCACGGAGACCTTCCCACCTCTGTCTCCCAAATACCGAGATTAAAGGCAAGTGCCACCACACCCAGCATACCGCTGTCTTTTGAGGCCCTTGACTTAACAAATAAAAAGCTGGAACTAACTGCACATATCATCTAGTAAGCCACGAGAGTCCGAGACTTGTCACAAATACAGTGTTGGGGGCTCAAGGGCCATGCGGGCTCCAAGGGAATTGACTGGTGGTCTTAGTGCAGGGCACAGCTGTGGGCATGGTAGGGAGTGGACCGGGAAGTGGAATGGAACCTTGTACTGAAGCAGGGGCTTGGCCTCGGAACAAAGCCGGAACCTAGCCTGATTAGCTTTGAGGAAGGCTCTTGCTGAGTCACTGAGCTGGGAGAGGCTCTCAGGCCCCCTGACTGTTCCCAGCTGGGGTGACAGATGGTGGAGAGGCCTCAGTCTTGGGTAGTGGAGCATTGTACGATGAGGAGCCAATAGAGGCTGTGCCTGGTAGCTACTCCCACCTCAGAAGACTTTCTACAGTACCCTTCTTCCGGGTGGGGCTTCCAAACCCTGCTGGCATCCCAGGCCCTTCCTCTTGTCCCATCTGGTTTCCTGGCCTTCTTCCTTTCAATGGACCTGCAGAGGAGCCCCTGGAGAGACGCTTCAACTGTGGGAAAGCCTCTGCATTGCTGTGCCTCTAGGGCTGGGTTAGGTTGGTGCAAGACTTAGCTCCTTCCTCACCCACAGACAAGTGAGAGTTAAGCCCTAATGCCAGGTGGGGAAGGAGGCCCCAGCCACACCCCTCACTGCCTTAGGAAAATTGGGCCTTGGGCGGTGTCTATTCCTATACTGGTGAAAAGCCAGGCTTGGCTCTGGTGCTTTCTCTACAAAGATGTCATCACAGTGCTGGGAAAAGACCGTCAGTCATCCCAATTTTGTAACTGAGGAGGCAGATAACAGAACAAAGGACTTGTCTAAGGTCACCCATCAAAAGAGAGGAGCTGGGTGTTGGTGGCAAACACCTTTGATCCCAGCAATCAGGAGGCAGAGGCAGGTGGATCTCTGAGTTCAAGACCAGCCTGGTCTACAGAGCAAGTTCCAGGACAGCCAGGGCTACACAGAGAACCAATTAAAAAAAAAAAAAAAGTTAGGGAGAGTTAAAGTCACAGTTTAGGTGGCCCCAACCTTATGGAGTCTTGAACGCTGCTCTCCTCGAGCAGGGCTCCGATTTCATATCCTGGAGCAGTTAGCATAGAGGCAAAGCGCAGTCACATGAGCTAGGAGGGCTCAGGGCAGAAGGATGAGAGTAGGCACAGAGTCTGGAAGTCAGAAGTCGATCTCTGAGACTGGAAAAGCTACCCTCCTGAGAAGTAGGGAGCTTAGCCTCCTGTGGAAAAGGAGCTCAGGACAACGTCTAGGTCAAATCCCAACATGGCTGTCATGTTAAAGAAAGAGGCAGTGTGTTAGTTCCTGTGTGTGTCACAAGGACAAAAGCAGCTTCAGGAAGGACTTGAGCTTTTCACCGTTTGAGGTTGCAGTCACCATGCCTAATGGCATGGCAGCAGGATTCTGAGGCAACAGGTCACACGGTACCCACTGGGTATCAGGAAACAGCCGGATGCCACTGCTCAGCTCAGCTTGCTTTCTCCTTTTGATCCAGTGTGAGCCCCCAGCCCTTGGAGTGATGGTCGGGCTTGGTCTTCCCACGTCAGTGAGCCTCATCTAGAAAATTCCCGCATAGCCATGCCCTGGGCATTGTCTCCTAAGTGACTGTAGACACTGTCAAGTTGGCGGTGTTAACCAGCACAAGTGACATTGTGTCCCTCTCCTGTGGGAAGCAAAGCGGACAAGCCGGGGAGAGGACTCCGTTTAAAGTGCTTGTCGTTCAAGGGATAGGGCCTGAGTTCGGTCCCAGCACCTAAATAAAAGCTAAACACTGTGACTGTCGCCCGACTGGGGATGTGAAGACAGACAAAGCCCTGGAGCTGGCTGGCCGGCTAGCCTGCTGGCAAGCCACAGGTCCTCCTGAGAGGAGTTTGGTTGTCTCAAAAACAAAAACAAAAAACAAACCAAGGTGGGACAGGAGAGATGAGGCAAAGGTCCTTCCTGCTAAGCCTGACAAACCAGAGTTTGACCCACACGGTGGAAGGAAAGAACCAACTTTTCTCCCATCGGTTGTCTTATGATTTCCACAGGCACGCTACGGCACACGTACCTGCTAAATAAAATTTATAATTTAACAGTTTTCCCAAAAAAAAGGGTAGATGTCACCTGAAGATAACACCCCAGGGTGACCTCCACACGCACCTGTACACACCCCAAACAACAAACAAAAACCTTTCATCCTGTGTGGTTTGTTTTGGTGGTGTCTTTTTGTCCTGACATAGGGTCTCCTGTAACCCAGGCTGGCCTCACACTTGCTGTGTGACTAAAGGTAACTTTATACTCCTGAGTCTCTTCTGCCTTCTGCGTGCTGGGACTGCAGATGGAAGCCACCACACCAGTCCATGTGGTGCTAGAAGTCGAACCCAGGGCTTCAGGCATGATAGGTAACCACTCGACCACCTGAGCCACATCCCTGCTTCAACCCAAGGCTTCTGAATCCAGGTCCCTAACCAATGTTGCCAGTGTTTGTAATTACCTTTAGAGAAAGAAAAGACCAGCCGGGGATATAGCTCAGTGCCAGAAAGAGTTTGTCTAGCATTTGTGAAATTCAATCCTCAGTTCTGTCAGAACAATTCAAAATCGTAACAACAATAATAAAAAATTTTTTAAAAGAATCAAATGTTGCCTCAGGGCTCTAGTCCCAATAACACCTCATCTTGTGTGACCCTGAATGACTCATGGTCTCTATCTAAGTCACAGCTACTTAGAGCTATAGTATCCAAATGCAAAATGGCATCAGCCAGCCACAATGGCCTATTCAAATTAAAATTTAAATTTTTTTCCCATGTGGGAGACTGAGCCTTGGGCCTAGTGCTCTGTTGGTGAGCCACACTGCTAGCCCCTCAAATTAAAATAAAAATTTTTCCTGGGGATGTGTCTTAGTTTACTTTCTGTTGATGTGATAAAACATGATGAAGAAACATAACTTGGGAGAGGGAAAGGTTTATTACATCTTGTAGGTTAGATTCCATCATCTCCATCATCGGGGAAGTCTGGGCAGGGAACCTGGAGGCAGGACCTGAAGCAGGGGCCATGAAGGCATGCTGCTTACTGGCTTGCTCCTGGTGACTTGCTCAGCCCACTTTCTTTTTTTTTGTTTGTTTGTTTTTGTTTTTTTTTCGAGACAGGGTTTCTCTGTGTAGCTTTGGTGCCTGTCCTGGATCTCTCTCTGTAGCCCAGGCTGGCCTCGAACTCACAGATATCCGCCTGACTCTGCCTCCTGAGTGCTGGGATTAAAGGTGTGCGCCACCACCGCCCGGCTTCAGCCCACTTTCTTTTTTTTTTTTTTTTTTTTTTTTTTTTTTTTTTTTTGGTTTCTCGAGACAGGGTTTCTCTGTGTAGCTTTGCGCCTTTTCCTGGAACTCACTTGGTAGCCCAGGCTGGCCTTGAACTCACAGAGATCCGCCTGTCAGCCCACTTTCTTAACCACCCGGGACCACCTGTCCAGGGGTGGTACTGTCCCCAGTGCCTTGGGCCCTCCTCTACCAATTAGCAATCAAGAAATTGCCCCACAGGCCTGCCCACAAGCAGTTTGATGGGGATTTTCTCGATTGCAGTTCTTTAGTTCTTCCCTTTTGACGCCAGCTTATGTTAAGTTGACAAAACCCTGACCAGGGCAGGATGTAGTGCAGCTCAGTGGTCGAGCACTTGGCCCAGCTTGTGCAAGGAAGCACAAAGGTCACATTCTCAACACTGAAAAAAGCAAAAATGGTTTGCCCAAGCATGGTGGAGCATGCATGTAACTCCAGCACTCAGGAGGCTGAAGCTGGAAGACGGAGAATTTAAAACCAGTCTGCGCTAAATGACAAGATTCATTATCCCCCCCAAAAAAGCAACACTTTATTTTCTCAGATGCACTAGCCACATTCCAGATGTTCAGTAGAAGCACATATAGCTAGTCTACAGACAGAAGACAGAATATTTCCAGGCTCTGGAGAGATGGCTCAGCAGTTCAGAACACTTGCTACTCTTGCAGGGACAGGACTTTGTTCCCAGCAACTGATAATAAGCAGCCCACAACTGCCTGTGTTTCTAGCTCCAGGAAATCCAAAGCTTTCTTGTGTTCTCTACAGGCACGTGTGTGTGTGTGTGTGTGTGTGTGTGTGTGTGTGTGTGTGTGTGTGTACACACTCAGAAGAAAGGAAGGAAGGGAGGGAGGGAGGGAGGAAGGAGAAAGTTCAGGTATAGTTTCTGGGTCAAGGCTCTGTATTGCCAAGCAAACTTAATTGCCTTTTTCTGACTCGACGGACTTGTCCAATGTCCAAGGGGTGCTAGGTATAAAGATGGGCAGGGATAAGGGTGTGTAACGTTCACAAATAAGCCAAGCACTGAGTGAAATCACCTGGATTCAAAGGTAAAAAAATGGAGTGGGTGGATACCAAGTACCACCATTTGCCTGTTCGGAAGGGGGAGGGGTGCAGACAGACGTCTGAATACAGCCAGGCCTTCCTGAGTCATGGAATAAAAAGCTGCTTGACCCTGGAAGAGCCAGCAAGCTTCCCAGAGCCATGGCTCCCTGGTGTGTGCAGGACAAAGCTGCATAGTTGCTTCCTGGAGTGATCTGCTCTCTCAGCTTGGCCTGGCTGCCTGGTGCACCTTAGGAACTGGGAACCTTCCATCTACAGGTAGTGTGTGGAGGGAGTGGCCTGGAGTGAGGGAAAGGTGGCAGTACCTCTGGGCTTTGTGGGTAACTGAAGCAAGCAGAGGTGAGGTCTGGTATGGGGATAAGAAAAGGAGAAGCAGGTAAGGCAGAGCTGGCCTTCATTCCAAGAGACTGAGTCAGGAGGACCATGAGCTCAGAGTCAGCCTAAGCTATAGAGCCGGACTATCTCAGAAGTGGGGGCAAGGCAGGAGGAGGAGGAGGAGGAGGAGGAGGAGGAGGAGGAGGAGGAGGAGGAGGAGGAGGAGGAGGAGTTGAGGAGGAGGAGGAGGAGGAGGAGGAGCACTGAGAGATGGCTCAGAGGTTAAGAATGCTTGCAGAGGACCCAAGTTTGAGTCCCAGCACCTGTGGGAGACCAGCTCCCACATTTATTTACCCCAGGAACTCTTGAGGAGTGAGGAATAAGATTTAGATAGAAATAGAGAGGAGAGAAACAGATAGAAACACAGGATAGCCTCGGGAGGGCCTGGATCCTTATCCACCAGCCCAGAACTTTATTCCGAAGGACCTTTTAAAAAATGCCAAGGGGCAGGGCAAAGGACCTCCCCCTTGCTAGACACAGCCAAGTGTAGACCCTTTCACACACCTGGTACTCAGGCCCGTGGTCCAATCATCCCCTTATGCCGTCCTGCTGGGTAAAGTCACCAGGAAACCTAAATGGGCTCCAACAAGCGCCCAACATTGGGTATCTCACAGTCACCTCTAACTCTGACTCCAGGGCATCTGATACCCTCTTCTGACCCCTGTGGGGCACCAGGTACACATGAAGTGTACATACATACATCCAAGTAAAACATTCATACACATAAAGTAAATCATATATATCCATATATATAAAGCATACACACACACACACACACACACACACACACACACACACACACACACACACAGGGGCTGGAGCAATGGCTCAGCAGTTGAGCACTTACTACTCTTGAGGAGGACCCAAATTCAGTTCCCAGCACCCATGTGGTGGCTCACTCTAAGGGCTCCTGCATGCAAGCACATGGTGCACATAAATTCATGCGAGCTAATACACATGACATAAAATAAAATATTTTACTTTTTAAAAAGCAGAAGAGGAGGAGGAAGTGGGAGTAGGGTGAAGAAGGGGATGATTGGGGGAGCTGGAGAGGGGAGGCCATCTTTGAACTGCCCTGCTTTGTCCCAAATGCCCTGTGTTTATCTTTTGTCTTCTCTACCTGTCCTTCTCCATGCTGCAATCAGGTTTTCCCGGGGCGTGGGATTCACCATGGCAACCACAGCAACTGAAGAGGCCATCATCCGCATCCCCCCATACCACTACATCCATGTGCTGGACCAAAACAGCAATGTGTCCCGTGTGGAGGTTGGACCAAAGACCTACATCCGGCAGGACAATGAGAGGTTGGTGTAGAGCTGTCCCAGCTGAGGAGAGCCTGGCTGGCAGGAATGACCCTTGCCTAGGTGACTTACTATGTCCTTTGGAACAGCATCCCTGGTCCTCACACCCTTTCTTACATTACTACAGGGTACTATTTGCCCCGGTACGCATGGTGACAGTTCCCCCACGCCACTACTGCATAGTGGCCAACCCTGTGTCCCGGGACGCCCAGAGCTTGGTGTTATTTGACACCACAGGGCAAGTTCGGCTTCGCCATGCTGACCAAGAGATCCGACTGGCCCAGGACCCCTTCCCCCTGTACCCAGGGGAAGTGCTGGAAAAGGTACTTGGCTTTTCCTTCCTCGAGCCAACTCTCCGCCTGCCCTGCCGCTTGCTATTGCTAGGGGCTCCTGCTGCCCTCCCGTGGGAAAACAAAGGGCCTGTGGGCGGGGTTAAGGAGGAGGGATGTTTATGGATTCTCACCCGGGGCAAAGTTGACTCACTGCCCCTTCACCCCCACTGCCCTGCTCTCCACACACACCTCAGACAGACTTACCCTCACGTCACAAGATCCATCCCTAGATGCCTGTGACTGTTACCATCATCACAGCCAGACCCTCATCCATGTTGCCCTCAGCCTGAGCTCCCAAGCAAGGGAATCTACTGCCATTTCTTTAATAGTTCTACCTTTGCCTGCATGGTGTTTTATACCTTTAAACTGACTTTCTCTACAGACCAGTGCCTTTTATGTTATCATTACATTTTATTTACTTATTTATTTGGGGGCTGGGGTGTGCATGCATGCTACCAATGGCACGTGGAGGTCAGAGGACAACTTGCAGGAGTCAGTTCTTTCCTTCCATCACGTGGGTCCTGGGGTTGAACTCAGGTCATCAGGCTCGGCAGCAATCGCCTTTACCACTGAGCGATCTCGCCAGCTCACTTTTAAATTTTCCCCTTTTTGCTGTGCTAAGGATAGAACTCAGGGCATTGCGTATGCTAGACAAGTGCTCTATATCCACCAGCCCTAATCAGTGCCTTTCGCTCTTGAGTGCCTAATAGCATGACTCCGGGAGAGCGTAGAGATGCACACAGCTGGGGAGAAGGAGGATGTAGAGAAATAATGAGGGGTCAGTGAGATGGCGCAGCAGGTAAAAGCATTTGCTGCATCAGCCTGTCAACCTGAGATCCATCCCCCAGACCTGAGGTGGGAAGAGAACTGACTCCCGTAAGTTATCTCAGACTTCCAGACGTGCATGGTAATTCATGCACATCAACACACACACACACACACACACACACACACACACACACACACACACACAGAAGAGAAATAAAAAAATGTAATGAAACTAAAAATAATGAGAAATGATTAAGACAGCAATCATTAAAGAATCTGAGTGGAAGCAGGGCAGTGGTGGCACATGCCTTTAATCCCAGCACTCAGAGGCAGAGGCAGGTGGAGTTCTGTGAGTTCAAGGCCAGCTTGGGCTACAGAGGGAGTCCAGGACAGCCAGGGCTACATAGTGAGACACTGTCTAGAAAAAAAAGAAAAGAAAACAAACAAATAAAAATCTATACGCTTGCTCACCTCTGACTAGCTGAGTCCCGCCCTGGGTGAGGAGTGCTTGAAGTAGTGAGAACAGATCTTCAGAAGTCCCGGTATTGGCGAAATTATTAAGGCCACTCCACGTAGTTAAAAGGAGATTTATTTAATGGTGTAACTTACAAATTAAGGGATAGGTAGGTCGCAGGGTCTGGGGAAGGTGTATTGCAGTCCATCGGTGTTCTCTGGAGCTCTGCTTGGCCCACCTCCACCATCCAGGGTCCCGGAACAGAGAGAGCGCTGGCCCATCCAGATCTCGGGTCTCCAGGCGCCTCCTTTGTAGGTCTCCAGACCCCCGCCTTGTAGGCGTGACAGTTGCCAAAGTCTCAATGGGGGTTAGAACTTCCAGATCAAAGCTGGAATGGCTACCCACTACATCTCCCCCTTTTTGTCTAAATAAGAAAGTTCTAACCTAATACAAGACTATATACAAAGGAATGGTTATCAAATATTGTCCAGGAATAATGAGGGATAATGACCTAGATAAGATGGAACTACAACCAATGCAAACAATATCAAGCAAGAAACACATACTAAAGTCCAGAGAAGTATAGAGCATAGGTAAATGGCACGTTACAAAGATCATTCCAAAAGGTGTCCTATCCTAAAGAACCTGAATCTAATACTTAATATGTTCTATCTACTAAGTTGTAACTATAACTGCTAGTCTTCAGTCCCATCAAAGACCTGAGAAGGAATATAATGGTACCTGAGAAATGGTAGATGGATGCAAGCAACTTTCAGGAATCTTGCAAGAGTAGACAGAGACAGCTGGCAGCCTGGACAGTCACATAATGTTTCTCAGCATTGTTGGTGCATTTAAATTGTCTACAGGCCTAAAGTATCTGACAGACCATTTTCAGAAGCAGGAATTCTGAAAGACCATTTTACCCTGTCTTGGCAGAGTACATTGGTCGCTAGAGAATCTTTTTCTGTAAGCCTTCATTGCTCTCTCTTAAAGCCTGTATCAGTCCCAATAATGACTCATCTTTGTTCTTGTTATTAAACCAGTGTTTGAACACTGTGTGAATTATTACGATGAATGCCAAAATGGTACAGGCCAGATATGCCTTAGGAAGGTCGTATATTTCCAGGAAGATGTCATTCATCATACAGGCAAAAAGGTTTTTAAATTCTTGTGAGGTAATGTTGTCAGCCATATTACAAGAATTACTCAAAATTTGTTAGTCAATTTTAAGGTGTAAAATTGTCAGGTACTTTTACTTGAAACAATATGCTTACCTTTTGTGGTTTTCGAGGGTGTAGTAGCACTTTTCAGCCAGCAGGTGGCGTTGGTACAGCTCCAAAGCAGGGCCTGCTGGTGATCTTGGCTGACTGCAGCTCGCTGGAGTCAAGATGGCGGGAGCCGGAGCTGGCGTTGGCACTCAGGAAGGCGCTGGCACTCAGGAAGCCGGGGAGTGCCTCTTTCGCTGGTCTCGGGGCTAAGCTAGGGAACTGAGACTGGACTAGCTGCTCCCTTTTTCGGGAATGGAACCGTGTAGGCGTGCCCTGGTTATATGGAACTTTGTAGGTGGGTTTAGGTACCCCGCTAGCCGGGGAGGAGGCTGAGGGTGGGAGCCACCCAGGCCTTTGGAATTTGCCCCACGTTGGGCGCCAAATATTGGCGAAATTATTAAGGCCACTCCACGTAGTTAAAAGGAGATTTATTTAATGGTGTAACTTACAAGTTAAGGGATAGGTAGGTCACAGGGTCTGGGGAAGGTGTATCGCATTCCAGCGGTGTTCTCTGGAGCTCTGCTTGGGCCACCTCCACCATCCAGGGTCCCGGAACAGAGAGAGCGCAGGCCCATCCAGATCTCAGGTCCCCAGGCCCCTCCCTTGGCCCCGCCTTGTAGACAGTTGCCGAAGTCTCAATGGGGGTTGGAACTTCCAGATCAAAGCTGGAATGGCTACCCACTACACCCCGGGGCCTCAGCAGCAAAGCTGCCTGTACCTGCCTCAATTTCACCCCCTTCCCCTACAGACTCCCAGAGATGGTCCATCCTCTCCCACTCAGACCAGGAGTGCTGGGCTGTCACAGAGAAGGCCCTCCCATCTTCAGTCACTATTCACACTCTTCCATGCTGCCACCTTCTCTGAGGCTGGCAGCATTTGCTGATGGCATGAGGGGCATTTTCTGATTCAGCCTCCTCCTTAGCCGTGGCCATGAGAGCAGCTTGGCCTACAACTTCCCTTTTGTTTTGTTTGCTCCTTTGTTCTTGCTTTTGCTTTGTTTTTGAGACAGGGTTTTACCTTACCATGTAACCCTGGCTTGCCTAGAACTCTCTATGTAGACCACCCTGGCCTTGAACTTGTGGCAGTCCTCATGCCACAGGCTCCCAAGTGCTAGGATTACAGATCTATAGTACCACATCCAACTCCAGGTATTTAAAAAAAAACCAGACTATTTGATGATGATGTTGATGATGATGATGATGATGATGGTGATGATGGTGATGATGGTGATGATGGTGTGTGTGTGTGTGTGTGTGTGTGTGTGTGTGTGTGTGTGTGTGTGTGTTAGCATGAATTGACAGGGTACATGTGCAGCTCAGAGAATAACTTGTGGGTCCCAGGGATCAAACTTCGGATGGTCAGGCTTAGCTGTGAGTGCCGTTACACACTGAGTCACCTTTCCAGCTCCCCCAGATTTTTGTTTTATTTTGAGACGGTAGTCCTGGCTGGTCAGAAGGCAAAGATCCACTTGCCTATGGTTCCCAAGTGTGGGGATTAAAGGAGTGTGCCATTGCACCTGGCTTCCCCCAGATTTTTTAGAAACTAATGAGACTTGCCAGGTGGGAGGGTGTGCACATTAGTTCTTTGAAGGCTTTTACTATTGGCCTGTGGATCTGTTTCCCAGCTGTCTATGGCTTTCTTTCTCCTGTCCGCTTTTTCTTAGCAACGTGTGCTTGATGTCTCTAAGTTACTCCTTCACAAACCCCTCTGGCTCCACATCCCACTCCACTGAACTTCCTCTGGCAAAGCCCTAAGACAAGCCAGGCGTGGTGGTACCTGCCTGTCATCCCAGCCTTTGAGAGGCAGAGGCAGGAGTTCTAGGCCGGCCTGTGTCCACATTGTCCCTGTCCCTGCTGCTTTCATAGTCTGTCCTCAGCCTCCTGTGCACCCCCGTGTTCCTGTGTCCTTAACCACTCAGGGCTGACGTACAGGACTGTTGGCTGCGGCAGGGAGTGCTCTTCTAGAACAGCCTCATTTCAGACATCCGAACCCCCCAGTTCTCTTCTTCCGTGTTCTCAGTATTGATTAGGGACATCACTGGGTAACCAGGTGCCCAAACTAAACACCTGCAGGGCCATGGGGGACAAACTGGAAAGAATCAGTGCGGGCAGCCAGTGGACTGTTAGGAAGGTGTTACTGTCATCCTAATAGTTTGAACGGGGAACGTGGCGGGGAGACACCATGCTTTGTGATGCAGCAGACAGGAAGTGCCGCTGAGGTGTGCTGGCATGTGCCTTGGGGAGCAGAGGCAGGAAGGTGGTGATTTGAGGACAGCCTAGGCTAGACAGAAGCTGTTATGGGGTCTGCCTCTCTCCAGTCCAGTGTGAGGCCAGGGGGTAAAGTGACGGCCCACCTTCTGCAGCCCAGGCCAGTCTGTCATGGGGAACGCGGGCATTACTTGGGCTCATGTGTTGACTCCATTTGTCAACAGCTGTGTGGACTTGCCCCACCCCCAACATGTCTGAACCTCTTTCTTTCCTGCCTGTTTTAGAATATTTTCAAAGACCAAATCGAGTCGTTTTTGTAAAGACATTTCTACAAACTTTCAAGTTGGTCAGTTTTTGTAAGTCCTCCCCTCCCTGCTGGTTGGAATCCTGTGAACATGAGGCAAACTGAAAGCAATGCCACAAGATTAAAATCTGCTTTGTATAGCACTTACTATAGTCCTGCTCCCCCCCCTCTCTCTCTGTCTTTCTGTCTCTCTCTCTCTCTCTCTCTCTCTATCTATCTATCTCTCTCTCTGTCTCTCTCTCTCCCTCTCTCTCTCCCCCCCCCCTCTCTCTCTCTGAGACAGGGTCTCAGTAGTCTAGGCTGACCTAGGATTTGCTGTGTAATTGAGGAGGGTCTTGACTTCTGCTCCTCTTGCTGGCATTTCTCAGGTGCTGTGGTTATAGGCTCATGCCACTATGCCCAGCTTTACATTTGTACTTTCAAATTTCTTCTAGAGCAGAGGTTCTCAACCTTCCGAACACCGCGCCGCGATCCTTTAATACAGTTCCTCATGTTGTAGTAACTCCCAATCATAAAATTATTTCATTACTCCTTTGTAGCTTGAGTTTTCCTGACTGGCCCACAGTCAGGACAAATCTCTGACACCCGCCAGTCCCACAGCCGCTCAAACCCAACCAAGTAAACACAGAGACTTATATTGGTTACAAACTGTATGGCCGTGGCAGGCTTCTTGCTAACTGTTCTTACAGCTTAAATTAATCCATTTCTATTAATCTATACCTTGCCACGTGGCTTGTGGCTTACCGGTACTTTACATCTTCCTTGTCCTGATGGCGGCTCGCAGTGTCTCTCTGACTCAGCCTTCCACTTCCCAGGTTTATTCTCCTCCTTGTCCCGCCTATACTTCCTGCCTGGCCATGGGCCAATCAGTGATTTATTTATTGACCAATCAGCAACACATTTGACATACAGACCATCCCACAGTACTCCTTCATAACTGTAATTTTGCCACTGTTAAGTGTTGTAATGTAAATATCTGATATATTCCTGAATATATTCACGTGATAGTCACAACCCCCAGGTTGAGAACTGCTGTTCTAGAGCATCCGTGCAAACCAGGTCCTGTAATTGTCCTTGTTCAGCTTCCTGATGTCTCCCCGATTCTCCCACCAGTTCTCCTCACTCTTGTCCTCGATAGATGACAGTGTTCTTGGCTCCTCAGTGGTGACCTCCTCACTAGTTCTTCAGATCAGATGGCCTTGGGCCCACCCCTACCTTATATATTCCACTGTGGTTTTAATGGAGATGCACCAAGATGGATGCTGTGGAGCTGGATGTGTGGCTCAGTGATAGAGTACTGGTTCAGCATTCTCCGGCCCCGATTTGATCCACAGCAGTGTGGACCTCCCAAAGACTGAGGCTGTGGACTCTGATCTCCAGAGTATCAGGTTTGAACCCTGGGATCACAGCTCAGACACCGCATGACCCTTTCCTTGTAGGACATCACCCCGCTGCAGGTGGTTCTGCCCAACACTGCCCTGCATCTTAAGGCCTTGCTGGACTTTGAGGATAAGAATGGAGACAAGATCATGGCAGGGGACGAGTGGTTGTTTGAGGGACCTGGTGAGTTACGTCTCCGTCTCTTGAGCTGTGTCTGGGCCGGGGCTTCCTGTCCTCAGGACCCTGCCTTCCTACAGTGACCCTGATGTCTCTGACTGTGGGCACTGGCTTCCTCCTCCTTCCCCAGGCACCTACATCCCCCGGAAGGAAGTGGAGGTCGTGGAGATCATTCAGGCCACAGTCATCAAACAGAACCAGGCACTGCGGCTGAGGGCGCGCAAGGAATGTTTTGACAGGGAAGGCAAGGAGAGGGTGACAGGTGAGGTCAACAACGGGCACTGCTGCTGGGTGGGCAGGAAGGGCTCCCTGCAGGGGAGGCAAGAGGAATCATGTGAGGCCTGGGCAGGGTTCTGTGTGTGTGTGTGTGTGTGTGTGTGTGGTGTGTGTGTGTGTGTGTGTCTGTCTGTCTGTCTGTCTGTCTGTCTCTGTGGGGGTTTTTGTTTTGGTTTGGTTTTTTGGTTTTTTGGTTTTTCGAGACAGGGTTTCTCTGTAGCCCAGGCTGGCCTCGAACTCACAGAGATCCGCCTGGCTCTGCCTCCCGAGTGCTGGGATTAAAGGCGTGCGCCACCACCGCCCGGCCTGTCTCTGTCTTTCATTGTTTGTTCTTATTGTTGGTTTTTCTTTCTTTTTTCATTTTTCTTTAAGAAATTTTCTACTCACTCTACATACCACCCACAGATCCCACCTCCTCCTACCCCCCCTTATTGTTGATTTTAAAAAATATATCATCACCCTATTTTTATATGTATGAGTGTTTTATATATGTCTGTGCGCCACTTTCATGCCCGGTGCCCATGGAGGTCAGAAGAGGGTGTCTGATCCCCTGGAACTGGAGTAACAGGCAGTTGTGAGCCACCATGTGGGTGCTGGGAATTGAACCCAAGCCCTCTGGAAGAAGAGCCAGTGCTCTTAACCTCTGAGCCAGGTAAGAGGTTGCCCAGGTCTATTGTTTTTGAGACAGTGTCTCATGTAGCCCTGACCTGGTATTCATCATGTAGTCCAGGATGGCTTCAAACTCACGGCAACCCTTCTGCCTAAGCTTCCTGACTGCGGGATTATAAGTGCATTGTTGTTTGGTTTTTCGAGACAGGGTTTCTCTGTCTAGCCCTGGCTGTCCTGGAACTCGCTCTGTAGACCAGGCTGGCCTCGAACTCACAGATCCACCTGCTTCTGCCTCCCGAGTGCTGGGATTAAAGAAGTGTGCCACCACACCCAGCTACCCTCCCCACTCTTTACCCTAAACTGTGGGCAGTGGCTACCTCTTACCTGGTTCTAGATCAAAAAGTGAGATGTTCAAATACATCGACCCGATGTTGGTTCAAAATGATGGATGGTATTTTATTTAGGCCCCTGACAGCTGTGAGAGCCTGCTGTCCCATTTTCTGCATGGCAAGACTGAAGCCCTTGCCCAGGGTATGTGACCAGGCAGGGTGAGACTGTGTGGCTTGCTGCTCCAATAAACAACATGACACTCACAGGCCTAGTAGGGGGCCTTCTGCCCATTGCAGGAGAATGGAAAATCAAGTCTTTGGTGCTTAGAGACAGCATCGCAGGCTGGAGCTGGAGCGGTGACTTGGCATTCTAGAAATGCCTTTGTAGTTTTTTGGGTTTTGCCTTTTGAGACGGGTCTCCCTATGTAGCCTCGGCTGTCCAAAAACTCCTGATCCTCCCACCTTAACCTCAGGAGTGCTGGGGTTATGGGTATGTGCCACCAGGCCCCGCCTCTAAAAGGCTGTTGTTGTTTTAATTCTTCTGGGATAGAGGTTACTTTCCCTCTGGCCTCATAGAAAAGAGTGGCTGTAAGGACCTTGTCAGGCGCTCAACCCCGGAGTGTGGGGCGGTGGCATTTCTTTGGTCCTGTCACCTAGGCTGTGTGGAGAAGCCATGGTGGGAGGCTAGCTGTGCTGACTCCTCCTTCCTGCTCACGCCCCAGGTGAGGAGTGGCTGGTCCGATCCGTGGGCGCTTATCTCCCGGCTGTGTTTGAAGAGGTGCTGGATCTGGTGGACGCTGTGATCCTTACAGAAAAGGTCTGTGCTCTGGATGTGGGTTAGGGAATTGGCTAGGCAGTGCTCAGAGAGGCAGACAATGTGCCAGGAAAGGAGAAGCAGCAGCCCTAAGGTCATAGGTCAGATCTCCAGAGGACAGCCCTGGAGCATCCTCCAGGGTAGGTGGGCATTGGCCCTGAGAACTGGGACCAGTTAGGGGCCTATGGTATTCCCAAATCCAAGGTGCTGGCAGAGGGAAGGTGGTGGGGAGGCCTCCACAAACACCCGCGTTTCTTCCTGCAGACAGCCCTGCACCTCCGGGCTCGGCAGAACTTCAAGGACCTTCGGGGAGTGGTCCACCGCACTGGGGAGGAATGGTTGGTGACCGTGCGGGACACAGAAGCCCATGTGCCAGATGTCTATGAGGAGGTGCTGGGGGTGGTACCCATCACCACTCTGGGACCTCGGCATTACTGTGTCATCCTTGACCCAATGGGACCAGATGGCAAGAACCAGCTGGGACAAAAGCGTGTTGTCAAGGTAAGCTGCTCTCCTCCCCAGAGCTTGTGAGAATCAAGACCCTTGAGTGACCAGAGGTCTTCTAATCTCTCTCCCTTCACTTCTTCTAAACAGTACACATATTCTAAACACCGTCAGTGCTTTTATACACTTAGGTTTATATTCCTGACACATTGTCCTATTTGGTTCCCTTAGTGGTCCTAGGTTTCCTCTTCAGACCTTATGTACCTGCTGCTGCCACTTCTGGGAACTTCTGCCCCACCTAGAGGTCCTGGGATTTGCTCCTCCATGTTCCAGAACCTTTTTCTTCTGTATATGACAAATCTCACAACCTCCTCACCTTCTGCCCTCCGCCGCCCTCCCCCGCCCCCTGTGACAGTTTAGCAAGCTGCCACCACAAAGACAGGGACTGGACAGCTTAGGCCTTACGTGGGTAAGATTTGGACTAAAGTTACTCAATGCACTAGGAAGGTTAAGGCAGGAGGATCAAGAGTTCAAGACCCAGAGTGCGTTCTGGGCCACCCCAACACACGAGATGTTGTCTAAAAAATGAAAAGAAAAGAAAGGGGTCCGGGGAGGTAGGAAAAGTCAGAACAGCCCTTTTCGGACACGGCAGCGCACGCCCTTAATCCCAGCACTCAGGAGGCAGAGGCAGGCAGATCTTTGTAATTCCAGTCCAGCCTGGGCTACATAGTGAGTTCCAGGCCAGCCAAGGCTACATAGTGAGATCCAATCTCAAAAACAAACAAACAAAACAACCCAAGTGTCTATCATTTGATGGATGGATTTTTAAAAATGTGGCATATCAATATGGTGGAATTTTAAAAGAAGTATTTTTTTTAATACCCCAACAGACAAAGACTGAAAACAGCAGCTAAGTGAAGAAGCCAAACATGAAAGGGCAGACACTGTATGATTCCATACATGTGAAATGTCCAGAATGTAGAAATCCAGGGGCTTGGGCAGTAGATTGTTGGTTGGTGGGGTGGGTGGAGATGGATGGGAGCCTCAGGTACAGGTTTCTTTTAAAGGTGATAAAAATATTCTAGACTTATACAGTTGAGACAGTCAAGTGATTATGAATCTACTAACATGAGTTTCATGCTCTAAATGGGTAAAACTTGTGGATTATATCACAAAAAAACAGTCCGGAGCTGAGGAGCAGCTCAGTTGGTAACAGGCAAGCATGGGACCTGAATTCAATGCCTCGTCCCCACTGGCATGGGGCATGCACTTAGAATCCCAGGGCTAGGGCAGGAGAGCCTGGAGGATCTGTGAGGCTTGCTGCCGAGCCAACCTAGTCTAGTCATTGATCCCCAGGTTCCAGTGAAGGACCCTGTCTCAGACAACCAGGGAAGGCTGGTGGGGTGGCTCAGTGCATAAAGATGCTTCTCACTAAGCATGATGATCCAAGTTCATTCCCCACAACCCATTTGGTAGACTGGGAAAACTGACTCCTGCAAACTGAACTCTGACCTCTACATGTGTGCCATGGCATGTGCACACATACATGCCAAATATTATTAATAGTAATAAAGTAGTTTAAACATCAATTTAAAAAGAGTTAACTGGCTTCTGAGGAGTGGCATCTAAGGTTGACCTCTGGCCTCCACACATATTCACACACAATACACACATACCCTCCCACATGTACACCCACCTAAACATGCATACATACACAGACAAACACAGTCAGCACTCTTTATCCACAAGTCCCATATCTATGATTCAGTCAACAGCAGATAAAAAATTTTTGGAAAAATTCCATATGAACAGAAAATATGTAAATTTTTTCTAATACAGACTTTACATGGTATTATCAGTAATATGTAATCTACATATGATTTATGATTTAAGGTTCATAGGAGGATGTGTGGACTGTATCCATAAGGGACTTGAGCACCACTTTGGGGCTTTTAGGTGAGAAGTTCTAGAACCCACTATCCACAGATACAGAGAGAAGTCTGTATATTCCTTAAAATATAAGCTGGGCCAGATGTGGCACACACCTGTACTCACAACACTCAAGAAGCTGAGGCAGAAGGGCTGAGAATTTGAGGCCAACCTGGGCTACACAGCAAGACCCCTTCTCAAAGGAGAGAATTAAAAAAGCCAGTGAAGTGTACACCTGTATTCCCACCTACTTGGGAGCCTGATACAAGAGTCGGGGAGTCCACAACCAGCCTGGGCAACATGGCAAAGTCCCACACCATCAACACCACCAATAAACAACATAGTGGCAGGTCAGCTCTGGCCCTGTGACCGGAGTTTGCCCACCCTCAAATTCTACCAGATCAATAAAACAAACCGCGGGAAGAAATGAAAAGCAGCACTAGGTTAAATATATATCATTTCTTTGTGACCGTTTTATTTTCTTCGGGGATTCTTTGCTTTGGTTTTTGTGACTGGTTCTCACTTTGTTACCCAGGATGATCCTTCTTTAGCGTCCAAAGTGTGGAGATTGCAGACATGTGCACTGCACCCAGCTTAGGGTAATTCTTACCTGTTTAGCCTGAGGACCTAGGTCCCGACCATTTACAGACTCGACAAGGTGAGCTGCCAGCGTTTGTCCAGACAGAGAGACAGGTGCTCTGACAGGGGTGTGCTGGGGGCTTCCACCTTCGACACGAGCCCAACACAGCGTGTGGATGGGGAAGTGACCCCAGAAGACCCGGCTCAAGGTCGGCAGAGGCGGCAAGCCAGAAGGTTCTATGGAGGCAGCGCGGCTCTGCTCCAGACCTGAGCGGCTCCGAGTCCTAACCTCCCCTCTTTCCCACCAGGGAGAGAAGTCCTTTTTCCTCCAGCCAGGGGAGAGGCTGGAGAGAGGCATCCAGGATGTGTATGTGCTGTCGGAGCAGCAAGGGCTGCTGCTGAGGGCGCTGCAGGCCCTGGACGAGGGGGAGGGCGAGGAGAAGGTCTCCCACCAGGCTGGGGACCGCTGGCTCATCCGCGGGCCCCTGGAGTACGTGCCATCTGCAAAAGTGGAGGTGGTGGAGGAGCGCCAGGCCATCCCTCTGGACCAAAATGAGGGCATCTATGTGCAGGATGTCAAGACCGGGAAGGTACCAGCGGGGGGATGGGGGGGGGGGACCAGCAGTGGCTTCCTCTGGGCAAGCGGGAGATGCTAATGGGAAGAGGCAGGTGGGGGGAAGGCTCCAACAGCATACAGGGCAGCAGCCAGGTGGCTGTCTGGCAGATGTGAGGCCATTTCATATTCCATTTGCTGTCTTCGTGCTAGGTGTCTAGTTTTACGTTTTAGAGTTTGCAGCTGAGAGGATGAACTAGGGGGTTCTGCCCTACTGCAGATGTGGTCCCAGCATGAAGGTCACACAGGAATATGGCCCACATCTCGGTAGGACTCTCCTTTGCCGTTTCACCTAAAAAACCTTGACCTTGGTTTGACTAAGGACTACATTGGCAACCTCTTTCCCTGAGAATCTAATGTAGAAACAATTCGGAGTCCAAGACGATGTCCGTGTATATGAGGTGCTTCCTAGGGTCACATCTGTTTCTGTGATGTCCCCCACGCTGCTCCATCAAGGGAAATCCTAGAAATACTATCAAGCACTTGCTGCATGCCAAGTGCTGTTGTTTGAATTAGACTTGTGAGCGCTCCTCATTGTGTAACCCCAGATGGCCCATTATACAGATGAGGAAAGTAAAGCCTGGGCATAGCTTGAGAAAACACCTAGCAGATGGCAACCAAGCTTGAGTGCAGCCTTCCTGCAGAGACCTCCTTTAACCAGGATACTGTGCTAGCCCTGGACAGGGTCCGCTCAGGACACTAGGGGTGACATTCTCCCTCCTACCCTCTCTGAAAATTCCTTTCCTAGGTGCGGGCTGTGATTGGAAGCACCTACATGCTGACCCAGGATGAAGTCCTATGGGAAAAGGAGCTGCCTCCCGGGGTGGAGGAACTGCTGAACTTGGGGCATGACCCTCTGGCAGACAGGGGTCAGACGGTCACAGGCAAGGTCCTTCAGCCCTCAGCTCCAAGGAACAAGACCCGAGTGGTCAGCTACCGCGTCCCGCACAACGCGGCTGTGCAGGTGTATGACTACAGAGCCAAGAGAGCCCGGTGAGCCAGCGGACGGCCCCCGCGGGGTCCCGAGGGTGCTCTCAGAGTCTGACTTCCACCTGTCTCCACAGAGTGGTCTTTGGGCCTGAGCTAGTGTCACTGGATCCCGAGGAGCAGTTCACGGTATTGTCCCTTTCTGCTGGGCGGCCCAAGCGTCCCCACGCTCGCCGCGCGCTCTGCTTGCTGCTGGGGCCTGATTTCTTTACTGACGTCATCACCATTGAGACCGCAGACCATGCCCGGCTGCAGCTGCAACTCGCCTACAACTGGTGAGACTGGGACCCTGGGGGAGCTGGGACCCAGGGGGGCAGCCTCAGGGACATGGGGGGCGGGCAGAGGCAGGCCTCGGTGCCCTAGACCAGGAGGGAGCTGGGAGTTCAGGATGTGTGGGGAGGGTGTGGCCTAACCTAGGATGAGGACTTCAGGGCCCCAGTAAAAGGGCACTACCCAGCTTATCACTGCAAGTTGTTTTGGTTTGTTTTTTGTTTGTTTTTGAGACAAGATTTCTCTACAGCCCTGGCTGTCCTGGAACTCACATGTTGACTAGGCTGCCTCAAACTCACAGAGATTCACCTGGCTCTCCTCCCCGGTGTTGGGACTAAAGGCTTCTGCAAGGTTTTTTAAGAGAATGGTTTTTTATAATCAGTGGACATGAGCAGTGTGAACCTGTAGCCAGAACGCACTGCTGGGTCCTGTCCCAGCTGTGAGCAGTGTGAACCTGTGGCCAGAACACACTGCTGGGTCCTGTCCCAGCTGTGAGTGAGCAGTGTGAACCTGTGGCTAGAACACACTGCTGGGTCCTGTCCCAGCTGTGAGTGAGCAGTGTGAACCTGTGACCAGAACGCACTGGTGGGTCCTGTCCCAGCTGTGAGCAGTGTGAACCTGTGGCCAGAACGCACTGGTGGGTCCTGTCCCAGCTGTGAGCAGTGTGAACCTGTGGCCAGAACACACTGCTGGGTCCTGTCCCAGCTGTGAGCAGTGTGAACCTGTGGCCAGAACACACTGCTGGGTCCTGTCCCAGCTGTGAGCAGTGTGAACCTGTGGCCAGAACACACTGCTGGGTCCTGTCCCAGCTGTGAGCAGTGTGAACCTGTAGCCAGAACGCACTGCTGGGTCCTGTCCCAGCTGTGAGCAGTGTGAACCTGTGGCCAGAACACACTGCTGGGTCCTGTCCCAGCTGTGAGTGAGCAGTGTGAACCTGTGACCAGAACGCACTGGTGGGTCCTGTCCCAGCTGTGAGCAGTGTGAACCTGTGGCCAGAACACACTGCTGGGTCCTGTCCCAGCAGTGCTCTTTGCCATCTGGGGACCTGCATAAGGAACGTTGTGTTTTCCTCCTTTTCCCTGGCTGGAAAATGAAGTTGACCTACTTCACAGAGCACTGAAATGAAAACTCGAATGCTGGGGTGCTGGGGGCAAGAGAATAACTTTTCTTCAGTGATGTCACCACCTATAAGTTGCCCATACTCCAGTAAACAAGTCCATACCGATGCTCATACAAAGGGCCCTAATTAACTCAGTGGGTCATTTAATAAAGGTCATGGAACTAGGAGTGAGGCTGGGAAGGAGGGGTCCAGGGGGAGTGAGAGGAAGAATAGAAGAGGTCCTGGGGTAAGTGTGATCAAAGTACATTATGTACTTGTATGAAATTGTGAAATACAAACTATTTTTCAAAGAAGCCAGCAGGGGCGCGGGTAAAGCAGGGGGCAGGTAAAGGAGCTTGCTGCATAGACCCTGGCGACCTCAGCTGTCCCTGAGCCCACATCAAGGTGGATAGAGAGAGCCGATTCCACAAAGTGGCCCTCTGACCTCCATAGGAAGGCCATGGCCCTCCCACACTGTGCACACAAACACACACAGTAATTTTTTTTTTTAAATTAACATCATCAGCACAGCGCATGGCTGTAATCCCGGCACTCAGGAGGTAGAAGCAGGAGAATCAGGTATTCAAGGCCAGTGTCAGCTGAAAGGGCTCAAAGCCAGCCTGGGTCTCCTGGGTGAGGCCCTGTTTCCAGGAGTCACCTGGAGACGTGGTGTTCACCAGCGTCTGGTGAAGAGCTGGCACACTGACCAAGGCAGATAAGGAGCTGGCCTAGGGACAGTGAAGAGCACAGACCCTGGAGCCATCTTGCCTGGATTCAAGTTTTGTCTTGCCACATATGGTGTGACCTTGAATTTAACGCCTCTAACTCTTTATTTCCTCTTCTGTAAAATGGGGGAATAGGTATCTCCACCGTAGGGACTCTGAAGATAGAACATACGTGCTTGCTGGGCACAAATTAACGTCTCCACCGTAGGAGCTGCTGTTCAGCCCCAGAGGATGGGTGTTGAAATCCTGCTCGGAAAGGCTATCATTGCTTGTGGGAAAAAGCTTCCCACTCTGGGCCTCTTTGTTCACAGGCACTTTGAGCTGAAGAACCGGGATGACCCTGAAGAGACAGCGAAGCTTTTCTCCGTGCCTGACTTCGTGGGGGACGCGTGCAAAGCCATTGCGTCCCGAGTGCGAGGGGCCGTAGCCTCCGTCACCTTTGACGACTTCCATAAGAACTCAGCTCGAATCATTCGCATGGCTGTTTTTGGCTTTGAGATGTCCGAAGACACAGGTCCTGATGGCGCACTCCTGCCCCAGGCTCGTGACCGGGCCATCTTTCCCCAAAATGGGCTGGTGGTCAGCAGTGTGGACGTGCAGTCTGTAGAGCCTGTGGACCAGAGGACCCGGGACGCCCTTCAGCGCAGTGTCCAGCTAGCCATTGAAATTACCACCAACTCCCAGGAGGCAGCAGCCAAGTGAGCGGGGTGGCGGGGTGGGGGCGGGGGTGGAGGGGGTGGGCAGGGGAAACATCTCAGCTAGTGCCTAGACCTGAATAAAGTGGCATTCACAAATGGTCTGCCTGCTGCCCTCTGGTCCCCCAGGGTCTATTCTCTACCCAGCATGACCATTAAAACAGGACATTCCCACTCCCGTGGCTTCCCACTCTTTTCAGGGCCTTCCAGGCTCTCCAGGAGAGCTCCGTCTTCCTGTCCCCAGCCTTCAGCTTGGTCCCACCTTGGGCCTTTGGAAATTCTTTGCCTAGGGTACTTTTTCAGCCCCAAGGTCACCTCCTCGGAGAACCCCTTACTTTCTCTTGCAACTCTTCCCACTCATCCACTTGCTCCCAGGTGCTCATCGATGTCTGGAAGCACCCTAGCCTGTTTCCGTCCCATGGGAGGTGCTTCCAGGACAGCAGAGCCCATCCAGCATGTTTGTCTTTCATAGGCCTAGAGCTGCGCTATGGCTGCCTGCTGCTTGCTCATTGTTCTGGGTCCAGGTGCATGTTGAGTGCTTGGGGAGGGGACAGGGTCAGTCTCTGCTCCAGGTGCTCCTTTCTCAGCTCTGGCCTCACACTACCATCTCATCTGCTCTTGTTCTTGCCCAGGCATGAGGCTCAGAGACTAGAGCAGGAAGCCCGTGGCCGGCTTGAGAGGCAGAAGATCTTGGACCAGTCAGAAGCTGAGAAAGCCCGCAAGGAACTCTTGGAGCTTGAGGCTATGAGGTGGGCCAAGACATGGAGGTGGAAAGACTGGCCGGTCTGAGGGTCTTGGCAAAGCTGCTGGGCTCAGGCGGGGGTCGGGGTGAGAGGCAAGCAGAGCATGCTTTCAGGCATAAATCAAGACCCAAGAAGGGCTGAGGATGTGGCTTAGAGGTAGAGCACTTGCCTATCACGTACAAGGCTCCATCCCCAGCACTGGAAGAAAATTAAATATTATGGCTCAGCAGGACGACAGAATGGGTCAAGGTGCTTGCTCCCAAGCCTGATGACCTGAGTTCCCAGGGACCCACATAGTGGAAGGAGAGAACCGATCCTCACAAGTTGTCCTCTGACCGTCACACCTGTGTCATGGTGCCCCCCTCAAGTCCCTGGGTGGGTGGGCTTTCCTTCTAGGTCTCCCCCAACTCTGTTTTCCCCCGCAGCATGGCTGTGGAAAGCACAGGGAACGCCAAGGCAGAGGCCGAGTCCCGTGCAGAGGCTGCTCGAATTGAAGGAGAAGGTTCTGTACTGCAGGCCAAGCTGAAGGCACAGGCGTTAGCCATTGAGACGGTGAGCTGGGGGTGGCTGCTGGAAGGGTGGCATTGGGGCCTGGAAGAGGCCGTTGGTTGAAGGCCCTGAAACCAAGCGGGATACTGAGTAGACAGCCTGACACAAAGCACCACTCAAGCTCCCAGGGGTTTGCAAAGTCTGCACTTGGTAACGGAAGACAGGGCTTATTAGTCACCCCACAGCTGAGCACTGAAGCGTCGCCCACCTTGTTGTGTGTGCTTTACATCCGTGACCTCATTTCATGCTTGAGGTACTTGTCACCTCCATTTTACACTGCGGCTTGAACTGGGGGACTCCTTCCTAGGAGTCACCAGCTCAGGAGTGGCATAGCTGGGATTTGCACCTGAGGTTCCCTTCTGCCTCAGTTCCCCCAGGGTTGCTAGCTTGGGTGATTTGCTGGACAGTTCCTAGGCCGCATGACTTCAAGCTAGCCTGGTCTCCCTCTTCCAGGAGGCTGAGCTGGAGCGAGTGCAGAAAGTACGAGAGCTGGAACTGGTCTATGCCCGGGCCCAGCTGCAGCTGGAAGTGAGCAAGGCGCAGCAGCTAGCTGATGTGGAGGCAAAGAAGTTCAAGGAGATGACAGAGGCCCTGGGCCCCGGCACCATCAAGGACCTGGCTGTGGCTGGGCCAGAGATGCAGGTGAGGCAGAAAGGCACAGAGGGAGAGTGGATGTTGGCCTTGGAACCAAGAAGGTAAAAGGCAAACGCGTCCGGGGGAAATGTTGGCAGATGGGAAGGGGTTTGGGAGGGAGCTGTCTCTGTGGCCTGTCATTGAGCACGATGCGATGCCACACCAGCATCAGGCACTGTCCTAGACCCTGCAGAGCCAGCGCTGTGAGGGGGACAGGAACAGATGAGACACCAGTACCTCAAAGAAAGTCAGGAAGGGAGATGCGCCGGGTGACGGTGGCTCTTCAGAACCCACCTGGTTTAGGAGGGCCCCTCTAGAGGAAGGGAGCCGAGATAAAGCACCGGTTTCTGAGGGGGCTTCTTGCCTGACTTTATCCTCCCACCCTGCAGGTGAAACTTCTTCAGTCCCTGGGCCTGAAATCCACTCTCATCACAGATGGCTCTTCTCCCATCAACCTCTTCAACACGGCCTTCGGGCTGCTGGGGCTGGGGTCTGACGGTCAGCCGCCAGCACAGAAGTAACGTGGCGGCGGGCCCAGCCTGGGGAAGGGTGGCCTTTGCCAGTCTCCTGCTCCAATCTCTTTGAAGCAGCCACACCGTGCCTTAGGTCAACACTGATTGTACTGACAATAGATAAAATAAAACGATAATTTTGGAAATTTAAATTCTTTTCTGTTACCTCTAGCCTAGGTGACATGGGAGCTTACTGGTGAAGAGAAGAAGCCCCTCAAGTCTTGATATAATTACCAGAGACTATTTGGTCTCCAGGGAAACAGTCAGGGAGAAAACCAACCTAAATCCACGATAAGTGTGGGACCCCAAGCCTTCCAAGCCTGCTGTCCTTCAGACCGCAGCTTTTTAGACCCCAGGTAGGAGGGGACGGTGCTGTAGAAGAGTCCCGTTGGGCCAGGACAGAATGGGACCACTCCTACACTTGCAACAGCTCACTCACAGCTGGTCCTTCCATGAATCCTGGCCACCCGGCTGAGTCGCCCTGAGGCTGCAGAGCCCTGCTCAGCCTCACACGGGAGACTCCCATGGCGCCACCTGCCGGCACACCAGCGGGTGTGCCAGGCTTGCACTAGGCTTGCACTAGGCACCTGTTCCCTCCTAGATGAGGCCAGCAGATTGGGGGAGAGGACCCCGCTAGGGGCAGCAGGGTCTAGAGCGCACTCTGAAGGCTCTGGTCTGGGCTTTTAAGGAGCATTGGGGGGCCCTCTTTCCTTTCTGCCCCTCAAACTTTACCCAAACTTGCAAAGGGCCTTTATTTGGTGAAACGATGTGGGCTCAGTCGGTAGGAACGCAGTAGAGGTGCGAGGTGGGCTGGGTTAAAGACAGGTGGGGTTTTAGATGTCAGACCTGCCCTGTCACCACTGTGGAAATAAAATGATCCTGGAGTGGAGAGAAAAATTTAGCCCCATTTCCTGTGCGGCTCTGAAGGTGACTCTTCCTCCCATGCGTGAAATGGGCCCGTGGTTTCCCAGCTAAGCAAGGTTGGTGATGATGTTTTTGTTCCTTTTCCCTCACTAGAGCCTCATCTCACGAGCTTTGCATCTCCCGAGTGCTCCTGAGGTGCATTTGTGTGGTTGGTGTCTCTACTAAAGCCTGCACTCGATGAGGCCAAGGGCCTGTCCATGTTAACTCCCAGCACTGGGCCATTCTGGCTTGGCTGTGTGAGTTCCTACTCCCGACCTCCCCAAGCCTTTCCTCAAGAGAACTAATTAATTTCAAGTTCTTCAACTGGTACCTGCTGTCTATTAAACATTGTGTATTGCCAAGGGCCTCTAGGGACAAGTAAGATTGTACCTGGTGGTTGTCCCTTCAGGTCTCAGCTCCTGGCTCCGAGACTTCCTCTGACTGCTCTTGCCACTGCCAGTAACAACACGACTCTGGGAAACATCACTTGTTCACTGCCTAACTTGGATCCTGGGCTCCGTCCCTACAAGTCACTCAATCAAAACCTGTGACTTCCTTATCTTCCTCACCCTTGCGATGTTTAGTGGGAAAAGACCTCCCACGCCCTCTCCCCATGGCACATTGCTAGGTAAGGAGCTCAGGGCCCTCACTGCAAATGCCCGGTCACTGAACTACACCCTCAGCATTTGCTTTTCCCTCTTGCCTCCTCCTTTCCTTTCCTCCATCCCTTTCTCTCCCCCAGCTGCCGCTCCCCGCCTCCTCTCTTCCTTCCTTCGAGACGGGGTCTGACCACGAACTCAGTCCTCCAGCCTCACTGTGCAGAGCTGAGATCAGCACATGTATCAGCTGCTGTCCACCAGCTCCCTCCTTCCGTCTGTAACCCCAGAGGAGACCCCAGCATGTGAGCATTCTCATTTTAGATTCCAGTCACAGCCCCCGGGGAGGCCTGCTCCCCCCGACGATCTCCTCCCCATGCCTTCCCTTCAGAACAACTGTTCATACCTCCTCTTCTCACCCTCCTCCTCCCTGCCCACTTTTTCTCACCTCTGTGAAAAAAATAGCAGCACACTGGGCAGGCAGGCTGTCTCCCTCCCAGCAGCGGACCAACACTCTGAGCACTGAACTGTTTGTCCTCGACATGGTGCCCACCAAGGATTCCTCACCTCGGGCCCTAGGTCCCACCCATCTTGTCCTGAGAGCTGACTCCTAACCCAGCTCCTGCCTCGGCAACCAGAAGTTACTCCTCCTTTGGGCCCCAGTTATCCGTCTATGAATTCCTTCAACTCTATGACACATAAAACAGGTAAAAGTCATTCCCTGTTAAGAGCACACGATCTGAGTTTGGATTCCAAGTACCCACAAACAAAAAGCAGCTGTGGCTGTGCAGCAAGGCTGTAACCTCAACCCTGAGGTCGGAGACAGGGTTGCTGGCGCTTGCTGGCCAGCTAGCGAAGCCATCAGGCTGCAGGCTGTAGACCTGGTCTCAAGGGAGTGAGGTGGAGATGTCCTCTTCCTCTGACCTCCACACACATGTGCGTGCACCATGCACACAGCCCCCACAATAAAACAGAAGTCCTACACGCCTTCCTGTCTTACCTCTCCTCCTTTGCTTCCCAGCCAGATTTCCCCAGAGTTCTCTGCGGTCTCAGTTCCCATTCCTCACACTTCATTGGCTTTTCAGACTGTCCTCATTAGTGTATCTCCACTTCTTTCCTGTCTGCTTTTTTGTTTTTCCTGGAACTTACTCTGTAGACCAGGCTGGCCTTAAACTCAAAGAGATCCATCTGCCTCTGCCTCTCAGGTGCTGGGATTAAAGGCATGTGCCACCACCACCTGGCCTCTCCACTTCTTTATATATACATGCATACATACATATATACAGATATACACATGTCTAATTCTTTTTTTCTTTTTTTTTTCTCTTTAGACAGGGTTTCTCTGTATAACAGTCCTGGCTGTCCTTGAACTCAGAGATCTGCTTGCCTCTGCCTCCAGAGTGCTGGGATTAAAGGAGTACACCATCACCCCAGGCTCTCCACTGCTTTATAGGTATCACAGGTGGTGTCTATCCAGTTCCGTCTGCTCCTGCCTAGCCTCACCTGTCATTTGGCAGATCACCTCTTTCCACACTGGGCTCCTGTGACCACTCTAGTTTTCTTTCTGCCTCACCATTGGCCAGTGCTGTTTTTTCTACACAGCCCTCAGGGCAGATCCCCCTACACCCCTTTTCTCCTACCTACATTCTCAGTCAGCACCACTGTCTTCAGAATCCAGTTCTCCAGCCCTACTGTCACCCCTGGCCTCTGGGTTCACTTCCAGTGATGACTTCCTGTCTCCATATGGACGCAGAGTGCCCATCAGGTTGCTCATGTGATTTTTCTCGTCAATGAAGTGCTGGGGACATAACATAATCACTACACTCTTCTCTTTCCCATATAAAAGTATGATCAGTAATATCCCCCACACAGGCTACTCCATCAGCCTGCATCCAGGATGGGAAATGGCATCGAGGAGAGGTACAGGTCAACCATGAGGGACAGGTGGTGGGAAAGGAATGTGTATACCATCTGGAGCAATTGAGACTGGGTGGAGAGTGGTGTTACCGCAGCATAACCAGCTTGGCCTGACTACTGTATGTACTCCATAGCGTTTCCAGTCCCAGGCAGCAGAGAAATCACTCTAAAGTGTATGCATGAAGATTGGCCCAGCACAGGTAGCAGGAAGGTCTACCTCCACGACAGGAAAACACCTCATTGGAAATACAGCAGGGTCCCTGCTCACATGGGGGCAGATTCCAGTCAGCTCCCACGTTTACCCATAAATTGCCCAGAAAATAAACAGAAACAGAAATAACAGTATGGTCACTGCTCAAGTCCAACACAAGCCATTTCCTCCAGCTGGTACAGACGGCTTTCCTTTGGTTGAATACGGGGAAAAGTAACTGGTTTAAGGAACCTTTTAGAAGGAAAGAGTTGAGGGTGGGCATGGGGGACAGTCTCACTGCATAGTCCAGGCTGGCCTCCTGAACTCAGTGATCTCTCTGCCTCAGCCTCCTGACTACTGGACTTACAAGCATGCCCCACTAGTCTTGGAAACTTCCTACCACTGCATCTTGGAATTGGTTATAACAGCTAGGGTTGTTTTTTGTTTGTTTAGTTGGGTTTTTTTTCAAAGAAAAAAAATCAGCCAGTTGATGGTGGGACACACCTCTAATTCCAGCACTTGGGAGGCAGAGGCAGGTGGATCTCTATGAGTTCAAGGTCAGTGAGTTCCAGGGCAGCCGGGACCACACAGTAAGACCCTGTCTCCAAAACCCAAAAATAAATAAATAAGTAAAAATTAAAATAAAAAAAAATCGTTGTTTTTTGAGACAGGGTCTCTTTATGTAGCTTTGGCTGTTCTGGAATTCACTCGATAGACCAGGCTGGCCTCGAACTCACAGAGATGCTCCCACCTCTGCCTCCTGAGCTCTAGGACTAAGGGTGTGCATCACCATATCCGGCTAAAAAACAAAGAAAAACCCAAACCAAACCAAACCCCACCTTTTGTTTATGGACACGTGTGTGCCTGTGCATGTTGAGTGTGGGTACCCGTGAGGCACTGGGTTCCCTGGAGCTGGAGTTCGGGGTGGTTGTGAGGCTGCATGGTTTGGGTACCAGGACTAGAACACTGATCCTCTGTGAGAGCAGCAAGGACTTCTAACTGCTAAGCCATCTCTCTTGCACCCAGGGTCATTTTTAACTGCATCGTGAAATGGAGGAGACGTGAGAGCACCCAAAGAACAGCAGACTGGGCATACCCATCTCCTGCCCTCTCCAAGACACAGCCATTGCATGGAATGAACCACAATACTTACATGAGGTTATTCATTCAGCGTGAATGAACATAGTTAATTTCTAGGGAATTATTATAATCATCCTTCTGTACCTATGGAGGGTTGGTTCTAGGACACACAACCCAACATGGAACTCAAGATTTGTGTCCACCCATAAGAAAACGGTGTAGTATTTACACATAACCCTACACAATGCTCCCACATACTTCAGATCATCCCCACATTCCTATAATGTCTAACACCACGTCGATGCTATGGAGCTAGTTGGTATACCGTATCATTAGAAAATAATAACAAGCTGGGCAATGGTGGTGCATGCCTTTAATCCCAGCACTCAGGAGGCAGAGCCAGGCGGATCTCTCTGAGTTCGAGGCCAGCCTGGTCTACAGAGCAAAATTCAGGACAGGCACCAAAACAATACAGAGAAACCCTGTCGCGAAAAAAACAAAAAACAAAACCAAACAAACAAAAAAAAGAAAATAACAAAAATGTCTGTACACATCCAGTAGACATGCAATTTCTTTCCCAAATATTTTTCATTCAAAGTTGGTCAAAACCCTAGGGAATCCCTCAAGATAAGGCTGACTAAACTGCATATATGTGACTCCACTCTATTCCCTACATCAAGTACAGACTCCAGGACCAAATTCCAGACTTCCCCACCCCCCACCTCCAGATCAAGAGCCTCTAGGTCCTAGGCTGTAAATGCAGGCCCTGTGCCCTGCAGGTTCTTCCAGAGTTCAGTCCAACCACTGAATGGAAGACTAAAAGTCCCACGCTGACTCGAGGCTCAACCTCATGGGACACAGGCCCTTCTGTGCAGTTAGCCCTTTCAGGCTTCAGGCCTCAGGTGCAACATTCTGCTACCAGGCATTCACACCCATTCTCCTTGTGAAGATTGTATATAGCTGTACTCCATATCGAGTGAGGCCGCCGGTATCATATATGGTTACAGACAGAGCCCTAGAGTCAGGCAGGGCTGTAGGAGCAGGGACAGCAGAGGGCTCCTCTGATGAATTTTCAGAAGATCCATCTGGTGGGAGCAATGGCTACTTCCAGGCAAGTCTTTAGGAGACCACCTCACCCAATCTCCCACCTCCACCAGAGCAGGCCTGATGGGGTCTCTGGACCACATGAAATGTGATCAGATTTGTGTGGGTCAACATTCTCCTAAAGCACCAACATCTCAGCCCTTCCATGCACATTCTGCATACCCCCAAAAAGAGGTGAGAAGAGCCACCAGCATCGGTACTCAGTCATGGCAGGATCGGGTCACATCAGGAATGGAGGGCATTCCATATTTTAGAAGCCTGCTGACATGAAACAGCCAAAGAGGGCAGGCTTTGGAGGCAAACTGCCCCCCCCCCCCCCCCCCCCCCCCCCCCGAGGATCAACAGTAGCTGTCTCACATTCAGACGAAACAGTGTGTGGAAACAGCACTTCAAGGTGGTAGCCCATACCCAAAGTGAATTTCCATAAGGAAATAAATAAAAAGGCCTAATGTCCTCCTGAGCTCCTCAGGCTGCTCAGCTGGCTGCTGGTGCCTCAACTCTCCTACATCCCAGCACTTAGTGTTCCAGACACATGGATCAAGATCTATTTCAATCTCTCTTAATTGCCCGGGTGCTCTATGGACCCCTGCCTCTGTGGGTTGTTTGTTCTGCCAAGAGCAATAACTCTTCCCTCCTGTCCTCACCAGCTATCGACTTAAAATGTCAACATCCCATCCGACTGGATGTAGTGGCACACGCCCAACATCTAAAAATCTGAGGCCAGGAAGATTTTGAATTTGAGGCCAGCCTGGCTATAGTAGGACCCTGTCTCCAAAAACTCCAAAATTGCACCTGAATGTCAGCTTTCCCAAATACAAGTTGGGTAAAACAGCCAAGCTATTAGGAGGTTGGTACAAGTGATGCCTGCCAACAACCCCAGCGTGGGGTCTCACACGGCACGCCCAATACACGTCAAAACGAAGTGTGCTGGGTTTACTGGCACCTGCTTATAGTAATCTTAGCATGTGGGAGGTGGAGGCAGGACGACCAGGAGTTCAAGGTCATCCCCAGCTTCCTAGAGCAGTTGGGACCAATCTGGGCTATATGAGACTCTGTCTCAAAAATCCAAAACAAAGAAATCTGGTGCCAGGAAGTGACATGCACCCACAGTCCCAGTGACTGAGGTTGGAGACTCATTTGAAGCTAGGAATTTCGCCAAAGCCAACCACAGTAATATAGCGATACTGTTTCAAAAACTAAAACTTCAGTGGGAATGGTGGCACATCCCAGCACTCAGGAGGCAGAAGCAAAAGAATTAGGAACTCAAGGCCAGTGTGGGCTAACACACACACACACACACACACACACACACACACACACACACACGTATATATATGACATACATCTCAAAACAAAAGCCTTGGTGCTGAGAGATGGCTCAGTAGTTAAGAGCATTAGCTGCTTTTCCAAGAGACGCAGGTTCAATTCCCAGCACCCACATGGCAGCTCTTCTCTTCTCTGTCTGTAGTTTCAGTTTCAGGGGGCCCAAAACAGACATGCAGGCAAAACACCACTGTACATAAAATAAATCATTCTCAAAAAAAAAAAAAAGCCAAAACGAAAACTAAACAAAAACCCTTAGGCTGGCATGTAACAGTGTAAACCCAAAACCCAGAGGCCAAAGCAAGACCAGGAGTTCCAGGAAGCACGATGGGGTGTGGGGGAATGTATGCTTTAAGTGGCCTAAGGACCATGCTCTGAGAACACCATTCATCTTTCCATGAGTATTTATTAAGCAGCGACCACATGCCAGGCTAGTTTTCACTCTGGGCAGACATCAGAAAGACATAGTCTGCTCTCATGAAGTTTACATTCTCGTGAGGGTAGAAAATATCAAGGATACAATGGAAGTGACCAGCCAGGGGCATAAAGCAAGTGGACAGAGACAGTGCTTGTGAACCTGAGGAGCCGGCAGTCTAAGGTCACTGGAATGACAGGGAGGAGCCAGCCACCTTCTTTGGGAAAAGCATCCAGGTGGATCTTTTATACCCAGTTCCTTTTAACCCGAGGCCCTCATCTAAGACCGTCTCAAAGCAAACAAGTCCGAAAAGAGTGAAGGTCCCCCCTTTATCATGGAGGCTTCCAAAGCAAGAGGACAGGATAGAGGAGTTTGCCTCAGGGAAGGATCTAGCTGGCTCCTGGCCCCTTCCCTCCTGGGCCTGATACCCCAGGCTTCCTTGGCCCAACGGCATCAGTCTGATTCTTCTGCCTTTTGGGAAACCTGGGAGCCATACATCTCCCACCCGCACATGTCCCCCAAATCTCGGGCCAGGCCAGACCCCAAGGCTGAGCCAGCAGGATATGTGGCAACACCCAATCCTCAGACAGGCCTCCTGGAGCACCAGCTGGATGGGGGGGGGGGCCTCCTGGAGCACCAGCTGGATGGGGGGGGCCTCCTGGAGCACCAGCTGGATGGGTGGAGCCTCCTGGAGCACCAGCTGGATGGGGGGGGCCTCCTGGAACATCAGCTGGATGGGTGGGGCCTCCTGGAGCACCAGCTGGATGGGGGGCCTCCTGGGCACTCTTCCTGCTTTGCAGTACCAGGTCCTTGGGGTCACAGGCATGGGTCTGGTCCTCAGCGTTAAAGACAGTGACAACACCACACAGAGGCTGACCCCCATCCCAGCAGGTTAGAGAACACATAAGACATGACACAAGGACCTCTTAGGAGGAGGAGAGGAGCCATGAGGCACAGTAGATGCCCAGGGCAGGTGGGCAGCTGGGGGCGGGCGAGGATCATTTCTTCTTGGCACGGTCTGCCGCATCCAGAGCAGCCATGTTTCGCGCAGCTGTGATGAGGTGGATGACACTAATGACGGACTTGAGCAGGGCGATGGGAGCTGTGATCCAGAGGCCCATTCGGAAGAGCCCCACAGAGCCCACTACGGGGAGGCAGAGAGAGAGAATGGTAGGAGGCGACGGAGGGGTGCGAGATTGAGGCCTCTCCTTCCCCAGGCAGGGCAGGGTGGAACCCCACCCCCACCCCCTTTTCCTACCTAGTGGTCCCTCGGAGAAATTGAACAGGTACAGGAGGCAGTAGAAGAGTTCATTTCCAGCACACAGGGTGAACAGGGCAGGCTGCACAAAATAAAGGCTGCCTAAGATGTAGGGCCATGTCCCGACCGTAACCCACAGGGACTTGGGCCACAGACAGGAGAGGGCCTCTCAGCCAGCTACATACTGCACCCCACTGCATGCTTCTTTAGCCTCTGTCTGTCTCTGTCTCAGAGCCTCATTCTTACTGCTGCCAGGAGGATTCACACAGACCTCCTGCCAATTCTCCTTCCCCAGGCCTCAGCCCAAGGACCACTCCTGCTTCGATGGTTGGGGCAGACATTCTCTCCTGACCAGGGTCCAGCCCAAGACTTCCCATTCTCGGATCAAGTAAGGGAGGGGCAAGAAGGGCTCACCCTAGAAGTATAGTAGATCCGAAGCACGGGGTTCCCAGAGAGGTCGATCATCTTGTGGCTCTCACTGCCCCTTACCACGGAACTTGGGGAGAAATTCAAAAGACTTCATGAGCTTTGACTGCCACCATACCCACCCAATCATCTCACCAACTGGCACTGGCAACTGGCATTGCCTCCACTGCACGGAGGAGCTGGTGTGAAGCTGAAAACTGCACCTTGTTCAAAGCCTCAGAATTCCCTAGGTGGGGGCAGTCAGGATTAAATGCCCCACCATAAAGCACTCATGCGTCTCCTGGCATTTGGAATCCAAAAATATCCAGCCAGGCCCATGAGAGAAATTGCTTGAGCCACCTTTAAAAATGACAAGCCCACTCACAGACACGGCACTCACCCAGGGACTTTAACAAAGCAAAATTTAAAAAGAGGCCTCAGCTAAGGCTAGGGGCGTGCTGGCCTAGAATTCCAGCACCCAGGAGGCTGAGGTGGGAAGACTGTCGTGAATTTGAGGCCCACCTGGGCGCACACTACATTCGAAGTAAGTCTTGGGCTGCTGTCTCAAGGGGGAAAGGAAAAGGAAGACGCCTCCCAGGGAGCCTGAAGTCATCCCAGCCCCACTCCCACTGAAATGTCTTCCACTCATCAGCAGCTCCAGCATCAAGGCAGACCTGTGCAGATGCAGCCAGTGACTGGCCACGTCCAGGCTCATGCTGAGCTGGAAGAGCAGAGTGGCTCTAGGGTACAGCAGGGCCAGGTTGACCAAGAGACACATGGTGGAACAGCGGTCTGTCAGCATGTCGAGCATGGCCCCAAACCGGGTGCCTGAAAAATAATGAAGTTGAAAAACATCAAGGTGGAAGGGACTGTGTGGTACAGTAGATGACAGGGACCACATCTGGCCTATCACTCGGGGCCGAGTATGAATGGAGTTTGAAAATGTCTACCATCGACTGTTCGAGAAGGAAAGCAGGCTGCTGTCAATAGACGGTGAGGTCAAAAGGACGAGGATTATGAGGACAAGAAATGAGACTGCATGGGGCTGTGGCAGGAAAGCAGTTGGAGGAGCAGAGCAGCTCTATCTTCAACTCCTCTAACCAAGAACCAAGACCCCAAAGAAAGGCAAGAGACCCCAAGTCTCAGGGGCAGTTTAAGAGGTGGATCTGGAGAATTCATTAATCAATTAGTCGGAGCTCCAAGCACCACCTGCTCCCTACCCACCACCCAACCCCAGCTCCAACCTCTCCTGGAATCCTTATTGTCTGTGACTAGCACATAGTAGCACCCTAATAAACACCTGTTGAATGGAATTTTATTTTCTTATTTATCTTTTATTTCATGGTATGTTTGTCTACATACACGTAGTACCTACAGAGACCAGAAGACAACATTGGATCCCCTAGAACTGGAGTTATAGGTGGCTGTAAGCCACCACATGGGTTCTGGAAACCAAATCTAGGTCCTGCACAAGAGCAGTAAACATACCTTTTGTTTGTTTTGAGACAGGGTTTCTCAGTGTAACAGACAGAACTGGAACTTGATTTGTAGACCAGGCTAGCCTTGAACTCACAGAGATCCACCTGCTTCTGCCTCCCGAGAGCTGGGATTAAAAGCATGCGCCACCACCGCCCAGCACAGTAAGCATTCTTAACTGATCCTCTGAGCCATCTCTCCAGCCCCAATGACTTTTTTTTTCCTTCTTCAGCTCTGGCTCACCTGGTTCTCAAAATGCAGCCTGGGAGGACTTTGGACTTGGAGCAATCTTTCTGTCTGCCTCTCCAGTGCTGGAATTACAAGCATGAGCCGCCACGCCCGCCCCAAAGGGAAATTTATCCAGAGAGAGACCTCTTCCATTCACATCACTATGTCCAGTTTAGGTCATACTGTTAGGTCCCACCCTTCATAAGCCGTGTACAGTCGTCAAGAGCAAGCTTAAATCTCAGGTTTAAATCCCCCCAAAATTCCTGTTTGGTGTTCTTACAGAGATGGGAATGAAAGAGCCATCTATCTCTGAGGTTCTGGAAAAGCAGGAAAAGGGCAGGGGGATGGATGTTGGGTCCCCAAGCGGTGGTAGTGGTGGTGGTAGAGCTCTGTCACCTTGATTAAGGGCTCGAGCTGCGTGTCCATCAAAGGCGTCTAGAAGTCCACTGAGTAGATAGAAGGAGGAGGCCGTGAAGGGACAGCAGGGCATGAAGTAGAAGGAAATGATGGCGAAGACAATCCGGGCGTAACCTTGGGATGGGAAGGGAGAGGGACAGGTTGTGATCGGGGAAAGGGCTCACGATCCCCTGCTCTCCGCTGGTGTTGGGGCCGCAGACAGCACTCACCGATAAGGTTAGGCACGAACAGGAAGATATTTTCCTCTGGCATCTTGGCGGCTCCCCTCGTCGCCCTGGCCCAGCTCTGGAGGTGCAAGGGCTTGTCCCAGTCTCACCAGCGCGGCCTCAGCTTTCAGTCCGGGACATCGGCCGCTCCACCAGAGCCCTGGGCCCAGTTCCCCCGCGCGACCCCAGCTGTTAGAGCCCGCAGGGCGCCAGGGCGCAGGGCACCCCTGGGCGCAGCTCACGCACACCTGGCCTTCCGATGGGCAGGAGCTGCCGTCTCCAGCAGAGGGCCCCGCTGCTGGCTGCGCCCGGCTCCCCTAAGCTCACTCTTCCGTCGGGGACGTTAACAACATCGGAGGAAGGAGAGAGCGGCTTTTAAATATAAATAAATAAATTAAATAAATAGTAGCTGAGGCCCCTTTAAGGCCGGCCCGCTTCCTTTTCCTGCCCGCACCCCTTGGCTTCGGCTCATACCAACGCACCGAGGGAGGGGAAGGAGCTGAGAGCCATCCGCAAAGGAGGGAACTGGAAAGGGAGAAGCCGAGGAGACCTGAAAGGGAACCTGTACTTGGCATGTTACAGAGGGCATAAACTCCTGGAGGCCAAGGTAAAGCGGTGAGAGTCCGACGTCCCGAGTCTGGGCCTCCCCGAGAGACGGGGTGACTTAGTACAGCCCACATCGCTTCCCCGCCCGCTACGTCTGCGGCCGCGATCGCTCCCCGACCCAGGCTGGGAAGAGGCGGCTAGAGAGGCTCGGGGCGCGCCTGCCGCTTGCTTCTAGCGCCGCCCTGGTGGTGGGAGGATTAGAGCCCAGGTTCCACCCTACGTCATCCCCCAAATGCCTCGAAATAACCCTGGGGTCACCACCTCTGAGGAGGAACCTGGAGAGCAACCGTGGCACGCTAGGAAAATGTCTTTAGTTCTAGAACCTCTAGTCTCCTAGCAACGGAACTATAGAACCTCCGCAAACATTTAGGTCTTTATAGCAACCCGGAGCAGCGCTTCCCTGGCTCTCCCTCTTTCCAACCTTCCTCCCCAACTCCAACTCCCTATCCCCATCATAGGGCCCCCTTAGACCTCTCCTTCTCCCCTCCCGCCGAGTAGCCCACGATTTCAACCCATCAGCCAGGTCGGGGGCTGCATGTTGGCTGCCTTCCCTTAGGAAGGGCCTTGGCAGAGAAGAAGGAAGAAGGGCATTGGAAGTCGGGGGAGTTATTCTGAGAGCTCCTTCCCTCAAAGTCATAGGCAAAACAACAAACTTTTTCAAGGGCCGGACTAAGAGAGTGGGGTGTTTTGAGCAGTAGCCGTGGACTAAATCTGGGCCCAGGGAATAGTTGAGATGGGATCTGGGAGGAAGTGGGCTGGTTTGTCAGTCTTAACACAAACTCTGTTTCTAGGGGATGGCATCCACATCTGCCAGGAATGGGGAGAAAAAGGACAGCTGGTCATCTCAAGCTGCAGCCTCCTTAGGTGGAGGGCAGGTGAGCAACGAAGGGGATGTGAAGGAGAAGGGAAGCAAGGCAGGAAGTCTGGTTCTGAGTCCTGTGCCTTTATCCTGAAGCTCCATAGACTGGGTTCCTTGTCCAGGTCCTTCTAGTCAACCTTCTAATCCCAGATTCCCCAGCCACAGAGCCTGCAGCCTGGAAGACACCAGACCAGTGGGAATTTGCAGGCTGAGTTCTAACTTCCTTTCCAGAAAGTCTCATTATCCCGTTCAGAAGAATTCCTGACCCGTATCAGCGCAGAACTTACAGATGAAGCCCTGTTTATTGCTCGCTCCCACGTGAACTCTGTGCCCATCAAGGAAAAGCAAATGAAAGACCAAGGGACTCAGATATCTAGACATGGTGAACTCTCCTTCTTCATCTAGGGACCAGTTCCTAACTCCCTTCCAGCTATAGCTGACCTCCCCAGGAATCTGCCCATTTTTCCCCTCCTCAGTGCCAGTCCTGGGCACAGTGCCCCTTACCCTCTCACGCACTCATTGTTGCTAGCCAGGAGCCCCCTCTCCCCATTCACTCTAGCCACAACTCTTTCTAACCATGGGGAAAGTCTCTAATTGGGGCCTCTATTTCCAGTGTTCTTCACCAAGACCCGTGGCACAGATACCCGGTGAGTGAGGCTCTGTCCTGGGAGAATCGGGGGAGAGCAGTGGTAGGGGAGTTTTGAACCATCTTGCAGTTTATGATTGTCAACCTTCTCTCTGTTCTTCTACCGTCTCCAGCTCTGACAGAAATCGCACCCGCACCAAGGCACACCTCCTGCCATCTCCTCGTGAAAAGGTTTGTATATGGTCATTCCGGTTCAGCATTTCCAGTGTCCCCTATGTGCCACTCCTTGTGTTAGGAGCTTGGGACACAGAATGCACAATATAGACTCAGCCTTTAAAGAATTCAAGGGTTGGTTTGTTGGTTTGAGATAGGGTCTCACTATGTAGCTTAGTTGGCCTGAAATTTACTATGTAGACCAGGCTGGCCTTAAACTCACAAAAATCCACTTGCTTCTGCCTCCTAAGTGCTAGGATAAAAGGCGTGATCTAGCCGGGCGGTGGTGGCGCACGCCTTTAATCCCAGCACTCGGGAGGCAGAGCCAGGAGGATCTCTATGAGTTCGAGGCCAGCCTGGACTACCAAGTGAGTTCCAGGAAAGGCGCAAAGCTACACAGAGAAACCCTGTCTCGAAAAATCCAAAAAAAAAAAAAAAAAAAGGCGTGATCCACCATTCCCAGCAAAATCCAGTTTAGAATGAGGCCAGGCCAACTTAGTGGCCGATGATAACATAGTATGGAATGGCGTCCACCTGGGAAAACAATAAGACTGCTTTTGCCTCATCCTCAGCTGGGCTGGGAAAGAAAGGCATCACGGACCTTCCTGAAGAAAGGAACACCTAAAGAAGGGATTTTCTAGGAAAGCAGCTCTGATATAAGTATTCTAAGCAGCAAGGATTGTATGACCCAAGGCACAGAGAGGTATCTTAATAAGTGAGATTGTGAGCAGCTTGTATGCTCTAGGGCTTGCCAGGCTTGGTGGCACACACCTTCGATCTCAGCACTCTGGAGGCAGAGAGGGTAATTCCTGTGAGTTCAAAGACAACTTGGTCTGCATAGTGAGTTCCAGGACAGCCAGGGCTACATGGAATGACCTTATTTCAAAATAAATAAACAAATTTAGGAATTTAGAAATTATACTTATGTAATACAATAGATAATAGAAATATACAATATATAATAGAAATTATATATGGGGAAACAAAAATTTAAAAGCAGACAAAAAAAAGAGGCTGGAGAGATATGGCTCAGCAGTTAAGAGCACTTGTTGATTTCCCAGAGGACCCAGGTTCTATTCCCAGCACCCATATGATGGCTCACTACTGTCTGAAACTCCAGTTCCTGGAGATCTGATGCCCTCTTCTGGTCTCCACAGGCACCAGGCACTCAAGTGGTACACAGACTACTCATACACGTAAAATAAAACTAAAAAAAAATTAAGTAGAGGCAGGTGGATCTCTGTGAGTTCCAGGCCAGCCTGGTCTACATAGTGAGTTCCAGGTCAGCCAGAGCTATATAGATCCTGTCTCAAAAAATAAGTAGCTAAATAATAAATAAAATTTTAAATTAAGCTGGATGGTGGTGGCGCATGCCTTTAATCCCAGCACTTGGGAAGCAGAGCCAGGCGGGTCTCTGTGAGTTCGAGGCCAGCCTGGGCTATCAAGTGAGTTCCAGGAAAGGCGCAAAGCTACGCAGAGAAACCCTGTCTTGAAAAACCAAAAAAAAAAAAAAATTAAATTAAAAAGCAGACAAATGTTAGCTGGGAAGTAGATGGATGAGTTGAAGGAGCAGTTGGCAAGTGGGTAAATGGGTGAATGGATATGTTGACTGAGCATGTGCTAAGCACTTACTGTATGGCGGGCAACACTGTTCTAGAGTGTAGCACTGAGCGAAATAAAGCCCCTGCTCTCAAGAAGTGGGAGATGAAGGAGATGAGTGGGCGGGAAGGCAGGTGAGTAATGAATGCGTGAGCAGGTGGATGGAGTTGAAGGATGGGGAAGGGATGATGGGTAGATCTGTAAGTGAATAGCCGGAAGGAGGATGTGGGTGGATATGTGCATGGAGAAATGGATGATGAGAGCAGTGGAGCAAGGCGGCTATATTCAAGGGTGGTATACAGCTTGGATGCTAGGTGAGGGAAGGATAAGACAGGGTCCCTAAGTGTAGAGTCAGCAGCTCTCACTGTCTTCCAGGGAGTGCTCCCCAACAGTCTGACAACTGGAGGATGAACTCTAACCTCCCTAGTGCTGTTCTCTCGGCCTCCTGCCCTCCCCACTTTGCCCCTCAGTGAAAGCCCCAAAGCCCCTCTTTTGCAACTGGCTAAACACCTCGTCTCGGGAGGAACTCCTGGTCATCAGCGTGCCACCTTTGAAACCAACAAAGTCTTCTGGACCTGTTGCAAGACTCCACCTTCCACGGGCAGTCACACTACTGAGGAGAAAAGTTTTAATAAAGAGCCAGGGATCCTCCCTTCCCCCAAATATCAGGAGTGTTCTGGAGTGACTTCTGGAGGGGGCACGCCTTTCTTCCAGAGGGGCATGGTGCATGTCAGCTATTCCTGGAATCCAGTTGTCGGCCACCTGCAGGACCCAAACCCGCTCTCTAGTACCCTGTGGCTAGCTGCAGCATGCAGGGCCCCCTCTTCCTGCCGAGGAGAGCCTTCACGGTCACCTTGGGTTCTGAGGAGCAGGCTTTTGCTCCTCCCTCTGAGATTTTGGGGTCTTATGTTTATGAGCCCATGCTGGCCTGCTACCAGCCGAAGGTGATGCAGAAGGCCCTGAGGAGTTGCGGTTTCAAGCCCCATGTGGCCACTTATTTGGCCCTCTGAGAAAGTCCATTCACCTGTCTCAACCGTAGTTTCCTTAAGTGAGAACTGAGTAGCCTGGTGTTGGTGGCGCACGCCTTTAATCCCAGCACTCAGGAAGCAGAGGCAAGTGGATCTCTGTGAGTTCGAGGCCAGCCTGGTCTACATAGTGAGTTCCAGGACAGCCAGGGCTACATAGTGAGACCTTATCTCATAAAACAAACAAAAAGAAACAAAAAACCCAAACAACTAAACAAACAAAAAACTGTGAGTAAAAAATTTCACGAGGCCCTTACAAGGATTAAAAAGCAGTGCAAGCGGGGTATGGTGGCAATGCCTAGAATCCCAGTACTCAGTGAGCAGAGGCAGGAAGACTGTCTCCAGTTCACAGTATGAAGCCAGTGTGGAATACACAGCAATGTCCTGTCTCAAAAACACAAGATGAAGAAACCAACCACAATGCATATAGAATCTTACTGACCCAGCAGGCTGCTGATGGAGAATCCTGCAGTTCAAGACTAGCCTGGACTACATGGTAAGATCCCATCTCAAAAACAGAAATATTAACCACAGAAGCTGTCTCAAGTTTACTTAAGCTGTAATCAGGCCAATTTGCCCAATAGTCCCCTACAATCCACCCCTTTTGAGGATTTCAGCATCTCAAACATGCTCCAGTTGTTCAGCTTGTATACATAATTTCAAGTTAGTAAAATTCAGTTAATTTGGAAAAAAAAACTAGACAAAAAAGATAGACATTGGACTGAGGGTATAACTCACATGGCCTGCTTCTATGTGACATCCTGGGTTCAATTCACCAAAAGGAGGCTCCAATCTGCTTACAATGTAGATCAAACACTATAGGGAAAAAGGGGGCATTCTTGGTAGATATATACCAGCAGGTACGCTTAACATGCCAGGAAGCTAGGCATGATGACATGCACTTTTAATCTCAGCACTTGAGAGGCTGAGGTAGGATTTCAAATTCAATACCATCCTGGAGCAAGACATAGTGATGCACACCTTTAATTACAGCACTTGGGAGGCAGAGGCAGGCAGATCTCTGTGAGGTCAGCTTGGCCTACTGAGTGAGTTCCAGGCTAGCCAGAGATACATAATGAGACCCTGTTCCTCCCCGCAACACACACACACACACACACACACACACACACACACACACACACACAAGACCAGCCTGGGCTATAGCAAGACAATCCAAAAACAGTAATAGAGGCAATATGCCACAAAAGATCAGCAGGAGAAAGAAGAGCACAGAATACATAAATGTATACAAACATTTTCAAAAGGGGGAAACTGCTCATGAAACAAACAGAAGGCTCACTGCTCCCTGGATCTCTGAAAGAGTGTGGGCAGTGTGGCTCTTCTAGCTGGAAGAACCTAGCAAGAACCAGTGGAGAGGTCAGTTGCCCCAGCCATCCCTTTACAGGGGCTGGGGCTCAGTCCAGGCTTGTTTTGAGATGGTCTTACTCTATAGTCCTTGCTGGCTTGGAACTCTCAACATAGACCAGGCTGGGCTCAAATTTGCCTGCCTCTGCCTCTCAAGAGCTGGGACTAGTGGTGCTCACCATCGTACCAGCAACAAGCCAGGCTTTTGGACTCCAGGCCAGCACCTGGGACCCTGCCCAGTTTGGGATTTCCATTTTCCTCCAAAGAACTTCCATTTCCCCAAACCCCCTCCAGAGGGCTCCCCATCACTTGCCCCAACCTTGAGCCGCACTTTCCCAGACTCACCAGCTCAGTTACAAGTGGTGACTTTCTGTTTATTGCTCAAAAACAAGAACTCAGAAGCAAATAAAGGGAGTGTGGGTGGGAAGGCACAGGGAAGGGATGGGGCTCGGTCCCACCTCTCCCGTCATCCCTCTCACCCTCAGAGGCCCAGCAGCAGTCGGCATCTGGGGTTAGGGAGCCTTCATGGCCATGGGAATAGTAGAGCTAGGGGACAGTTCTTGAGTGGGGTCCTGGGCTGGCAGGGGCCCCAGGAGTTGCAAGGGGCTGAGTTCCCTTCCCTGGGTCCAGAAGTCAGTAGGATGTGGGGACGGAAGGCCCCTTGTTTGGCAACTAAGAAGAGGCGGCTTTGGACGGCAGGATGCTGGTTTATTTACTGTAGGGTCTCCAGGGCCATCAAAGCCCCCTCATGGGATGGGAAGACTATTTACACAGCAGGGGGGGAGGGGAGCCAGAGACCAGGTCCTACGCTCCTCACTGCCCAGAATGGTGAGAGAGCGGGGAGATCCTGGGTCCTGCAGACTTAGACTTGGGGTTCAGATGGAAACTTCGTACTCCCGTGTATCCTGAAGACAGAAAGAGCAGATAAATTGGAGTGAGTTGGAGGTGAAGAGGCATCCACAGGAGGGGGAAGACATAATATTTGAGCTGAGTCTGGTGGTACCAACCTGTAATTCCAGCTGCTAGGGAGATAGAGGCAAGAAGATCACAATTCAAGGTGTGCCTGAGCTACAGAAGGTGCTCAGGATCAGACTGGACAATTTAAACCCTTTCTCAAAATCCACGAGGACTGGAGAGCTAGGCATGATGTTGCATACCTTTAATCCTAGCACGTGGAGGTAGAGGCAGAGTGTGTGTGTGTGTGTGTGGGTGGGTGGGTGTCCTGTGAATTCGAGGCTAGCCTGGTCTACATAGAGTTCCAGATCTGCCAGAGCTACATAGAGAGACCCTTGTCTCAGAATAAAAAAGAGGGTGAGACACTAGAGATGCCATCAGATGTCTTGAGCTCACCAACTGTACATGAGGCACTAAGTTTAATCTCCAGTACTACACACTCTCAGAAAGACCATGGTTTTTTTTGTTTTGTTTTTGGTTTTTGGTTTTTGGAGACAGGGTTTCTCTGTGTAGCTTTGCGCCTTTCCTGGAACTCACTCTGTAGACCAGGCTGGCCTCGAACTCACAAAGATCTGCCTGCCTCTGCCTCCCAAGTGCTGGGATTAAAGGCATGCACCACCACCGCCTGGCCGACCATGTTATTTTGAGACAGAGTCTCTCTATATAGTCTTGGCTGTCCTGGAACTCCCTAGGTAGCCTAGGCTGACCTCAAACTCAGAGATCTGCCTGCCTCTGCCTCTGGAGTGCTGGGATTAAAATCATTGAGCCACCACGACCAGCAAGACCTTGATATTTAAATTAATATAGAGGAGCTGGAGAGATGGCTCAGCAGTTGAACACTGACTGCTCTTCCAGAGGACCTGGGTTGGATTCCTAGCACCCACATGGTGGCTCACAACTGTCTGTAACTCTTGTTCCAGGGGATCTGATGCCCTCTCTGACTTCTGAGGGCACTGCATGTACTTGGTATACTGACATACAGGCAAGCAAACACCCATACACATAAAACAATTCTAATTTTGTTTCGGTTTTTTGTTTGTTTGGTTTTGTGTTTGTTTTTGTTTTTTCGAGACAGGTTTTCTCTGTGTGGTTTTGGTGCCTGTCCTGGATCTCTCTCTAGACCAGGCTGGCCTCAAACTCCCAGAGATCTGCCTGGCTCTGCCTCCCAAGTGCTGAGATTAAAGGCGTGCACCACCACTGCCCAGCTTGTTTTTTGTTTTTGTTTTTGTTTTTGAGACAGGGTTTCTCTGCATAGCTCTGTCTTGGAACTCACTCTGTAGACCAAGCTGGCTTCCAACTCATAGAGCTCCACCTGCCTGTGCCTCCTGAGTGCTGGGATTAAAGGTGTGTGCCACCACTACCTGGCTACAATTTAAAAAAAATTTATTTTTCTTTGTAGCCCTGGCAATCCTGGAACTCACTTTGTAGACTGGTAGACCAGGCTGGCCTCAAACTCACAGGGCTCCACCTGCCTCTGCTTCCCAAGTGCTTGGGATTAAAGGTGTGCATCACAGCCCAGCTAGAAAATATCTTTTAGTAAAGATTCCAAGTCAGGTGTGGTGGTGCACATTTTAATCCCAGCACCCAGGGCACAGAGGCAGGCAGATCTCTGAGAGTTCCAGGCCAGCCAGGGCTACATAGTGAGACCCTGTCTCAAAAGAGAGAGACAGAAAGAGAGAGAGAGGGAGAGGAAGTTTCCTGGGTTGAATCTAGCTAATATATGTTTGGTTTATCCTGTAATATCATAAGATGACAAAGATATGAATTTCTGAAATGTCTAGAACAACTTGAAGATTGGAGATGGGCCGAAATGCCCACTATGGATTTGAGCTGTACCTGTGGATGGACTCTGGTTCTCCAGTTAGCTACAGCCAGTCCTTACCATTCCCTACCGTCCACACACAGCCTTGCTTTGACCCTCATGACTTTTGTAGGAAACTGAGTTTGAAATTCCCAAAAGAGAGCACGGAGACTTTGGGAGAAGATTATGAAGTCCTGGGGGAGACTGAGAGACGTGGCATTCCAAGGGGAGGGGAGGGACTCACCCCAGCTTCATACAGTGGGTTGCTGAAGTCCGACTCCACAGTGATGGGACTGTAGGAGTGGGAACCAGAGAAGCCAAAGAGCGATTTTCCTTGCAGCCTGGGGAAGGGAGGGGACAGTGGACTTATCATGTGTGAGTCCTTGAACTCCCTTACCTGACTCCCATGCCAGGTATGGCACCTGCCCTGGCATCAGTCAAGGCATGGCACTCACTTGGTGTAGTATATGTAAACACCACTGCCCAGGACAATGACCAAGCCCAGGGGCAACAGGATGGCCAAAGCGAGGTTCCCACCCTCCAGCTGCCGTGATGGGTCTGTAGTCTGGGTCACTGCGGAGGAAGGAAGAACAGTAAATGAGGCAGGGCTGGACCCACTCCTGGGCTCTCCCAGCCTCCTGCCCTGGGTCCTGAACCCTTGGCCTCACCCCTCTGGGGCCTGGCCTCCTGCCCCCAGCCTTGACCTTGCCCTCCCAACCTGGCCAGGCCTGGTCTTCACCTGCACCCTCACTGACCTTCCAGTTTTCGGTTGTCCAGGAGCTCCTCATAGGCCACTGCAGGGAGAGGAGGGGGAGGGGGACGGGGTCTGAGCCAGGGAGGGAAGGAGACTGGGGAGAGGGCCGGAGCCCGGTGCGGCTGGGCTGCACAGCCTGGTTCTCTGCCCTCTGTTCAATCAAAACTTATCTTTGCCTATGTGTGTCTGGGGCCTGGGAACTATGGCTCAGAGCCTATCCTCCTCCAAACCACTAAAGGTTCGAGGTTCCTGGAGAGTCTGAGCCAACCAGTTTCAGGATTTCTCACTGATAGCAAAACCGAGGCCTTTGCAGAGAGGGCAAGGGGCTTCTAAACCAAAGCCCGCACTACAGCCCTTGATAGGTAAGGGACCTCAGAGCTCCCTAGGTTTTCCAGCCATGTCTGTGAGGATGAGAGCCCCCAGGTTGGGCACTCAGCAGGGTCAACCATTGGTCTTGAATTGTCTACCCAACTTTTATAGCTCCGTCACTCCCCAGATGATGATATGCCCCTGTCTGCCCAGGCACCTTTGCAGAGCGGGGGCTGGCTGGTCCACTGGGAGGGGTGACCGGGTACACAGGTGATGGTGACCTCGCCGATGAGCTCAAAGCCCTCATAGCAGAAGAAGCGCAGAGACTCGCCGGCTTGGTAGTGATGCTTGTACAATGTCTGGTAACCATTCTCGGGAACCCCGGGGTTCAGGCACGGCTCGTACTTTACTGCAGGGAGCATCACAGGCCCGCTTAGAAACTGTGCAGGGCCAGTCTGGGTTCCTGGGTCTTCCCTTCCTGGGGTGTCCCTCAAACTTACAGGCGCATTTGGGGACTCGATCACTCCACTTGGGTGTGCCTGTGTCTCGGCTGTAGCAGGTGAGTACAGCTGCCCCCTCCAGGCTGTACCCTGGCAGACAGCGATACTGGACGTGGGAGCCGATGGGAAAACCAGCATCTGAGGCAGTCCGGTGGCCATTGGTGATCTCACCAGGGTCAGCACAAGTCATGACTGGTGACAGAAGAGAGCGGTTAGGGGAAGCGAGGCCTTAGGGGATTGCCTGGAAACAGGGCTTATAGAGGCCTGAGTGTCCAGCGGTCTCCTCAGAACAGCCTTGTCCTCCTCCTCCTCGTCCTATTCCTTGAGGGACATAGTGTGAGTCAGAAACATTTCAGAGTCAGTGGATTTGCCAAATGTGATGGGGCAATGCCTGGAATTCCACCACTTTGGGACTAAAGGAAGGAATATGAGCTCCAAACCAGCCTGGGCTACATAGCAAGTCCCAGAACAGGACACCCTGGGCTACATAATGAGATCCTGTGGGAGGGGAGGGGAGGTCGGTGTGTTTTATATTTCTTTTGAAAGCAGGGTGAGCAGGGCAAACTCGGCCCCTGTCTTTGGGTAAAATTCAAAATGTTTCATTATTATATCAGAGCACACAAACTGAAACCCAGCACTGTCCCTGGCACGAAAGACCATTGTTATGGACGGAAGCTGGTGCCTCAAGGGAGGGCGGCTCTCGTGTCCCCTCCATGTGCGTGGTGCCCGGCCCACGTGGCTGGCATATACTGCCCCCTTCTACGCCCAGTGTTACTGTAGAAGGTCATAACCATGGCCTCTGCGAGTGTGTGTATGTGTTCATGTATGTGCATGTAGAGGCCGGGTGGTGGTCTGCTATTACTCTACAACTTATAAACTGAAACAGGGCCTCTTACTGAACCTGGAGCTCACCTATTTAGCTGAACTGGATGGCCAGTAAGCTCCAGTGATCCTTCATGCCCCCACCACTGGGGGTTACAGGCCTGTGTGCCTCCACACCTGGCTTTTATGTGGGTCCAGGGGATCGGCCTCAAGTCCTGATGCTTGTATGGCATCTGAGCTATCTCTCCAGCTCCATGGCCTTTGACTCCTATAAACCTGTGCTAGGCAGCCTGATAAATATTTAATCCTGATTATCCTGACCGATCAATGTTACTGCCATCTCTCTTGTGGCCCAGGGCTTGGCACTGAGCCGAGCTGGAACCTGCCAGGATCATAGTCATGGAGTTCTGGATAGATCCCGAGACTTGAGTCTCAACTCAGCATCAGACTCAAGGTGTAGCCTGGGCAACTTTTCAAGGCCAGCCTTGGCTAGACAACCTGACTGCTTGGCCCGCTCAGCCCCACAGTTCTGTGAATCCTCCAGGGATGAGGTGCAGTGTCAGCAAGTGTTCCCTGTTTCTAGTCCAAATCCGGCTTTCTGAAATCCCTCCCCACTGACCCCTGGGGCCATTTGCAAGAACTACAATGGTGGCACTGAGGAGGCAGAGGCAGTGGGATCTCTGAGTTCAAGGCCAGCCTGGTCTACAGAGCGAGTTCCCAGATGGCCAGGACCACACAGAGAAACCCCGTCTCGAAAACAAACAAAGGGAGGGGAAAGAAAAAAAGAACTACAACCCATCTTTGTGTCAGTGTCTCCAAATTTAAGAGACGAGATGCTGCTTCTTCCTGCTGTTTGCTTTGTTCTCTTTATTTATTTGTTTGTTTGTTTATTCATATTTTGGGTCTTGCTAATAATTAGCCGTGGCTGGCCCTGAACTCTTGGAAATCCTTCTGCTTCAGCTTCCTGAGTGCTGGGAGTGCACAGCTGCACCACCACATCTGGCTCTGCATTTTTTTTAAAGTCTGTTTTACTTGTTTTGTTTACCAAGTAAGTACTGTGTCGCTGAGCTACACCCCCAGCCCTTGGGCTTTCCAGACAGGGTTGGCTTTGAACTCATGATCATTCTGCCTCAGCCACTGTGCACAGCCATTTTTAAAAGACAAATAAAGCCTCCAAGCTCCTGTAAATATCATACCAAAAAAACCTAAATACTCCTCTGAAGTGACTGTCTCACTCCTGGGTGAATGGGGCCGTATCTTCCTACAATGCTGCTGCATGCTTAGAGCTGTGCCATGACTTTACATGCACCAGGCATTTGTGAAAAGCTGTCTCTGCTCTGCACTACTCCTGCTTCATTCACGGGAGAGCCAGAGCTCAGAGACGTTAAGTACTTTACCCCAGGTCATCCCCTGGTTACCACTGCGCACCATGCCTGGTTGCTTATGTATCTCTCTCCTCCAGGTCTGAGACCCATCAGGGTAGGAAGGAACGAGGAACTGGTACTATAACCACAACCCAGTGCCAGGCTTCAACCACTGCATTCAAACAGATCAAATCCACTGACAAGCCTTGCCTCTAACAGAGTGACTTCCCACCCTGTCAGCTTTCGGGGAACTAAGAGTTTGGGGGTGTATAGAAGAGAACTAAGAGTTCACGGGGCAAAGCTAAGGGGCAATTTGGTGAAACCTGGTAGGGGTGGGACTCAGCCCTGGCAGGGATGGGGTCTGGAGTGGAGGGGGCTTGGGCCATGATGAAAAGTGGATTGAGCAACAGATGAAAGGAAGAAAGCAGTCTGAACTAAAGGCGGGACGCAGTGGTAGTGGTGGTGGTGGTGGTGGTGGTGGTGGTGGTGGTGGTGGTGGTGGTGGTGGTGGTGGTGTGGTGGTGGTGGTGGTGGTGTGGTGGTGGTGGTGGTGGTGGTGGTGTGTGTGTGTAGTAATTTCAAGACACTGAACGCGGTGGGACCTAAAGGACATAGGGGTTGGGTCTGAAGACCTAAGCAAGACTCAGGGCGAAACATCCAGGAGTGATAGGGAAGGGCGGGGTCAGAGCGAAGGCTAGGCTTACGGGTGGGGTCCTACTCACTCTTTTGGCAAGCAGGTGGAGCCGCGCTCCAGGACAGGTCCCATTGGCAAGTGAGGATGTCTGATCCCAGCAGTTCATAGCCAGGCTCGCACTGGTAAGTGAGCACTGTGCCCCGGATAAGGTCCCCGTGGGATGCGGTCCTCCAGCCCCACTCAGGAGGTGGCAGCTCAGGGCATGTATCGTTCCTGGGGACCTCTGTGGTGAAGAAGGACCTCTTCCAGCCTCAGAGGGCCTCGCGCTGGTGCCCGCTCCCTGCCAGCCCCCTGACCGTCCAGAGCCCTCGCCTTCCGTACCTTTGAAATGTAATACGAAGCCCTGGCCTAGACCCGGATTTGGGGGCCCAGGGGGTGCCTGAAACTGCAGAGTGAGATCGGGTCCGGAGGAGAGGAGGCGGCGGCGCGGCTGAGGTCCTCGCAACTGGGCCAGGACTCGAGCGCTGGGACCGTCCCCATCGAACAGTGTCAGCATATCCCCCTCGCGAACATTCAAGCTGCAGTGAGGGGGTCAGAAAATTGGGCGAGCGGCGACTAGCCCATCTCATCCGGTTCTGCCCAGTCAGTCCCCAACTCGCTCATTCTGAACCAGCCCTGCTCTGAATTCCCCTCTCTCAGTTTTGACCATTAGGGTTCTCTCCCGGTTACAGGCGGACTGACTCCTCCCACTCCTGCTTTCTAATCTTCAGTCCCCGCCCATCACTAGCTCCATCCACTCTTCATCCTCTCGTCCTTCTTTGACACTCTCTCAAATGCTGGGCTCTGCCTGAGTATCTGCTTTGGGTCCACGCCCATGCACCTTCTCTCCACTCACGTGACCGCCTCATGACTTGTAGCAATAAGGCACCAATTTGGGGCCTGGGTCCCTTTGATAAGAAGCAGTGTCACACACACACACACACACACACACACACACACACACACACACGAATGCGGGGTATAGCTCAGCGACAGAGCGTTTGACAGCAGAGCCCTCCAGACGTGCAGCAGCCCTCGGAGAAGGCTGTGCTCCCTTTACTTGTCCTTATTCTCCAAGTAACTTGAACCCAGGTCTCCTGCCTCTGTCCTGTACCCACCTGACGACGTCTTTCAGAACACCAATGTACCCACAGAGTTCTCTGTGAACTCAGAAGAGCCCGCTGGGCTCAGAATGCAGGCTGTGCATTGTCTCACACACCTGATGGAACCCACACCCATCACACAAGCTATGTGACCCAGACATACATTTCAACTTGGAGCAAGATGCGCTTCTCTTCCTGGACGTGCAGGCCCCACACGCAGTCCTGGCCAGGGCTATAGCTCTGGGGCCAGTCGGGAGAGAGGACCACACCAGCTGCCTCAGATAGCTCTCCTCCACACATGGCTAGGGAAGAGGTGTCAGGTTCAGGACCCACGTGGGCATGTGATCACCATTCACCATAATCCCCACTGTTCTCAGGAGTGTGCACTAGGCCACCTCAACAGGCTTTTTGGTGTGAAGATTTCTGGTCATATCTAGGTTTTACTATGATTATTTTCCCAGCCCTGCCCTTCATTAACCCCACCCCCTTTCCAGCTTACTCACCCAATCCACAACTCAACCCAACTCTAGTTCTAGCTCTAGAGGCCTTTTGGGTCTGAGCCTGAATTCAAAAGAAGCCCAGCAATTACTTCTCCAAGAGAGCAGCCTCTGAAGGGGCAGAGCTTTACCCAGGCTTTGGGCTTGTGTTTTGGTTTTTAAACTATTATTTTCCAATTTAACATTTATTTACTTATATTTTATTGGTGTTTTGCATGTAGGTATGTCTGTGTGAGGGTGTTGGATCCTGGAGTTATAGATAGTTGTGGTCTGCCATGTGGGTGCTGGGAATTGAACCCAGATCCTCCAGAAGAACAGTCAGTGCTCTTAACTGCTGAGCCATCTCTGCAGCCCACCTTTGGATTTATTATGTCTTAATGTTCATTTCAGATCTCCTTTACAATTGCCTTCCTGAGGTCCCAACTTTGGGGCAGTCTGTGGGCGGAAGGACTCTGGGATGTACAGGACTCACCCTTACAGGCTGGCTCTGTGTCGTTCCAGTGGGGTTCGGTGGGATCCACACATTCGATGGCATTGGGGGGCCCTGGCGGCTCCAGAGCATATCCTGGGAGGCATGAGAAGGTGGCCAGTGCCCCTGGGCGGTACTCAGGGTCTGTAGTAGTCACGTTGCCATGTGCCAGGAAAGGGGCGAAGCATCGATCCTCCTCAAAGGCTAGAGAGGAGTTGGTCACAAAATTAAGCATTAGGGCAGGACTCAGGGATCTTATGTTGGGTACTTAGGCTGAATTTGGGTGTTGCTCAGCCCTACATGGGTTTTTTTAAATTTGTTTTGGTATCTTGAGATGGGGGGGGTGTCTCACTATATGTAGCTCAGGCTGACCTTGAATTTGAGATCTTCCTGCCTCAGCCTTCCAAGTGGCTGGAACCATGCACCTGTGCCAAGAGTACTAACCACCATTCTACAGATAAGGACATCTTCAGACAAAAAGCCACCAGCCCAAGGTCACCTAGGAGGCAACTACAGAGCCAGAACTACAATCCTAAAGGGTTAGTTCTCATCCACAGACATTTGGCTCAGGAAACAGTAAGGGGCCTGAGGAGGGGTGTTTCTGGAGAACTGGCTTGCGTAGGTGTGTTCTCGCTTCAGAAATAACAGTTGGATTCTGATCATCCACAGTGTTGCTGGAATCCAAAAACTGCAGCTAGTGCAGAAGCTGCTCAACTTTTACTGAGGACCAAAATGAACATCTCTAGAGCATTTTCGCCTGTCCACCTGATTGCATCTTATCTACAAAGCCACCTGCGATGCGGGCGAGGCCCTGAAGCTCACAGCACAGCACGCCTGCCTGGAGAGGCAGACTGGAATTCTCACCGAAAAGCTGAGAGCTCTTCAGCGCTTTCAGAACCCATCATGTGCTGGGTTTCTGCAGATTCACTATTATATTTCCTATTACTTAACTTGACAAGGTATCATGTGCAAATCCTGTCCACCTAGCAGGGCCCAGTGCCAATTCCACTTATTTGTGACCCATCCAAAACCACACCCTTTTAATCTCGGAACACATCCCTTCCATTGCACCCTCCCCTTTCTTTCTCTCTTCCCGAGACATGGTTTCTCTATGTAGCCCTGGCTGTCCTGGAACTCACTTTGTAGACCAGGTTAGCCTTAAAAGATCTGACTGTCTCTGCCTCCCAAGTGCAGGGATTAAAGGCGTGTGTCACCACTGCCCACTGGTTCATTGCCTCTTGCTATTGTTTTATAAATTCTTAGCCATGCTGTTTCTCAAATGCATCATTGCCTCTTTCTCCTAAGCTGCTGCCCACCTTCCTCTCTCTAGTCATCTGCTTAACCTCCATCCCGGAGGGCCATATCTAACTGCCTCTTCTCCCATGATCACTGATTCCTTTTGACCTGTCCAACATCCATTCTTCTTTCTTCTGGTCACAGCTCCCCTTTTTGTTTCATTAGGTGGAAGGTGGAACATGCCTTTCCTACTTCTAGTCCATGAGGCTTAGTTGGAACTAAGCAGAGGCGGCCATGCCATGCAGACCTGCCAATCATAATACTTCCTGACTTAATTGAACTTAATCAAGTCAATGAGAACCTTTTCTGGAATTGTTGCCAAAGCTCTTGTGAGCATTTCCTTTCTCTGATGGCCTTAAGTTGAAAGTCTATTAATCTGTAGTTAGATCCACACAGGAAAAGACTGCATGGGAACGAAGTCACTGCACAGTAAAGAACTGAGAGACAGATAATTGTCGTCCTGGCTGTATGCTGGATCCAGCCATATCTGAAACTTGATCAGAGGGGACTACATGGAATGAGACGATGTCCCTGTGATGGGATCCCTGTCAAGTATCAGGGACCAAACACAGAGATGAGCATGGAGGGACTATGTACTTGTGACTATTTCTAGTGTGAGGAAGAGGGAATGGTGTGGGGGTTTGCCAGGCTCAGGAAATAAGACTATTACCTTCAAATCGGAGGCTGAGCAGCAGGGGATTGGCTGGTGTCTCTGAAAGCAGTTCTACGTAGAGGGATTGAGCATCACTGATGAGACCACGCTCAGGGACATCATCCATGTCAGAGTCATAAATCACAGGGGACAGGGGACTTCCCCCTGAGCGCACCATCAGCCTGGGATGGACAGAAGAGTGGTAGGTACACTTCTCCCTGGAAGCTGCCTGTCCGCTCTCCTGGCTTATCTTTAAGCTGCTATTATCAAACACTAACCCATACCATGCACTCTTTTAAGCCCCAACACATTTTATCTTGTTTGATCTTTCCAAGGACTCTTGAGTCAGACACTATTATCACCATACTATACACCATAAAATGAGGGGACAGAGGCACAGAAAGCCTGGGTGCCCAGCCTGAGAGCACCCTCCAAAGAAACAAAGAACACGGAGGAAAATGACAGCATGCACTTTTATAGCGCTCATCATGTCCTAGGCACCACTTCAATTACTTTACATATCTTAATGTATTTATTAATTAAGCATTTGGAGGGGTGCTATTCTCTCCATTCTACCAACGAGAGAGAACTGAGGTGCGGCAAGGCACCCTGACTTGTCTAAGGTTGCATAGCTGCTCTCTGAGGTTGACACAGGATCCATCCAGTGTCACCTGGCTCTCTGCTGAAGCCTCCCAGCTTTCCCAAGGCGGGAACCTCTAGCCCAGAGCCCAGACTCTCACCGGTCATTGTCCTCATCCAGCGAGACCCTCTCAAAGTGCAGATGTAGCCGGCGTCCCTCAGCTGCTTCAATGACCCAGCGGCAGGTAAGGTTGGGCCCTGCAGCTCCCCCAGGCTCAGGGGATACGATACGACCCAGTGTGGCATTGTGGATGGTGCCCCCACAAGATGCTGTGGGCAAAGGAAGAGCAGGAAGGCTTCAGCCCTTTCTCAGGCTCAACTCTAGAGCCTGGTGGCTACTGGCCAGGGATGGCCTCTGTCCTGTGCGTTTAGCAGAGGGACAGGACCTTCTCCAGTTGCTGTCTAGTCTGAAATAGAACCCTATGCATGGAGATCCTGCTAAAATGAAGCCTCCCGAGATGTGGGCACCTTGAGACAGGGAGCCTCAAAACTGAACCTCTCAGATGAGAAGCCTGGACGGTAGGATTCTCTAGACTGTAAGCATTTTATGCTCGGTGGAGAATGAAGACTTAAAGCCCAAAGTCTACCACAGGGACCCCAAACACGATTCACTGGGGTGGGGTCTCCAAAGACAGGGCATCTAGAGTGGTATAGGATGTCAAGCACCGACTGGGGCATTCCAAGATGAAGCCCAGACAAGGTTGGAAACCCCCTAAGGATGGAGACCCTCACGGTCGAGAGCTCTGGGGAGGACACTCTGACAGGGGTTCTACAGCTAGAAACTTCTTCAATATGGCTTCTCCCCAAAGATGGAGATTCCCCAGCTCAGTTCCCCTCCCCCAGGACAGAAGTGTGCACTCACCTATGCAGCTAGGGGGTTCACCAGTCCAGGCTGGCCGGGTACCATTGAGGCAGATGAGCGTTTCCTCACCCTGCAGCTGGTATCCTGAGTCACAGTGGAAGGTGGCAGTGCCCCCAGGATGTAGGTCCGTCACACTCACATCCCCGTGGGCTGGCCGGGGTGGGAAGCCACAGCTCAGGAGGTATGCTGGACAGGTCAAGGATGAAGAAGGGAGCTGTTATCTCACAGAAATTTCTCAAACCCCTCCATCTCCCACTCCCAGGGAGCAAATGGGTTCGTTGCTGGAGCGCACACAAACACTGGCTGCCTGCCTCAGGAACAGGCAACACCCACAGTGCTCACCTCTGGTCTTCGTAATTTACCGGTTTTGGTCCTTTTTTATAGACAAACATTATTTTAGAGCCTAGTCTTATTGGCTATGTGATCTCAAGCAAATCAATTGACCACCCTGAACTCTATCAGCACTAATAATAAATGGCATCTGCAGAGACGGTTCAACTTCCGAGTCAATTTACACAGTTTTAGAGGCAGGCAGAGAAAGAGTGCATGACCCACTTTCTAGGGGTGGATGCCAAGGCTCCTGCTTATGAAATGCTTTGTGCTGTTTCTTTCACAAACGTTCTTGTATGGAGATGCAGCTTTCAGCCAGGCTAGCCACAAGAAACTGCTTTAGGAATGTTGACTTAGGACTTACTACCCAGTGCCCCTGAATGACCTCAGAGAAGGAGGGCTGATGGAGTACTGACTCTGCTCTCTGTGAGAAGCTGATTTCTCTCATCTCTTGTCCTGAGAACTGTGTAACTGGCCCTTCTGTACCAACTTCATTGTGCCTCAAATCAGGGCAGCAGTGACCTGTTCGTCACATCCAGGTCATTTTGTCCTCTGCCAGTCATTCCTGGTGTCACTCTCCCGCTACACATTCCTCACAGTTGTATTGCTTGCGTTCTTTCTCAAAGCTTCTTGAAGTTATTTTTCGGGGGTGGGGTGGGGTTGGTTTTGAAATAAGGTCTTGTTGTGTAGCCCAGGTTAGCTTCAATTTCTCAATGCTCCTGCCTCAGCCTTCAGAAAACCACACCACCATGCTCAGTTTCCAAGGCTGTGTCTTGGAGGTGTAGGCCGGCTCTACTCAGAAGGCTTCCCTGAGTCTGGAGCCTTTCATGATTCTGTCAGAGACCTATCCCTTCCACATTCTGAAAGTCATCAAGCATTTATCTAGGTGGGCTGTGGGGACAGACAGGAACAAAGCAAAACCCTACTTTGCCTTTCCATAGTCCCTAGACTGCTAGGATGAGCAGTCATAAAACAATCATCAAAAACACAGCAGGTTCAGAAAATTCAAGCCCTCTCTGGCCAGCAGAGCCGACTCTGAACGCTTTGGCTTGATAGTCTAGTCCCTTCTCCAGCCAGGTCCAGCCCAGGCCTTAAGTTTACTCAGCTCCTGAGGCCCAAATGTCCTGAACAATAATCTGTGACTCCTTACTATCTCACACCGGGCCCCCCTCCCCCTTTTTTCCTGGTGATGGGATTAAATCCAGGATGTTGTACGCATTAGGCAAATGCTCTACCATGAACTATTCCCCCAACCTTTGGGATTTTTGTTTTGTTTTTGAGACAGGGGGCTGACTACGTAGCCCTGGCTAGCCTGGAACTCTCTACATAGACCAGGCTGATCCTGAATTAACAGAGACCCATCTGCCTCTGCTCCCTGACTACAGGATTAAAGGCATGCAACACTGACAACTAGCTACTCTTTGATTTTTTTTTTTTTTTTGAGACAAGATCTCAGTATGTAGTCTAGGCTAGTTGTGAACTCTTGTACCTCTACCTCAGCGTTCAGAGGGCTAGAATTATATGTATGCACCACCACAGACAGACCACCTCCATATTTTTTGCTCACACCTATGCTTCTACATGCAAGGCTTTCTGGTTTCTTCCTTTCAAAGACTAACCTAAGTATCACTCCTTCCAGGAAGACTTCATGGCTTTCCTGCTCCCATAAGGTCTTGCCTGTGTTCAATTCTACATATGTACTTTTCTTATCATGTTCTTTTTTTTGTTTGTTTGTTATCACTATGAGACTGAACCAAGGCCTGAGCAAGTTGCTCTCACACTGGGGAGGGGTGTCTCTCACCACTAGTAATAATTCATATCAGTAAAGACTGGCCTGAAATCTAACTAAAAACTTTCAATGCAGGAGGGATGGGGTGTAGCTCATTTGGTAACTTCTAGCTCTGAATTAACCAGGCCTATAATACCAGCACTGGGGAGGTAAAGGTGGGAGGCTCAGAAGTGTAAGGCTATACTTGGCTACACAGTGAGTTCCAGGCCAGCTTAGGTTACAAGAGATTCTGTCTCAAAACAAACAAAACAAAACATGCAAAGGATTCCCCACCCAAGGGTACTCACGTCAGTAAACCCCCACCCTCATTTTAGGAATGAGTGTGGGGCAGGGACTTGGGCATCTGATTTCTGACTCTGCAATGAAGTTTCAGGTGTCTCAGAAAGCCATGTGACTTCAAATCTTTTCTCTCCTCTGAGAGATAGAGCTGCCTTGGTCCTCTCTGGGTTACTGCGAGGAACAGTGGCTGGGGGAAGGACTTTGCACATGGGCAAACTTGCAGGGCTGTGCTGGCTCTCTGGACATGAAGCCACAGTTAGAGCAGGTTGAGAAGGGCTTAAATAGTGCCTCTGTCCTAAAGATGCCTGCAGGAGCTGCAAACAAGGGAAGACCAAGGCAGGTAATGAAGCCTTTATGCAATAGCCCTGCTCCCCTCAATGTTCCACTTAGCCCGAGAGTCCTAGTTTTGATGCCCTAGGGAAACAGCTGCTTAAAGGAGCCATGGGTAGCTTTTTTTCCCATCTGATGTCTAGTCCTTGGCTCCCAAGGCATGTGTGTTTTTTGTCTCCAACAACCAGGTCCCTGGCACACAAGTACAAGTCCCAGCCCACTGGTCTCTCCAATAGGCCTGTCGGTAGGAGCTTCTGCCTTGAACAATTTACCCTCAGAGCATGAGGAAGGGACATACGCTGCAACTTGAATAAGATGCACAAGGAATCTAGGGAGAAGGAGGGAAGTACGTGAAGCCAAGTGACAACGGACCCTGTCTCTGACGAGCACACGGAGGGACCTTGGGGAAGACAGCAATGTCTGGAATGGGGACATTAGCTGAGTCCCTTAGTTAATGTACATATATGTGTGCTAGAAAGTGCATGTGCACTATGAGAAGGTTCCCACACACGTGCACACAGGATAGCATAGATACATGTGTAGCTCGTCTGTGTATGAATGCATGAAATATTCCTGCCCTGGAAATCAGAAGGAGTTGCCAAAATTGCAAACCTAAGGGTGTCAGTTTTCTGCTGGTGCTGTTTCAGCTGCCTGCCTCTCACCTGAAGATTAAAGAGCCCTGAACTCCTCAGACACCTGCCTGCCTTGCAGTGTGGCCTTTCCATTCACCCTTCCCTCACTGCCTTCTTGGCTTTGGCTGTGATGGCACTGGCTGACATTTTTGAGTGTTGGATCCAGACACTGGTTTAGATGATCCACAGGTACTAACTATTTGATCTGCCTAGTAATACTTCACAAAAAGTATTATAACTTCTGTTTCTCAGACGGAGCCATGAGGCGTAGAAAGGTGAAAGAAACTACCCAGGTCGCACAGCGCAGACAATTCCACCTTCCATGCATGCATGCATGTTGAGGTACGTCACCTTTCTTTCTTTTCTTTTTTGGTTCTTCGAGACAGGGTTTCTCTGTGTAGTTTTGGAGCCTGTCCTGGATCTCACTCTGTAGCCCAGGCTGGCCTCGAACTCACAGAGATCTGCCTGCCTCTGCCTCCCGAGTGCTGGGATCAAAGGCGTGCACCACCACGCCTGGCCTGGTACTACACCTTTCTAAGGGTCACATTTTCTCTCCTCTCTGGAACTCGGGATGTGTGTTTCCATCCGTGAAACAGTTGCTTCTCTTTCTTCCTCCCACCCTTCCCCTGGCCAGCTCATCCTGAAGGGCCTCATCTTAGTCACCACCTCCTCCAAGAAGCCATTCCTATATTCCTTAGAAAAAACTTGGTCCCTTTTGTACCTGCTCCCCTTGCCTGAGTTCCCTCATCGTCCTTACTCTGACACAACCATTCTGATTACGTATGCTTCTACCCAGATCCTCAGCTCCTTAAAGATGGAATTATATCAAGCTTATTCATTTTTTCCCTAAGGCTAACACAGAGCCTGGTATGAAGTAGGTACTTAGTAAAAATTCATTGGACCAAATAAATGAATTGCTACTTGGATTCATTCACACCCATTTACAGATCCATGAATGTGTGAGAAAAATACACATGCATGCTTTTTGAGGGTCCTGCCCACACAGGGTCCCAAGCAGGAAGAAGATCCTCTCAGTGCCCTGAGTTAGAAGGGCCCTGGAGATGTCTTCTCTACCCCACATGGCTCTTGTCCCTCCAGTGGCACTTCAGACTTCTCACCCTGATAGTGAATCCTGAAGCCATTGCCCCTTGGGACCCGAGGACTCTGGAAATGCAGGAGCAGCCGGTTTGTTGGGCTCCGAAGGACCTGTCCTTCTCCCAGCATGGAGGAATTGGCCAAGAGTCTGGGGGCCAGGCCTGGGGATCCCCCACCGGCCAGCACCAGGAGCTCCTCTTCTTGAGACAGGTTGAGTGTCTGCACCTAAAGAAGCCAGATACAGGCAGGCCAGGGCAAGTTAGGAGGGTGAAAACCCCCACCCTCTGGTAAACCACCCATGTTGCAGAATTCTAGAAGAGTTTTGAGATCATCTAACTCAGAAAACAGGTTCACCCGTTCTTAGACCAGACTTAGGCACACTCAACTGGCACCAAAGAAAATTACCTGAATCTCAATGCCATAGCCAGGGTAGACATGGATGCTGTAGGTGCAATCAAGGAGTTCCACAGAGCGACTGGCAGTGCTCCCCAAGTCTGGAGACTCCACGAACCCTTCCCCCTCGGAGATGTTGTTATTGCACAAAACTACAGAGAGATAAGTGGCTTGGGCTGAGAGGTCCTGCGTGCTTGCTGTCCTGGCATTTTTAGTGGTCACCTGTATCCCCCAGTACCCCTCACCATCCTCCACTGAGACTTTCCTTCCCCAACTACAGATGGAAGCCCACAGACGAACCCATGGACATTAATGCTGGCCTTTGCCATTACTAACCAGAAGCCCCTCTCCTACCGGTACCTAAGCTCCTTTTCCCACGTGATCCACGCAGCTTTCCCCCCATTCATCCCCACATGCGTGCTTCCATGCCCTTTCCATCACCTCACCTGGACTAGTAACAGTAGTGGTGACAGTTGTGGTGGTGATGATAGTGGTGGTGGTTTCCTCCTCTCCTCCTTCGGGCCTGAGGGGTGGGACTGGGGAGGCGGGGCCAGGCGGGGGCGGGGCTGTAGTTCCAGGGGGCGGGGTCAGCAGCTCTGGCGCGGTGGGGCCTGCCCCCCTGACCCCCTTAGGGGTGACAGCTGTCGTCAGAGGCCCTGTCCCTGGCTCAGTGGCACGTGGCAGGGAGGGCGCTGCAAGAGTCTGGCCGGCTGGAGGGGTGGCTAGTGTGGGGTCTGGGTCAGATCCTGAGATAGTTTGAGGGTAGTCAGAGCACAGGAGCAGCAAATTGGTCCATGGGGGTGGGGAACAGCTAAGCATGAGATCCCAAAGACTCCCCACAATGTAAAATCCCCCAGTTTCTCCTTACCCTCCCAGGCTCCCCACATTCTCTCACGATTTTGCAGCCAAAGCTCCTTTTCTTTTTCCACCACGGTCTTGACAGCCCCCTTGAGCCTCCCGCACCCCCAGATCTGGCTCTCTCCTCTGCCTACCCCTCTCTCTCTTCTCTGTCTCACTCTCTCTGGAGCGTTTCTCTGCTTAGTCTTCTTATTGCTCTCTGGTTTTAGGATCCCAGATCACCTGCCAGTTGTATATCACTTTTTCTCGCCATTTTTGTGACTCTGGTTCTCTGAACTCACGTGTCTCTATAGATACATGACCTTCTCGTGATTGTCTGTTCATCATTCTGTCCCTGTCTCTGGCTCTGTCTAGGGACAGTTTTGACTCTTTCTTCTCTTGCCTGCCCCTGAATTTCCTTGGCTTCCTAGGGATCTTTCTCTCTCCGAACTCTCTCTGCCTGCCTTCCCTCTGGCCAGGCACTCCATCTCCCAGGGGCAGAGCCTCTTGCTCTACTTTTATGCCACTTTAGGGGCCTCACCCGGCAAGAGGCCGATCTCTGGGCCCTTCCGCAGCAAAGCTCCATGGAGCAGTTCAGCCAGGTCCTCAGAGGCCACCGTGGGAGTCTCACTTCCCGACTCTGGTATCATCTCATCCTCCTTCAGGGGAAGACCTAGGAAGTGAAGTCCTATGAGCCTCTCCGTTCCCCTACATCCCTTCCTTCTCTGGAGAGATACTTCCCAGAGCACTTCTTAGCAGACACTCAGAGGGTCTTAGGCTGGGCTGAGAGCCAAGATCAGAGGAGAGGCTCCAATCTGCCCTCTCACTCATGAGCCCCTACTCCCGTTCTCTGGGCCGTCAGTGAGAGCCTTAGTTACTACTAACCCTGGACAGCTCTGGCAGGATGTGCAGAGCCGGGCCTCTGGGACTGCTCTCCATGCCTCCCCAGTGAAGCATCCCCCCAATCCCAGAACTCTGAGGAGAGTCTGATAGCACCTCCCAGACCTCCTTCCACAGTGCCAGCTTTCTCTCTGGGTTTCTGCCTCTGCAGACTCTCTCTCTCTCTCTCTCTCTCTCTCTCTCTCTCTCTCTCTCTCTCTCTCTGCAGTCTCTGCTGCCTTCTCTAGAGTCGGGTTTGGGGATCAGAGTGGAATCAGGGATTGAATATCCCCGCTTGTGTTCATCTGTCTTTGTCCATATGTCCAAGAACATTTGTATGTGCAGCGCTGGCATCTCTCCCAGCACCTCCATCTCCCACCCAGGTACCCTGCCTGCTTCCACCGCCTCCGCAGACATCCACCCAACTTCCCCCAGCTCTTCTTCCTGGATTTAACCCCTAAAATACAACTAACAGCTCTCCTTATTCATTTTTCCATCTCCTTAACATTAGGAGTTCAAGGGCTCCATGTACCAGTCAGAAAGCCTTGGCTTGCCCCTTCCCAGTCAACTATGCCCCTCCCCTCCCCCACAAGCTCGGAAGACTCAATATGTTCAGAGAAAGGTGGAGGACCCCCCCCAGGGCCTTCCCAGGGCCCACCCCCACATGTCCTTACCCTCAATCCAGGCACAGCTCAGCAGAATTAGGAACAGCAGCTGGGAAGGCCGTGGGTGCTGGGCCTTGGGAGTCCCCATGGCGACTCACCCTAGTCTCTCTCCACTGTAGCTCTTCTGAATAATCTAGTTGTCACTTTCCCTCCTCGTCCTTTTATCTTTCCCTTTAATTTTGCTTTCCTGCTAAGGGTCAGCAAAGGAAGACAATTTTTCTCCCTTTGGGATGGAGGAGCAGAATTGGCCTAGGGGTTGCCTGGAGTCCGCCCCCTTTAGCTCAATCTTTATCCTTGGCTCTCCGATCTATGGTAAAGGGGGGCGCGGCTCCCGCTGCGGGGGGTGGGGCCGAGAGGGCCGAAGGTTATCCCCTTGTTCGGGCGCTTGGGTCCATCGGGATGGATAGATTGCCAGCCGGGGGAAGTGGGAGGGGAAAGGCAGCTTCCGGGGGCCCAGGGTGGGCTTGAGGATCCAGAGGGTCCTTACGGGGTTCTAACGGGGCTTGTCGGGGAGAGGAAGAGGGAAGGGGTTGCGGAACCAGGGAAGCCGAAGCTCGGCCACTGGAGCTGCGGGAGGGAGAAGCTGAGAAAGGTGTCAAGCCCACGTCAGATCCTGGGGACGGGCGAAGGGAGGGGCCTGGGATTTATTCGCCGATGAGGGAGGAGGAGGAAGTGCAGATGGAGGAAGGAGGGATCCCGAGCCAGGACCGTAATCTGCACTCCGAGGCCCCTAGGGGAGCGAAAGGAAACTCTGGTCCCAGCAGTAATTAGGCTCTCCCGGCGCCATTCCAGCACATCTGGAATCTGCACCTGGTCTTCCCAGGAAGCCGAGGGGGGCCCCAGCTTGGTTCGCGCCTTCCTGGCCTGTCCAGTATGTCCTCTGTCCACACCCGGACCTCCCCGAGGGCCTTCACTGTGCCCTTTACCGAAACTCAGGTGGGATGGACTCGGCCCTCCCCCATGGAAAAGGGGAGCATCCACATTTGTAAGGCGTCTGAGGGGTACGCGTTGAGGCCCCTCCTCCCGCACGCGACCTGACAGCGGCCTGCGGCCCAGCGGCTGCCACCCGCGATGCCCCGGCTCTGCCTCGCGGCCCCCGGGCGCCCTTTCAGCACCAGGGCGCGCGGACAGCTCCCCGGCCCCGCCTGCGCGGGCGGGCCCCGGGGTCCGTGATTGGCTGCAGCGGCTTTCGCGATCCCGCGTCCCGCTCGGTGCTGGCTCTGGCGAAGCCCAGCCCGGGGAAAGGGGAGTCACAGGCCGATCTCTCCAGGGACCCGCAGGCCCACGGTCCAAGTCGCAGTCCGGGAGCACAGGCCTCGCGCGCGGGGCAGCGCTCTCGCCCCGCCCCCGAGCCCGCCCCGCCCCGCCCTTCTTTTCGCATTGCGGGGCGGCTGGAGGTTGGCACTGTGCCCCTGTACCCCACGTGGCGCTCGGTCAGGGCTGGGGGTGGGGGTCTAGAGAGGCACATCCAGAGAGAGGTCTCCCCTCCCCCCCCAACCAGGGCCGGGCTGCGGCTGCCTCCGGGAGGGGTCGTGGGTAGCCAGGCAGCGAGGGCTGCGGGAAGGGGTGACGTCAGGGTGAGTGGGCGCCCAGGAAGGGGGGTGTGTGGGAGACCGGGAACCAGAGAGGACGGACCCGAGCAGGTCGAGGGAGAAGACAGGACAAGGGGAGAGGAAAGAGGAAGGAGAAAGAAGCCGCTACAGAGTGGGGCTGCAGGCCGGGGGGATTAGGGACTGCTGTTGCCCCGGGGAGCTAGGAGAAAAAGAAGGGGTCGTCTAGGGACAGGGGGGCTGGAGTGCAGCGGAGGGCGGAGAAACAGAGCGGCGAGTGGGAGACTGAGGGTGGGGAGAGAGGGGAGAGGAGACTGCGGGAAGGGGAAAGAAGAGCGGGCTCATAGAAGAGAGAGGGATCAGAGCGATCTCAGAGTAGAGACAGTCAAATAGAGAGAGAAAAGGAAGAGGAGAGAGCTAGAGGGAAGCGTGTGGCCTGCAGGAGAGAGGGCCAGGGGTCGGGATGTGGAAGGGCAGGAACCAGGAGGCAGTCATCGAGGGGACAGCTGGAGAACTGGGGGGACCCGGGAGCTGGGGTCTGGAAGGGGCAGCAGGCCTCCTGGCCCGGGCCTCTTTGCCCATGTTTCCATGGCCACTGCCCTTAGGCTCCTCGGCTCTCACCGTGCTCCTCGGAGCACTCACTTCTCTGTTCCTTTGGTACTGCTACCGCCTGGGCTCCGAAGACATGCAGGCCCTGGGGGCCGGGAGCCGAGCTGGAGGTGTTAGTGGTGGGCCTGATGTTTGCTCTCAGGCTGGCCCAAGGGGCTCTGGGGATCCTGGGGAAGGACCCAGGGCAGAAGGTCTAGTCAGCAGGAGGCTTCGGGCCTATGCCAGGCGCTACTCCTGGGCTGGGATGGGCAGGGTGAGGCGGGCGGCTCATGGAGGCCCTGGCCTCACAGGAGGGTCGGGGCTCCTGGGCATTCAGCGCCCAGGCCTACTTTTCCTACCAGACCTGCCTTCGTCCCCCTTTGTGCCACGCGATGCCCAGAGGCATGACGTGGAGCTCCTGCAGAGCAGCTTCCCTGCCATTTTGCGGGACTTTGGGGCTGTGAGCTGGGACTTCTCAGGGACTACCCCTCCGCCTCGGGGCTGGTCCCCACCCCTGGCCCCTGGGTGCTACCAGCTCCTGCTGTACCAAGCAGGCCGGTGCCAACCCAGCAACTGCCGCCGGTGCCCGGGAGCCTATCGCGCACTGAGGGGGCTGCGGAGCTTCATGAGTGCCAACACCTTCGGCAATGCTGGCTTTTCCGTTCTCCTGCCCGGGGCCCGGCTCGAGGGCCGCTGTGGACCCACCAATGCCCGGGTTAGATGCCATCTGGGTGAGTCTATCCTGTCCACAAACCCTTGCCTCCGCATTTCCTCCTTCCCTGCCCTTTTCTCTGTCATTGGCTCTCTCTGCACTATGGTTCCTTCCCATCATGCCTTTCTTCTCAGAATCTTCCCCAACCTGGATCTCCTGAGTTCCATTTCCAGACAAGCTATCCAGTCGGTGGCGACTTGCTGTGTGTTCCACATTGACTCTCACTCTTCCCCCACACCCCTTTTCTTTTAATTGAAAAGAAATCCTCACTGTAAGTGGTTACTGTTACTTGTCCTGAAGAGAAAATACTCAGAAAACCAAATTTAAACTGTAAAAAGAGAAAGCCTTGAGGAAGGCGCGGTGGTGCATGCCTGTAATATCAGCACCTTGGGAGACCGAGGCAAGAGGATCCCAAGTTTGAGGCGAGCCTGGGTTTTGACCTTATTTAGTTTTAGGGAGTATAGTGAGAAACTCGAATCCCTTCCCTACTCTCAAGTTGTTTCTTTTTCTTTTCTTTCTTTCTTTTTCTTTTGGTTTTTCGAGACAGGGTTTCTCTGTGTAGTTTTGCGCCTTTCCTGGAACTCACTTTAGAGACCAGGCTGGCCTCGAACTCACAGAGATCCGCCTGCCTCTGCCTCCCGAGTGCTGGGATTAAAGGCGTGCGCCACCACCGCCCGGCCCCAATTTGTTTCTTGAGACAGGGTGTCTTACTATGTAGTCCTGGATGGCCTGGAACTCTAAATTTAGACCAGCTGGCCCCAAACTCAAAGAGATCTTCCTCCATCTACCTCCTGAGTGCTGGGATTGGAGGTGTACGCCATCACATTTGGCCTGCTTTACTTAGGCTTTTTCATTGATAAGTAACAATGTTAGTGGGATGTTAGGTAGGTTTTCTTTCTAACGTTCTAAAGATTCAAAGAAAACCAGAAAAGAAGGCGGCTTGCTGGCTGCTCCCTGCAGATACCATGCACATGTTAGACTTTCAACCTTAGTAATGTTAAGAAAACTACTCCATCTTAAGGACTTCTCCAAATGCCACCTTCTGGAATGTCGTTTGCCATCAGAGTTGGCTCGGTTCTCTCAGCACACTTGACTGAGATCCTGGGGTCAGGCTGGAATTAGTAGTTATACCTCATGGGAGAAATGCCCAGCTCATAGTAGGTTCTGGAGCTGGACTGACAGTCCAGGAGACTGCTCCGGGGAGCTTTTCTCCAAATGACAGAGATGGTTCTCACAGCAGCACTACAGTCTTAGCATCCTTCAGACAGGCGGTGTTGTGAATGTACTCCTCCCGGTCACCTTTGAGAGGACCACAGAACTTGACCTGTAAGGCCGAGTGGGTAGGCCCCTTGAACACAGGCAGGAGTGGTAGATGCCCATTCTCTCCTCACAGGCCTGAAGATCCCCCCTGGCTGCGAGCTGGTTGTTGGTGGTGAGCCTCAGTGCTGGGCTGAAGGGCATTGCCTCCTGGTGGACGACTCCTTCCTGCACACAGTGGCTCATAATGGTAACAGGACTCACATTTTGCTGGGTTGGGGTTGAGGGACCAAGGAACTGAGGAGCTCTGGCCAACCTTATCTCAGTGGCACCATTTTGGTGCTGCACAGCCTTGGGCAAATCAGTGTCTCCAATCACCTATGGGGCATCTGCCTTCCTTACCAGGTGATTGCATATGGTGACTGTCTGTGCTCCTGTCCAACTCTTGCTATGGGACCTCAGGCATTTACTTAACCTTATGTCTCAGTTAGTTGGTATAAACTGTGCCCACTTCAGGCACACAGAGTTATCAATATAAAGGGTTAGGACAACACTGGGCATGGTGATGCTCACCTATGAACTCAGCACCTGCACTCAGGAGGCTGGTGTTGGAGAATGGTGAGTTCAAGGGCTGGGCTACATGATGAGACTGGCCTTAACTCAACAGCAGAAACACTGGCTCAGGCCTGGCACTGACTGCTGTCCTCAGTGCCCGATAGGAACACCTTGGCAGAGAAGAACTTGATATCTGTCTCCATCCCTATGTGCCTAGGATCCCCCGAAGACGGGCCTCGAGTGGTCTTCATTGTGGACCTCTGGCACCCCAACGTGGCTGGGGCTGAACGCCAAGCTCTTGATTTTGTCTTCGCACCAGACCCTTGAAAGAAGCTGTTCCCTTCTGGCACCTGAGCTGGGGTGATGCTGCTCCCGGGAGTGGTGGTCAGGACCTCCTTTCCTGAGGGGGTAGCAGGGTGTGACTTACTCAGCCAGCACTGAAATACAAATTCTGAATCCTCTCCTAACTCCTGACTCCTTCCTTCCCAGTTACCAGTTCCAGGTTAGGGCTTAGGGCAAAAGCTCATGTTTCTACCATGCTAACAGCGAGGCATCTTCTCATCCCTCACCCAAGAGGCAACAGCAGACTCTTAGTTCAACTTTATTCCAATAATTTAATAGAAAATTAAAATAATAAATAATATGAACCAGATCAAGATAGCCGAGCTGGTACAGGTCCAGGCCAGCCTAGTATAAAGTTAAGGAAGTAGGGAGGACAGTGAGGCAGGAGGGAGCGGACTGCTCTGTGCAATGGTGGAGAGCAGCTTGGAATGTGGTTGATGATACTAAGGTCTCCACACGTTTTCAATGTTAACAGAAGAGAAGGGAAGTCTGCGTCACTCTAGACTAGATGGCAAGAGACAGACAGCAGAACAAGGATGTGCAAGAGGGGTGGATGCTGGCTTTCTGAAGAGCCCCGCCTAGGGGAATGCTGGAATGTACCGTGTTGTTAGCAGTGAGTGGTAATGACTGGAAAGGGCCCCACTGAACATAGCATGCAATGAAGGGACAGAGGGAAGACCCACGACTTGGCCAGCAGAGCCGGGGCAGAGAGAGGGTCCCAGAAGCAAGAGGAAGGCAGGGGAAAGATCAAAGGTCAGTCCTTGAAGACAATCTGTTGACCGTGAGGACGCTCATCGTGGGTGATATGTCGACGGACATGAATCCTCCGGACACGATGCTCTCGGTTCTCTTCATCATCCCCTCGGCCTGCCCCACCACCTCCAGATGCACCCCCTGTGGCCTCCAGGAGAGCTAGATCTGGGCCACGGGGAGTCTCATAAATCAAGATGTTCAGTGTCTCCTCGAAGATCCGAGCCTCCGGGAATTCCACCTGCAACAACACCAGCAATCTGTAGCTCCGACCCTCCGGCCCAGCCCCAGTCCTTCCCCAGTGGGTCTTCTGTGGGCTCCTCCAGGCCCTGAAGACAGGCAGTTATCCTTCACTGACTAGTCTCTTGGAGTGCTCATCAGCTAACAAATCCCCAGTATGTCACTATCCAGGGTTGTTCTACGCATCAGGAACACAGCAGTGACAACAAATGCTTGCCCTCAGCATGCTGGAAGTCTGGGGGAGAGCACACTTCCTAAACCACACACCAAGTCAGATGATGACAGTTTATGGGAGAGCTGGAAGGAAATGGGTGAAAATGGCCTTTCCTGGGAGTGTTTCATCCTTCAAGAGGGAGTTCAGGCAAGGCCTTGCTGGGAACTCGAGAGAGGGAGGCAGATAAAGAAAACCCACGAGGAGCAGCAGCAAGGAGTATAAAGGCTTGATCAGGACTTTGTCTCAGATGACAAGACAGAGTGATGGAGGGAAACGGAACTGAAGTAGGAAAAGCGGCATTGTGCTGGGCAGCCTTGGAAGAGTATAATGAACATAGCTTGCCTTTCCTTCTTTACAATACTGAGGATTAAACTCAGAGTCTCAGGCATGCTAGACCAGTTCTACTGCTGAGATGTACCCATACCCTTATTTGTTTACTACTGAATTAATTATTTGAAGACAGAGTCTGACTAGGTTGCCCAAGATGGCCTTGAACTTGCAGTCCTCTTGCACATGGCCAGCCAGTACAACTGGGTGAGACTGCCTCTCAGTCAGGTGGACTTAGAGGTGTACACCCCCACACCTTCCCCTTAAGCTACATCCTAACAGTTTGTATCTTCCTAGCTTCCTAATTGCAGAAAAACCTTCTGGAAGCTGAGGTATCTATTCCATGCCTTTGATCAATGTTTCTCAGTACTCCCACTAAGTGACAAGTACCAGGCTAATACTAGCTAGGGGACATCGGCCAGGAAAAGGCACAGCACTGCTCTGCGGGCACTGGTCTACCCTATACTACAGCGCTTTGTCCAGCTAAAAAGGGAGTTTGACCAACTTTGTCTGGGGCAATAGTATTGAAATCTCATGAGCAAAGGTGTCCAAAGAGAAATGATGCTTGGCTTGGGTCTGAAAGCATAAGTTCATTGGCAGACAAGGAAAAGGGAAAGATTCCTCAACACACACCACAGAGGAGGGACTTGTACTCTGCTCAACATGTTGTGCCTGTGGTTTAAAGTCTGGGGCAGTGCCTAACACAGATTGGGTACTGACTGGTCAGTGGTGGCACATGACTTTAATCCCAGCACTCGGGAGGCAGGGGCAGGAGGATCTGTGAGAGTTCCAGGCCAGCCTGGTCTACAAAGTGAGTTTCAGGACAGCCAGGGTTACACAGAGAAACCCTGTCTCAAAAAAACAAAACAAAAACAAACCAACAAAATCAACAACAACAAAAACCAACCATGTTCTAAACAGCAAGGCCTGGGGCTCAATCCCCAGCACCAAATCAAAACCAAAGAAAACAGAACCTGGCTCTAATCTTACAGCCTCATTTCAAAGGTAGAGAAACAGAGATCACTGAAGTGAGACCTACCCAAGCTATTCAACCACAGCCTTAGAACTCTGGCCCTTGATGCCCAAAGATCTTGCCCTTGCCTGACTCCTGATTTGCCTCTGTCCAGGGTCCCAGTCCTACCTCCCATCCCTCCTTGATCCCCTCTGACCTTGGTCTGCTTCTTCTCTGTAGCATAGACTATGGAGGTGCAGCACACTTCGGCGATTTTTCGGCCCTGCCCGTAGAAAGACCAGCAGCAAATCTCGTCCCCCAGGACATCCTTGAGGAAGAGCAGCCGCCCATGGAAGCGTAGCGCTAGTTTGTCAAACAGCTCGATGTTCTTCAGTAAGTTGTCATCTGAAGTGCTGAGGACCAGGGTCCAGCAGGCCTTAGGTGACTGTCTTCTCTCCCTCAGCTCCCCCCAGAGGGGCCCAGATTCCCAGCACTCCAGTCCTGCCCAGCAGGGGACTTCCAACTGTGTAGGCCTCTCAGAAGGGAAGCATTTGCTGAGCAAATCACTGACCGCATGGCACAGAGGTTCCTGGTGCAGGCTTTCAGCCAGGCCATCACCAGGCACTCCAGCTTCACTACATTTTAACTGAGCAACATTAGGCAGGTTATTTTATCCCTTGGTGCCACAATATCATCTCTAGATGGAGATCAACACTTCCTCAGACCGTTGGGAGAGTGGATAAGTCAACAGACACACTGAGACCAATCGTATAGGAAATAAGGAGCTAGCCTATGCCAACCATTATCATAGTCTTGGCCTAAACCTCCTTTACTGATGGCAGGTGGCACAGTTGGAATGGGGCATTCAAAAGGCAGGCATTCTGGAGTCTCTTTATGTAACCATAATCCTCTGAGGGACAGGAGCAGAGCCCTGCTCAACCCTAGGACTGTGCCCAGTGCATGAGCACACCAGACGCCCACGCCCCCAGTAGATCCCAGTACGTGAACACCCGTAGACACACCCATGCCCCGTGCTCACCTGGTATAGGAGTACTTGTTGTTACTGCGGTTGTGCAGAAGTTTCACCACAGGCTGCAGGGGAAAGCCCATGGAGAACGGAGTCAGGAGACCGGGAAAGGACAGCAGCCTTCAACTACCCTCCAACCCACAGGGCCCCAGGGCCTCACCTTGGAGGTGCTGGCCAGGAGCTGCTGTTCTTCCCGGGGTGATGTCACTGTGGGGATGAGGCACAGCGGGGACAGGTTCTCCCTTTTTTGCTGCGGAGGAAGTGGAAGGTGATTAGCAGTACAACCAGTGTTCACTCACTCACCACTTAAATAAAGGCCTTCTGAAGCTGCGTGGGGGTTGAAAACACTCTGGAGAGTCTCTAAGGATCACAGCGATGTGACCACTCCAGATTTAGCTTTGGAAATCCCCGCACTGGCTGGGCTTTGGTGCCCTCCCTGCAGCTCTACCCTTATCCTGCCAACCTGCTGTTCCTTAGACACCCAGCTGTGCCCTCCTGGACTCTGCACTGGTCAGCCTGCCTGGGGTGTGCTTCACTGAGCTGTGTGCAAAGCTGACTCTTCAGATCTCCACTCAGCATGCTGGCCCCCACAGCGCCAGCCCCGCTCCAGGGCCTCGCTACCATAGCTTCCTCGGGCTCAGATTATTGGTTCCTTTTCTTCACAGCACTTAGGTCCGCATCTGTTTTTATATTTATGGTCTTCCTGAGGACTGTACAGGTGATGATCAGTACACATCTGCTGAGTGAAGAAGCCTGGCTGAGTACAAGGGGGCTGTTTATTTCTGCAGGGCTGGGTATTGAACACAGGACCATGAGGGAATACCAAGCAAGTATTCTACACTCACTGACCTATACCCTTCACCCTTTTTAAAAATTGAGATTTAATTTTTAAAATATTGAGACAGCATTGCTAAATTACTCAGGCTGACCTTGAATTTACAATCTCTTGTCTTAGCCAATAGTGGAGCACACCTTCAATCCCAGCACTTGGGAGGCAGATGCAGGCGGATCTCTGAGAATAAGACCAGCCTAATCTATATAGTAACAGCCTGTCCCAAAAACAAAAACAAAAACAAAAACAAAAACAAAAAAACCTAAACAATCCTGCCTCAGCTTCCCAAATGTTGGAATATGCCAGATCATGTCTGTCTCTAAAGGTACAATTCTGAGACAAATTACAGAAATTATTTTTTGAGAGTCTTGGGTTTTTGTTTTTTTTTTTTTTAAGTTTTTTTGAGACAGGGTTTCTCCATGTAGCCTTGCTGTCCTGGAACTCACCATGTAGACCCAGCTGGCCTTGAACTCAAAGATCCGCCTGCCTCTGCCTCCAGAGTGCTGGGATTAAAGGAATATGCCATCACCTTAAGAGTTCTGTTTGCTCGTTTGTTTGTTTTGAGACAGGGTTTCTCTATAGTTCTGGCATGGCCTCAAATTCACTATGTAGACCAGGCTGGCCTCAAACTTAGAGATCCACCTACCTCTGCCTCCTGAGTGCTGGGACTAAAGGTGTGTGCCGCCATGCCCAGCTAAGAGGGTTTTTTTTGTTAGTTACTTTGTTTGCTTGGGGTGTGTGTGTGTGTGTGTGTATGTGTGTGTGTGTGTGTGTGTGTGTGTGTGTGTGTGTGTGTGTAAAATTAACATGGAAAGACAGGCATGGCAGGCAGCAGGTGCCTTAAGGCCCAGCTAGAAAGAGGCTGAGGTGGGAGGGCTGCTTAAACTTGGGAATGTGGGAGCAGCCTAGACAACATAGTAGACCTCACTCTCAAATAAATCACAAATGGAAAAACAGTACACCCGTAATCCCAGGAGGCAAATGTTGAGCATAGCCACAAATGCAGGCTAGCTTGGTCTACACAGAGTTTGAGGCTCTCTAGGACTTTGCATCAATATTGTTTCAAAACAAAAAACAATGACAAGCCAGGAGTGTGTACAGCTGTGATCAAAGCACTGGGGGCAGAGGCAAATGGTTATCAAGCTGGAAAGCAGCTTGGCCTCCTTCATAAGACTATCTCAAAACATAAAAACAAACCACAGAAGCATAAAAGTCTACCATTACTAAGTCAGTTTTGAAGCACCAACCCTATAAGACATAAATACACACTATGAAGACAAAATAACGGAACCAGTTTAGTGCAGAGACAAAACTCACACCAAGGCACACAGAACCTGGGAAGAGATGAGTGTGCACATCTGAGAACTGAGGCGGGGTAAGTGCAGGGAGCAGGGCACATGTGGGCTGTCTGCCACTGTGTAACAAATAGCCCCAAACATCATAGCTTAAGTTAACAAAAGGAATATGATTTTCTTTTCCTGTGGGTCAGGAATTCATTCGGGAGCGGCTTAGGCCCTCTGGCACAGGTTCTCCCAGGAAGGGGTGCACAGCACCAAGGATCTAACCTTTGCACTCAGACCTCCCTAGGTCTGCTTGAGTATCTTTACAACAGTTGGTTTCTCCAGAGAAAACAATGCAAAAGAAGATGAAGGCCCCGTTGTCTTTATGACTAGCTTCACCTGCCTTACGTCACTGGGGCTGACTCAAGGCTGGCTCCATTGTCACCTGCATGGATTCACACGCAAACAAAACAAAAACCAAACACATTCCAAGGAGTCTCCAAGTCTCACCCGTTACATTGACAGCTCAAAGCACAGAAAATCTACACCAGGTTCAGGTTGGGATGGGGCCATCTGGGTACAGTTCACCAATTTCAGCTTATGAAGCGCATTTCTTTCTACTTGAAGAGCTGTGAACTATAGGCATGTCGTCTCCTCCAGTGGCCCACTAGGAATGTCCTTGTTCAAGACAACAGGACAAGACAACAGGAGGCACACAGAAGTCACTGGTCCTGGAGTTTGCTAGTCACTGGGACAAACATTGGGAACCCTTTGATGCCCACACCTGACCAGTTATGATTCACATGGTTCCGATGCCCAGAGGTATCATTCTTTTCCCAAGAGATGTTCATAGGCCCGGTTTCCTCAGCCTGCTTCTCAAATGCTAAGTTTCACTGTCGAAACCCCTCTTTCACTTCGGCTGTGCCTGCCCTTTCAAGTCCGGGTGATGTCCCTGCCAATGTCTTAAATATTTATTGTCTTCTAAGTCTTGGGCCTCATGTCGTAAGAGAAAAACCACACCTATAACCTCTACAAAAGAGCTTTTGACTACTTTGGGCTTGTAAACCAGCTGCCGAGAGGCACCACATCTTAAGCTGCCTTTTTAATACTTTTACTTTTTCTTAGACTCATCTCATTGTAAGGCCCCTGCCTCTGAGTGCTGGGATTAAAGGTGTGCCCATCAGGACATCAAAATCTTAAGATCCTTAGAAGAGCTGTCATTTGGGTGAATGTGGTAGCACATTCCTGCAATGAAGTTCTTAGAAGGCTGAGGCAGGAGGATCATGAAATCAGCTTGTGCTACAAAGAAAGATCCTGGCTAGGCAGTGGTGGCGCATGCCATTAATCCCAGCACTCAGAAGGCAGAGGCAGGTGGATCTCTGTGAGTTTAAGGCCAGCCTGGTCTACAAATCAAGCTCCAGGACAGTCAGGAGTGTTACACAGAGAAAGCCTGTCTTGAAAACCAACAAAACAACAAACAAACAAAACAAAGGAAGGTCCTGCCTAAAAAACAAAGTGCTAGTAATGTGACTGAATGAGTCTCTGGGCGTCTCTTTGGGGACTTCTTCACAATCACATCCTTGAATTTATCTTTAGGTTACATTTTCCTGGGAATGGCCTGCATTTCATCTTTGCCTGGAAGCCATTGTTAACTGTGTGTGTTATCTGGAAAGCTGGGGGATGTGCAGACAACAGTTCCTGTGCCACTGTTTGCTTCTTTAGCTTATCCTCCCCTCTGCAGGTATCAGCAATAAGAAACTGTAGCTCAGGCTGTCCTGGAACTCCCTCTACAGACCAGGCTAGCCTGGAGCTCAGAAAGAAGTCCATATGCTTCTACCTCCTGAGTTCTGGGATTAAAGGCATGCCATTTGATGGTTTTGCATAGAACACCCCACACACTAGAATGCACAATTTGTCACTTTTTTTCCAATTTATTAAATTTTTTTGGTTATATTCTTTCTCCTAACTCCTCTCAGATTCTCTCCACCTCCCTTCCCCACCCACCCAACATCATGTTTTCTCTCAAAAAAAAAAAAAAAAAGAAAAGAAAAAGGAAACCAGTAAGGCAGAAAACAAAACAAAACACATGGAGTCTGTTTTGTTGGCCATGTACTGCTGGACACTGCCGCCGAGTGTGGTTGATATATATACCCAGTGACGCGCCACTGGAGACCACGGATTTTCCCTTTCCCAGAAGGTATCCATTGCAAACCGATTCCTGGTTGGGGTGGGTTTTTGTGTCCATTCCCCTTCTCAGTGCCCGGATGTTGTCTGGTTTGGACCTGTACTTCTTGCCATGGTCTCTGAGTTCCTATGTGCCAATCTTGCCGCGTCTGGAAGTAACCCCACCATCTGTTACCTCTTGATAACAATGACTACAAACACAACAGCCCACACACCAATTATTTAGCATTGCCTCCTTTCATTTCTGAGGGTCGGAACTTCAGACTGGCCCATGGTCCCTCATGAACTAGATGATGGCCACAGCTGGCCATAGTAACACATGCTGTAGTTCCAATCTTTGAGAGGTGGGAAGAGGTACATTTTGAGTTCAAGGCTAGCCTGGGATAATAAGGGGACCTTGTCTCAAAACTAAAAACAATACAAAACAAGATGGTGACCAAGATTGCATCATCTCAATACTGGATAAGACTTAGAAGATGTACTTCCGATAAAGTTGACCCACATAGTTGGAGTCTGCTGACAGCAGGTTCTAGTTTCTCACCCGAGAGACTTCCCAAGGGCTGTTTGGGTTCACATATAATGACTTGCTTACCAGAGTGAACTGTCCAAGAGGCAGAAGCTATGCCTTTTCTGACCTGGCTTCAAAAGTCACACATTAGAGTTGCATGTTAGTCCTATTCAGTGTGGGAGAGGACTACATAAGACCCTGAATCCCAGGGAGGCAAAAATCACTTGTGGCCATTTTGGATACTAGCTATCAAAACCTGTTTAATAGATGGTACCTGGAAAACCAACTTACTCTGTAGAAGGAAAAAAAAAGTTAAAAAGCAGGGCAGTGGTGGCACACATCTTTATTCATTATTTATTCATGAACTTATGCTTTTTCAAGACAAGGTTTCTCTGTAACAGTCCTGGCTGTCCTTGAACTCACAAAGATCCACTTGCCTCTACCTCTCAAGTGCTGGGATTAAAGGCTTGGTGCCCTCCTTTAATCCAAGCACCAGGGAGGCAGAGGCAGACGGGTATCAGTGAGTTCGAGGCCAGCCTGGTCTACAAAGTGAGTTCCAGGACAGCCAGGGCTACAGAGAAACCTTGTCTTGAAAAACCACACACACACACACACACACACACACACACACACACACACACAAAGTCCCTTCATAATTTACATTTACAAAAGTGAGTGTCACTGAGATTAAAATGTCCATACATGAGGGGCCGGAGAGATAGCTCAGGGGTTAAAAGCACTTTCTGTTCTTGCAGAGGACCCAGGTTCAGTTTCCAGTACCCACATGGTGGCTCACAACCATCCTTAACTCCAGTTCCAGGGGATCCAATACACAAGGCATGCATGTGGTCTACATACACACAACAGGCAAAATACACACACACACACACACACACACACACACACACAAAATCCTTTTTAAAGTCCTTATATAATAAGATCTGTATATAAAATTATAAAGCTAATTAAAAAAGTAGAATAGGAAAAAACCTAAGTAACCCTTCTCCCCCACCAAGGGATACATACAAATACCACTAGGGAAAATGCTATTTTGACTATATTAATGTCAAAATTGCTCAGTTGATAGTACAAAGCACAACTTTATAAGTGACCCCATGGAACAACACTAAAGAAATGCTAAACCTATAATTATCCCATAACCCTAATGAAATTAATGACTTAGGCAAGGAATATCAATTGGTGTGTTGTTTACAGGCAACTGCCACTTGCACAATGCCCAGATTAATACCACACAGATGAATTTATAGTTGGCAACAAGGAAATATAACTGCAGTGGAGGACTCAACTTATCATCTGAATTTAGGGACCAGTTCTGAGCATATTAGTCATATCAGCCACATCATGGGTATCTTGATGTAATACAGTATGAAAACCTATACCTCCTAGAATGTACTCTAACCAAAATGCTTAACATCAAACCTTTACATTTATGTCTAATTTATAGGAAATTCAGGATATATCAGGGTTTGTACCAAATGACACCAGGACTGAACAATCAGGCAAATCTGGTGAGCAGACCACTGTATAGGCAGTATCTTTAACAACTCAGCTTTATAAGGAAAACAAGAAAAAAACAACCGAACAATCTGTTCCAGATTGGAAGAGACTTACAGAACATCGACAGACACAATGTGACGCTCTTGACTATAGTTCTTGGTTTAAATGAACTGCTTAACACATTTCAGGCAGAACTGGAGAAATTGGAGCATTTGCCCTGGATGTTAGATTAACTTTATTGATATAGAAAGTTATCAATTATTAACAATGTCAAAAAATAAAAGCAGTATACAAAACAGTACATACAACATGGCCATATTTTAGTGAACAGACATATACACATGCACACACACCAAAAAAAGTAGAAAAAATTTGGAGCTTCATCTTTTTGGTGATCCATTTCCTAAACTTCTATAGTTGATAATACTGCATTAAAAATAACAGGTGTTGGGGCTGGAGAGATGGTTCAGTCAATAAATTACTTGTCATACAACCATGAGTACCGAGTTTAGAGTCCTAGCACCCACCTAAAAATCCCAGGACAGACATCTGACTCCACAGCTGAGGAAGTGGGGACAGGCAAGTCCCTGGAGCTCACTGGCCGGAAAGCCCAGCCAAGTCAGTTAGCTCCAGTTTCAGGGGGTCCCTGTCTCAAAGAGGAAGCCGGAAGCAGGTCTCTGTGGGTATGAGGCCAGTCTGGCCTACACAGCAAGGCCAGGCCAAGCAGAGCAACAAAGTAAGACCCTGTCTCAAATAAAAAAAAATATAAAAACAAGAAATAATGTGGAAAGTGACCGAGGAGGGCACTGACGCTAAGCTCTGGCCACCACACTTATGCACATGTGTACATATCCACACAGACTCGCACACCCCCATACACACATAACACATTTACATACATAAATAGATGGCTATTTGTAACTTAAAAATTTAAGGATCTCGGGCCAGCAAAATGGCTCAGCACATAAAGACGGATGCCATCAAGCCTGACAACCTGAGTCTGGTCCTGAGGGCACACGTGTTGACCGGAGAGAACCGAATCCTACATGCAGTGTGGCACACACATACCCACATACAAGACTGAATACAATTTAATAAAACACACACACACACACACACACACACCTCTATTCCACAGGCAAGTGACATTCTAAGAGAAAATACTGGCAATATTTAAACCTGACCCTTGAAAGCCAGAAAAAATTTGAAGGTTTTTGTTTGTTTCTTTCTTTGTTTCTTTGTGTAGTCCTGGCTGTCCTGAAACTCACTCTGTAGACCAGGCTGGCCTCTAACTCACAGAGATCCTCCTGTCTCTGCCTCCTAAGTGCTAGGATTAAAGGTACGCACTACCACCGCCCAGCTTCCCTATGTAACTCTTTAAAAAAAAAAAAAAGACAAAGTGTTTCTTTGCGTAGCTCTGGCTATCCTATCCTGAAATTCAGAGATCCACTATGCCCAACTCCTATGTAACTGTTATGGGCCTTGAGTTTACAATCCTACTGCCTTTTCCTCCTGACTACTGGGATTACAGGCATGTGCCACCATGGTCCCAAGCATGGTAGGTATACAGCATCATTGATGCTTAAGAGAAAAGCCAATTTTTTCATATTAATACATGCTTTAGAGGATATGTAATAATGCTCTTATGTAATATGACTTAATTCTCCTAGGAACTAAACTAAAATAGTCAAGGATCTCCCATTAAGGAACAAGAAGACAGAAACTGGGGAGAAAATTGGGTAAATATGTAAAGCAATCGCAGAAGGAGACTCTAAAAAGGCGAGTGAGTATGAGAAAGATACTCAACCTCATTAGTAATGAGAAACTTTCGGAGTTCAATGAGATCACTCCACACTTATCAGCATGGTAAAATTAGAAAGATGGAGGATGGTGAGGATTACTGAGAATTACTGGAATGAGGTTTCTTTTTTTTTTTTTTGGTTTTTTTTCGAGACAGGGTTTCTCTGTGTAGCTTTGCGCCTTTCCTGGAACTCGCTTTGGAGACCAGGCTGGCCTCGAACTCACAGAGATCCGCCTGGCTCTGCCTCCCGAGTGCTGGGATTAAAGGCGAGGTTTCTTATACACTGCCTATCAGGAGAATAAAGCAATGTAAGCATCTGAGAAAATGAAATCTGGCTTGCATGTGTCCAATGGCCTAGTAATTCTCTAGCTATAGAATTTGAACAGGACCAGAGGGGACACATTCAGGATGCCCAAGGTGGCACTGTTTGTGGAGGCAGGAAGGAAAAAGCAAGCACCAAACTCGAGAATGTATGAATTTGGTGAGCCAACAGCATGGATTCCTGCGCAGCAGTCCATACAGTGTGGCTAGATCCTGCAAGAAGTGGTGAGTGAAAAATGGCAAGATCCACAGCTAAGTGACATTTATGTAAACATACATACACCAAAAGCATGTACACAGAAACGCTTTAGTTTTTCGAGGGAAGATATATAATCCAAGCATATGTATGAATACATTAGGATCGGACAGGGATAGGAGTGAGGGAAAATGGACAAGGGATTGGGAATGAAAGAGCAAAGATTTGCCTAGACCAGTGTTGCTCTGGCATGCCCTGAGGACCACATGGAGCTGGGGGATGGGTGGGAAGAAGCTGCTGGAGCATGGAAAGGAAGTGCCACATTCAACTGAACACACTGGCTTTGAATGCATCCCTAATGTTTCTTTGTATCCATGTAGGTTAACCAAGGGTACAAGATGTACCAACAGGCAGACAGCAAAATCCCTCCTGACACAGTGGGTGTGCGATGACATTAGCTCAATTTCAGTTACAGAGCAGAGCTAGGCACACACACCTGTGATCCCAGCACTCAAGAGGCCAAAGCAGGAGGATCCTGAGATCAAGGCCAACCTGGGCCACACAGCTAGACCCTGTCTTAAGAATGTAAGATAAGGGACTAGAGAGATGGCTCAGGGGTTAAGAGCACTGACTGCCCTTCCAGAGGTCATGAGTTCAGTTCCCAGCACCCACCCACACGGCAGCTAGCAACTGTCTGTAACTACAAGATCTGACATCCTCACACAGACATGCATACAGGCAGAACACCAATGCACATAAAATAAAAATAAGTCAATTTTTTTTAAAAAGTAAGATAAAGTAACTGAGCAGGACAAAAAGGTAAGATAAAGTAGTTGAGCAGGACTGTACTTCCAAGATCTAGGTCAGGGCCAGCCAGGTGGCTCAGAGGGGAAAGGAGGCAGAACCTGACAACCTGAATTTGCTCTCCCCCTCCCCCGGTCCCACAAGGTAGAAGAGAATTCGTTCTCCAAAGCTGCCTCTGGTCTCCACACATTAGATGCGGCACATGCAACTCCCCAAAGAATATATTTTTAAAAAGATCTAACTCAGTATTTTTCAAACTGCTACATGGTAACTCTTTAATGGGTCATAAAATAAGTATAACAGGTCTCAAACATTAGAGAAACAGGGAAGGGGGTAAGTGAAGGAAGCGATATATTAAGGGACATTTTATTAACAGCACCCCTTCACAAAATGCTTTCAAATATACAAGCACAAAATCAATTTTTTCCCCTATGGGCTACAGATAAAAAGTTGGAAAAATATGTATACTGTCCAAAAGAATTCTGTACTTTCGGATTTCAAGAATCAATAAACAGGCCAGTGAGGTGGCTCGGTGGGCAAAGCAGCTTGCCACCCAGCCTGAAGGCCTGAATTCAATCCCCGGGACCGATATGGCAGGAAGAAAGCATCTGGCATATATCGTTGATTGGTTATTGCTGGAGGTAAAGGAGGAAGAAGGGAGAAGTCCTCTGACCTTCACATACATGCTATGGTGTAACCACACCCACAATAAATAAATAAAAAGTTAAAAGCAATAAGCATTCCTGAAAGAAAAGTAGTTCAGTCTCCACTTTTTAATTTACAACAGGCATTCAAGACACACAACTTACAATCTACTACTGTATTATTACAAAAACCCTGAGCAATACAAAAGGTTGGTTGAAACTTAATACATTGTATTTATTTTTCTTACTTATCTTTTGGAACGTGAGAACAGAATGCTAGAGGCAGGAACTGACAGGCTCAAGGTTACCAGGCATGGCAGAGTTGGCCTGGATCCTGAGGGGACACTAGAAATAGAGCAGGTAGGGAGGGCCTGGAATCCCCAGCCCTGTTTATGGAGTGTGGCTCCACTTCTATGACACTGCATTTGAGGAAAGAATTTCAGCATTGAAAAAAATTAAAAATAAAAAAGCCCTGAAGGGTTGGAAGGCACAGGGTGGGGTAGGGGGATGTGCTGCCTCCTAGGGTAGGACCAGATCACGGAGGTTATTACATTCCATCTTAAACTGGGATGTGGTGGGAGCGGGCTGGTGAAATGGTTCGGTGGCCAAACCTGATGACCAGTGCTCCATCCCCAGAACGCACATGGTAAAAAAGGAGAAAACTGGCAGAGAGCTGTCCTGTGACTGACCTCCACACGCACTCCAACTGTGGCACGAGCGCGCAAACACACACACAGAAATCAAATTTTTAAATTATATACATTGATATCCCCCTCCCCCACTAGCCTAGAAAGCTACTTAAGACCTCAGAGCAAAGGAGAGGCTGAGCTGGGGTTGCGTTTAATGGCGTCACTCGGGTGGTAGGGTACACTAGGGACAGCTGCAGGCACAGAGCAGGTATTTCTAACGATGACAGTCCTGACACCAGGTGAACTGCAGCCCTGACTCAAGCGGCAGGGAGGCTTCGGAGGACTGCACCCCCAAATCCTAAGAGCCTGGGGTTATGACCAGTCTGAGGCAGGCTCTGCAGCCATCTCTCTCTTTCTTCTGTTGTAACAGCTAACTACTGGAGAGCTCTCTCAAGAATGCGTTGGGGAGGGACTCTCACCTGTAGTGCCAGCTGACAGTCTTCAATCAGGCCCTGGACCAGGTAGTACCGGGCTTCACCCAGCAGCTCCCCGAGTTCTCTGGTACTCTCAGGCAGTGGGACCGACCCATCTCGTAGGTAGTTGAGGATTGTACCAAAGTGGCGGCCACTCCGGTCAATCAGCACCCAACCTGGTGGGGTGGGAAAAGGCAAAAGGAAGGATAGTTTGGTGGGAGACTGATGTTAACACGTTTTTAGAAAACGAATTCCAAAGCCAAAAGAAAACCTAAATACTTATCTGTTTCAAACCTCTGCCACATCCAAGAACTCTTTCAAACATCTCCAAGTGAGTCATACACACACCTGCCACAGAATAACTCCCTCCCAAGTCTGCTGGACAGACAGAAGGCTCTCACCATGGGCAAATCTTTTGTTGTTGTTTTGTTTTTTGTTTTTTGAGACAGGGTTTCTCTGTGAAGTCTTGGCTGTCCTGGACTCACTCTGTAGATCAGGCTGTTCTCAAACTCACAGAGATCCACCTGCCTCTGTGTCTCCAGTGCTGGGATTAAAGGCTTGCGCCACCACAGACCAGTGCCCGTTGAGAAAGTTGTATTTAAGGCAGGACCTCACTATGCAGCCCAGACTGCGTGCAAGCATTATAGGCACGTGCCACCAAGCCCGGCTTACCGTGGGAAAATTCTCACCGAATTACTATACCAATAAATTTAACCCCTTCTATTAATTTTAACCAATTCATTTAAATGAAAATGTCCACCTCAACCGTCCAGTTCACCACAATAATAAAATAATGACAACATTATTCAAAGAACTTACTCTGTGATTACATGTGATTTTCTTGATTACTGGTCATTCCCACTCAATGCCCTACCGGATCGTCCCTCACTGGGGGGGGCGGCGGGAGCGGTTAACTCCATAAGGCTCATCAGATCCCTTTACCAAACCTTCTCTAGCACTAATTGGCGCTTCACAAAACTTATCAAATAACTGATTTCTTCATCTTCAGTATTTGAAAGCTGAACTTCACCTCCTAAGCATTTGCCTTCATAATCTTTGTTAACCCCTTCTCTTTAAGGTTATACTATATAGCATGTGGGTCCCAAATTTAAAGGCAACACTCCGAGAAGGTTAAGGTTCACCTGCCAAGGAAATCTGCACCCTTCACTCAGGACCCTGGTAAACCCAAAGCAGCCTTCTCCTTCTACAATCTGCATTTATAGATGATTCCTAGAGAGTGCAGGGACTTGTGTTAGAGACTGACACACAAGATCTTTCAGTTCTCCAGGCTGCCTGTTGGCGGTTCTACCGCAGAGAGGCAAACAAAAGGCTGGGCAGTAGGAAGGGGTGGTAAAGGTTGTCTGGGGGTGCTGCTTGCAGCAGGGCTGCTTCCTAGGCTTTCTCAACTAAGGGGAGAAGAGACTCGCAATGGAGTGTTTGGCAGAGATTACTGCTGGAAGTAAAGGACTGGGGAAGGAGGGAGACTTTGAATAAGGAAAAGATAAGATGGGACATGGGGAGCCGGGAACGAACCGGGGGCTGGAGGGCAGCACGTGTACCAGCGACACGCATACCTCCGGCGTCTGTGAGCACCTCCACGCGGCCGCTGAACATGGCCTTGAGCATGGTGTCCTGCCCAGTGAGGGTGCGCAGCGTGGTGTAGTGCAGCGAGCCGCCCACGTTCAGCTTCACATACTTGCTGTTCGGGGTCAGGGGCTTCAGACTGTACGAGGGGGAGCCAGGCTCCACACCCGAGGGCTTAGGGGACTCCAGGCAGCCGGCCGCAGCCGGCGCCGGGCCAGAGGCCTCGGCCGACATGCCAGGGAGCGGACGCAGGCGGCAGTCGCAGGCTCTCTCCGCGTCCCGGAGCGGCTCTCAGAGACCCCGCGACTCCAGCGCCGGCGCCGGACGGCTCGGAGCACACGCCCACTCGCCGCCGCTACTCCTCGACGTCCACCCTCCGCCCCATCGCGCTCTCTCCACCCGGAAGCCGGCGCGGGCAGCTGCGCAGGCGCGGCCAGGCCGGGGGCCGGGCCCCGGGGGGCGGGGCCAAGGGCTGGAGCAAGCGCAGTCTGCGGGTGCCGTGGCGGTCTGGTGTGCGGGCGTGGGGACAGTGGTTCCAGGGGACTCGGGAGCCTAGCTGGCAAAGCACCCGGTCGCTTTGCTCCTTGTGCGTGTGGGCAGAGAAGGCCGCAGCCCGTGACGGTCTCAGCTCGCGGAGCGCTTCATTCGCGTGGAAGGAAACAGGCTCAGAGGACTGGGCGTTGGGCATGGTTTTCCCTACCCCAGCGCAGTGCACTTGAATGAAGAACCGTCCACAGAAACCAGAGAAAGTTCTCCAAGGAGGCCCATAAGGCTCCCAGGGGAAGTGGAACTAGGACGCCCAGGTTGGAAGGCCTAACGGAGGAGGTGATGGTGAAGTGTCTAATGAAGACAGTTGCAGGCAGGGAGAAGGGTAGATAGAAACCTGAGCCACATGTAACTGTCATTTCAGACCTGGAGGCTGAGGCAGGAAGATGGTGAGTTCCAGGCCAGCTTGGGCTACATAGTCTAGTCATACCTGCCTCAAAACAAAAGGAGAACCATTAGGCAGGAACATGGAGATTGGAAACATATGGCTGGACAGGCTAGTGAAGATCTTAGAATCCTAGCTGTCATGAGACCTACCGTTGAATGCCAAAAAGAGAAGAAAGTAGAGCGCACTGTGGACAAGAGAAGGTTTTTTGTTTAAGCTGAGCGGTTTAACAGCCTGCCCTAATGTCTGGAAGCGGGTTTTGCTGGATGGAAAACCAAAATCAACCTTCTAGTTTCCACCCTGTCACTAACTGGAAGACCTGGGCAAAGCTCCTCTCTCTGGTCTAGTTGGCTCTTTTACTGCTTACCGTGGGTGCAAACTTAAGTGTTTACCACGGACAGGGAGAAGTGTGGGAAGCAGAGCGGACCTGTTAGAAGGTATTAGAGAGAAGGGTAACGAAGGGGCTTCGTGTCCTGACAAAAGGGGGTTGCCAGTTCTGTTTTCCCCCTCAAGTGTGGCAGTGAAAAAGAAAAAGCAGTTCCTGACAGCCGGCAGCTGGCTTGCACTCTCCTTCCTGAAGCCTTGGTGTTGCCGGGAACCAGCCTGGCACCAAGAGGGAGCCTGTGGTCTTGTCCGGTTCAGCACAATTTCACAAAACACCAATTTCAGACAAAGTCACACTCTGGTGGATAAAAAGACTTTTCCATAATCACGTCTGAACACAAAACACATAAGTGACCAAACACAACCATCTCCTACAATGTTTCTGCTGACTACTGGGGTCTTTGTTCTCACAGAGAAGCATTAGGGCAGGAGTTCTCAACCTGTGGGTCTTGACCCCTTTGGGGTTAAATGACCCTTTCACAGGGGTCACCTAAGGCCATTAGAAAACATAGATATTTACATTATGATTCATGACAGCAAAATTACAGTTATGAAGTAGTAACTATTTAATTTTATGTTTGTAACTCCAGTTCCAGGGGATCCATCACACTCTTCTGCTGCCCACTGTGGTACACAGACATTTATGGAGGCAAAACCCCCATACATACAAAAATTAATTAATTAAAAAAGTATTCCCTTGCTGGGCAGCGGTGGTGCACACACCTTTGATCCCAGCACTTGAGGCAGAGCCAGGCACAGCTCTATGAGTTCGAGGCCAGCCTGGTGTACAGAGTGAGTTCCAGGACAGCCAGGGCTACACAGAGAAACCCTGCTTCACAAAACAAAACAAAAAACCCCACTTCCCGCCAGTATGCAATCTATCATAAGGCTTTCCTTTCTTGAAACCTACTATGAGGTCAAATAACAAGCCCCAAATCCTGTAAGAAGTTCTCCTGAACATGTGATTGGCCAAGATAGGAGTCCCCATGGTGCTCTCTTTATTTTCTTTTTTGTTTTGAAACCTCTTGCTACTTATTCCTAAACACTGTGGTTCGATCTTAATGGCCTTTGTTTACAGAGCATTGCCAGAAACAGAGGTCCACAGATGTTCACCGGAAGCCCTCACTACCCGGGATGGGGACCCTCAGTTTTAGTCATAGTGGACAGTGCTGAAACCTTTTGTGTTTCTCTTTGGGGGTACCATTCTTCTCACGATTAGGAGGTAAGTTCTTGCTGAATTGGATTTTGACATTTTGTCAGGATCCATGAACAAAATGTATATTTTATTTTTGCTTTTGTCTCTTGGAATAAGGTCTCCCTGAGCCTTTTGGTTTTTATCAGACTTTGCTCTTTCCTTGGTGAGACTATCTTCTGGGCTTCTATGCCGGTTCCTAATGGCTGTCTTCTTGCTGTTCACGTGTAAGGCATCCAAGGTGTGCCTAAAAGGATCCTAAGTGCTTTATCTCTGGTGACTGAACTCCACTTGTCCCTCCAAGAAACTGAAGGCTGTTCAGACATGGCGGTGCATGTCTGCAATCCCAGGTACTTGGGAGACTGAGACAGGGGGGTGTAGCTGGGCTTTCTTGGACTTATTATTAATTATGAATGCTTGACCTTAGCTTAGGCTTGTTTCCAGCTAGCTTTTTTTTTTAACTGAAAATAATCCATTTCTATTCATCTATGTGCTGCCTCCAGGCTCATTTACCTCATCTACATACTGTCCATCCTGCTTTTCTGCTTCTTCCATCTGTATCTGTCTGTCTGGCCCCGGCGGGCTGACCACCCCTTTCTCTCTGCCTGCCAGTCCCTCCTATCCCTCCTCTGCCTAGTTATTGGCCATTCAGCTTTTTATTAGACCAATCAGGTACCTTAGGCAGGAAAGGTGAAACAGCAACCTATCTTTACATAGTTAAACAAATATAGCATAAACAAAAGTAACACATCTTTACATAGTTAAACAATTATTCTGCAACACAAACAAATGCAACACACTTTACATAGTTAAACAAGTATTTTCTTCCACAACGGGGGGTGGGGGGGTCTTAAATTCAAGGCCTGCCTGGGCTATACATAATGAACTCAAGGCCAACCTGGTCAAGTTTGTCTCAAAAATAAAAACGAAATTAAGAATGCAGGTGTCTCTCAGTGTAACAACACTTGTTTAGAATATTCAAGGCCTTAAATTCAATCCCTAGTACTCCAAACCGTTGGGCACACTGCCTGGGTAGGAACAGACAACTAGGTAATATCTCAGAAAAACACACACCTCGAGGCGGGGGTGGGGGGGGGGTGGGGGGTGGGGTGGGACTGGGAGCGCCTAATGTTCTATTGCTATGAAGAGACTATGACCAAGGCAGCAAGCTTACAGAAGAAAGCATTTAATTGGGGACGTGCTTACAGTTTCAGAGGTTTTGTCCATTATCATCATGGTGGGGACCAGGTAGCAGGCACACGAGCAGGATGGTGCTGGAGAGGTAGCTGAGAGTTCTACATTCTGATTCGCTGGCAGCAGGCAGAGAGAGACACCTCAAAAGCCCATTCCCAGTGACACACCTCCTCTAACAAGGCCACACTCCTAATCCTTTCCAAACAGTTCATCAACTGAGAACTAGGCATGCAAATATGTGAGCTTATGGAGACCATTTTTATTCAAACCACCACATATAGTGTGTGTTTATGATGATGATGTGTATATATACACATATTATATATATATATATATATATAAAATATATAATTTTATGTGTGTTTTGTCTGCATGTCTGTATATGCACCACGTGCATGCAGTGCCTTAGGAGGCCAGAAGAGGGCATCAGATCCCCTAGACCTGGAGTTACAGATGCCATATAGATTCTGGGACTTGAACCTGAGTCCTCTGGAAGAGCAGTCAGTGCCATCTCTCCACTGAGCCATCTCTCCACCCCCACCCCCCCTTTTTTTCACGCACATCTCTCCATCAACCAAGGGTTAGTGAGCCCTACCACCACCTCCACAGGCTGTACAACTGAAAATATATTCTTTTTGTTTTGTTGTTTTGTTTTTGTTGTTGTTGTTTTTGAGACAGGGTTTCCCTATGTAGCCTTGGCTGTCCTAGAACTTGCTGTGTAGACCAGGCTGGCCTCAAACTCACAGAGATCCTCCTGCCTCTGCCTCCCGAGTGCTGGGATTACAGGCATGTGCCACCACTGCCAGGCAAGAATATATTCTTAGGCCAGTTTTGTTGTTGTTGTTGTTTGGTTGGTTTGGTTTGGTTTGGATAGCTTTGCTCAGGCTACTATTTCAAACCTTAAGGAACTCTTAGTTTTGTCTGTGTCTCTGCATACCCATTTATTTCATTTCACCTATTCAGAATCTTTCTTTTTTTTCCCTGGCCATGATGAATGATTCTGAGTCTTTAGCAGGTCATGGAAATGCAGGGTTGGACACCATCTTTATGGGTCCTCATCTCACACAACAGTGGGCGAAGACCTGCTCCTTCATGCTGTTGTTTCTTCTTCTTCTTCCTTTGTACTGAAGTCTCCTATGTGCTAGGCAAGTGCTCTGTCTTTGGACTAAATTCACAGTCCTGCTCTATACTTTTCATTTTGACATAGGCCCTCACTGAATTGCACAGGTTGTTCTTGAACTCACTCTAGGCAGACCGTGAACTTTTGATCCTCCTGCCTCATCCTCCCAAGAAGCTAGGATTTCAGGCCTCGGTCTCAGTCTCAGTGATACAGTCTCTGTATCAGTTCTCAGTTTCATGACTGTATTACCTTGTGTCCTAACCTCTCTCACTGCAGATTTTCACCAGGGACAATTTGGAATTCCAGTGTCCACTGGGGGGAACTTTTGATAAGAACAAGATAATTTGTTTGAGAAACACCCCAAACCAAAAAGGGAAGGGATGTAAGGAGATTGTCTTAATTGTCAAAAGCAGAGATACTTTGTTTAACACGGTTAACTTTTCATTTGAACACTAACGAATGCTGGCTTCTTTTGTGTTTGCATTTTGGTTTTTGAGACAGGGCTTTGTGTAACCCAGGCTGGCTTTGAACTCAGCGTGTGGCACACCCTAGCCTTGGTTTCCTGATGTCCGCTTCTCCTTGACAAGTGCTGGGGTCGTAGGCCTGTGGCACTGTGCTTGGCCTGGCCTAACAGTGCCTTTTTTAGTCTGGGTCTTCATTAAATGCGAAGTTCTGAGTTACTGTTTGGTTCGGTTTTGTGGTGCTGGGGATAGAATCCTGGGTCTTGCACATGCTAAGCAGTTACCTTACCACTGAGCTACCCACAGGGAGAAGAGACTTGCTTAGCATGTGCAAGTCTGTAGGGTCTAGCCCCAGCATCACAAAAATAAATAAATGTCATCATCATATTATTATATATTATAATAATAATGCAGTGTCCCTCAGTGTATTAAAATTTGGGAGTTTTTTGTTGTTGTTTTTGGAGTTTTGTTGTTGTTGTTGTGACATTCAAATTGGCTTCCTGTCCTTGAAGAAGGAAGATGGTTTAGCCTTTGAGGGTGATGACCTCACCTTTCCTGAAGTGTCCACTTCTCATTCTTGCTTCCCTCTTCTCTCATCATCCTCTTTTTGAAAGCTTTCAAAATAAACTCATGAAAACAAAGTGTTCAATTGCATATGAATATTCTAGAGAAATCTAGTCCAATTAAACAGTCAAAAATGTCTAAAAGAAATAAAACGTTATTAAAATGTAGATGTGTCCTTTGTGGGTCCTGTACTAGCTTTTGTTAATCTAGCTACAAGATAAGAAAGGTCTTACCTTGTGGAGGTAAAAAAAAAAAAAAAGAAAGAAAAAATAGGGGGTTGGGGATTCAGCTCAGTGTAGAGCGCTTGCCTAGCAAGCGCAAGGCCCTGGGTTCGGTCCTCAGCTCTGGAAAAAAAAAAAATAGTTCTTGGCATTACCTAGTTCTTTCAATTTTACTTTATTTTTTTGAGGCCAGCTGGCCTGGAACTTGCTGTGTAGACCAGGCTAGCCTGGAACTTGAAGCAATTCTCTGTCTTTGTTGTCGGTGTCCTGGGACTGCAGATGTGCACCACTGTGCCTGGCAACAGATTTTTTTTTTTCAATTTAAATCACAGATAAAAATAGTGTCAGTACAGTTGGGTGGTGGTGGCGCACACCTTTAATCCCAGCACTCAGGAGGCAGACCCAGGCAGATCTCTGTGAATTTGAGGCCAGCCTGGTCTACAGAGCGAGATTCAGAACAGGCACCAAAACTACACAGAGAAACCCTGTCTTGAAAAAACAAAACAAAAACAAAAATAATAATAAAATAAAAAATAATGTCAGTACAATATCTTTATTTATATAATATCAAAATTAATTTTCTATCCTTTAAACCCTCTCAATTTTTGTATTGATCTTATTTGTTAAGTAAACAAACTATCAGTGTATCCCTCAGAGTTTACCTGTTAGAGACTCAATCCCCAAGGCAACAGAGTTGAGAGGTGACACTGTGTGTGTGTGTGTGTGTGTGTGTGTGTGTGTGAGAGAGAGAGAGAGAGAGAGAGAGAGAGAGAGAGAGAGAGGTAGGATGAGTCATACTCTGTAGTCCTGGCTGGTGGCATCACAGACCCACCTGTCTTGTCTCCCAAGTGCTGGGATTAAAGGCATTCACGCAACAATCAGCCTTCAAGGACAGACTTGAAGTGACTCAGTCACAAAAGCTCCATCCTCATGAATGGATTAAGGAGTAGGTTTGTGAGCAAAGTGAATTTGGCCCCTCCCTCCCTCTCTTGCCCTTCCACCAGAGGATGATAGAATGGCAAATCCTATCCCAAATGCTCTCTCTTCCTTGTAAATTACCTAATGTTGTATGCTCTTATAGCAACACAAAAGGGATTAAGACACATAGCAACCCCCCCCCCCAAAAAAAGTCAGGCGGTGGTGGCGCACACCTTTAACCTCAGCACTCAGGAGGCAGAGGCAGACGGATCTCTGTGAGTTCCAGCCAGCCTTCTCTACAGAGCGAATTCCAGGACAGACTCCAAAGCTACACAAAGAAACCCTGTCTCGAAAAACAAACAAACAACAAAAACAAAAAGACACATAGCTTTCACATATTGCTTACATCAAAGGAAAACATATATAATTGTGTGCTACTAAAAGAATAATAATGCAACTAAAATCTTTCTAGATTATGGATTAGCCTATAGAAAAACGTCTGCCATAAATCAAACAGTGAAGGGGAAGATGAATAGGAATCTCACTTACACAACTTAAGTAAAACATAGCTCTCTGAACAGATGAAGATAGGTTTCTTCTGTATCCCAGAATCTAATCAATATTTATATGTATAATTCAGCTATTATTTGGTTTAAAAGGACTTATTGGGAAATGTTATCATTTTTACTATTTTCTACAGAGAAAATATTTTCCAGTTTCAAATAACTCTGGACTTTGGAATTACAACCTGTTTTTGTGTTAAAAAAAAAATTTAAGTGGAAAATGCTGAAGGACCACTGAACTTGATGTATTTACATATCTATATCTGTATAAAATAATGATTAGAAATGTTTGTTTAAAAAGGAGAAGTGCAAATGTGAATCTAGCAAGAAGTTGTAGATTTTCAACACTGTACACAAACTCCTTTGTAACAAATAAATATTTATGCTTAAAAAATTTATTTATTATGTATACAGCATTCTGCCTCCATGTATGGCTGCAGGCCAGAAGAGGGCACCAGATCTCATTATAAATGGCTGTGATCCACCATGTGGTTGCTGGGAATTGCTGGAAGAGTGTAGATGGTATTCTTAACCTCTGAGCCATCTCTCCAGCCCCTAGTGTTGTCTTTAATACCTCTTTTAGCTAAGATCCCCCACCACATGTATATTCATTCATGTGTGTACGTGTATCTGTATGTGTGAGTGCATGTGCCCATATGTGCACACGTAGAAACCAGGGGCATTCTCCACCTTCCTTTTTTTGGGAGAGAGGGGGGACAGAGCGTGTATTAGCCAGTGTTCTCTAGAGTCACAGAACATATAGAATGTATATATATATATATATGGGATTTACTGGAATGACTTACAGGCTGAGTCCAACAATGACTATCAATCAATGGGACGTCCAAGAATCCAATAGTTGCTCAGTCCCACGAGGCTGGGGTCTCAGCTGGTCTTCTGTACGTGCTGGAGTCCTGAAGTAGCAGGCTCCAGTCAGTGAAGGAATGGATGTGCTGACTAGGCAGGGGCCAGCCGGAGGAAGAGCGAATGGCCCTTCCTTCTTCCGTCGTCCTCCCAGCAGAAGGTTTGGCCCAGATTAAAGGTGCGCCTTCTGCCTCATGATCTGGATGAAAAGCCTGTGTCTTCCGGCCTCAAGATCGGGATCACAAGTGTACCCTCCATTTCTGGACTGTAGTTCATTCAGATATAGTCAAGCTGACAACCAAGAATAGCCATCACAGCGTGTGTCACTGAGTCTAGAGCTCACCCAAGCTCCGATGGGTTACAGGCTGTTACTACAGGGTCCTCATGTCTGCACAGTGGTCACTTACTTTACCCACTACGCCAGCTTCCCAGCCCCTGGCTAAGTTTTCCAATATGCTTTTTTTTTTTTACCTTTATTATATTACTTGTTTGTTTGTTTGGTCTTGAGATAGGGTCTTTAAAAAATTGTATGTCTATGGATGCTTTGTGGTACATACACCTGATTCTCTGGGACTGGTATTACAGCCAGTTGTGAGCTGCCATGTAGATGCTAGACACTGAACCTGGGTCCTCAGGAAGAGCAGCCAGTGCTCTTAATCACTGAGCCATCACTCCAGCCTCTCAAAATAGGGTCTTCTGTATCCCAGGCTAGCTTCAAATGTACTATGTAGCCAGAAATGATCTGATCCTTCTATCTCTATCTCTCCTTTCAAGTGCTGGGATAACAAGTGTGTGTCACCATTCCCAGTTTATTCGATTCTGTGTGAGAGGCAACACTCCACCAACAGAGCTATGCCCCAGCCTCCATCGTGTTACTTTTTCTCTTTTTATGTTCTTTTGCTACTCAAAAAAAAAAAAAAAATGTGCGCTGGCTAGTCTTCTGTCAACTTGACACACAAACTAGAGTCATCTGCAAGGAAGGAAACTCAACTGAGGAAACGCCACCATAAGATCCAGCTGTAAGGCCTTTTCTTAATTAGTAATCTATGTGTGTGGGGGGGTAGCCCATTGTGGGTGGTGCCATGCCTGGGCTGGTGGTCCTGGGTTCTATAAGAAAGCAGGTGGAGCAAGCATTAGGAAGAAACCAATAAGTAGCCCCTGTCCATGGTGTCTGCATCAGCTCCTGCCTCCAGGTTCCTGCCCTGTTTTAGTTCCTGTCCTGACTCCCTTCCATGACGAACAGTGATATGGAAGTGTAAGACAAATAAACCCTTTCCTCCCCAACTTATTTTTTGGTCACAGCAATAGAAACCCTAACTGGTGTAGAATTTTCAGACCTCAACTGCTTCTCTGAATTTAATAAAGCGCTGGCTCTGTTGCCCTGCCCCTGCCCCCGCCCCCCCAATCTTGCAGACAAGCGATCTAAAAGCTTCAAATGCTTCAAAACGTAGAGCCCTTCCATAGGTCCCTTCTTAAGTTTTCTTTACACATTTACTTACAAGCTTTGGTCTTGTAAAAATTGGACCTGAGCAAAATGCTTCTGCTGAGATCATTATAACCCTACTTATAAAATCTAGCCTGGGCATGGCTTGGCAATGCTTGCTTTTAATCCCAGCTCTTGGGAGGCAGAGGTAGGCAGATCTCTGAGTTCAAGCCCAGAGAGATTCTGCTGAGATCATTATAACCCTACTTATAAAATCTAGGATTACAGGTGAATGATACCAATCCTGACTTCTAAGTCCCCATGTGGGAATGGTGTAACTTCGGCCACCAAATGTGTCCACTGCAAGAGATGAGAACTGCCCGTGCTGTTTTGTTATTGGTGTTTTGTTTTGTTTTTCAAAACAGGGTTTCTATGTGTAACAGCCCTGACTGTCCTGGAACTTGCTCTGTAGGCCAGGCTGGCCTCGAACTCACAGAGATCTGCCTGCCTCTGCCTCCCGAGTGCTGGGATTAAAAGCGTGCGCCACAATGCCCAGCTGGGGCCCTGTTTTTAGGATTCATAACTATTTTTATTTCTTGAGACCATGTACAATGTCATTGTTGATGCTCTCTGACTAGTGCCAAATGCTACAGAACAGCCTTTGTCCTGCTGGAGGGTGTCCCGCAGCAAAAGGAGGAGACGTTAATCTTAGTCCAACTACAAATGTTAGCTGGACAATTTCTGATTAGCAAAATCTTGGAGACGAGGCTGAGAGATGAGGTGCTGGCTCCATCTGCCTGAGAGTGGCAGCCTGACCTGGCCCGTCGCTCTTCTTTCAGATGGACAGTGTCCGCTATCAGCCAGCCAGTGGTGGCGCACGCCTTTAATCCCAGCACTTGGGAGGCAGAGGCAGGCGGATCTCCGTGAGTTCAAGGCCAGCCTGGTCTACAGAGCTACATAGAGAAACCCCATCTCAATAAACAAAAGCAAAGCTACCTTGAGTATGAAATTATCTCTGCCTCCTGACAGCAGAGCAAAACCCTGTCCAGATCTCTCCTAGAAAGCCAACACAACAAGTCCTGTGGTGAGTTGTCGCTCATCCTCTGCTGGGCCTTGTACTTCCTTTGATTGTGGGCGTTTCTCTCTTAGCAGTCACAACCATCGCTTCCCGGGTTCAGTGTCTGGTGTACTCCATGTGGCCCTCCACGAGACAGTGTTAGCAGTTTGTTTGCTTTGTCATTGATTGAGACTGGGTCTTACATAGCCCAGGCTAGCCTCAAACTATGTAGCTGAGGATGACCTTGAACTTCTGATCCATACCCCACCCCTGCCTCTCTCCCTCTCCCTCTCCCTCTCCCTCCCCCCGTCTCTCTCTCACACGTGTGTGTGTGTGTGTGTGTGTGTGTGTGTGTGTGTGTGTGTGTGTGTACTTGCATGCTTGCAAGTGTGTGAGTGCATGCACATGCACTGTGTGAAGGTCTGAGAATCACAAGAACAACGTTCGGATGTTAGTTCTCTCCTGTTACCACATGAGTCACGGGGACTGAACTCAGGGCTTCAGCCTTGGCAACAAGTGCTTTCTCTACTGATCCATCTCACTGATCCAAAATACAGAATTTTTTTTTTGAGTCAGGGTCTCACTATGTAGCCCTGGCTAGCTTGGAATGCGTTATGTAGACCAAGAATTCATAATGATCCACCTGCCTTCCTAGTGCTAGGATTAAAGGTTTGCACCATCGTACCCGGCTCCCAAAACAAATTTTTAATTACTATGACCAAAATGAGTTAGATTTGACCCCTAGCTATCACTACACAACCTTCCAGTTGAATGGCCCACTATCCGTATGTGGAGATTAATCGTTGATGAAGAATCCAAAGCTTTCGGGCACCTTGGTGAGCCAGGGATCGATTCCATACTTCCACATGTATCTTTCTGTCACTCCGAACTCTGAACTCCATTCAAGCCAGGCCATCTGCAAGAGTCCCCGCTGTGTGTTTGACTATAAATGAGGTCAGATTCCTATTTTACAGAAACCGCTGGTGTATACCCATTCCCTTCTCACTGTGAGCCTGTAGCCATGGGAACTGCAGTCAAGTACACAATAACACCTCCATGAACAAATCCGTAGGGAGCAAAGTTCATTTTAATACAGCTGGCCTGACCACAGAGGAGTCCGGGGGCTCTCCAGACTTGGCAGCATCGTGCCACCTGTGGAGGAGAAAGTGGAGCTATCTCAGGTAAGGGCTTTTACTGGGGCCTGGGACTTGGGCCAGGCCTGTAGGCAGAGTTCTTTAGGGCTTGCTTTTCCTGAGGAGAGAGCAGTAGAGGGACCTTGTGTACCAGGTCCCAGGTGGCTAAGAGCTCTGCTGGTCTGCTAATGTGTACACCAGTCTGGAGTCTAGAAGCAATTCTACCATCACCAGGAGTATTGGCTAGGAAATCCAGCCTTGTAACCAGGAGCAAGGACACCAGTTCTTCTCTGTTGTTTCTGGTGCTGAATTGAACCCAGAACCTGGCCTCTGCTAGACAAGTGCTCCACGGCTAAGAACATTCCCAGTTCTGTGATGGCTGCTTAGGCCTGTGTGGTTCCTTAGGGAGGAACAGAAAGGCCTCAGGCTAGATGATGGCCCTCCTGCTCACTAAGTCACTTTTCCGCATCCCTGATGATATATCCTTCACTCTGTTCTCCAAAAACTCCTTGAACTTCGTCTTCCTCTGAGCACCAGGTGAGTCCTGGAAAACCATAGGCCCTCCAGACCTCCACTTCCCCTTTCTTCTGCTCTGTGGGCCCAGCCTAACACCACAGGTTCTTTAGGATTGGGGATGGTCCTGACTCGTTAGCCTAAAGGTGCCTGGTCAAGACCATCTTGCCATGCTCACAGTGCCAGGCTGGGCTCCGCTGAAGAAGAGATTACCTAGAACTACCGTTTGGAATGGAGTCACGCTCAGGGGACTTTGGCTGCCACCGACACACTATGTGGATCTTGTTTGCTTGTTTGTTTGAGAAAACATGTCATGTAGGCCAGGCTGGCCTCCAGCCTGATGCATGGCTGAGGATGAGGTTGAGCCTCCTGCTTCCACATTTCAAGTGCTGGGATTACAGGCCTGTAATTACATGTCTAGATATCACTGGGTTAGGGATTGAACTCAGGGTCCTGTCCGTGCTGGGATTACAGGCCTGTAACTACATGTCTAGATATCACTGGGTTAGGGATTGAACTCAGGGTCCTGTCCGTGCTGGGATTACAGGCCTGTAATTACATGTCTAGATATCACAGGGCTAGGGATTGAACTCAGGGTCCTGTCCACCTGGGGCAAGCACTTTCCCCTGAGTGACATCTTCAACCATCCATGTGGCTCTTAACAACACTTCCAATCAAGTTTCTCTGAACATAGTCCATTGGACCGTGTCCACGTGTCCACAAAGAGGTTCAAGGTCACAATCCAGGCCTCCAGCTCCAGTCTGGCTGTTTCCCCTGCCCCCACTGCCAGTTCACCTGGGTTCCCAGCATACCTGGCCAAGCTGCCCATTTTGAAAGAAATTGCCAAGAAAAACAAGCAAACATAATATACAGCCTCTGCCCCATGCCATACGTAGATATGAGGGAGAGGAACAGGAAATACGGAGGCTGCTACAAAAGATTTGACAGTTTATGTTAACCATAAAGAGGGCTAAATGCTCTTTTGGATTTTTAATTAAGGATTCTTTCATTATCTCGTTACCATCTCTTTTTTTCTGTGTAGTGCTGGGATTGAACTCAGGGCCCCCACACAATAAACTTACACTTTACCTATGAAGACCTGCCAGTTGCTGAGGAACAGAGTCCATTTTGAGATTCAACAGAACCAGGGGACCCTAGATGATACTGAGAAGAATCCTTTGCTGGGCTTCTCTGAAGCCTTTATTCCACGATAGCTCAGGGTTCAAAAGCAGGCCCAGAAAAACAGTGAAAAACCTACAGAGTATCTCTCATCTCTTTCCCCAGATGTGCTCAGGATACAGAAGGTGCCAACGTGGGCTGTTTGCATAATGCCCTTGAGTGCCCTACACTGCATCCCTCCCAGGGGAGTAAACAAGGTTCTGTGGGAACTGAGTCCACACAGCAGGACCGCGTAGGAAAGAGCAGGCTATACTTTGCCCACCCAAGACACATCTCCAGCCTGACTCTTCTGTTTCGTAGTTGTTGTTTTGTTTGTTTGTTTCTGAGACAGGATCTCCCTGTGTATCCCTAGCTGGCCTAGAGTTCACTGTGTGAACCAGGCTGGCTTCACACTGCTGGATTAAATCCTCTGCTGGCTTTAAAGGTGTGTACCACCACACCTGGCTTCTTTTATTGCTTAAAAAAAGTTAGTAATTGTTGAAAATGTTAAGAAAGAAGAATATTCGGTGTTCAATAAGGTCTTCCCCTATTTTCTATCCTAATAGTCCATTTATCCTCTCCACAGGCAACCACCGATCAGAATTTCTTTCTAAAACATTCTACATATATATAAGTATCTACTTAGATTTAAACTCCTTTTTATTCAACACAAATGCTGGCATACTGTATATGTTTCTTTATGTGTTGATTCCACTTGCTGTGTCTCAGGCTTATTTCACTTTTGAATACACTTATTTTACTTTGGAATGTGCAGATGTGTCTCATCCTATTTAGTGGCTGCGTGGCACTCTATTGTGGATATACCGTGGTTTGCTAAAGGTTCCACTGACCGATCAACTGGGTTGTTTCAGGTCTGTTATAAACAGGGCTGTAATAAGCATCTTTGTCAGACTTCTAACACATGAGTGGGCTTGCCAGAGAGACTCCTAAAGGTAGGGGATGTCTCTCAGGGGTAGAATGCTTGTCTATATGTTCAGGCCTTGGCTTCCATCCCCAGCTAAAAAGGAAAAGATAAACTCCTGAAAGGAGAATGGCTGAATCAAAGGTTGCATTTAGCTTCAGTGACTCTCAACCTATCCTTAAGAAAGCAGGAGTCATTTCAAGCTTTTGTCGAGGTTATGAGTGGATGGCTTTAAAGGTGTGTACCACCATGCCTGGTCCCACCCTTGCCAACACCACTATGAGTGGGTTTGCCCTCATCCGGGTTAACACTCGTTTCTACCACCACATGTTTCCAGGCTTTTGATCTCGATGTGGTTTCACTTTTTTCCCATTAAAATAGTCATACATGCCGGGTGGTGGTGGCGCACGCCTCTAATCCCAGCACTCGGGAGGCAGAGCCAGGCGAATCTCTGTGAGATCGAGGCCAGCCTGGGCTACCAAGTGAGTTCCAGGAAAGGGGCAAAGCTACACAGAGAAACCCTGTCTCAAAAAAAACAAAAAAAACAAAAAAAAAAAAAGTCATAGATATGTAATGTATCAGCCAAGTGTAGTGGCACACACCTTTAATCCCAGCACTCTGGAAGCAGAGGCAGGAGGATCTCTGTGAGTTCCAGGCCAGTGGAGGTCAGAGGACACCTTTGTGGAATCACATGCAAAATAAATAAAAATGTAAAAAAAAAATCCATGATATGATAAGCTTCAGGGCTCTCTATTTGACACCCATGTGGAGATGCCAAGTAGCTGTGAAATATGTGAGGCCGGTCTTTGAGATGCAGAACAAATTCAGTGTGAGAATAAGGAGGAGTTTGGCAGGCATGCCTAGGCGGAGGGTGGATGCTGTGCAGGGGCCTACACAGGTGAGACCACAGTTTATGCTTGGGGAGTTAGTGTCGAGCTCCCAGTTGAGCTCAAAGCCAAGGAGGATGCAGAGTGCAAGCCGCTGCAGAGGGGAAGGAAGAGGCCCCCTGGGACCTGCCGGAGCTCATGTGACAACCACACTTGCTGTAAAAGCAACAGGTGCTGAGTTTAAAATGATCTTCCTGCCTCTGCTAGAAGAAACTCCGGGAAGTAAGTTTGAGATGATTTCAACTATCCAAACAAGAAAGATGCTGAACCCATGATCCCAGAGACTGAGGCTGGGGGTCACAAGTGCAAGGCTAGCGGGGCATGGTGAATGTCTGTGGAATGTGGAAGTAGGAGGATAAGGAAGTCAAGACCATCTTTGGCTACATGGCAAGTTCAAGGCCAGCCTAGGTAACAAGAGACTGGCTCTCCAAAAAAGGAGGAGGAGGAAGAAAAAGGAAGTTGGGGACCAGCCTGGATATATAGCAAGACCAGTCTCAGTAGATAGATGACAGGTAGATAGATAGACAGACAGACAGACAAAAACTGGAAGGCACAAAGGTGTGGCAAGTAGAGGATGAGATTTGAGAAATGTCTGTGGGCAGAAAGTTTTGGGGACAGATCCCATCCCAGGGTTGTGGCGGTGTGGGTCCCGACAGCGGTGTGGGTGCCGGGAGCGGTGTGGGTCCCGACAGCGGTGTGGGTCCCGACAGCGGTGTGGGTCCCGACAGCGGTGTGGGTGCCGACAGCGGTGTGGGTCCCGACAGCTGTGTGGGTCCCGACAGCTGTGTGGGTCCCGACAGCGGTGTGGGTGCCGATAGCGGTGTGGGTGCCGACAGCGGTGTCATGCAAGCGGAACACCGGGATAGAGCGGAGCAGAAGCACATGTAGTACAGCAGCGCTTGTGCTGAGCCCTGCTCTCAGTCTCTGAGCTACAAATGCTGGTGGAGCAGCCACAGTGTCTGGAAATCGGGGGTGCTCGCTCCTCAATTTTTTCTTTCTTTCTTTCTTTCTTTCTTTCTTTCTTTCTTTCTTTCTTTCTTTCTTTCTTTCTTTCTTTCTTTCTTTCTTTCTTTCTTTCCTTCTTTCTTTCCTTCTTTTTTTTTTCCAAGACAGGGTTTCTCTGTGTAGCTTTGGAGCCTGTTCTGGAACTCACTCTGTAGACCAGGCTAGCCTCGAATTCACAGAGATCCGCTTGCCTCTGCCTTCCATTTTTCTTTTTTAAGACAAGAATTTTACTATGTAAGCTCAGGCTGGCCTCAAACTCAAAATCTTCCTGCCCTAGCTTCCCAGATTCTATGTACACCTAGATGTCTTTTTTTTTTTTTTCTATTTTGGTTTTTGGAGACAGGGTTTCTCTGTGAGGCCTTGGCTGTCCTGGAACTAGCTCTATAGACCAGGATGGCCTTGAACTCACAGAGATCTGCCTCCCCAGCACTGGGATTAAAGGTATATGCACCACTGCCCGGCATCACACCTTTTTAAAATGGGAAACTGGGCTGGACCGTCTCAAGAGGTGAAACACTTGCTGACCCCCAGCATCCTCAGGAAAAGCGGAGTGTGGCCAGGCACATTGGCTCACATTCAACAGTGGAAGCAAGGAGATTCCCAAGAGTTCAAGGCCAGCCTGGTCTACATAGGGAGTTCTTGGCCCACCAGAAATACATACAGAAACTGTCTCAAACAAAACAAAAAAGCTAAGTGTGGTGGCAAACACATGTAATCCAAGTGCTGAGGAGGCAGAGGCAGGAGGGAGGATCCCTGGAGCTCACAGCCAGTCAGTCTAGCCTAATCAGTGACCCTGTCCCAGAAGATAAGACAAAGTGACTGCAGAAGGCCCAACGATACGGACCTCTGGACTCAACAGTCACATGTACCCATACATAGATATATATGTCCTTGTACATATGTATGCATACAAACAAACATACCTCTCTCTGACACACACACACACCACACAAAATTTTAAAAAGCACAGCTTAGGTTACTTTTTCTAAAGATTTATTTATTATGTATACAGTGTTCTGCCTGTATGCCAGAAGAGGGCACCAGATCTCATTATAGATGGCTGTGAGCCACCATGTGGTTGCTGGGAATAGGACTTGGGACCTCTGCAAGAACAGCCAGTGCTCTTAACCTCTGAGCCATCTCTCCAGCCCCTTTTTTTCTTAAGATAGGATCACGTATAGCCCAGACTTGCCTGAAATTCTCGATATAGTTGAAGATGACCTTGAACTCTTGATTTCCTGCTTCCACCTCCCAAATTCTGGGACTACAGACACGCCCAGCTTCATTTTCCTTTTAAAAAAGGAAAAAAAAAAATCTCTGTTGGAGACTGGAGAGATGTCTCTGCTCTTCCACAGGACCCACGTGGTGGCTCACAGCCACCTGTAACTCCAGTTCCAGAGAATCAGAAGACAGGGTTCTATCTTCTGAACTCTTTGGTCACCAGGTAGGCAAGGGGCACTTACTTACATGCATGGGGGCAAAACATGTATATAAAAATAAAATAAATTCAATAGAACCCTCTGTTGACATTATAGTAGTAACCTGGGGTCTCCACCAGGGCTTGTTGGTAGGCTTGAGGCGCAGACTAGTAATCTAGCCTCTTCTCCAGCTCCAGCCAGAGCTCCGGGCATCTGCCCAACAAGTCACCCTTGCCTCTGCTTGTACCGGTCTTCCTTCTGTCTGCACCTCGGCCTCACAGACCTTCCTGAGTGCCTGAGTGTATTCATCGGCACAGGAATCAGCTCAGACCGCACAAGGAAACCGTCCTTGGCTTCGCTACTTAAGGCGCCCTGGAGTCCTCATATTCATTTCCCTCATATACACTTCAAAAATCTCATGTTAATCCTCTTTCTCCGTGAAAAAAAGAGAGAGGCTTGATGATGCCTGGAACATTCTCTAACTCATTTCTCACTATAATCCCAGCATCTAGCCGTCTAGAGTTGCTCCGTAAATATTTGTAAATGGATGAAGGTGGAAAATGAGAGAAAGACGATGGAGGAGAGGGAAAGTAAGTGCCCTAGCATACGGAAGGGACCAGCCTGGGCGGAAGCGGTCCGCAGAGGTCCTTAGCAAAAGCAGCCTAGCCTTGACAAGGCTCTTTTAGGAAAAGGATACAGAAGGCAGTGTAGAGGAGTGGTGGGGACGGGGTGGCATGGGGTGGGGGAAGCTGGAGGCAGAGAGGAGGGTGAGGCACAGCTGCAGCAGTCCTGACCCGAGATAGTGAGAGCCTGAAATCAGTGGTGCCAGCCAAAAGGGGTGGGGGTGGGGGGCCGGCTCCAGGGCAACTCTGATGATAGACACGGTGCGTGGGGGAGCGGTAGAGGGCGCAGTCAAGTTTGACTGAGAGTTCCTGCTTGGGAGACAGGGTGGGTGGAGACACCTGCGGTGGACGCAGTTACTATTCTTTTTCCTTGTTTCCACTTTCTATTTGGCAAAACACACATAAAATAAAATGTACTCTTTTAACTATTTTTGAATGTACAAGCCCAGAGGCAACCACAACCGCCATCCATCTCCAGCACTTACACACCGTCTCAAACGGAAGCAAATTAAGCGTTTCCCCTCCTCCCAACCCCAGGCAACCGCTCTTCATTCTACTATCTGAGTCTAGGAGTTGAACTCCTTTGGGTGTCTGGACTATGTGGGAGCACAGAGTGCTTGTTTGTTTGTTTGTACCTGGTATATCTCACTTAAAATCACGTCCACAAATCCTCTTCAGGCTCCGGCATGTCACCCAGCTTCCTTTATTCAATAAAAAAAAATATATGTATATATTTTTAATTGTGCATATATGTGTGCATCTGTGTGAATTTACACCACATGTGTGTGGGCGGGAGCAGGGCCTTCAGAGGCCAGAAGATGCCTCATCTTCTGGAGCTGGAGTTGCAGTAGGTTTTAACCATGCCCGCCCTCCATATGGGTGCTGGGAACTGAACCCCTGGCTCTCTGGAAGAGCAGCCAGTGCTCTTTCTTAACTCCCCATCTCCCCAGGCCCTGCGTTGCCTTTCTTAAGGGTGAATGACACAGTGTTGTACGGTATAGCGTACTTTATTTGTCCGTTCATCTACTGGGGACACAGGGTTGGTCCTCCTTTTCACTGTTACAGGGTAGGACTCCTGTGCTAGCACACAGACTCTTTCCTTTGGACACCTGTTTTCAAATTTGATGTTGAGTGTTTAGCAGGAAAGCTGCTGGATTATCTAACAATTCTATGGTTATCTTTTTGCTTTTGTTGTTGTTGTTTAATTATTTTTATTTCATGTGCATTGATGTTTTGCCTGTATTCATGAGAATGTTAGATCCCCTTGGACTGGAGTCACAGACAGTTGTGAGCTGCCATGTGGGTGCTGGGAATTGAACCTAGGTCCTCTGGAAAAGAAGACAGTGCTCTCAACTACTGGGCCATCTCTCCAGGCCCGTTGTTTTTTTTTTTTTTTTTTTTTTTTTTTCAGACAGGGTTTCTCTGTGTAGCCTTGGCTGTTCTGAAACTCCCTCTGTAAACCAAGCTGGCCTCAAACTCACAGAGATCCGCCTGCTTCTGCCTCCTGAACTCTGGGACTAAAGGCGTACGCCGCCACCACCACCGGGCTCTCCTCCCACTTCTAACCAGCATTGTTATTTACTTAAACCTTTAAGGCTTGCCCTTAATCTAAATACAGTTTTCCAGACTAAGAGCATTGTAGAAACAGCCGGGATTCTGACATGGCGACCTAAGGGTTGTGCCTCATGAGGTTTTTAACAGTGTGGTGATGGAATACATTTGAATTCCTAACAAATTTCTAGCCTTTCTGAGACAAGTCAACTGAGCCGCTCTGATTCCTAGGTTGGAGTATTTTCTCCACAACATCAACTAAAGAAGGCCAATAAATGATGAGCAACAATTCAGGGTTTTGCCACCATCTGGGGGGAAATGCATCCCATCCCCCAGTGCCTTGAGCAGGGGCTGAGCAGAGATTTTCTCTTCTCTACGTTTGCATCCTGTTCTTCAGTCCAGATCCCTGTTCTTCTCAGGTCTGCACACTTGAATGAGCTCCCCACTCCCCCACCCCAGAGAATTCCACACACAGGCTCCTACTAAATTGAATTTCCTGAGCCTCAGGAAGGACCGGGATTTAATTAAGGGCCTTGCATATTCTTCACCTTTATAGGTCTTCTTTCCTATGGATTCTCTGATGCTAAGGAGTGTGAAGCATCACTAAAGGTATTGTACAGTCTCTGTGTCTGCAGAGTTTGGCTCCAGTGTCAACACAAAAATATAGCTCTCGAATCAAAGAGAATAAGACATAGTTTATCTTGGATACAACTACAAGCAACTGTGACCCAGAAATGCAGATCTGGGTTACCCCTATACCATGTTCCAATATAGTAACAGTTTTATGGAGATTTTATAGTTACAGAACAAGAGAAAGACATACATCAAGACACTTAAAATTGTTACATTCATTTAGTGCCCCTGAGTGCATGTAGATTCAGAGAAGAGTTTGTGGGACTCCACAAACTCTGCTTTGTGGGTGGGCCAGCACTGCAAGCATGTCATTGGACTGGCAGTCAACATCTTTACCTGATGAGCATCTCATAGGCCTCAGGGTGCTTTTCAAATCCGTGTGTGGGACCAGGAGAAAAGTGAAGGAAATCTCTGTTACAGATTTTAGATGTTATCTTAGCTCTGGGGGTTGGTGGAAGCTGAGTCTGTTAATGTAATATGTCCCGAAAGTTTTACATGACAGGCAGAAGGATGTAAGGCCAGATACAGAGGTGAACAAATATTGGCTATTAAGGGGACTAAAGACAGCCCAAGAGAATTTGCCTGTGGATCTGCCCCATGCCAACTCTCCATAATCGCAAAATTATGTTAATCAGCCATGCAGAATCTTTAACTTAGGTGTGGCTTTCCCTGGGAACATCAGTTCAGACCAGTATATGTTCTTTGGCGGCCACTTGGTAAAGGCTTTACTTCGTACTTCACTTGCTGGGTTTCTTCATATATGGATAATGTATGAACCCTTTGGTGCTATGTTTTCATTCCCTCACTATTGGGTGTGTGGCTGTGAGGTTCTCATTAGTGGTCTTTATTTCTTTGAGAAAGTTCTCTTCCATTTCTAGGTTATTGAGAATTTTATCATGAAAAGGGCTTTTTCCCCCCTTCATTTTTTTTTTTTTTTGGTATGTGTATGAGTGTTTTGTCTGCAGGTATGTCTGTGTACTACATGCATGCAGTACCCTTAGATGCCAGAAGAGGGCATCCGGTCCCTGAAACGAGAGTCAAAGATCTTGTACGCCACTGTTTGGGTGCTGGGAACTGAACCTGGGTCATCTGGAATAGCAATCAGTGCTTTTAACCTCTGAGCTGTCTCTCCAGCCCCTTATAAAGGCCTTTCTTTTCCTTCATCTTTTTATTATTTTTTAAAATGTTATGTGTTTTGCCTGCGTGCATGTATGTGTACCATGTGTTTGCCTGCTGACCGTGGAAGTCAGAAGAGAACCAGCAGCTTCTGATGCTGGCTGGGGTTACAGGTTTGTGCCACCACATCTACATCCAGCAAAGATTTCTTTCATTAACTGAAATGATTGTTTCTTCTCCTTCATTCTAGTAATCTGCTGTATTGCATGTGTTGATTTTTGTTGTTGTTGTTGCTGTTTTTGAGACAGGATCTCATGATGTAGCCTTGATGGCCTAGAACTCAGTATGTAGACCAGGCTGGCCTCAAACTCATGGAGATCAGCCTGGCTCTGCCTCCCAGTTGCTAGGATTAAAGGAGTCTGTCATGCCATGATTTGCAATCTCTTTAATATGCTGCTTTGTTTGTTTCTTAGTGTTCTGCTGAGAGTTTTTTGCATATATACTCTCTGCTCTATCCCTCCCTCCCTCCATGTGTGTGTGGATGTGGGGGCTGTATGCCAGCAAGCCCATCTTTGGTTCTTTCTATAACTTTTATTTAATTAGTTAATTAATTAATTAATTAATTTATGAGAAAGGGTCTCATACACTCCAAACTGGCCTTGATATATAGCTGAGGATGACCTTTAAACACCTGCTCCTAGACTGGGCATGGTGACACATATCTTTAATCCCAGCACTCGGGAGGCAGAGGCAGGCAGATCTCTGAGTTTGAGGCCAGCCTGGTTAATAGTGAGTTCTAGGACAGCCAGAGCTACATAGTGAAACCCTGTCTCAAAACAAACACCACCCAAAACTGCTGATCTTCTTGCTTCCAACTCAAGAGCTGGGATTACAGGGTTGTGCCCCATGTCCAGATTCTGTGGTGCTATGATTTCCTTCTGCCAACTGGAGTACATTCCCAGCCTTCTCAGTGATTGAGACACTGTTCTTCCAGTTTCTTTCACTTCTTTGTCTGTGATTTCCTTTATTTTTTCAAGGACATTATGAGTAGTTGATTTTAAGTTTTTGTTTGGTAAACCCAGAGCCCCAAATCTTGTGCTTCCTCGGGGACTTTTATTGGTGTGAATGGGATGTTTTATTAGTTCTTTGTACGTTTCACTGAAAACAGGAAAACAGGTTACTTCTTTATTTGTTCTTTTTTTGAGACGGGTTTCTCTGTGTAGCCCTGGCTGTCCTGGATCTCGCTCTGTAGACCAGGCTGGCCTCCAAGATCCACCTGCCTCTGCCTCCTGAGTGCTGGGATTAAAGGCCTGTGCCACCACCGCCGGTCACAGGCAAGACACTGTACACATAAAACAAAGTAAAAGTTTTGACAAAGGACATCCTTCCCAAGCTTACTTCTCATCTTTCCTCCCTGCCTTTCTTTCGGTGTGTCAATTCTTTGTCTCAGCTATGATCTCCCCCGCCCCAGGTGGTCATGGCTGCTTCCCTTAGCTTACAATATATTCCTTCATTTGTTTAGATCTATTTATTTATTATGTACACAATGTTCTGTCTGCATGTATGCCTGCACACCAGAATAGGGCATCAGATCTCCTTATAGATGGTTGTGAGCCACCAGGTGGGTACTGGGAATTGAACTCTTGAGACCCCAACATGAGCAATGCATGGCACACAGCAGGCATCCCCAAACTGTCTGTTGACTGAATGTAGATTTTTCAATAGCTCCTTGAAATATTTTTTCAGATTTATTTTTATTTTATACCTATGAGTGTTTTTCATGCCTGGCATCCATGGAGGCCAGAAAAGAGCTTCAGATCCCCTGTAACTTGAGTTAGAAAAGTTTTGAACCACTGTGTAGGAACCAAATCCAGATCCTCTGCAAGAGCAGCAAATGCTCTTAACCACTGAGCTGTCCCTCCAGCCGCCCCACTTTCCTTTTGAGACCAGAGTCTCACTATGTAGCCACGGCTGGCCTGGAACTTGCAGGTGAGTGTGAGCTGCCATGTGGGTGCTTGGAACTGAACCCAGGTTCTCTGCAAGAGCAACAAGTCCTCTTGATGGCTGAGCCATCTCTCCAGCCCTATTATTTTTAATATTAGATACTAAGATACATTTAGTTAATAGGTGTATTTATCCACACATACAATAATTTAATATTGTAATAAAATATACACAAAAATTATTACTGTTACATATTTTTAATTGTTTTTAATTATGTGTATGTGTGTGTGTCTATGTGTGGGTTTTTGTAGGTGAGGGGCCACAGAGGGCAAAGGTGTCAGATCCCTTATAACTGAAATTACAGGTGGTTGTGAGGTGCCTGATGTGGGTGCTGGGAATCAAATTCAGGTCCTCAGGAAGAGCAGTTCATGCACTTAAATCCCTGAGCCATCTCTCTAGCCATACTCCCTCCACCCCTTTTTGAGACAGGATCTTGCTATGTAGCTCAGGCTTGGCTCTGAACTTGTACGACCCTCCTGCCTCAACCTCCAGAGGCTAAGCCTAAAGGCACACACCAACTCACCCAAAATATTGCTTTCACCACTTTAAGTGTACCATCCAGTAGTATTAAGGGCATTCACTTGCTGGTGATTATAGACAGTTAGTTCTACCACCCATGTTCAAGATGTTTCACTGTGCAAAACTAAAACTTCTGTTTTTTCTTTATTTTATTTTGAGACAAGGCCTTGGCATATTGCCTTGGCTGGCCTGGAACTTGCTATGTAGACCAGACTGGCCTCAAAAACACAGACATTCACCTGCCTTTGCCTCTGCCCAGCAAACACATAACTTTGAATCCATTAAACAATCATTCCCTATCTCATGCTCTCTCCAGTCCCTGGCAGCTATCATTTTCTGTCTCTGAGCTGGTCTGCATCTCACGACAGTGAGATAGTATGCTGTTATATTGTGCAAGACATGTTGGACATACGTGCAACTGTCTATTGTCTTCTGCCTCTTATAACGGTGGAATCATGTGCTGTTTTCTAGTGCATCTCACTAGGTTGAATCACTTGTCTTCTGTGTCTCTTATAGGAGGAATCATCCTCTATTGTTTTGTGCATCTTATGTCACTGGAATCATATGCTGTTTTCTTTTCTATTGCTTACAGGTACAGTCATTTCCTACTGTCTTTGTGACTCATGGGGGTGGAATCATCTGCTGTTTTCTTGTGCATCTCCTTTTGCTGCAATCACATACTACTGCCTTGTGTATTTCATACAGGTGGAACCATAAACTATCACCGTATGCAGTTCATGCCCACAGAATCACAGGCTGTTGTATTGTGAATCTCATAGAGGTGGAATTTACATGTTATCTTTTGCATTTCATATCGGTGGAATAATTCATTTTCTGGTGCATCTCATTTTGCTAGAATATGCTATTTACCTCATATAGGTGGGAAGACATGCTATTTTCTTGTGCATCTCGGTTAGCTGGGATTATTAGGTGGCTGTCCGGTGGGAAGGGGCAGCCACTTGGGCAAGATGGTGGCATGTGTGCTAGTCTGGGGCTCCGAGCCAGGATTTGAGGTCAGTCAGCTTGCAGTGGGTGATTCCATTTGGCCGACTGACTCTTCTTCTTAGGACATGTTCTCTTGATTCATCCTTTCTCTTCAGATTTTTCATTTGTCCAGTGGTCTCTGGATTCTTTAGTTGGATGCTTTTATTCTCCTGGAAAGATAAAACAAAAACTTTGCCCCAACCCTAACCCTGGAGGGTTCTTTTTATGGCAGGTTATACTTTTCCTATGGCAAAATGTTTTTTGGCAACAGAAAACTATTATCTTTCAATTAAAAAAATTATTTTGAAAATTTGAAACTAAATATACCTTAGTATGGTTATACAAATACACTAAATGTCCCCTTAGTATATGTGGATAAATACACCTATAACTAAATGTCCCTTAGTATGTGTGAATAAATACACCTATATGGTGATATTTTATTTGTATTAAAATGTTATTTGTATGTTAATAAATAAAGTTGCCTGGGGGTCAGAGCTATTAGCAAGCCATAGGAAAGCAGGTGGCGTACTCTTGTAATCCCAGCACTTGGTAGGCAGAGCTGGGTAAGTCTCTGTGTGTTCAGGGATACAGCCATTATTGGATACACATGCCTTTAATCAATACCAATCATGGAAAACCTGGAGGCCTATACAGACAGGCCGTGAGGAGGCGGTCATGTGGTTGGGTTTACAACCAATGAGAAGGCAGAACAGGAACTATATAAAGACTTTAACACAAGGGGTAGTTCTGGTTTGGAGAGGTAGGACTACCGCAGGAGGAAGGGTAAGGTTTTAGTTCTTAGCTCTGACCTCTTGGCTTTCTTCTTTGCATTGGTTCTGTGTTTCTTATTTAATAAGAAGGTTGGTTACATCTACACACCTATAACTAAATGTCCCTTAGTATGTGTGGATAATACACCTATAACTAAATGTCCCTAAGTATGTGTGAATAAATACACCTATAACTAAATGTCCCTTAGTATGTGTGGATAAATACACCTATAACTAAATGTCCCTTAGTATGTGTGAATAAATATACCTATAATTTCCCTCCCAAACTTCCCTCTCCTCTCTGTTCTCACTCTCACCCTTCCCATGAGTCCCTGGATTACACTATTTTGGGTGAGTCAGTTCTACTTCTATTTTGTGTGTGTGTGTGTGTGTGTGTGTGTGTGTTTATGTGCATATACACACACCCTCTCTCTCTCTCAATTTCCTGTATCTATATAAAATCCTAGAACCTAACACACATATTTATCTTTCTAAGGCTGACTTAATTCACTAAATATGATTATCACTAGCTGTACTTATTTTCCTGCAAATATCACAACTTTGTTCTTTTCTTTTCTAAATCTTTATTTAATGTGGTGTGTGTGTGTGTGTGTGTGTGTGTGTGTGTGTGTGTGTGTGTATGTGTGTGTGTGAGCGCGTGCGTGTGGAGCTCACAGGACAACTTTCAGAAGTCTGTTCTCTCCTTCCAGCATGGGTTCTGGGGATAGCACTCAAGTCTTCAAGCTTGTATTTTTAACTACTGAGTCATCTCTCAACAGCAATTTTTGTTCTATGTTTCTTTTGTTTTGTTTTTCGAGACAAGGTTTTACTGTGTATCTTTGGAGCCTGTCCTGGAAGTCGCGCTGTTGATCAGGCTGGCCTCGAACTCACAGATATCCGCCTGCCTCTACCTCCTGAGTGCTGGGATTAAAGGCGTTTGCCACCCCCAACTGTTTTATGTTTCTTTCTTTCTCTCTCTCTCTTTTTCCTCCCCACCCCCCCAAACAGGGTTTCTCCGTGTAGTTTTGGTGCCTGCAGGGGCAGGAAGATCAAGAGTTCAAGGCCAACCTCATAACAAATTTGTAGTCACCCTGTACTACACAAGACCATGTCTTAAGAGCCCCGTAAGGCCGGGCGGTGGTGGCGCATGCTTTTAATCCCAGCACTCGGGAGGCAGAGGCAGGCGGATCTCTGTGAGTTCGAGGCCGGCCTGGGCTACCAAGTGAGTTCCAGGAAAGGCGCAAAGCTACAACAGAGAAACCCTGTCTGGAAACAACAACAACAAACAAAAAAAAAAAAAAAAAAGAAAGAAAGAAAGAAAATGAGGGGAGACAATCTTATCCCCGGGACATGATTATTGTGGCTTATGCAGAATTATTCATTTTGTTATTTGGGTTTAGTTTTAGGGGGATCCTAGGCTACACTCAACTGACCTTTAACTCCTGACCCCCCAGCCTCCACCTCGAGTGCTGGGGTTACAAGACTGCGCCGCCACACCGGCCCGAGTGAGGATTTGAACCTGAATTCCCGGCTCCGTCTTATGCTGTTTGAGGTAAGACGATCTCCCCCTCTAAAAGGCGTGCAGAGTGAGGTGAGACTCCCCTGTCGAGCAGACTTGCAAGTCTAGGGTCCTGTGCATTTAGGAGCCACTAAGAGCCAAAGGCCAAGCCAAGGTGCAGACCTTAGGTATCTGAGAGGGCAGAGAAGAGCAGAGCCAAAATACCACTCGCAGAGTGGAGGAGTGGAGCCCCGCCCCCGTCCTTCCCAGAGGACCCCAAACCCTTCCCGGAAACTTGGGCGCGGCCGGGCTGTGCGAATGGCACAGGTCGCGGGCAAGCAACAGAAAAGTGACTTTGGTGAGGTTCCGCCGAAACCCTCCTCGGGAGGGAAACCTGAGGTGTCCACGACGGCTAGCACGGACTCCCTAGCCTGTTTCTGGTTTCCTCACCTCCCCGCGAGCTATTTCCTTTACTTGGCCCCTAGAGCAAATTTCCTTTTGGTTTGGCCTGACCCAGTCCGGGGAGAAGCCAGCCAGAGCCCGCGTGGCCACCGCGCAAGCGCGTCCCGACGGAGTTGGGGAGGGGCCGGAGCCGGTGTACGCGAGCATGGGCCCCGCCCCTCCGCCGCGCCGTCCGTGACGTCACGGGGCGCCGGCCTCCGCCCGGCTGCAAGCGGTGAGAGCTATCGGCGGTCGGACCTGAAGCCGCTGGATCGGGAAGGGATGCGGGTGTCGAGATCCTTCTGGAGGGGGCTTTGGGGAGGACGGGAGGTCGAGATGCACCAGCCGCTACTGCCCTTCAGACTCTGCCCGCCCTCCTCCTACCCTACCCCTTGCAGAAATGCCGGGCCGCGGGGGCCGCGCAGGGACCGAACATATGTGACACCTGCGTTTTCTCGGTGGCTTCCACTCTCTCCTCCCACTCCTTATGCTGATCTCCTGCCTTCCAGATGTTTATTTTCATCAGTCTATCGCTTCTTGCCTGGATAGGGTACTCGGAAGTTGGAGACGGATTTCAAACCTTAGCCCTGCCACGTCTGTGTTAAAAGTCCCTGAGCCACAGTATTTCTTCTACTGGCTTCTTCTGGTCTTAAGGATCAGTATGGCACCAATAAAAAGAAAGGAGATGGACGTCTGTTGAATTCCTGCATGGTCATGTTTACCGAGCAAACTGCTGCCCCTTCGAATCCTCATTACTTGATGTTCTTAGAACTCCCATTTCACATCTTAACTTCACTTAGTGAGCAGCGAGAGAGAGTCCTTCCTACCTAACTGGTTAGTTTAGCTCCACAGTAGGAACTTTGAACCCAGACGCTTCCGGTCTGGATTCTGGTTGGACTGTTTGTCTGCCAAACTCCTAGCCCCAGATCAACTACTTCCTCTTTTCCAGCTGAGAATTCTTTTCACATCCCCTTTGCTAGTACAGAATGCTGCTCCCTGCTTCTCCCTTGGTTATTTCAGAAACGAAACAGAGCAAGCATTTCTTACATGCTCTAAGGAGATGCACGTTTTGAGTACAGAATCTTGGATTTTGGTCCTGGCTTTGCCACCTAATGTGTGGCCTTGAGCAAATCCATTGTCTTCTAGCTTTGGCTTGTCTTTGCATAACATGGGTGAGGGCCTTCTGACCTGCAGGCTCTTGTCCAGTTCTCCCTCACTGTCCTCCAGCAGGCACTCCACGGAGGCCCAGACCCCTCTGCTCCCCATGGGCAGCTGCCAGGCAGGGCACAACCTGCATCTCTGCCTGGCTCATCACCCACCTCTGGTCTGTGCCACTTTGATCCTGCTGCTCCTTGGCCTCTCCGGCCTGGGCCTCGGTGGCTTCCTCCTCACCCATACATCTGGCCTACGTAGCCCTGACATTCCCCAGGTAAGTACGCGGGTGCTCACCCTTCTGGTGTGTGCCTGCCCCCGCTGCTAATCTCACTTCTCTCTCACTCTCCTTTGCGCACAGGATTGGGTTTCCTTCTTGAGGTCTTTTGGCCAGCTCAGCCTGTGCCCTGTGAATGGGACAGTCACAGGGAAGTGGCGAGAGCCTCACGTCATCGGCTTGCTGACTACTTTGAACTTCGGAGATGGTCCAGATAGGAACAAAACCCAAACATTCCAAGCCAAGATCCATGGTAGTCAGATAGGATTGAAAGGTGAGATCTGGGGAGCATAGGGTCCAGCATCAGAACACTTAGGGTTGGGCCAGACTGGTGACCGTGGGCACATCTGTGCCTCTTAGTTACTCCTACTGTAATACAACTAGATAGGATAAGATACTTGCAGTGAATGTTGTCCACAGTATAGGTTCTGTGTTTTGGCTTTGCTGTTCAGTTCCAAATTTCTTCAGTTCTGTCCTAGAATGCCCCAGGAGCCTTAGGTTTAAAACCAAATACTCCTCCCCACTATGCATATGTAGAGAGAGATGGAGACAGAGCTCATGCATGCCTGTTCTGCCTGGGTTACACAGTGAGTTCTAAAACTACCTCACGTGCATATATATGACAGCTTTGAAGTATGAGTCACATGCCAATGTGTAGTTCACCCATTTAAAGTATACAAGCAAGTTACTTTTAGTCTGTTTACACAGCTGTGGAGTACCTTGAAATCCATTTTAGAACTTTTTTTTTCTTTAATCATGAGTGGATCTGTACCTTGACTGTCCTTGTCCCCTTTCCTCCGGGTTCCCAGGTCCCCACAAGTCTACTTTCTGTCTCTGGTGGTCTGCCTCTTCTGGACTTTGTTACAACATGCAGTCCTTTGTGACTTAAGATTTTTAAGGCTCTTCATGGTGCTGCATACTTTTAATCTCTGCATTGGGGAGAACAAGGTGGGCAGGCAGATCTCTACAAATTCTGGGCCAGCCTAATCTACATAGCAAGCTCCAGGCCAGCCAAGGCTACATAATGAGAACCTTTCTCAAAAAAAAAAAAAAAAGAAAGAAAGAAAAAAAAAGAAAGGAAGAAATTATGCTATTCTTAAACACTAGTTTCTGTGTGGACATACATTTTAGTACTATTGAGAGTACAGGCACAAGTGGAATATAGGATAGCTCTGTGGTTAATCTTATTTTGTTTTGGTTTTTTTGAGACAGGGTTTCTCTGTGTATCTTTGCGCCTTTCCTGGATCTCACTCTGTAGACCAGGCTGGCCTCGAACTCACAGAGACCTGCCTGCCTCTGTCTCCTGAGTGCTGGGATCAAAGGCCCACCATCACCACCACCACCACCACCACCACCACCACCACCACCACCACCACCGCCTGGCCCTGGTCTATTATTTTGATTGCTGTAAATTGATCCATTAAATGGTTAAGCCATCATTTTTTGTTTTCTCCAGTAAATAACACTGTTGTTTCCAATTTTTTTGTACTTGATAAAAGCAAAGCAAACATCTTAATGTATGTTGTTTGTGTTTTTTCTTTTGCTGCTGCTTAAGAATGAGCCCCAAACCCGGGGTGGGGTGGGGTGGGGTAGGATAGGGTAGGGCATGCCTTTAATCTCAGCACTTGGAAGGCAGAGCCAGGCGGATCTCTGTGAGTTTGAGACCAGCCTGGTCAACAGAGTGAGATGCAGGACAGCCAAAGCTACACAGAGAAACCGTGAAAAAACAACACAACGAAAGAATGAGCCCAAGGGTTTCATATATACTATGCATATGCTCTGCCATTGAGCGACACCCCTAGCTCTTAACATACTTGCATTTTTTTAAAGTCCTTTCCTTAGGATTAGTTTCTATCAGTAATATAAATGAATCAAAGGATGTAGGCCTTTTTCTTTTCTTCCCTGCCCCCACCCCCACCCCCACCCCCGGAGCTGAGGACCAAACCCACGGCCTTGCGCTTGCTAAGCAAGTGCTCTACCACTGAGCTAAATCCCCAACCCCTTTTCTTTCTTTTTTTAAAGTTCATTTTAATTTATTATTGGTGTAAGGGGGTAGTCAGGACACCTTTGTGTAGTTAGTTCTCTCCTTCCACCTTTACCTGGCTTCTGGGCACCAAATGTCAGTCCTCAGACTTACAAGGCAAGGACTTTTCGAGGCTGAGCCATCTTATCTGCCCCCTTCTTTCTTTAATACTGTACATTTGCTTTTTTGGTGTTTGTTAGTTTGTGACAGGGTTTCATTAGCCAAGGTTAGCCTCAAACTCACTGTGTTGTTAGAAATGGTGTTGAACTCGTGATCTGCCTGCCTGCTTGCTTCCACTGTCCCGGTGGTGCGATTACAGATTATGGTACGACTCTTAACCTCTACCGCTTCGTGGTCCACAGGCGCTTTACCGACTGGGCTGCATCCCCAGCCATGGAGAAATTCAGACCACACAGCTAGACAGAGCAAATGTAAGCTCACCAACAGTTTGGTGAGCATCCTCTTTGCTCGTCTAAAATGATGATAGAAGTTGGATGATAGCTGATGTCTATAATCCCAGCAGCTGGGAGGTTGAGTAGGAGGATCGCCATGAGTTCTAGGCCAACATGGCTAGATAATGGTTACTGGGCTACTCTGGGCTCCAAGCAAACAACAAAATTTTGGTTTTGTGTCTTTTGTAGAAATGCCTTCAACACTGGCATATAACCTGTGTTTTCTTTAATCCTTTCTGAAAGCTTTCCTTGGTTGGTATGTTCTTTACTACATCTGAGCTACCTATACAGTGAGATGACAGTCTAACTCTGTATTTTTCTGATGCAAATGGCCCCAAAGCTACTTACTGAGTAAGCCATCTTTGTCCAGTCATTTGAAATAGGGTGTGAACCTTTCATGGATTTTGGTGCCTAGTGGATAACGGCTTTCTTTAAAAGGAGAAGTTAACTTTTCAATATTTATTTATTGCAAAGATTTAATTTTTGTTTTTTTGTTCTTTGTTTGTTTGTGTTTTTGTTTTTAATTTGGCTTGGTTTCTCTGTGTAGCCCTGGCTGTCCTGGAACTTGCTCTGTAGACCAGGCTGACTTCAAACTCAGAACTCCACCTGCCTCTGCCTCCTGAATGGTGGGATTAACCACGCCTGGTTTGCATGTGTGTATGTGTGTGTGTTTGTTTGTTTACCAGAGGAGACCTGAAGAGGGGATCAGATCCCTTGGAGCTGGACTTGCAGGCAGTGGGTGCTGGGAACTTAACTTAGGTCCTCTGGAAGAATAGCCTGTGAGTGCTCTTTGCTGCTGGCTACCCCTCTGGCTGTCCACTCAGTTTTCTACCTCTTGTCTTGTGCCTCTTGCAGGGTCCTCTGCAGGAGAGTCTATCCTTGTCACAGCCAGAGTGGCCTCAGGAAAGATTCCAGAGACTTGCCTCTATTTCAGTGCTGATCCAGAAATCCTGCCCTCTAGCCAGCCACCTATATCCTGCTCAGAGGAGGGAGCTGGAAATGCTACCCTGAGCCCTGTGATGGGTGAAGAGTGTGTCAGGGTTTGGAGCCACGAACGCTTTGTGCTCACCAAGCTCCTGACTTCGGTGAGTGCCTCAGGCTGATCTCCAAGGCTTCCTAGATTGTCATGTGGAACACTGCCTGAAAGGGTTAAGGAGGCAGCTTCACCTAGCAGAGGAAGAATGGGCTTGATCTGGTGTGGTGCCATGCTGTCTTCCAACCCTGGTACTCCAGGGTCTGAGGCTGGAGGATGGAAAGCTCAAGGCCAGTCTGGACTTCATAATGACAGTTCATTAAAAAAGAAGAGCAAGTGTGAACAAGCATAGTTTTTTTTTTGTTGTTGTTTTTATTTTTTTGGTTTTTTCGAGTCAGGGTTTCTCTGTGTAGCTTTGAAGCCTTTCCTGGAACTCACTTGGTAGCCCAGGCTGGCCTCGAACTCACAGAGATCCGCCTGGCTCTGCCTCCCGAGTGCTGGGATTAAAGGCGTGCGCCACCACCGCCAGCTAAGCATAGGTTTTTATAACCCCGCCTTAGGTTAGAGGTTAGACAGCGTGGTCTAGGGCAAGCATCGGAACCTCTCTAAGACTCAGCTTCCTCATCTGCAAAAGATAACTGTGATGTTATCTACAAATTTCAGTACCTAAGGACTGAGTAAGATGACCGTAAAGTACTCAGCACAGTACCTGACGAAGCAGATTTGGTCAGGGACAGCAGCCATTTGCTGTTTGCTTAGGTAGGAAGTTTTAGAACAACCAGGACTAGCTGGTGAGACCCGGTAGGGGTCCAGCCCCTTTTCCCTGGTAAAATAATCCTTCAAGGAAGAAATGAGTGCAGCCCAGCCTTTTGGGATTCACATGAGGTGCTTAGGAATGATATAGAAGGAAGCAGGAAAAATCTCAGTCTCAGCCGATTCCTGAGTTGCTGTGAATGTTAGGCTGAATGTTATAGTTTGACTCTGAAGTAGGAGCCATCTAGAGCTCTTCGGGAACAGAAAGAGGTTCTCACTCTGCAGGGCGGAGGAACTGGACTGAGTGGGAGGAGAGTGGGTAAAGGGCTACTACACTCTCATGCCCCATATTTAAAAAGGCCGTTTGTGCCAGGCAGTGGTGGCCCACGCCTTTAATTCCAACAGTCAGGAGGCAGAGCCTAGTCTGATCTACTGAGCGAGTTCCAGGACAGCCAGGGCCACACAGAAAAACCCTGTCTCAGCAAACAAACAAAAAAGGCCATTAGGGGAAGCAGAATCTGGCTCTAATTGTACAGTCTTTAAGCAGGTAAAGCCATTTGCTGGCAACAAAAGTTTGTTTTGGTTTTTTCGAGACAGGGTTTCTCTGTGTAGCTTTGGAGCCTGTCCTGGAACTCACTCTGTAGACCAGGCTGGCCACGAACTCACAGAGATTTGCCTATCTCTGCCTCCTGAGTGCTGGGATTAAAGGCATGCACCAACATCACTACCCTGCTGGCAACAAAAGTTTTATGGCTGACTGGAGAGGTGGCTCAGTGGTTAAGAGCACAGGCTGCCCCTCCAGAGTACCTGGGTTCAATTCCCAGCACCCACATAACAGTTTACAACTATTTATGACCTTAGTTCTAGGAGACCTGGTGCCCTCTTCTGGACTCTGCAGGCACTGCATGCAAGTGGTGCACAGATACGTATGCAGACAAAACACCCATGATACAAACATAATAAATACATAATACAATACATAATAAAAAGGACCACGCCTGGATGTGATGGTAAACACCTGTCACCCCAGCACTCAGAAGGCTCAGGGCAGGAGGAACAAGAGGGTTGAGGCCAGCCTGAGCTGCATAATAAGACCTTGTTTCATGAAAAAGAAAAAGAAAGATTGGTGGAATGTCGAGAATAGTGACTCCTGGAGAGTCATTCTGGGAGTCCAGTGGATGATTGGGCAAGGAAGCAGTTTGGAACCCATTAGGACAAATGGTATCTTTCAGTTGATGCCTCAGAGCTGCTTCCTAGGCGTCAGGAGGACTCTCCCTCATGGAGGCTTGTCTCTGTTTTTCAGGGTATGGGACAAGATATCTTCCCACTGGAAGGTTCCCAACCCTGTCTGTCATCTCCCTTCCCTCCCTGTCCCTACCACTAGGAGGAGCTAGCTCTGTGTGGCACCAGACTACTGGTCCTGGGCTCGGTCCTGCTTCTCTTCTGTGGTTTTCTCTGCTGTGTCACGGCTGTGTGTTTCCATCCGCGCCCAGAGTTTCACTGGTCTAGAACAAGGCTTTGAGGGCACCACCCTGCTCCTTACTCTCTTCTCAGGTGAGATTCTGGGGGAATCGGGGTGGGGAAGGGATGGCAGTTGTACCTTGGTAAAGCCGACCCTTAGAATCCATCCTCAAGGGGCTGGAGAGATAGCTCAGAGGTTAAGCACACTGGATGCTCGTCCAGAGGTCCTGCGTTCAATTCCCAGCAACCACATGGTGGCTCACAACCATCTATAATGAGATCTGGTGCCCTCTTCTGGCATGCAGGCAGAACACTGTATACATAATAAATAAATAAGTCTTTCAAAGGAAAAAAAGAAAAAGAAAGGGGGGGGAAAAAAGAATCCATCCTCAAATACTGCTTCCTGTGTGCCCCTGAGAGCCTCTTCAGCTATCTCCTTATGAGAACTGAGAACAATTTTCTCCATAAACATACAATGTTTTTATTATTTCTAGTTTTTTCTTTGTGTGTGGGTGTGGGTGTGGGTGTGTGTGGGTGTGGGTGTGGGTGTGGGTGTGGCCATGCATGTGCCATGGTGTGCATGTGGAGGTCAGAGAACCACCTTGTGGAGCTGATCTCTCCCTCCACAGTTATGTAGGGTCAAGAGAACTAAACTCAGGTCACAGGCTTGCTTTCATGGCAAGATTCTTTACCTGCTGAGACATCTTGCTTAACCATGTTTTTACTATGAAATAAGTGACTTTCATGTAAAAAGAAAAACCATGAAAGTAAGTACATTTTGGCAAATTATTATAAAGTGGACACCTGTAAATACCACCCTGGGAGAAAGACTATTATGAGCAATTCAGATGCCTCCCCTAAGCTGGGTAGTGGCAGCGGCATCGCACGCCTTTAATCCCAGCACTCAGGAGGCAGAGGCAGGCAGATCTCTGTGAGTTGGAGGCCAGCCTGGTCTACAGAGTGAGTTCCAAGACAGCCAGGGCTAAACAGAGAACTCTTGTCTTTAAAAAAAAAAAAAAAGGACCCCTCCTCCTCCCCTTCCTTCCTGACAGTGCTCTCGCTCTCCCTATAAGCAAGCCCCTGCTATAATGCCTTCCAGTTTTATACAATGATGCATTCCAAGTGTGTGATTAGTGAGAGACAGGATTACAGCCGGTGAAGATCATTGGAGGTGTGGTTATTTAAATGAAAACTTTCCCCAGGTGTGGATGTGGTTTTATTTATTTATTTATTTATTTTAACCCCCTAAGGCCCTACCCTTACATTTAAAAATATATTTATCTATTTTTATTTATGTGTATATATGTGTGCCTGCATGAGTTTATGCGCATATGTATACAGGATCTCAAGGAGGCCCGAAAGGGTGGCGGATCCCCTGGAACTGGAGATACAGGTAGTTTTGAGCTGCTAAATGTGGGTGCTGGAAACAAACCCCAGGTCTCTTTAAGAGCAGTAAGTGCTCTTAATCACTGAGCCACCAGCCCCTTATTTTACTTTTTTTGTTTGTTTTGAGACAGGGTCTCATTGGTAGCTCCAGCCATCTGACACATACTGTTAGCCCAGGCTAGCCTCAAACTCACAGAGATCTGCCTGCCTTTGTCTCCTGAGTGCTAAGATTAAAGGTGTTTTCTTGTTTGTTTTTGAGATAAAACCTCACTGAGTAGCTCTGGCTGGTATGGTACTCACTAAGTAGACCACCAGGCTGGCCTCAAATTCACAGAGATCCGCCTGCCTCTGCCTTCTGAGTGCTGGGATTAAAGACTTATGCCACACTGGAGCCTTATTTTTTAACCTGATATACTTTCGTACATATCCTCTGTGACTTCTGTCTTCCAAGGAATGTTCTGATTGTAAGACTTACTGGAGCTGCACTTCACACCTACCCTACAGCAGTGTTGATGAATTCAGAGGGTTCAAGTTTGATGATGTTTTAAATATATAGTCCTGCTTTTTCCCTGAAATTTATTTAATATTTATTTATTCATTTTGATAGAAGATCTCACTGTGTAGCGCTGGGTGACCAGAATCTTGCTGTGTAAGCCAGACTGGACCCAGAGTCACAGAGATTCACCTGCCTCAGCCTTCTGAGTGCTGGGATTAAAGGCATATACTACTATCCCTGGCAAAATTATTATTGTTGTTGTTGTTTCAAAACAGGGTTTCTCTGTGTAACAGTCCTGGCTGTCCTGGAACTCGCTTTGTAGACCAGGCTGGTCTTGAACTCACTGAGATCTGCCTGCCTCTGCCTCCCAAGTGCTGGGATTAAAGGTGTGTGTGCCACCACTGCCTGGCAAAATTATTATTTTTTAAAATTATGACATTTATTTACTTTAGGGGAGCCACGTATGTGTGTGCATGCAACAATGTCCATATGGAGGTCAGTCCAGCAGTCTGTTCTCTTTTTTCATCCTGTGGGTCCTAGGAATCAAACTCAAGTTGTTAGGCTGGTGACAAAGCCATCTTGCTGTCCCTCCTGGAATTCTACCCAGACAGCTCCAAAGAATCTAATTAATGGTGATGCCTATTAACTGGACATATACTCTACCCAAGCACTGTATATATGTTGTCTTCTTCATTGCATTTAGAAAGCAGTTTTCTCTGCTAACTAGATTTTTGGAGGGAATGAGCTTGGCAAATGTAGCAAAGGATGGCCTACTACTGTTAATACCACTAATTCATGTCCTTTGATTGAGGGAAAAAAACAACCCAAAAGAGATCTTCACCTTGTCGGGAGGGTTCCATTCCATTTGAAAGTGTTAGGCATCCAGCTCTTAAGCCTTCCCTAGGTTTTTCTGGCCTTTGTGGACTAGGAAATTACTGTGGGAGAGTGGAAGCAGCCTGGAGTGGGGAACTGCTCCAGCCCAGAGGAACCGGAAGCCCCAGATAACTTTGCTCGTTTTCCTTAAGCTAGATCTCACTGTCCCACCTTCTAGACTTAGAATAGGAAACAGTGGAGCTCGTTAAATTCAGGAGTGGGAAAAGGCTTTCAGCTTTTTGCCCACTGGTTGATCCTAGGGTTCCGAGGCTACCCCTGTGGGATTAAGTGCCGGAACCTGTCTCAAGATGTCCCTCCCGCTGTTCCTTCTTCAGTGTCTGCATCCTTGCAGAGCTTCTTCCAGGGGCTTTCTTACTTGTTCTGTTTTTCTTGTTCTCCAGGTGAAGATCAAACTCTTGGGCCTACTTCTGAGTTTAGAAGACCTGTTACAAAAAACAAAGAACTGGGATGTGGGGAAATAAATGGCTTTTTGACCACTATTGTGTAAGGTACTTACTGGGGACTGGATTAAAGTATGCCTTTTGGGGGTACTTTTCCTTGTTGACTTAAAGGATTTTCCTTTTCTTATTGTGTGTGCACACACTCGTGATGTGTGTGCCATGGCATATATGTGGAGATCACAAGAACGATGCTTGTGTTCTCTTCTTCAGCCTTTCTGTGGGTTCTGGGGATTGAACTCAGGTTGCCAGACTTTCATAGAAAGCACCAGCTTAGCTGTTTTGATCCTGGCCGTTTTGTGGTGCTGTGGATTGAACATACGGCCTCAGATATGCTAGGCAAGCACACTACTCTCTCACTAAACTATACCTCCAGCCTGGTTTTATTTTGTTTGTTTTTTGAGACAGGACCTCACTATATAGCCCTGCTTAGCCTGGAACTCACTCTGTAGACCAGGCTGTCCTCAAACTCCCAGGCTGCCTCTGCCTCCCAGGTGCTGGGATGAAACGCCTGAGCCATCCTGCTGCTTGCTTTATTTTCTTATTTGTGGGTTTGTTGGTTTGTTTTTTCCAAGACAGTGTTTCTCCGTGTAACAGCCCTGGCTGTCCTGGAACTCGATTTGTAGACCAGGCTGGCCTCCAACTCACAGAGATCTGCCTGCCTCTGCCTCCTAAGTGCTGGGGTCAAAGGCGTGCCCCACCACGCCCAACTTGGTTTTTTTTTGTTTTGTTTTTTGATAGTGTGATTCTGTTAGGTTACAGGCTGCTGTGGAACTTGTATTCTCCGGCTTCAGACTCAGCCCGCTGAGTGCTGGAATTAAGCCGCCACCATACCTTTTAGGCATACTGTGACTCCCCAAAACATACTTGATTGCTTGTTTTCTTCCAGCAACTTAAATTGCTGGTTCTGTTTAGGTAGGGGCTTTCAGATAGTGGAAATGCTTTGACAGAAATGCATCATGACTTCTGGCAAGTCATACAACCCTACTGGACGGGTTTCCCCAACTCTGGTACATCATCCTCGCACTTGGGAGCCAAGGTCTAGTTTAGAGACTTAGGAACATCTTAATGGCCCGTTTTCCCGCCTTTTCCGCGCAGCTGCTGGCACCCTTGCTTTACTCCGCTCAGCCTTTATCCTGCACGCAGGCGCAGACCACAGCTTTCCTTCCTTGCGCGCCCCCTCGGAGCTTCCCCTAGCAACAAGCTCAGTCGCAGCGCGAAGGCTGGGCGGGCGCATGCGCTACAGCTCTCTCCACCGGCAGTCCTCGGACAGCGCGCTTGGGCTCCTCCCCAAGCAAGCCCAGCCTTTCTCCTCTCCTCTTCCCACCCAGGATCCGCGTGGCGGGGCGCGCGCGCACTTGGGCTCGAGGGCAGCGTCTCCTCTCGGCCGCGGCAGCTAGAGGCGAGGGGCGGGGCTGTTTCCTTTGGGGCCCCACCCCCTTTGGCCTGGCGTCCCTACCGCGCCTGCGCGCTCCCGCCCGGTCTCCATCTTGGAATTGGGAGGAAGAGGGAGAGGGAGGCCGGGACGAGAGCAGGGCTGTGGTGCGGTGAGAAGCTGAGACGAAGAGGAAAGGGAGTGAGGGCGCAGGGACGATCAGCAGCGCCTCAGCTACAGTCTTTCAGCTGTTCCGGAGAGAGAGGACGGGAAAGGGAGGAGGCCAGGGCTGGAGTGGGGGCTGTCAACTCTCGGACCCCAGCCTGAGAGGGGCCGTGCAGCCGGGCGTCCTCGGGGTGGGCCCCGTGTCGGTGGCCGAAGACCTGGGGCTCAGGCCCCTGGGTCCCAAATTTTGGGGCTTGGTTCCTCGTTTCTTAAATACCCTGGTATCGAGCCCTCATATATCAGATATCTGGGACTCGAGTCCCAACCTTTACCAACCTGGGTCTCTGTTTTATACAATTTAAAATACCTGGGATTCCGTCTCTTTCGTGCACCAGTATCCGGGGTTCATTCTCCAGGCGCCCAAATATCGGATTCATTTTTGGTCCTTGCAAATATACGGGGCTCAGACCCCACAATCGGAAATCCGGGATTCAGCAACTGTCGCCCTCGAGTTGGGGGAGGACTGGACCGCGAGGTCAGATCAGGTTGTCACCCCCTCCCCTCCAGGGGAGGCTTCCCGGGCCCGCCCCTCAGAAAGGGCGAAAGCTGAGGAAGAGGTGGCAAGGGGGGAGAGCTCCTTGCCCCTCTCCCTGCTTGTCAGAGCAACTGGAGTACCCCAGGCGGAAGCGGAGGCGCTGGGGCACCATAGTGACCCCTACCAGGTGAGATACGGGTGCATGGCATGAGTCCCTGTGGCCAGTTCCTTTCTGAGAAGCTGGGGCTGGACAAGCCCTCTCCTCAGGATGGGGAAGCCCTGCTGGGCCCATGGTCAGTTTCTGGCCAGCCTTGCCTTCTGTTGCCACCTCTTTCTCCCTTCCTCTTCCCTTCATTGTGTCTGGTTGAAGGGGGACCTCAGGTGACAGGGCCTGTCATGTCACTAAGGGTCACGCCCTAGGATGCTTAGCTAATCAAAAGGGTTTCCACCTCTAGTCTTCTGCCTTATTATGTTTGCCCTCATAGCCACCTCTTCTACATGATTTTATTATACTCTTTTCTTTCTGGACTGCTCTAGGGTGTTGATTCCCATGTAGATGGGCTTATCTTTTTATTAATTTATTTATTTTGGTTGAGACAGCCTTTCTGTAACCCTGGCAGGTCGATCAGTCCTTAAACTGGAGGCAGCCCTGCCTTAACCTCTCCACTGCTTTGGCTAGAGGTGCAAGGCACCACACTGGCTGCTTTATATTCTTTTCTGGCTTGGTCTAGTTGGAATTTTTGTCCTTTCAAAGCTGTGTGTGTGTGTGTGTGTGTGTGTGTGTGTGTGTGTGTGTGTGTGTGTACACTTGGTAATATTTTCCTCCAGCTGCATTTACCCACCTGTCTCTTGCTGTGACGGTGTAAATAATCTCATACATTTGCCAAGTGACCTACCCTTTACAAAGTACTTTAGCATACATTTTTCTCATGCCACACTCAGACCTGCTCAACCCATGGGAATTCTTTTATTATTGTCTTCCCATTTTACAGTTGAGAACATTGATGCCCAGAGAGGTTGTTCAAGGTCACCAAGTGGCAGAATCAGGATTTTAACCCAAGTCTTGTCCCTGACTTGTACCTTTTTCTTGCCATCCCATTTCTTCTGAGCCTGGGTTTGATCAGGGATCGACAGGAGACTGTATCAGGGTGAGGTGTAAAAATTAGGGTGTAATGATCTTCCTTTCAAGAAAGGTTATACTTGAGCTTTTCCTGAGAGGAAGCTCTGCTTGTGTTTCTGCTTCCTGGGTCTTTCTAATGTGGCCTTCATTTTTACCCTGATCCCAGCCTTTGGCCTGGGTTCCAGACAGAGCTCTCTCTTCTGACAAATGACGGCTGTAGTGGCTTTTCTTAGCTGTTGAGTTAGAATGAGCCCCTCTCTACTCCAGCCCCCAGGATTAAGCCTTGTGGCAACTCTAGAACCAAAGGAGGAAAAGTCATTTGTTTAGTGTCTACCAAGTGTTCTGAGTGTGAGATCTCATATAGTTTCATTCTGTAATCCATTTAACCAAAGAGAAGTATCAGGAACTTCCCTGAAGCTCTGTTGCTATACGTTGCAGATGGGATGTACTGGTAAGATAATTTAGGGACTCTTTTGAAACATGGATTTTAGAAGGTGATTATGCTTTAGCCCAGACCTTGGTAATTGCTCAAATGTTATTGTAAGGAAGGGGGCCTGTATAATGTTTTCCAATGCCTGGCCTTCTTTCATGTGGCCTGAGGTTCTGGGTTGGCAATCTTGGGCTTGTTAGCAGTGCAGAAGTCATGACGGTTCCCTTGGCAAGTTGTGAGCACCTGCCCTTGTGTGGGATGTGGATGTGGTGAAGGGGGGTTCCACTGTTGCTCCAGGAGAATCGGCCTGCCGTGAGCAGACTTGGAGTTGCTGAGGGCAATCAATCAATCAATCAATCAATCAATCTCACAAGCTATTCTGAGCCTTTCACACCCTGGGGGCCCACCAAAGACTCAGGCTCCCTCCCTGCCCTCCAGCTTCCAGTTGAGCTGAGGAGACAAAATTAACAACATGGACAGGAAACAATGCACCACAGAATATAATTATATGCTGAGATTGTTAGGTACTTATAAGTAGCTAGAACTCTGCCTTGGGAGTCCAACTCTGCTGAGGGCTCTTTGTGTCTACACTCCCCCACTAGTCCTTAAAAAGGCCTATCTTAGAGTCCCTGTGTGTTCTGGTTCTGGTACCTTTTGGCAACTTTCTCTCTGAATTTGGCTTGGAGGGCCCCACCCCCTAGGGGCCAGAATGACCTGAGTGACTTTCTCGTTGTCCCCCTGACAATGCTGTCCCGACCAGACAGGAAAAGGTCCTGTTCTGTGACCTTGGGAAAGCCCTTCTTCCTCGACCTCAGTGACTCTGTCTGGAAAATGGTGATTCTGGATGCCTGGTGGTGTCAAAGTAGCTTTGGGCAGATCATTTGACCTCTCTGAGCCTGTTTACTTATCTATAAAGGATAAAGGTGACAATATTGTTTATCCATAAGGTTGTAGGAGCCCAATGAGAGGTGACGCATGTGAGATGCTTAAATGTCCATGCTTAATGAGTGTTATTTGTGACCCACAACATTTCATGCTCAGGTATGCTGCTTAGCAGTTGACTGAATAAGTAAGACAACCCAGAACACAGGTCCTCGGAGTCAGGTGCCAGTCCCTGCTGTTCCCATTCTAGATGTCCTCCCTGCCACAGTGTCCCTATGTTTTTTGAAAATGAGTCTCCTGGTCCCTTTAGGCCAGTACCCACTTGTAACAATGGCCGGATTTCCACCACATCCGGCCTGACTGTTTCCTGTTCTCATCCAGTGTGTGAGAGCTTGAAGGAGGAGGTAGCCTCAACACCAAGGGGGACAGGAAAGTGCCTGGAAATCACTGGACTGTGAGAACTTGTGGGACAGGACATGTGGGATATGAAACTCTGGCTGGGAGGCAGAAACTTCTGCTGGAAGGGAATGGCTGTGTATAGGGAACTGGGAAATTGTTGAAGGCTGAGGGACTTGATGAGGATGCTTAGCTTCCCAGGATTGTCTTCCTGGAAATTTTAGGGACTCCAGGGACACCCCACACACACCCAGGGTAACTTTTTTTTTTAAAGCTTTGATGTTGTTAACTAATAGATAGCCCCTGCCCTTCCTCAGCTGTGCCTCCCTCTCATCAGTAAGTGAGGGGAGGAGAAGGCAGAATCTTGAGGGAGGCCCTTTAACTCCCTCAGGGCACTGTCCTTGCTCTAATGGTCCTATCTACTTTTCCCAGGCAAGGTCCCAATCTCAGGGCCCCCAGGGGCCATCATGCCAGCTGGGGGCCGGGCAGGGAGCCTGAAGGACCCTGATGTAGCTGAGCTCTTCTTCAAGGATGACCCTGAGAAGCTTTTCTCTGACCTCCGGGAAATTGGCCATGGCAGCTTTGGCGCTGTGTACTTTGTGAGTTGGGTCATAAGGAGGGTAAAGCAAGTAAGGGTGGGGTCTGTTTAGACCTGTGGGTCTCCATTCAGGCCTTGTCACCACTCCGCCACAGTAGCCCTTCCCACCTTCTCCTCCTGGCTCAGTGGCTCCTCCTCCACCCCATGCCCAAAGTAGTCTTTCCCACCTTCCGATCTGGCCCTCTAGGCCCGGGATGTCCGAAGCAGTGAAGTGGTGGCCATCAAGAAGATGTCCTACAGTGGGAAGCAGTCAAATGAGGTGAGTCAGGTTCCTTAAGATGAGGTTGTGGAGGGCAGAGGGCCTTAGTCTCAGCAGAGGTGGGTAATTCCTCTTCTCTTGACCTCCTAGAAATGGCAGGACATCATCAAGGAGGTGCGGTTCTTACAGAAGCTACGACATCCCAATACCATTCAGTACCGGGGCTGTTACCTGAGGGAGCACACAGCTTGGGTGAGTTGTCCCCCAACCGCCACAAGGTTTACTCAGATCCATCTTTCCTAGTCCAGCCTCCTAAGTGGGCAGTCTCTCCTGACCACATTAGTCCTCAGAAAAACCCATGAGCCAGGCATGGTGGCACACACCTCTAATCCCAGCACTGAGGAGACAAGCACAGGTAGAGCTCTGTGAATTTAAGGCCAGCCTGGTCTACATACTGAGTTCTGGGCCAGCTAGGGCTACACAGTGAGATCCTGTATCAAAAAGAAAAACAAACAAAAATATAAGCATTTGCGTAGGTACAGGAGAGGCTGACCCAGAGTGACCTAGACAATTAACAAGTCGCAAGGGACATGTGTTCTTTAGGAGGAGATGACTGAAGGGGACTTTAAAGGGATCTGGATGGGGCGATGGTAGGCGTCTTGGCGTCATTCTCAGGGAGGCCTTGAATCCAGAGACTCTCCTACCACCTCTTGTTCTCTCTAGCTGTCCTTCCTCTCTGTCATTACCCTTTTGGCATTGCCTGAGTGGAAGATAAACAAGAAAGTTCTGTTTTGAGTTTCTGCTCAAGGGAGCTGGGCCAGGGGTGGCCAGAATCTGCTGATCTCTAACACTTGACCCTTCCTTAGCTGGTGATGGAGTATTGCCTGGGCTCAGCTTCTGATCTTTTAGAAGGTAAGTACATCAGAAAATGGGGTAAGGAAGATAAGCAGGAAAGCTGCAGGAGGAAGTAACTTACCCCACCCCTGTGGCTGCCTCAGTTTGTTACTTTGCCTCCCTCCCGCAGTGCACAAGAAGCCCCTTCAGGAGGTGGAGATTGCAGCTGTGACCCATGGGGCGCTTCAGGGCCTGGCATATCTACACTCACACAACATGATCCACAGGTATGATGGTACCAGCTGTGGCTGAGAGTGGGGTGCATTTTATACCAGTCCTCATTTTGCTAAAGCCCCTATACATCTTTTCTGAGATGTATTTTTTATCTTTCCCCTTTGCCTGTCAGGGATGTAAAGGCTGGAAACATCTTGCTGTCTGAACCAGGCTTGGTAAAATTGGGGGACTTTGGCTCCGCATCTATCATGGCACCTGCCAACTCCTTTGTGGGCACTCCATACTGGTGAGTAGGAGAGGAGAGGTGGTAGGTGAAGAGATTCCCAAGATGTTGGAGAGAAGTGTGGGTCTGGGTTCAGTGGTTAGCATTTCTTTCCTACTGTCCTCCCAGGATGGCTCCAGAGGTGATCTTAGCCATGGATGAGGGGCAGTATGATGGCAAAGTGGATGTCTGGTCCTTGGGGATAACCTGTATTGAGTTGGGTAAGATGTCCCCTCTGCCCCCTCCGATTATTCTCCCCTCGTGTCTGTCCCTCTCCCCTCCCCTCCCATGAACCCTAGGCCTCAGAGTTCCTGTCCATTTTGACTACCCCGGAGCTTTTTTTATACAATCAATTGTCGAACCCTACCTTTTTGTTGTTTTTAGAGAGAAGGTTTTTCTGTGTAACCTGGCTGTCCTGGAACTGGCCCTGTCGATCAGACTGGTCTCAAACTCAGAGCTCCACCTCCCTTTGCCGTCTCCTGGTGTGTGCGTCACCACACTGAACCCAGGGCCTAACCCCTGCGCTCAATCCCCAACCCCTTCTTTTCTTTTTTCTCAATTCTTATACCTAAAGATTTTATAGCAGTTCTTGTTTCTTGTCCGTTACCTAGGTTTCAGATCTGTTTTAAGTGCCCGGTGTGCTAGGTTCTAGGGGTACAGTGGTAAAATTCCTGCCTTCATTAAAATTGCATTTAAGTAGGGGAGTTAGGCATGTTTTCCATCAATGGGCTAGGAGTGGAGAGGCTCTGGGAGTGGCGCAGAGCTGAACTTGACCTCGTTTAGGGGCTCAGGAGGCCCTGTGTGTAATAGAGATGTCTAAACAAACCTGCAAGACAAAGAGCTGCTAGGAAGACGCGGGGTGGAACATTCCAGACAGAAAGCAGCACTGCAGGAGTTTAGAGGTTAAGAGCAGACCTGAGGACCTGAGACTAGCTTTTGAACTACATGTTTGATGCAGAGGAGTGAATTGACAAGTCCCAAAAGCTAGGCCCAAGTGAGTTCCTGAGGCCTGGGAGCCATGTTGGTGCTCTCTCTGCCAATCTGTACTACTGAAGCAGTTGTCTAATGTGGTAGTGCTTGTAAGACCTCCAGTACAACACCAGGCATGGAGTAAATTGTCTCACTGACTGCTTCCTGCAGAGACCTTTCCTCTAGTATTCGTCCACCCCTACCCCACCCCAGGCTGACCTCACACTCAGAGGTCAGAGGTGTGCGCCACCACCAACTGGCAACCATTCTCTTCTTTATAGTCTCTGATGTACTCATGCCAGAGGGGTCTGCCTAAGCTCGGTGCAGTCATTTTACTCCCGGCTCAGAGCCCTCGCTGTCTTCCTGTTGCCTTCTAAACCAAAGCTATCTTAGACCATGCTCGAGCCTCTGCTTCCTCTTTCCTTCATTGGGCTCTGCCCATGTGGAGCTGTTAGGAGCCTGGGCCTGCTATCAGAGAGTGAGTTGTATTCTTGCCCTCTGTCTCCATATATACAGCATTTACCATCCGAGGCCGTGGCCAGACAGGTGGTCAAATGTATGGAGCAGGTCATAGAGAAGAGCTGTCTATTGTATTCCTAAATTTTGTAGGGATCTGGATGCACAGAAAAAGTTTCCAGTAGTTCTCCACTATTGGAAAGCCTGATTAGACAATCAGACTGGCAGACAATGGGGCTGGAGAGATGGCTCACTGGTTAAGAGCACTGGCTGCTCTTCCAGAGGCCCAGATTCAATTCCCAGCATCCACATGGTGGCTCACAACTGTCCTGTAACTCCAGCTCCAGAGGATCTGGCATCCTCACACAGACATACATGCAGGCAAAACACCAATGCACATAAAATAAAAACCAATTATTTTAAAAAAAGAAAGAAAAGAAATGGCAGCCAGTACTCCATGTGAGGGGATCAGTGTTGGGGGAAGGCAGGGCGAGCTGGAGGCCACCGTTACTGTGGGGACCACTGTTGCATAGTTCCCGCTCATTGTTATGTAGGAATAGAGACTCCATTTTACCATGTCTGACTTTGAGGCCAGCCTGGTCTACAGAGCTAGTTCTAGGATAGCCAGGGCTACACAGAGAAACCCTGTCTCAAAAAACATTTCTCTGAGCCACCAGGAGTTTCTGGCTCAACACTCTTAGAGCTCCCGACAGTGTTCTCTTTTCGAAACGACCTCTCCTTAGTTTCCTAGCCATTTACCTGTTCCCCTCTTACCCCAAATAACAACTTGAACTTGTGTCACTGGTTTTGTTTTGATGGTATTGGGGATCACATCTAAGTCCGGCACATGCTAAGCAAGTATCTACCACTAAGCCACATCCCCAGCTCTGTCTAATGTTACTTATTTAGTTTAGTTCATTTTAGACCAGAAAGAAGTTTCTTGAACAGAGAACATGTTTTTGTTTTTGTCTTTCCCACACTGGCAGGTTTTGTTCTCATTTGGCCCTCACGAGTACTAGTTGAACCGATGATAACTTGAGAGTGCTTCTTACGCCTTTTTGCCATTTTCTTTAATCCCTACTCTGCCCACGTGTAGCAAATAGAATGGGCATTACATTTTACTGAGAGGAAATTAAGACTCAGCAGGATCGGGAATTGCTCAAGATCAAGCAGGAAGGAATCCAGGGATATGGGATTTGAACTCAAGCTGTTTTGAGTTCCCTTCTAGTTTCTGATCATCTACCTCTTCTCACCTGCCTTCTTTGTCCTTTCTGCAGCGGAGCGGAAGCCACCACTGTTTAACATGAATGCAATGAGTGCCTTATACCACATTGCACAGAATGAGTCCCCTGCGCTCCAGTCAGGACACTGGTGAGGACTGGGCTTCTTGGGTCAAGGGGTTAGGTCATGGGGTCTAGCTGCCTGGCTCATGCCTTCTTCTGTCTCATACTTTCTGGGATGTCAGGTCTGAGTACTTCCGGAATTTTGTTGACTCCTGTCTTCAGAAAATCCCTCAAGATAGACCAACCTCAGAGGTTCTTCTGAAGGTGAGTACTCTCTGGCCTAGTGGTCTAGAACTGTAGCTTTTAGAGCCACAGAAAATTCAGATCAGTGATCTCCAATTCTTCATCCAGGAAGCTTCCTTTATGAATTTTTGACCTGGGCCCTGATGCCTCACTGCCTCAGTGTTTTGCTAAATTTTATCTGCCATACTATCTTAATTTAAGTAGTAATTTGTTTTCACATTTTTCTTAGTCAAAAATCATGGATAAACTATGATCTCCCTGAGATGTTTTTAAGTTTTCCAAACTGGGGAACCTCATTCCCTTCACAGACCCAAAGTGTACTCTAAGAAGCCCTAGTTGGGACTAACAGACTGCTAGATTGACCTCCTGGATTTTTTTTTTTTTTTTTTTTTTTTTTTTGAGACAGGGTTTCTCCTTGTAGTTTTGGTGCCTGTCCTGGATCTTCTCTATAGACCAGGCTGGCCTCGAACTCACAGAGATCCACCTGGCTCTGCCTCCCCAAGTGCTGGGATTAAAGGTGTGTGCCACTGCCGCCCAGCCGACCTCCTGGTTTTTAAAGGGTTTGAGGGCCTGAAAAGGTCTTATGATACATCCAAAAGCACTTAGCCTTTGCTAAGCAAAGCTGGATTGGCATCTCCTGAAATCCTTACCTATCAGCGATGCCTGAAGAAATGAGGCTGTCTGGGTAGTAAAGACAGTTACTGTGAGAAACAGGGATAAGATAAAGGTGAGCATCCAGCTGTGGTGGGCATGGGCCTCAGGCCAGGAGATACTGAGAGGCATGGGGTCTAGAGGGGATAGGGGAGAGCTGATAGCAGAGCTCAGGTGTTGTGTTTCCCTAGCACCGCTTTGTGCTCCGGGAGCGGCCACCCACAGTCATCATGGACCTAATCCAGAGGACCAAGGATGCTGTACGGGAACTGGACAACCTGCAATACCGGAAGATGAAGAAGATACTGTTCCAAGAAGCACCCAATGGCCCTGGTGCTGAGGCCCCAGAGGAGGAGGAGGTAACCTGGCTTTCCCTCACACCTCCCCATACTGGGCTTGGCCCTTCTTCCCCACCTGTCTTCAACTTCTTTCCTTGTGCTGCTCTATAGCCTTGTCCTTCCCTTTCCCTGCCCAACAGCTCACACCCTGTTCGCAGGAAGCAGAACCCTACATGCACCGAGCAGGGACTCTGACCAGTCTAGAGAGTAGCCACTCAGTCCCCAGCATGTCCATCAGCGCCTCCAGCCAAAGCAGCTCAGTCAATAGCCTAGCAGATGCCTCAGACAATGAGGAGGAGGAGGAAGAGGAGGAAGAGGAGGAGGAAGAGGAGGAAGAAGAAGGCCCTGAAGCCCGAGAAATGGCCATGATGCAGGAGGGGGAGCATACAGTCACTTCCCACAGCTCCATCATCCACAGACTGCCGGTATGCAACTCTTCTTGAACAGCTTAGTAGACAAGAGACCAAGCCTGAGCTGATTTGCTAAGGACTGCCTAGATCCCTGCTCTCCTCCGGTGCGACTGCTCCTCATTTCAGCCTGGATGAGTCCTTAGGTAACTCCCTTGGGTCCATTGGCACCTGAACCTTGGGCATCCCTTCCTTCTTCCCTTTTTCTAGGGCTCAGACAACCTATATGATGATCCCTACCAGCCAGAGATGACCCCAGGTCCACTCCAACCACCTGCAGCCCCTCCTACCTCCACCACCTCTTCTGCTCGCCGCCGGGCTTATTGCCGTAACCGGGACCACTTTGCTACCATCCGTACTGCCTCCCTGGTATGTGTGGCCATCGCCACTCAGCTTTTTATAGTCTTCTTTCTCTCTGTTACCTGGATACATCAGACAGAAGTCCAGAAATGACTTTCTCCCTGTGGCACATGATTTAAGTCAAGATTCTACCCTCACTTTACTACTGTCTCTGCCTGTTCCCCTCTCTCAACAGACTGTTTTAGTCACATTGCCTAATCTGGGTATTCCCAGCCTAGCAAACTGTTTTCAAGGCCTTGTTGAAATAACAGCTTGTGGAGACTTTCCCGGACTCCTCTGGTTGTTGAGGTGCTTTACCTGTCTGGACAGGCATGTCTACCCTGCTGTGGTACATGTGCAGGACTGCTGGATCTAGTGCTTCCTTCTGAGGGCAGGGATGGGGTTCAGGGATCTGCCTCGCGTCAGTGACTTATCAGGCCCACACACACATGATTAGGTCTAATCTTTCCTGCTTTTCTCTGGGAGGGAAAGGGTTGGATCCCATTTAAAAATCCAGGCTCCTATGACTTAGGGAGGCTCTTTGCCCAACACACTTGCCCAGGCACCTTTGGGTGCGGTTCTGTTCCTATAAATAGGGTCTTAAGTCTTCTAAAATCTCACTTTTCTCAATTCATGGGAAAAGTGTGTGTTTGCTTATTGAGATGGGTTCTAACAGTAGCTCAGCCTTGAACTTGTGATCCTCCTGCATGAGACTCCCAAGTCCTGGGGTTTATAGGCATGTGTTACCATGCCCAGCAAGTTCAGGCTTCTCATGAAACAGCTTTCTGATCGTGCTCTTGATAGAACTTTAAGTGACATTCCAGTTTGGGCTGTATTTGAATACCAACAATTCCCCTAGAGGCCACTGGTGTGTTTTCAAGCTTTCGCTTGTGGCTCTGGAGTTTGCTAGGAGCACTCTTAAGCTCTGATGCTGCTTTGTCATACTGTGTGGAGAGAGCTGATTTTCCTGGGCCGTGGCGACTTGGACGAGCCTAAGAGCCACGGATAGAGCAGTTGAGACCAGAGGTTGCAGCCAGAGATCTTGATCTAACATAGCAGGACTCAGACCCTAGTTTAGTTCCTAGAACATGGTAGACCCTCAGCAGTGTTTGCTGAAGGGAGGGTGCCAGCCAGCGCTCACTGGCTTGTTTTTCTGTGTGTATCACACTTGTCTATGCAGTGGTGTTGGTGGCCTGTGTCACAGAGGAGAGTTGGTGGTTTGAGAGGTTACCTTGCTGAGATTAAGTAGTAGTCATGGGCAGAGCTGGGGTCGGAGCCCAGGTGTTTCCGATTTGCACTAATGGGAGTTGTACTTACCTTTGCCCCTGAACCTGTCCTTACCACTGGTTACCAGCTCTGTCTACTAAACTAACCCACGCAGCAGCTAACCAGTCAAAGAGCTCGAGTGTGAGGAACTATCTAGTAACAAGGAGACCACGAGTCTGGGACCTCGTTCTTCACCGTATCTGTGTAAGGAGAATGGGGGCTAGGGCTGAGTCCCACTGTTTAGCCTTCTTCTGCTCTAGGTCAGCCGTCAGATCCAGGAGCATGAGCAGGACTCGGCTCTGCGGGAGCAACTGAGTGGCTACAAGCGGATGCGGCGTCAGCACCAGAAGCAGCTGCTGGCCCTGGAGTCCCGTCTGAGGGGTGAACGTGAGGAGCACAGTGGGCGGCTGCAGCGGGAACTTGAGGCACAGCGGGCTGGCTTTGGGACTGAGGCTGAGAAGCTGGCCCGGAGGCACCAGGCCATTGGTGAAAAAGAGGCCCGCGCCGCTCAGGCCGAGGAGCGGAAGTTCCAGCAGCACATCCTGGGGCAGCAGAAGAAGGAGCTGGCTGCCCTGCTGGAGGCGCAGAAGCGAACCTATAAGCTTCGGAAGGAGCAGTTGAAGGAGGTTTGGTCACATCTTCCCTGGGTGAGCCAAGGGCCATCAGGTAGGCCAGAGAATGGCAGACCCTGACCCGTTCCCCCACTGCCCTGCCAGGAGCTCCAGGAGAACCCTAGCACACCGAAGCGAGAGAAGGCCGAGTGGTTGCTGAGGCAGAAGGAGCAGCTGCAGCAGTGCCAGGCGGAAGAGGAGGCCGGGCTGCTGCGGAGGCAGCGGCAGTACTTTGAACTGCAGTGTCGCCAGTACAAGCGCAAGATGCTGCTGGCTCGACACAGCCTGGACCAGGACCTGCTTCGAGAGGTAGGCTGGCCCCCCCCTCCTCCCAGCCCGCCCTCCTCCTTCCCCCCCTTCCTCCTCCCCCTCCCCCTCCCCCCGGCCCGGGATCCAGCCCCTCCCTTCCCTCATTTGCCTCCCTAATGTCCTCTTCCTCCTCTGCTCTTCTAGTGTTTGGGTTTGGCTTCTTTTCAGCATTCTCCCTGCTCTCCTCCCTACTGGACCCTGCTAGGATATCCTTAGGTGTCCCTTCCCTAGGCCAACCAAGAGCTTACACTCCTCACCTCCCCTACTCTTGGCTGAGGAATCTTGTGCTCTTAATTCTTCAATACCAAGAAGGCTCCCTGACTGGGCCATGGGTCCTACCTCTTTTCTGACGCAGGACTTGAACAAGAAACAGACACAGAAGGACTTGGAGTGTGCTCTGCTGTTGCGGCAACATGAGGCCACCCGAGAGTTGGAGCTCCGGCAGCTCCAAGCTGTCCAGCGCACGCGTGCTGAACTCACCCGCCTCCAGCACCAGACAGAGCTGGGCAACCAGCTGGAGTACAACAAACGACGGGAGCAGGAGCTGCGGCAGAAGCATGCGGCCCAGGTTCGCCAGCAGCCCAAGAGCCTCAAAGTACGTGCAGGCCAGCTGCCCGTGGGCCTCCCTGCTACTGGGGCTCCGGGACCACTCAGCACAGGCACCCCTAGTGAAGAGCAGCCCTGCTCATCTGGCCAGGAGGCAGTCCTGGACCAAAGGATGCTGGGAGAGGAGGAGGAAGCAGTGCCAGAGAGAAGGATTTTGGGAGAGGAAGGGACCATCTTGGAGCCAGAGGAGCAGAGGATTTTGGGGGAAGAAATGGGAACCTTTAGTTCCAGCCCACAAAAACATAGGAGTCTGGTTAATGAGGAAGATTGGGATATATCTGAGGAGATGAAGGAGATTAGAGTCCCATCACCGGCATCCCAGGAGAGAAGTATTATTGGCCAGGAAGAGGCTGGGGCATGGAGTTTGTGGAAGAAAGAGGGTAGGAACCTTGTGGATGTGGAGTTCAAGCTTGACTGGGTCCAGGGTCCTGTTCTGACTCCGGTCCCCGAGGAGGAGGAGGAGGAGGAGGAGGAGGAGGAGGAGGAAGAGGAGGGAGGGGCTCCAATTGGAACCCCCAGGGATCCTGGAGATGGCTGTCCTTCCCCAGATATCCCCCCAGAGCCACCTCCATCACATCTGAGACAGTGCCCTGCTAGCCAACTCCCTGGACTCCTATCTCACGGCCTCCTGGCCGGCCTCTCCTTTGCAGTGGGGTCTTCCTCTGGCCTTCTGCCCCTCCTCCTGCTGCTGCTCCTCCCACTGCTGGCAGCCCAGGGTGGGGGCGGCCTGCAGGCAGCGCTGCTAGCCCTTGAGGTAGGACTAGTGGGCCTGGGGGCCTCCTACCTGTTCCTTTGTACAGCCCTCCACCTGCCCCCCAGCCTCTTCCTTCTCCTGGCTCAGGGCACTGCACTAGGAGCTGTCCTTAGCCTGAGCTGGCGCCGAGGCCTTATGGGTGTGCCTCTGGGCCTGGGGGCTGCCTGGCTCCTAGCTTGGCCCAGCCTGGCTCTACCTCTGGCAGCTATGGCAGCTGGGGGCAAATGGGTACGGCAGCAAGGCCCCCAGATGCGTCGAGGCATCTCTCGACTTTGGTTGCGGGTTCTGCTCCGCCTGTCACCCATGGCCTTTCGGGCCCTACAGGGATGTGGGGCCGTGGGAGACCGGGGATTGTTTGCGCTGTACCCTAAGACCAACAAGAATGGTTTTAGAAGCCGACTGCCTGTCCCTTGGCCCCGTCAGCGAAATCCTCGCACTACTCAACACCCACTAGCTCTGTTGGCAAGAGTTTGGACTCTCTGCAAGGGCTGGAACTGGCGCCTAGCACGGGCTAGCCACAGGTTAGCCTCTTGCTTACCCCCCTGGGCTATTCACACACTAGCCAGCTGGGGCCTGCTTAAAGGCGAACGGCCCAGTCGTATCCCTCGGCTGCTTCCACGCAGCCAGCGCCGTCTTGGGCTCTCTGCTTCCCGACAGCTACCACCAGGGACTGTGGCTGGGCGGAGAGCTCAGACCCGCAGGGCCCTGCCTCCCTGGAGGTAACCAGTTCCACCCTCCACCCAAATATAGGGCATTGAGCACTTTATCTCCCACGACTCAGTGAAGCTTCTCCAGTCCCCCAGTCTCTCCTCCCCTCTGACCTTTCTTCCTCAGTATGTTTCCCCAGGTCCAGTCCCAGCCCCAGAGATCTCGAGACAGGCAGCCTCCTCTACTGTGGAGTCCAGAAATGACACTCTGTGTTCCCCCAGTCCCCTAAGTTATTGCTGTTCCCCTGCTGTGTGTGTGCTCATCCTCACCCTCATCGGCTCAGGCCTGGGGCCAGGGGTGGCAGGGAGGGAAGTCATGGGGTTTTTTCCCCTCTTTGATTTTGTTTTTCTGTCTCCCTTCCAACCTGTCCCCTTCCCCCTCCACCAAAAAGAAAAAAAAGAAAAAAGAAAAGAAAAACACAAATAAAATATCTGAGCGGAACTATACCTTTGGCCCAGGCTGCCTCTGTCTGCTTTGTCCTGCCGCCTAGCCTCCCTGGTTTGCCCCGAATCTGGACCCTTGGCCCTCAGCTCCATGACCTCTTCACCACATCTCCGTTGTCTTCACACCTTTCCCTCCTCAGCCTCATCCTCTGCCTTCATAGTGTCATTGCACCATGACCACAGCCAGCTCTGGGCTGTGAGCCCGTGAGCTTCCCAGAACTTCCTGATCTCACAGTTCTCCAGTGTGAGACCCGTGCAGAGAATATGTAGGGTAAAGTCTTTTGGTTTCTTTGCCCCTTCCTTTACTGTGAACCCATTGCCGACATGATTTGGAGCTGCGTCTGTCACCTGGGGAGGCATTAGTCTACAGGGTTGGGGGCTGGGACAGCAGACCCTCTACGTCAAGGGTGGTGAGTTGGGACCAGGTAGAAGGTGCAGACTAGAGGCCTGGGATTGCTGTGGGCTTGGAGTGGGGACGAAGTATGTTGGGCTGGGCTAATATGTGGGTCTTGTCAGGGTGGCAGCTGCTCCCAGTGGAACTTCTCAGACCTTTTCTGGCCAACCCCTGCTGCCCTTCCCCTTCTGTGACCTAATTGGGGTGACCTCTTACCCACCCCTCAGCACAGTGCTTCTTCCTGCCTTCCTGAGGTGCTGGACCTAGGCCTTCCTCTGCCTGCCCTTAGTTGTATTGCCCTTTCGTCAATGTTGTGTGTTCCTCGGTCTCTCACTCAGTCTTGACATTCCTAAACATTTGATCACATGCTTCTATCCCAGGGTGATATTCTCTCCCTCCCTCTGCATGATCAGAGCTTTTGTGTACGCAGTCCTCTGTGAAGATTCTCAGCTCCCTGTCTGTGACATCCGTGCAACTCTGACGTACTCTCAGAACCTCTTGTTCTCCGCCTCCCTTGCCCATGGAGATGTTCTTGATCTCTCAACAGCTCCATCTCTCCGCGTCTGTCTGTGTACAGCTCCCCCCGCCCCCTCTGTCTAACATGTTTTCTGTTTCTCTCCCTCTCCCTGTCTCTGCTTCTGTCTCCTTCCTCCTTTTCTTCCTTCCCCTCGTTGTTCCTCTTCCTCCTCCTCCCCTGCCCCCATTTCCCCTCGATCCGTTCACTGCACAGTCAAAGGAGCTGCAGATCAAGAAGCAGTTCCAGGAAACGTGTAAGATCCAGACGCGGCAATACAAGGCTCTTCGAGCACACTTGCTGGAGACCACGCCCAAAGCTCAGCACAAGAGCCTCCTTAAGCGGCTCAAGGAGGAACAGACGCGCAAGCTGGCGATCCTGGCCGAGCAGTATGACCAGTCCATTTCAGAGATGCTCAGCTCACAGGCGGTGAGGCCTGGGGTCTGGGAGGGAGACTATGGAGGCTGGTCTTTGCTTTAAACTTTGTTGTGGCAAAGGAAGGTGGGAGGTGTGAACAGAACTTTTGGACTTAGGACACTCGGGTGTTCTTTTACTTCATAGTGGTTTTATTTCATATTCTTCTCAGTGGTCTTATTATTTCTCTTACTATTTTCCTAATGTCTTAACAAAGTCATCCTGCCTGCTCTGCCAAGAAACACCAAGGGAAATAATGGCTGTAATATTTTTTTCTGGACCTGAGTTTACTTTGTGTGAACAGGGAGCAGGGGAGCAGATTACAGTGAGTGGCTGGCTCTCAGGCCTTTTACTCAGACTTCAGGAATCTGGAAGGTTGCTCTTAGGAAAACTGTACACAGCACTGGAGTGGGCCGCTTCAAATGCACATTGAGTCCAAAGAGCTAGAGGGCCCCATTCCCACTCAGTGCCACCTCTCAGAGGTAATTTTGTAGTGATTAACTTTCGTAGTATCTGGAAAATTACATAAACATTTTAAACACAGTAGAATCAGACTTGACATAGTTTTCTGACATCCCTTTTCCACCCAGTTATTTCTTGGACATCATTCCATGTCAGTATACATATCACATCTCATTTTTATACAGTATAGAATTTTCCATGGAATGGCTGTACCATGATTTATTTAACCCATCCCTTATTGGTGGACATTTAGGTTGTTTCCAGCATTTTGCTATCACAACGCTTCCGTGAACACTTCGCGCACATGTGCAAGTATACCTGGGGGATAGATTCCTGCAAGTGTAATTGCTGTACCACAGGGTATGACCATCTTCCATTCTGGTAGAGGTTGAGACTGCCGCTCCTTGCCACCTTAGGGCCCAGGCCTACTGGGGCAGGGGAGGATGGTGGGGATAGAGGAGGAGGTCCCTAAACCCTCTCCTCCCTGTCCTCCAGCTCCGGCTTGATGAGACCCAAGAGGCAGAGTTTCAGGCCCTACGGCAGCAGCTCCAGCAGGAGCTGGAGCTCCTCAATGCTTACCAGAGCAAGATCAAGATCCGCACAGAGAGTCAGCACGAACGGGAGCTGAGGGAGCTGGAACAGAGAGTAGCACTGAGGCGGGCGCTGCTAGAACAACGGGTAAGGGGCTTGCCCCCCAAGATGGGAAAGGGAAAGAGGGGTCTCCATTCCAGGACTCTCACCCCTGTTTTGGGTGTCCCAGGTGGAAGAAGAGCTGCTGGCCCTGCAGACGGGGCGTTCTGAGCGAATCCGGAGTTTGCTTGAGCGGCAGGCCCGTGAGATTGAGGCCTTTGATGCTGAGAGCATGAGGCTGGGCTTCTCCAGCATGGCTCTAGGGGGCATTCCAGCCGAAGCTGCTGCCCAGGGCTATCCAGCTCCACCCCCAGCCCCTGCCTGGCCCTCCCGTCCAGTTCCCCGTTCAGGGGCCCACTGGAGCCATGGCCCTCCTCCACCAGGCATGCCCCCACCAGCTTGGCGTCAGCCAGCTCTGTTGGCTCCCCCGGGGCCTCCAAATTGGCTAGGGCCCCCAACACAAAGTGGAACACCCCGTGGAGGGGCTCTGCTGTTGCTAAGAAACAGCCCTCAACCCCTGAGGCGGGCGGCATCAGGGGGCAGCAGCAGTGAGAACGTGGGCCCACCTGCTGCAGTAGCAGGGCCGCTGAGCCGAAGCACCAGTGTTGCTTCCCACATCCTCAACGGCTCCTCCCACTTCTATTCCTGAAGTGTAGGGTGGTGAGCAGAGGAATAGGGCAAGGTGGGAGTGGGTGGTGCCTGAGCCTACAGGCAGTGTGCTGAAGCCTACCCAGTGGTGGCGGGACAGGATGTTGTCTCCAGCTCCCCCATCAGACCTCCACATCTCATGAGCTTCTTGGGGCTGGCCAGTGAGCCCAGGCCAGCTTGGGCATTGGTGCCCCAAGGCTGACCAGGAGCCCTGCCTCCCCACCATGGTGCCAGGGTCTCTCTCCATCACCACCTACAAAAGGTGGGAACTGTGAGTGTCAAATATTCATCTGGTCCCCTGGGGGAGGGGAAGGGTGGGTCTAGATATATTATTATATTCAGAGAACTATACAACCCTTGTGATGGGGCCATGATCTGGGGACAACAGGGTCCCCAAATCTGGATATGGCAGAGCAGGTCTGGTGCCCAAGGCAAGAAGAATGGGAGGAGGCCTTCCTCCAGAAGGACTGGGGCTCCTGAAGTCAGGACGCCTGGGTTGCACCAATCTCCTGTTGCTGTCTGACGTCCTGTGCCGTCTTGTCTTTTTTTTTTTTTTTTTTTTTTTTTAATTGGGGTCAGGGCTGGGGCGGGGGACAAGGGAAGGACCTTGGAAAGGGCTGCTGCCAAGCCTGGGAGCAGCCATGGGAGCCCCTCTCAGCCATGGGGCTGGCACAGAGCCCTAGGGCAAGCTTTTAATAAACTGTTGGTTATTCTAACAGACCCCGGGACTTCTCCCTTTCTGTGTAAGGGGTGTGTGAAGGGTTGACGAGGAGCAAGCCATAGTGTTCCTTGTATATCACTGGGTCATGTGATGAAAATCCTAGTAATTTTAGTTACTGCATGTATGATTGGGAGGTCGTCAGCTTGTTGATCCCTCAAATTCTGCTTTGCTTTGGGTTTGAAGCTTCTCAGAAAGCCTTGGTGCAAACTCCCCAGCAGCCCGTGTCTTATCTTATTGGATGCCTGCCTGGACACTGAATTCTGCAGAGGTTCGCCATGCCCGGATTGGTCAGTCAGGTCTACTATACCTACCTTTTGGAGGCTGTGGGGAAGGAAGATGAGCTGAGCTGGGGATGGGGGGTAGGGTGGGGGGGGGGGCGTGTGTTAAGCTTCACGTTGTTCAGGCCAGTTTGACTAGATAGAGAAACCACCTGGTCACACTGGAAGGAACAGTCATGTCCTCTGATACAGCCTGGTGAGGACTGGATGGCGGGCCAGGGACTGGGGCTACTGGGAATCTCTAAGAAAGAGTTAGACTACCAGCTGGTGGCAAGAGCAACTTCCTGATTTCTTGGCCCCAAAGAACAGGGCATGAGAGTTGAGGACCAGGTGCGATGAAGTAATTACAAACATTACTTTATTGACTCTAAAAACAAAACAAAAAACCAACCCCCAAAACAACCCTAGAGAACAAGAAATTGAGTACTGTGCCAACAACTTAGCTCTCTTCAAAAGCTGCTTCAGGGCCACAGGCTCTCTGTATAACAGGGCAAGGTCCACCTTGGGGCATGGAGTTCAGCTGCTCTCTCCATCACTGCTGATGATGCCCCGCATATGGGACCAGTCTGGAGGTGCTTGGCGTGGTCGCTCCTCTTCTGAGTCCAGGGTTCGGCGATAAAGCTCCCCTGGGGGGATTCCTTCCCCTGAAGGGTTCCAGGCATTACTTCTTCGTGATCGGCCTGGGAGGTGGGGAAGGAAAATTAGTTACCTGACCCCGGCCTCTTCCTTTCCTGAAGAGGAAATTCCTTACCTGAACTGCTGATGATATTGGCAACATCCAAGGAAGCCACCTCAGCTGCCTCTTCTCGCTGCTCCTTCAGGGCCCGACACTTCTCCAAGGAAGGACTGCCTGGAGAGAAGTGGCTGGTGAGCCTCTCTTCCCCAGTGCCCAGGCCCTCCAGCAGCTCTCAGGCATACCAGTCTCACCCTTCATGCCCAGCGCTTCCAGCTCAGCCCTGAGGACACTCAGACGCTCCTTGTGGGAGCGGCAGGAGCCCAGCAGCTTCTTGTAGTTTCGATGGGCACCACAAGCCCGAATATAACGCTTTAGTCTCACCACAGCTGGATGGTCTTCTGCACGACGAGACCCAGCCTAAGAAGGAATGTGCGGCTCAAGGTCCAGCCTCTTCACCAGGAGGCCACCCACCTGGCGTGCCCTCTCACCTTCTGGCTGGTGGGCTCTGGACTGGAATCTGATGAGGAGGAGGAACTTCGTGCCTTGCCTTTCTTGGAGCTCTTCTTGGAAGAGCGGTTCCTCCTCTCTTCTTTGGTGCGCTCTCCTGCCTGGCCGTCACTCTCGCCATTACAGCTGTCTGGTGTGCCTGTCTTTGTAGTTCCTTGGGCAGTCGCTAGCTCCCGTAGGCTGCTTCCCCCATCCTCACTGCTCGCGGTCTGGGGCCTGTCCTTGCTCCTTTTCCTCGGGGAGCTCCCTTCTTCCTCCCCACTGCTGTCCCCATTACTTTCCGCCCCCCGCTGCTTCTCATCCTCACTGCCTCCCGAGCCTCCCGTTTTCTGCTTGTAGCTCACCCTCTGCCCGTTGCTGCCCCTCGGTCTGGGTTCCCGGTGCCCCCTCTTCTTGGCTAGGGGCTCCTCGTCGCTGTCTTCACTTTCCCTGTGGCGTTCAGCACCCGTGCCTCCCCCTGCGGTTGCTCTCCCCTGCACGGCCTCTTCCTCACAGCTTTCACTTTCTTCCCTGACCTGCTGCTTCCTGGCTGCCACTCTGCCAGGTGCTTGCTTGTTCTTGGCCCCAGCTTGCTTTTTAGCCCTGCCCTTCTGTGCTTTTTTCACAGCATCCTCTTCCTCAGTGTTCTCTCCCTTCCAGACCTTACTTGCTCTGACAGGACCCTCCCCTTCCTCCTCACTGCTCTCCTCTAATCCCATCTTGGCAACCAGGTCTGTCTGCTGCTCTTCATCTGTGCTCTCAACGGCTTTCTTTAAAGCTCTCCTGGAACATGACTTCTTGGTTGTGCTGTTCTTGGTTGGGGGTCCTGAGCAGTCTGGACTGGGTGGTGTAGAGCTGGAGTCTGGAACATGGGGACGGGGCTGGAGTCTGGAACATGGGGACGGGGCTGGGATAGGTCCTCCTGTTCCTGACGTTTGGGATAGGGTACTTCTAGCTCTGCTCTAGTTAAGAGTGAAGGAAAGCAGGAAGCACCAGAGCTGTGGCTCCACCTGGTTCCTGACTCAGTGCTTGCCCCCATCGACTGCCTGGCAATGCAATACATGCACACTGCCTTTCGAATAAACCAACGACACAGAGAAGAAGGGGAGGAGGCACTAACCTGACTCTGAATTGAAGCGGAACCTTTTTCTCTCTGGGTCACTGCAGGGAGCAGGAGACCTCTTCACTTTGATAAAGTCTAGCTTTCCTTCCTTGGTACCAGCATCCGCCTGTGGGTGCAGCATGAGGGCAAACCGAACCAAGGTTGTGACCTGTCCCAACCCCTCAGCAACAAACCCTGTCTCGCCTGGCCCAGGCACACGTCCACACCTGCATCTTCAGCAGCTCTTCCTCTACCAGCCACTTCAACGCCTGCGTCTCCTCAGGTTCAAGGTGATCCCGGCCCACTTGGCTCAAAAATTTAAGTCGCACAATGGAGTGCGTAGCCGTGCTCCAAAGACACGTGCCAAGACAGGAGTCCCAGCCCAACCCCTGCCCTTTCCAACCCAGACTCTAACACCCTATGCACCTGAGGCCAGGGCAACCTCGGAAGAAGCTGCGCCTGAACTCGGGCATCTCACCTCCCGGCGCCATTTTGCGCCGCCGGGGACTGGTGGCTCCCGCCTTTTTTTCTTCCGGGCCGCCTTCAGTGCGCACGCGCAGTGAGGCGGCTTTGTGAGGGGCGGGGCCGTTGGGCCACCGACTTGGAGCCCTGGGACCTCGAACTTTGCCAGATCTTGCTTCCCCTAAGCAGCTGGTGGGTCTCGAGGTTTCTGCTCTTTCTTAAAACTAGTTATTAAAAGTCTCATTAGAAGCCGATTCGCCCCTGGAAATCTCTGGGTGTAACGTAATCAACTCGTCACGCTGCTCTGTAGTCAGGATCACCAAGTTAGGTCTCCGTTGTTTCGAAAGGCAGGAGGGGAAGCGTATTCTCGCCAACACACCGAATTTCTGGTTCTTTTAAGACTCCAAATAAGTTTAGAACCAGTAACTGCGCCCTTCAGCGTCCGGCTCCTCTGTGACCTCAGCGGACCGCGAAGCCACTGGAAGCAGCGTTCCTTCCAGGTCTTCCCCTGAAGGCGGGCGGTGGGAGACGCTCCCTGCGCGCGGAGCACGCCGGGAGTTGTAGTCCGCTTCGTACGGCGTTGCCAAGTCTCCGGAAGTGGAAGTGTAAGAGGCCGGGCCGACTTGGCTCTGGCTAGCGGGACTGTGCTCTGGGGCGATATTCCCAGGCGGGTCATGAACGGACCAGCGGACGGCGAAGTGGACTACAAAAAGAAATACAGGAATCTGAAGCGGAAACTCAAGTTCCTCATTTACGTGAGTACTGGTGTGGGGAAGTTGTGGAGTGTGAGGCCTAGAGCTGAGAGGACCTCAGTTTACCCATGTAGTAAAGGGGGTAGGTAGGGAGAGATGTCTCCGGGTTCTGGGCCTTTTACGGATTGCTCCTAGCTCAGCACCCTCCCTGTCCGATACAGGAACACGAGTGCTTCCAGGAGGAGCTCAGGAAGGCGCAGAGGAAATTGCTGAAGGTTTCCCGGGACAAGAGGTAAGGTTTGTTGAGGGACACGGGCGATGCTACACCTAGGGAATCCTCGTTCTCTCTCCATCCTGGAATAGGACCACAAATGCGTGCACTCCCAGGAGGATCCAGTGGGCCGTCTAGGAGGAACTAGATAGCTATCTAGCCAGAGAACATTGCTAAAATGAGAATAATCATTCTGTTTCCCGCTTCTCCCAGTTTCCTTCTAGATCGACTTCTGCAGTATGAGAACGTGGATGAAGATTCTTCCGGTGAGCAAAGTCATGAACATTTGCAGGAAGACATGAGATACTGGCACTTTAAACAATCGTTCCTGGGTCCATCCATCCTCTTGGGATGTGGAAGCTGGTGCAGCCCCTCCAGTAGTTCTTAAGCCTTGTTGCTTGCCTTCACCGGCCCGCCCCTGCCTGCTTGTCTGCCTGTCTTCCTTTCTCTCTCTCTCCTTACTTCCCCACCCCCTCTTTTTTTCCTTTCTATTCTCTGTGTAGCCCTGGATTTCCTGGAATTCACTCTGTAGACCAGGCTGGCCTCGAACTCAGAAATCCACCTGCCTCTGCCTCCCAAGTACTGGGATCAAAGGCACATGCCACCATGCCCAGAGAGTCTTAAGTATTTATTTATCCACTGTGTCCCAGGCCCTGTGCTTGGCACAGGCTGGCAGAATGGAGGAAGCCCTGGCCTTTTGTCATTTATATCCCTGTAATGTGTAATAAGTGAAAAAATAAACTAGAAAGGCGGTACTACCCCATGCCTGTAATCCCAGCACTTAAGAGGCAGAAGCATAAGGTCCATGAGTGAGACCCGGTCTTTAAAAACAAACCTACAGCCGGGTGGTCGTGGCGCACACCTTTAACCTCAGCACTCGGGAGGCAGAGCCAGGCAGATCTCTGTGAGTTCAAGGCCAGGCTGATCTGCAGAGTAAGATCCAGGACAGGCACCAAAAACTACACAGAGAAACTCAGTCTCGAAAAATCAAAAAGCAAAAACAAATACAAAACCTACAAAGGAGGAGAAAACTCTAAGCTCACACCCCTTGCCCTAGCCTGTGGGCGTCTGCACAAACACACTAACAGTGCACGAACACTAACAGTGATGTAATAAAATCACTTGAACTTTTTTTTAAGAAACAAACTAGAATTTTAAGTGATATTGAGAGTTTGATGAAATTTTAAACAGGATTAAATGGTAGTAATTATAGTATAACAGGAGTTGAAAAATTTCCTTTGCAAAGGGTCAGTGTTTTTGGTTTTGTAAGATACTATCTTTGAAGCAAACTGCATTGCTCGTGTGAAAACAGCCATAGCCAGCATATTAATAAACAAATGGCTGTGTTTATTAGAGCATTATTTGTGAGCATTACATTTTGAATTTATATAGTTTCATAGCCTTCATTGTTTGCACATTTTTTTGAAATGTGTTCTTCATTTGTACTTAGTTGGCCCCAGACTCACAGTTCTTCCCCTCAGCCTCTCCAGTGCTGGGATTCCGTGCTTGGACCACCACACACAGCATCACCACGCCCCTGCAGCTTCCTTTGCTTTTTAAAAGATGTTTATTTTTATGGGTATGGGTGTTTTGCCTGCATCTACGTCTGTGTACCGTGTACATGCAGTCCCTCTGGAGGCCAGAAGAGGGCATTGGCTCTCTTAAAAGGAGTTATAAGTGTTTGTGGTCAGTGAGGGGAGTACTTGGAAGAGAAGCCAATGCTCTTAACTACTGAGCCTTTCCTCCAGCCCCTCACCCAGCGTCTTTTGAGATGGTGTATTGAGCAAAGGCACTTGGTACTGAACCTGACTGCTTGAGTCAGTCCCCAGGACCCACACTGTAGGAGAGAATGGCTTCCTTAGGCTGTTCTCTGCCTGTGTGCGCCATGTACACACAAATAAGTACGTGTAATTTTAAAAAAAGATAAGTGAGTTCCAACCTGGCTGTATAATGAGACCATGTTTCAAAAATGGCGAGTGTGTGTGGGGTGTTGAAAAGCAAGACGTGGTAGTACAGGCCTTTAATCCCAGCTCTCCTTGGGAGGTAGAGGAAGGAGGACCAGAAGTTCAAGGCCAACCTCAGCTACATAATACCCATTTCTAAATAAGTAAAAGTAAAAAGCTACAAATGCAAAAGCTGCCTGGGCATGGTGCCCTGTACCTATAATCTCAGCACTGTGAGGATGAAGCAGGAGGATAGCTCTAAGTTCCAAGCCAACTTGAGCTGCAAAGTAAAACTCTGTCTCAAAAAAACAAATAAATGAAAGCCAGTTGGGCATAGTGGAACATGCCTGTATTTTTGCATTTAGGAGGCTGAGGCAGGAGAATCACCAATTTAGAAGCCAGCCTAGTCTACATATCGAGTTCCAGACCATCCGGGATTACAGACATCCTGACTAAAAATAACAACGAGCCAAGTGTTAAAGTCATTCTAGCTTGTAAATCACACAGAAGCATGTAGTGTCTAGATTGTGTAAGAATGAGAAAAAAGCCATTTTAAGGGGTTTTTAGGAACTGAAGCAACAGTTGACCTGGGAAGAAGGAGCTGGAGCTTTCTAGGTGAAAATGTGATGAGATTATTCCAGGTTGGTGTGCACAAAGGGACAGAAAGAAGCATGGGTTACTATTTTTCCAATTTAACATTTTTTTTTTCTCCCAAAAGAGGGTTTCTCTGTGTAGTCCTGGCTGTCCTAGAACTCACTCTGTAGACCAGGCTGGCCTCAAACTCAGAGATCCACCTGCCTCTGCCTCCTGAGTGCTGGCATTAAAGGTGTACGCCACCAGTGCCCGGCCCAGCTTAAATATTTTTTAGCAGGTAACTTTAAATTGCAACCAAAGAGCTGAAGAGACGGCTCTGTGGTTTAGAGCACCTACTGCTCTTGGAAAAGACCTAGGTTCGGTTCCTAGCACCTACATGGCAGCTCACAACTACCTCACTCTATTCCGGGGGGTTGAGTGCCTTCTTCTGGCTCCCTCAGGCTTGGGCATGAACATGGTGCACATACATACACTCACACACAAACACCTACATAAAGAAGTATTATGTTAGGGAAACAATAGCAGGAGGAGCTCTCTGAGTTCGAGGCCAGCCAGGGATACACATATATTGAGACTGTGTCTCAAATATAAAACAAGGATTTGAGTAATACAGTGATTGCTAAGTGAAAGGCAAGCCTTCTAGGAAGAACACTGAGCTAGGAAATAGATCTCCTTTTGGAAGAATGAGGGCCTGCCGCTGTGAAGAGTACTCTTGGAGGCCATGATTGCAGTTCTGAGGTAAAGCAATTAGCCAGAGTGTGGGGGGGGGGGGCCCTGGGGCGAGTCCTTCCTTAGTCTTCCTTAAGGTGGACTGAAGACAGGTAGGAAACACTGCTAAAGCCTGTGGACAGAGTTAGTACATTGGGTTGAACAGTAGGTGGTAGACAGTGCTGAGATGGCTGAGCAGGTGATTTTGAAATGTTGGTGGCCTGAACTTGTGGCAGTTGAGATCTGGAGGAGAGGAAGAAAATAAGAGTTTTAAGGTGTGTTTTAGTGGGTCCCTGAATGAGAAAAATGGAGGAGAAGCTGAAAGTTACTTAGAGGCACATTAAAGAGCGGCCTAAGATGGTCAAAGAATCACCACAGACCTGAGTTCAGGTTCCATACATACCTTCTGAGCTTGGTGAGGCCATCCGGAAAGCAGATGTGATGTGCATCCCTTCCCCTTTCTGTGCTTAAAAAGACCAGGAGTACGTATAGGAGCCTGGCATATGGCAAGTGTTGGCATGTGTGCCATGGACATAGGTACCTAAGTAGGAAGTAGGTGTGAGAACCGAAGGACTCCCCAGAATCACATGCTTGCATGTGTGCCAACTGGGAAGGCTCCTTCCCTAGCACCCTTCTGGAGTGTTGAGCTTACAGTCCTCTGAGGTGGACTGGGAGACTCTACAGCCCCACTGACCAGCCCTCCCCACAGATTCCGATGCCACTGCATCTTCAGATAACAGTGAGACCGAGGGGACGCCCAAGTTGTCTGACACACCAGCCCCCAAGAGGTAAGAAGGAGCCATCATTTTCCAGGGCAGGGGTGGGAGATCTGGGCTTTCCAGCTGCCTCTGACCCTTCTCCCTATCCCTTCTCTAGGAAGAGAAGCCCTCCAATGGGGGGTACCCCATCCCCTTCCAGCCTCTCCTTGCCTCCTTCAACAGGATTTCCCCTGCAGCCCTCTGGAGCTCCCTCCCCATACCTGAGCTCGGTGAGTTGGGATCAAGACCAGGAGGCAGTACGCTCCCGTGCCTGGGAATACAGTGGGTATCCTTTGGGCGAAGGGGCTAGGTCTCAGAGCGTGTCCACATGTGGCAGCGAGCAGCCTTTGGAGGGTGTGAGTCAGGTGCCTGCTTCTCTCCTGTGTAGGCTGGGGGCAGACCCAGGACCCAGTCCTGCTGCTGTCCCCTCCCCGTTCGCAGGAGCCCTGGGAACCACACTCATCAGCATCTCTTTTGTTTTCCATTCTCCCGTGTACATTTCTTCCCTTCGCCCCTCGCCTTTACCTGCTCCATTTCCCATCTCCATCTTCCTACTCCTACCTGCAGCTGGCTTCTCCCCCTTACCCCCCATTCCCTTCTGACTACCTGGCCCTGCAGCTGCCTGAGCCCAGCCCCCTGAGGCCCAAGCTGGAGAAACGGCCCCGCCTACCCCGGAAACTCAAGGTACCCTGATGTGGGGACTGTAGGGAGGGGCCACAAAGGCAGGACATTCATCTAAAGGAAGCTTAAGACGAGGCCTGCACAGAGACTGGGTGTTTTGTTCTGTTTGAGAAAGGGCCTCTTGTAGCATGAGCTAGTAGGATGACCTTGAACTCTTGGTTCTCCTGACTCCACTCTCCAAGAGCCAGGATTACAGGCGTGTGCCCAGCACATCTGCTCTATGCAGTGCTGAGGGTTGGGGCCAGTGCTTCGCGCGTGTTGTTAGGCAAGCGCCCTACCACCTGGGCTGCATCCCCAGCTGATACCATAGTTGGAAGGGTTGGTTTGAAATGCGAAGACTCAGCCCAAGGCTGGGCACAGAAGGTCACTGGCAGTGGCAGAATCAGTCTTGGAAGGCTTCCCAAGTTAGGCTGCTTGAGGTCATGCCTCACAACCTGGCTCTACAGCCAGGCCCTGCAGCATGGCTGGAGTGAAGCCTGTTTGTGCAGGTCCTGGGTACTATTGGGGCTGGGACTGTGGTGTGGAATCAAGGCTCCCCCAGTTCAGAACAGCAGTGTGACCTCAAGAAAGTATCCTAGACTAAATTGACCAGACCAGGTAAAACCAACACCTCCTGTGTTGAGAACCTACCTGGAGTGCTGCAGCTCATAACAAACAGGCAGCTAAACCCTTGTACAGAGCTCCTGTTCTAGCAAAATTGGCAGAAGATAAATCAGATGGATTGACGCTAGTAGAGAAAATGAAGAGAGTGATGGAATTTTTTTTGTTGGGTTTTTTTTTTTGTTTGTATTTTTATAGACAGGGTTTCTCTGTGTAGCTTTGGTGCCTGCCTTGAATCTCGCTCTGTAGCCCAGGCTGGCCTCAAACTTACAGAGATCTGCCTGGCTCTGCCTCCCGAGTGCTGGGATTAAAGACGTGCGCCACCACTGCCTGGCAAGAGTGATGGAATTTTTTGAGGTGGATAATCTAGGGTGCTATTGACTGGATAATCTAGGGTGCTATTGACTGGATATAGGAAGCAAGCCATGAGGTGTTTGGGAAAGAGTTTCAGTCTAGTAGCATGCTTGTTGAAAGACAAGGAGGAACAGAGCATGCTGGCTGCCCTTTATCCCAGCCACTGAGGGAAGCAAATGGGGCTTTAAGGTGCAGGAGACTAGGCTTATTCTGGGATGGAGTGAGAGCCACTTGGGCAAGGTGAGCAGGGCAGGGTCTAGTTCAGCTTGCATTTTAGACACATGGGCAACATGACTGTGTGGACAGGCCTGGGTAGAGGGGCTGGAGGAGTCAGGATGGTGGGAAGGAAGTGACTACAGGAACCCAGTAGAGAGCCCCGGCGATCCATGTCTAAGACGAGCTGCAGCGTCTCCTCAGAGACCCAGTTTGGCTGTGAGAGGGAGGAGGGAACCCAGGAGGATTCCAGGCCTGTTCCCTGAGCTGTGAAGAAGTGGAGATGAGGATGATGGGTGAAGCTGATTTTAGAAGAGAGATGAGAAGTGGCCTTGGACTTGTTAAGAGGGCATCTGGAAGTGCTAACTAGACAGTGGCCTGTGTGAGCTGAGGCTTCGTAGGACTGCACGGCTGGAAAAGGGAAGAAGGCTGACCATGAAGGCCCGGGAGTGGTGAGAAGTGAGGCAAAGATGAAAGGAGATGGGCATGACCGTCAGCTGGGAAGCAAGGTTGAGTAGGGACTCTGACACCACGAGCAGAGTCAGCAGAGGTTGCACTTGGAGTGGCCAGGAGTGTGAATTCTGCTGGCATAGTGGCCCACACCTTTAATCCCAACTCTTGGAGGCAGAGGCAGATGACTCTCTATGAGTCTGAGGCTATCCTGGTCTACATAGTGAGTTCTAGGCTAGCCAGGGCTATATCCTCAAAGAAAGAGGGAATGGGGAGGGAGAGAAAAAAATAAATAAATGAAAGGGTGAATGAATGAATGAATTCCAGGGATTAGAGAAATGACCCAGTGGTTAAGATTGTTTGCTGCTCTTCCAGGGAACCCAAGTTAAGTAGCTCACATCAAACAGCTCACAGCCTCCTGTACTCCAGCTCCTGGGGATTAATTATGAACTCCGGGGACTAGGCATGTGGCTCAGTAGTAGTTCTTGCCTGGCATTTTCAAGGCCCTAAGTTTGACCCCTAGTACTAGGGGAAGCAGTAGAACACACGGGTCTTTCCTGAGAGATTTTGCTTCTAGCCTTTAGGACAGGTAAGAGGTTTGGCATGTTTAGACGTGGTGACTGGGTTAGTAGAGAAAGACTAGAGTCAACTGCTTTAGGTGGGGCGTGGGGAGGATCAGGGAAGGGTTAATGTTAGAGCACAGGGTCAGTAAGATCAGGCTAGTCCCAGCTGAGGTGGCAGTGGGAGAGGAAAGAGGAACATGGGGGAGGTAAGCTGCAGTATGACAGGGATGGCAGATGACACAGACTTAGTCAGAAGGCACCCACCACTGAAGGGCCTGAGTCCAGGTGTCCTCGGTGGGAAATACAGGAGGTGGCAAGTGGGAACAGAGGTAAGATATTGAAGGCCAAGGCACACAAATGCTGGAGCTTTAGCCTCAGCTGGGTGTGAATCCCAGCTCTTTCCCATGCTCACCATGTGACCTTGGGCATGTCACTGAACTCTGTCTCAGTCATGGAGGGCATGAGAGGCTAAAATGAGTGAGGGATGGAGAACATCGCCTAGCCAGTGCCTGGGCCCTGGCAGCTTATAGAGCCACATTGGCTGGTTTTGGTCATACTGAGGAAATCCTGGTTACCGTAGTTCTTAGTGAGCAGGGTGGTGATACAGGGGGAGCCAGCAGAGGCCTGGTCCTCATGGAGCTGCCCTCCTTAGTCATGTGCACATGCATCTGCTTCTCCGTGCACATGGGAGTTGTCTTGGTTACCTTTCTGTTGCTGTGACACCATGACCAAGGCGACCTCTAGTGTTTATTTGGAGCTTATGATTTGAGAGGGCTAGTGTCCATGAGGCAGAGGTGGGGAGAATGAGAGCATCTGAGAAGAGTGAAGGCTTTTGGAAAGTCAAAGCTCACCCCAGTGACACACCTCCTCCAACAAGGCCGACTTCTTAAATCTATAGTTCGACCAGCTGGGGACCAAGTATTCAAACATAAGAGCCTATGGGGGTGGGCATTCTCGTTCAAACCAGCACAGGGGTCCTGGTTCTTCCCAGAGCTGGTCCTCCTGTCTGCCATCCATGTTTCCTGAGGCTTTGCCTACCCTCGCACCCTCACATCACCGCACAAGCAGAGGTAAGGGTGGGACTCCTTGAGAAGCAGAGAGCAGGCCACAGGGCCAGGCATAGAAGCGACCAGCAGGCCATGGTGGAGACCACACATAGATGTTGTTTGCTGCCCCAGTCCCGGGGCACCTTGAGTGCTGCCCAGTGAGGACTAGCATTCGATTCCTTTAACTTCCGTTTCCACACGGATAGTCCTATAAAGTAGAGATTATTGGTAGAAGTTACCTGGGCCATAGTAGGTGTTCAGTTTGTGCCCACGGCACATGAGCTGTCATGGTACCCAGAGAGCAGTCTGAGGGAGGATGTGTGAGGCCCTGGCAGAGCAGAGGCCATGTGTCAGCTCAGAGGACAAAGCATGGCCTTGCCAACTAGAGCGGGGCTGGCCTGTTAGGCACATTGCACTGACGGTCCTGAGGGCAGCCAGGCCCAGACCCTCAGGCAGAGGAGTGACATGCTCAGGTTTGTATTCTAGATTGACCACTCTGGCGGCAGTGTGGAGGAGGAGCTGGAGCTGGGAGAGGCTGAAGGCAGGGAGTCCAGTTAGGAGGCTGGTACCTAGACCAGGTGAGCTGAGAGGAGGGCCTAGCCCAGGCTGGTGGCTGCTGGGGTCCCAAGGAGGGGCTCATCCACAATGCCATAGAAGCTGGGGACCAAAGCTTCTGCTTAGGCTTCTGGCTCAGATAGCCTGTGATGCCTACCATGAACTAGTGAATCCCACAGGAGGAGGAGGGAGAGCCGACCAGTGGTGGCAGGTGATACCCAAGGTGCCCAGAGGCAAGAGGAAAGTACTCTGAGCTAGTCCTGAATGTGGCTTTAACAGCTGGCACAGAGCACCCAGGGTGCCTTGCTCGTGAGGGAAGAGCCCAACTTTTCTGTCAGGTTCCCTGTCAGCCTCCCCTCACCCCACCCCCATCATGCCTCCATCACTGCCCCTCACCCCAGGCACTTCATGGCTTGAGACTGAGGGGCTGCGGTGGGCTTCCCCCACCCCTTGAACTGCCTTTGAGTGGGCGTTGTGCAAGTGCCTGGTGCCAGTGCATCTGACAAGCCTTCCTTGTGTTTCTCCCCCACTGCAGATGGCTGTAGGACCCCCTGACTGCCCTGTGGGTGGGCCACTGGCCTTCCCTGCCAGGGGTTCTGGGGCCAGTGTTGGGGCAGCCCTGACCCCCCTGCCTCCTCCCAAGATGCCCCCCCACACGATCCTGAGCACCGTCCCTCAGCAGATGTTCAGCGATACAGGCAGCGGGGATGATGCCCTGGACGGAGACGATGACCTAGTAATCGACATCCCAGAGTAGCCACCCAGTGCTGCCAGCCAAGCCTGCACCGTGTTCCTGCCATGCCAGCACACTGGAGCCCACTTCCTCAAGAGATGTTTATTGATGCCCAGTTGCCATGCTTCGGCCACTGACACAATCAGAAAAGGCGTAAACATGCACAAATGTCCCCGAGGAAGGTGGCAGAGGCCTGCCCTCACATCCCAGCCCCATCCAGGGGACAGTTATTTAAATGGGTGGCCAAGAGGATCTGCCACACCTTAGGGAGGCAGAGACCCTGTGGAGGCCACTCCTTTAGAAGAGCAGCTGAGCAGGGCTGGGCCTTTTAACGAAGGCTCTGTATTAAAGGGTTGGCTCTTTCTTTCCTTGTCCTTTCCTCTTTTGGAAATGTCCTCCTCTAATCTCCCGTAATCCGACCTCCTCCCTGTGGAGCAGGGGGCCGGGCAGCCTGGAGAGGCCAAGAGAGGAGTAGCAGGGTGGGGTCGGGGCGCTGGCAGGAGACTCCCACGTGGTCCTGTGCATGGGGTGGTCGCATATTTGCAGGTAACAGCAAGTCAGGCAGGAGAAAGTTTGCATATGTGAATATAGCTCTCCACAGTCCTCACAAGAAGACAGACCCACGTCACAGACTCACAAAAATAAGACAGGTAGTGTGGGGCAGGGGGCAGCCCACCCCATGTAAACGTGCAACACACTCGTGCGAAGGTTGGGTACTGGACCCGGCCCAAAGGGCCTGTGCTGGGCAGCTGCTGTCTACTCAGGCCAGAGGGAAAGCCCCGGGCAGCTCACTGGTCAGGGTGTGCCAGCGCTCCAGGGCTGTGTCCGGCTGATGGAGACAGTCACTCCAGTGCTTCTGCGCCTCTCCCCGGGCTCCTGGCCCCAGAGACACACCACCTGAAGAACACCCAAGTCAGGCAGAGCCCATCAGTGCCCATTCTCCTGCCTCACTTCCCTCCCAGAACCTGGTGGGCCCCTCCACTCACCTATGAAGTCATTGGATTTGCCAATGTCGTAGTCCCAGACTGTGACTTCCAGGGTCTTGGTTGCCAGAGTGGAGAGTTCCATCTCATAGAAGAATTCCTGAGAACAAGGCAGGTGGTGCCTTGTCAGGCCTTCTAACCACATGGCTGTCCCCAGCCCATCTTTATTTCTGCTCCCTGTCATGTTTACCTCATTAAATTCTGGGTTTAAAGTCTTCTTCTTTACACATGTTTTATGCTTGGATTTCTTATCCACATCTGGTCTCAAGTACCTATGGAGGAAGGGGAACCGTGAAGTTAGGCACAGGCTAAGCCCCAGAGCAATTAGGCTGGGGTCAGGCTTGGGTAAGGGCTCACGTCTTCACATAAGGGTCAGAGTAGCCGTTAACATCCATGGCAGCCAGGTGTGCACAGCGAACAATGCCCACCAGCAGCCCATGCCGCCTAGAGCTGTAGCTGAGGCTCAGCAGGATGCGCCCGCGCTCTTCCAGCAGCCCAGGTCCCTGCTCTGCCTGCTCTAGCTGCCAGAAAAGGATGCAGGGGTCAGAGGTCGGTGTAGGGCCTCTCCCACCCAGACACAGTTCTCAGGATGTGCCTCACCTCCTTCAGGTAACAGGAAATGCCCCTCAGCGCTGCAGACATCGAGGAGGGTGAAGGAAGCTGAGGGCCAAAGAAAAGGTTCTGGCAAGCTGACCTCTCCAGATGCCCTCCCCCATACCCATTAGCCACACACCGACCGGGACCTGGCGCTCAAGGCAGATGTTAAAATGCTTCTTCTGTGAAGGCTTGAGGCGGCGAAGGGGCACGCGGATCTCCCCGATAAACTCATTGTGGCTCAGCTTGTCCTCGTCACAGACAGAGATCCTGGCAGGGAACTGCAGGGTCAGGGCCCCTGGGTATCTGAGCCCCACTCCGGAGGGAGAAAAAGGTCCTCGGACCAGTCCCAGCTCTGCCCTAAATTTGCCACCTCATCTGTAAAGGGGGTGGAAGCTTGAGAAGGGCTATTGGATCTGCCCTGTAGCCATCAGGAATTACCCAGCTGCACAGGAAGCCCTCACAGCTCTGTAACTCCATTCCCCACCTGGGGACAGGTGCCAACTGAACCCCACAGGTGTGGCTGGCTGGGTGGGTGTGGCCACAGACAGCAGTGGTAGTCCCCAGTGGGCGTTTAGCTGCTTTACACAGCCAAGAACTCCTGGTTGACTTGGGTGGCCCGTTCTTTCCTGCTGGAGCAGGGAGCCAGCCTGTCCAGACGCAGCAGTACAGGGTTAAGGGATGAGTAACTATGGTATGAAGATGTGTTGAGATTCCAGCCCTGCCTATTACCTGTGTGACTTCGGGCAAGTCACCTAACTGCCCACCTGCAAAGTGAGAGCATACCCACCTTCTAAAGCTCTCCTGAGGTAAAGCAAAGAAATGCTCCCTAATAACAGGCTATGGTGGCACACTGTGAGCCAAGCGCTAAGAAGGCTGAGGCAGAAGGATCTGAGTTCAAGGCTAGCCTGGGCTGCCCCTGTCAAAACAAAAACTGCCCTCTGCAACCCTGAGGCTTCATTGTCTACCCTGAGGAACATGAGGCCACTTTGCTGCTTCTGCCTTGGTCTCCCACCTCTGACACCAAGGTGAGCTCTGTAGCACAGCTCTGACAACCATGCTTCTGTGATAAGAAACCCTCTGTGGCTCCCTATTACCCAAGAATAAAGGACGAGGTCTCTCCGGACCTGAACTCAGTGGCCGCATTCCTCTTGGGGGTACTTCTCACACCTAGGGTGACGGGGCAGGTTCCCTGACTGGGAAGACTTTCCTCCTCGGAGAACATAGGTAGATGTGGAACAGGATGGGCAGCCTGAGGTGTGTAGGTACAACCGAAGCCAACGGCTCTGAGGAGGGGTCTTGGAGAGCAGAGAAACCTTTCCAGAGGCAGGTTTGGGGCTGAGTCTGCGATCAAAGATTGAACTGGGCGGAGGAAGCCAAGAGCACATTCGGCACCCCTGATAAGGCCTTCAGCTGCCAAACCAATAGTCCTCTGCTAAAGACCAGTGGGAACGTTTGGCCCTGCTGCTGAGGGAGCTTGGCAGCCACTGACTCTTGTGGAGTGTTGCTAAACAGGTTTAATGGGGCATAGGGAGAAGGACCAGCCAAAGGTTGCAATGGCAGCTATCCCAGAGGTGCTGGGCTGGAGGAAAAGCCCTCACCTGAGCACCTTGTGAGTGATGTCATCATCCGTGATTCCGCTGTACGTCAGCTCCTCGTTCCACACAGGGTTCAGTGTGTTCCTCTGAGTCTTAGTTTTTAGCTTATTGGCCTGGGGCATGGGGACAAAGGGCTCTGATGCATGGACCCTGGGGCCCCAAAGGCTGCAGGTGGGGGCTGGGAGGAACAACCCATAAGACAAGCCAATCCTGGAAGGAGACATACCTTGCAGGCTCCAGGGAGGAGGTGCAGCTTTACGTAGGGGTCAGCCAGGCCATTGAAATCCATGGGCTTGAGGCCCTGGGGGGGAGGTGCAAAGGGAACTTTAGACTCCCAAGCCTTTCTCCCTCCTCCTGCAGGACTAGAGTCCCACAGAGTACAGTTCCAGAGATGCAGGAGTCTGCTCTGGTTGGGGGACGATGGAGCCCCCACCCTAGGGTAGCAGCCCAGGAAGGAGGGATGCACCTTGGCCCTGAGGATTCTACAGTGCAGAGTGCAGGAAGCCTGATCATAGAGAAGGTCAAATTCCAGCGTGCCCAGGGCAGCTGCAGAAAAGGGAAGAGAAGAGGGAAAAAAAAGGTAGGGTGAGTCTTTGGTCCAAGTCAAGTATGTGAGACCTAGTGGCTAGAAGAATGCGTCCACATCTCTACTGGCCTGCCAGTGTGTGTGTGTGTGTGTGTGTGTGTGTGTGTGTGTGTGTGTGTGTGTGTGTGTGCGCGCAAGAGGCTGAGCAGCCGTGTGCATGCCTGCGTCTAGGTCCCTGGCTCGGCCGCAACTGACTGTGTGGGTGGTGGAGTGTCTCAGCAGAAATATTGAATATTGAGCCTTGCTGAAGCTGTAATCTGCACCCAGACTGCAGCTGTGGTGGCAGGACTGTCCTCCCTCCTCCCCACCCTCCTCCCCACCCTCCTCCACACACACACACACACACACACTCGGGAGGCTGCTCCCTCCCACAAGCCCGCTGAGCCCCCAGACTCACTGGTATCATCTGAGTCGTAGCTGTCTACCTCAGCTCCATCGTCGGGTGTGGTGGCCCCAAGGAGAGCCGCAGGGGGGGCCAGAGCCAGAGGGGCCAGATGAGCTGGGGCTTCCCCGCAGCCCCTGCCGGCAGCAGCCTCTGGTCCTGGCCCCCTGCGAGGGAAGTAGTCGGAGATCTGGCGAATGGGCCTGATGGGTCCAGGACACACGTTGATGGCCATGTGCTCCTGGATGTTGATGGTCATGCGATCGCCCCTACGGCCCCTCATGCAGCACCTCTGGCTGGGAGACGGATGTAGAGCTGGAGTGGCTGGCTGGGGTCTGAAGGAACCTCACTGCCCTCCCTTCCTGGGTGTCAAGGGAGAGGTGATCTGTGCTAGCTGGTGGGCAGACAGGAGGCCTCCCAAGGGGCTGGCTGAGTTGCCAGATGAGTCCTGGCAGACAGGTCGTGACTGCCCTTAACCCTGCCCACTGCCTGTACACTGTTCCTCTGTCACCTTTCCAGGACTTTCCTCTCATCCTGGGTTCCCCCTCTGTTCCCATCCCCTCAAACCTCCAGGGACCCCACAGCTCCCCTCCGTTGCTGCTCTGAGGCTCTGGCCATCTTCTCCATCAGGCGCGGGGGCTGGCCAGGGTGTCAGCCACCTCTCCAGGCTTCTCTTCACTCAGCCCAAGCTTCTGCCTGCCTACCTAGTCCCTAACCCGGGCCGATCGCTCTACCAACGTGGGAACCCCCCTGCCTCGGTTGTCTCCTCCTCTCGCCCTCACCCGCGCTCCCCTGGCCGGCCCGGCCCCCGCACCTGTCCCTGGGCCTCCAACAGGTGCCCGGCACGGGCGGCCCGCGGGCGCAGGCTGGGCGGCGGCGGCGACTGCGGCGTGGCGGGCGAGGACCGAGCGAGAGGCGGGCGGGCGGCGCGGGGCGGGAGTGGCGGGAGCTGCGGCGGGCGGCCGGGAGGGGCGCGGGGCGCAGAGGGCCAGGCAAGGGCCCCAGAGCGCACGCGAGTGCACACCCGACACGTGTGCTCGCCCTCACACCCGCCCGTGCTCCTCGGGCCGGCTCACACGCGTGCACACTCACCCGAGAACTTGGCGTGCACCTCCGCGAGAGGCGCCCGGTGTTCCCCAGCTCCTCCCGGGAGACCCGGGCCCCCGCCCCGCCGCGCAGCCCTGGCGCCTCCCGCCGCCCCGCCTCTCGCCTTCCCTGGCTCCCAGGGCTCCAGGGCCCGACCACCCGGCCTAGTTGCCATAGCGACGCTGGTGCTCACGCTCACCCCCCAACCCACAAAGCACCCAAGGGGGAAGGAAAGAGGGCAGCTGTCCTACCCCTCGGTGTCCGTGGGCGTGGCTTAGAGATCCGCAGTGACCTAGGGACCCGCCAGCAAAGGAGGGACCTGCCTGCGGCTCCTGCTGCTCTGAGGAACCTCATTCGAAGGAGACTGGCTTCCCCAAACCCCTTTCCTTCTTGTGACCCAAACCAGCCCCCGGAACCTGGGTCTCTTTACCAGACCCACACCTCCTTCCACCCTCTGCCGCTCCCAGTTCTGTCCCTCAGGCGGGGGAGGACCTCAGGGCTTGAACCTGCAGTCATGGAGAGTCTGCGGCCACACTGCTTCCCAGTAGCCTCCGTCTTGTTTTTTACTATTTGAATGGGTCTAGGTGGGCAGCTCTTATTGGCCTTGAACTCTTGGACCTCCTGCCTCACTGGGATTACAGACTGGAGTTGCTGGAGGCTTCAGCTCTAACCTTTGGCCTTCTTGTGTCCTAAACTTACCTCCGGGAAAGACCAAATCCTCGGAGAGACCCTTCGAGCCAGGAACTCCCTGCCCACCGCAGGAAGGTAACACAACCTGCAGTTTCAGAGTTCGCCTCCACCTCTAGGCCTCTGGGCCTTTGCTCAGGTCCTCTGCTCCTGAGAACTGCTCTTCCCAGGTCATTCCAAGTCACCCCTTCCTAGCAGTCTTCGGGAGCACCCCCCCCCACAACTACCTTCCTCTTATCCCTTTAGCCGGAAGATCCCTCAGACTCAGCTCTGATGACAGTTGTGTCTGCCTGTTTACATTCTGTCTCCTATCAGCCTGGGAATTGTCGCAGTGAGAAGGGACTGATTCATCTCTGAGTCCCAAGTGCCCCAGACTGGGCCTGACATTAAATCAGCCTCCCTAAATATTTGGACTCAACAGAGAAATTCTGCTGCCCAACATGTGACTATGCTGAACACTGAAGACAGTCAAGGGCTGGGGGCCCTGGTACAGTGTGTGCTTAGCATGCAATGGCTTTGATTCCCCAGCACCGAATAAAAAAGATAACATGGTAAATGCTATCTGGAAATGTTGTGTTTGTATTTTAAAACTTTTTAAAAGTAAGAGTACTATAAAGTCAAATTATATAACACAACACCTGTCACCTACCAAATGGGCAAAGTGTCAGCACACTTAGCACACTAAGACTATGGGTGAATAAATTAGTGACAGTCTGCTGCAGCTGGTCTGACGCTGGATGCCAATGGATACACATATTCTTTGACCCTGAAATCCCAGCTCTCTGACTTTATCCTATACATATACCAGGTGACATACAAAATAATAAAAGTTAAAGAGTCTTAGCTACAACTTCTAAAAAGGAAACAAATGAAATGTCTATGCAAGAGAGACTGGTTAATGAGCTATGGCATAATTTCTCATATCAAAATAGTATGCAGCCGTGAAAAAGGAGGCTTTAGGTAGACAGATAGAAATAGACACATACATACATACATACATACAGAAGCATCTTCGCAGTCTCATTCCTACTTAAACCAAGATGCAGAGTCAGAGCAGCACAATGGAACGCTGCCATTTGAATGAGGGAAAGACCTTACACATGTTTATTTGTGCATATATTATTTCCAGAAGACTGCACAAGAAAGTGGTAACTATGGTGACTGCTGGAGAGTGAGGTTGTTGAGGAGCAGGGAAGGGCAAGCATAAGAAAGACTTAGCCTCCAACATGCAACCTTCTGCGTGTTTTTTCTTGTTGAGTCAGGGTCTCACTATGTAGCCCTGGCCGGCCTGGAACTCACTATGCAGACCAGGCTGGCCTCAGATATCTGTCTGCCTCTATCTCTAAGCACTGGGATTAAAAGTATGTGCCATCTGAATGCTTCTAAATCGTGCCACATGCATGTCGCCTTTTCCAAAGAGCACGTTAAAATCATATGCATTTGAAGCCGGGTGGTGGTGACGCACACCTTTAATCCCAGCACTCGGGAGGCAGAGCCAGGCGGATCTCTGTGAGTTCGAGGCCAGCCTGGGCTACCAAGTGAGTTCCAGGAAAGGCGCAAAGCTATACAGAGAAACCCTGTCTCGAAAAACCAAAAAAAAAGAAAAAAAACCATATGCATTTGAGGGAGTGCAATAACTCAGGTGATGATGGCATTCGCCACACAAGCTTGCGTTTGCTTCCAGGAGCCCACACGGTTGAAGGAAGGAGAGAATTCCTACAAGTTGTCCTCTGACTTCTGTGCATGGGCCATGGCACATGCTGGTACACACAGACACAAATCAGTACATATTCAAGTTTTAAATTTGTCCATTTGTGTGTGCAAGACCAGACTCGGGGCCTTGTATAGACTAAGTGTGCATCCTTCCACTGAGCCGTAGCCCCCAGCCTAAAGCAGGAAGTTTTTCAAGCCGCCATGAGGCTCCTTTCTTAACTCTCTGGGGTAAGGAAGGAAGCAAGAAGCCAGGTCTGCTGGCACCTGCCTGCAATCCCAGTACTCCAGAGGCAGAGGCAGAAAGATTGTCCGTGAGTTCTAGGCCAGCTTGTCCTACATAGTGAGTTCCAGACCAACCAGAACTACAGAGCAAGGGTGCTGTTGGCCTGGAAACAGGGAGGCAGTAAAGGGAGCAGTGTGATCTGTGAATCCCCCACTTCTGGCTTCTCATGTGCACAGCTTGGACCCATCCCAGCATGCCTTGCAAAGCCTTCCCAATTCAGAGTGGGAAAAGCTCTATACCCAACATACTTACGTCCCATTACCCCATCATTTCTTGAGTACCTTCTAGGCAACAACCTCCAGCCTCGGGGCCCTGTAGGGAGACAGACACACAGACGATTCCAGCAGTGAGGTGGGGGGAAGGATGAAGAACGGCCCACAGCCTGGGTGCCTCAGGGCTCCCTTCCTACAAGAAATGTGTCTGTAACTGACATTGCCAAGATGAGGCATTAACTGGGCCTAGAGTGGAGCTGGAGCAGTTCAGACAAGGTCTGAGAGCATCTGGGAGGCAGTCAGGACGTCGAGTAAGCCTTATAAACAGTATGAGCGGAGGGCATGCCTGTGATCCCAGCACTCAGGAGCAAAGGCAGGATCCCAAGCCTGAAGCCAGCCTGGGCTAGGAAACATAATCCTATCTCAGAAAAATTAATCAATTGATAAGAACCTAGAATACAAAGAGTGGTCTGAAACCAGTGTGCCTAAAAGTTTGGAGGACGGGAAATGGGATGAGCAGGGTAGACAGGCTGGCCGGGGGAGCTCTCATACAGAAGACTTTCATGTAGGTCGTTGGGTCTGAATGGTTCTTGCTGAATGGTTGAAGCTGGGTCTCAGGAGGCAGGAATCAGTGTGGCTCAACCAGACCAAAGTCTGTGGCAGTCAACAGATGAAGGGCCTTGGCTTGAACAGGAGGGAAACCTAGAGAGGGAAGTAGGGGATCACATTTGAGATTTCTGCCTTGCCTCGCCCTCCTCCTTTCCCTTCCTCTTCATCTTCCTCCTCGTCTTCTTTGAGACAGGATCTTGGTATACATCCCAGGCTGATTGGGATCCTTGATTCTCAGCCTCTACTGTGCTTGGATTACAGTTGTGTACCACATCCAGACAGACGAGCTTTCTGTTGGAAATGGCACCAGCAGATGTTCACTTGGGGACTGTCAGGTAAGAAGAAAGACCTGAGATGATCCTCAGGTTCCTGGTAGAACATCTAGGAAAATCATGGAAGCATTGGGTGAGATGAGGAGAGGGGAGCAGGTTTGGAGTAAGAGAATAGAGAGCTTCCTGTAGGGTTATTGCTCTCGAGATGTTTTTGGACATGAAGACATCAAGCAGGAAGTTGGGTATAGGAGTCTGGAGCTCTGAGGAGAGGTCTGGGCTAGAAATATACATTTGTGAGTCATCAGCATATAGATGGTATTTAAAGCCACGAGAATGGATGAGATCACCTAGGGAGAGGGAATATATATGAGAAGAGAAGGCCAAGGCCCAGGCAACAAGGAGTCTGGAAAACTGGGGAGGGGGGTGTTGGAGTGAGGGACAGGGCACCCTGCTGAGACACAAAATGAAAAAGAAGTAACCCCCACTGGTGGACATCACCAAAGGGACTCTAGTGAGGAGAGTGGAGGGGACGAAGGCCCTCAGAGGGCTGTGGGAGTGCAGCAGCAGGTGCCGGCTCCTGTCAATGTCTCTCTTCCCAACCACCATGCACCTGTGAGCTGTTTCTCATGATCCCAGAAGGCAGAGATTACCCATCCATCTGTCCTTCCTCCCCTCCCTCCTTCCTTCTCTCCCTCCCTCCTCGCCCCCCTCCCTCTGTTCCTTCTCCTCTCCCTTCCTCCCTCTGCACGCGTTCATGTGTGCCATGGGATGCATGTGGAAGGGCAATCTCATGGATCTTCCTCACCTTCTGCCTTGAGACAAGGTCTCTTTCTCTATTTTTCCCCAGCTGGCCAGAGAGCTTCCAAGAAGTCTTCTGTCCCCACCTCTCATCTCCACCTCTCATCTCCAAGTAGGAGAGCTGGGTTACACATGTGCCGCTTTGTATGGGTTCTGGGGACTTGGTTTGTTTTTTTGAGACAGGGTTTCTCTGTGTATCCTTGGCTGTCCTGGAACTCTCTGTAGACCAGGCTAGCCTCGAACTCACAGAGATCCTCCTGCCTCTGCCTCCCGAGTGCTGGGACTAAAGGCATGTGCCACCACCACCCAGCTAGTTTTGTTTTTTGAGATAGGCATTGTCTTACTATGTATCCCTGGCTGTCCTGGAACGCACAGAGATCCATCTGCCTCTGCCTCTGCCTCCTGAGTGCTGGGATTTTATCCCCAAGGTGTGTGCTACCATGCCCAGTGGTTCTGAGTATTTGAATTCATGTCCTCACACTTCTGCTACTGCATATACTCAGCCTGCCCCTAGCTCTATCCACATCCTGGAAATCATGCTCTATCTAAGCCATAAACAGAGTCCAATGCAGCACACAGCAGGAGCTCTATACATTTTCTAATAGTCAGATGAAAGAATGGGAGATCTTGAGGGGGAAAGGGTCTCATCTGCCTTACTCTGCTGGCTGGTAGAATGCTGGTGGGTTTTTTTGTTTTTTGTTTTGTTTTGTTTCTGCATTGGTATTTTGCCTGCATGTATGTCTGTGTGAGGGTGTCAGATCTTGGAGTTAGAGACAGTTGTGAGCTGCCATGTGGGTCCTGGGAGTTGAACCCAGATCCTCTGTAAGAGCAGTCAGTGCTCTTAACCACTGAGCCATCTCTCCAGCCCCAGGGGTGTTTTGTTGTTGGTTATTTTTCTGTGTATATGTGGGTGGGGTGTACATATTTGTGGGGCCTCATGCATAGAGGCCACAGATCCATTTCCTCAGGACTTCCATTTGGCTTCTTGTCTTTCTTAAGCAGAGTTGGGGGTTGGTAAAGCTGTTTTAATAGAATGCAGAAGGACACACCTGAGTATTTGAGTTTCTCAAAGAAGAATCTCAAAGGTAAAAACATGCCCAGGTGTGGGTGCTAGCCACACCCAGAGGGTATTTTCTGCCTGGTTTTGTTGAAGCAGAGCCTTTCATATGTGTTTTGTTTATTTCAGACGGGATCTTGCTCCGTATCCCTCCTGCTCTAGCCTCCAGAGCCCTGGGATTTCGAAGTGTACATCCCCTGCCTAGTTCTCTAGGTGTTTTTGTTCAGAAAATAAAAGCTGAGCCAGATGTAGTGGTGCACACCTTTAATCTCAGCACTCAGGAGGCATTGAGAGGCGGATCTCTGTGAGTTCGAGGCCAGTCTGGTCTACAGAGAGAGTTCCAGGACAGCCAGGGCTACATGGTGAGACCCTGCCTCAAAATAAATAAATAAAATAAAAAATAAAAAAAAGGAAAGAAAAGAAACGCCGATTGTGGCAAGGTTGTTATGTGGGTAACAGGTGGGTTGATGCGGGAAAGACAGAATCCTTTAAGGAGGAGCCACCTAGGGGGCAAGTGGAGTAACAGAGTAGCTAGCAGTCTGTGTAACAAGCGCAGGCACCGGCGCAATCAAGGAGACCCTGAAGTGTCCTTGGCCCGGGTGGGCTGGAATACATTTGTGATAGACAGGCCTAACTGCCAATCAGAGGCGAGCTACCTCTTACAACTCGAGATAGGGCCTGTGTAGTGCAAGTCGCAATTAGGAAGTGACACCAGGAGGACTGTGGGAACTCGAGGGGAGAGACAGGGGTGTGGGGGTGTGGCGTGGTGTTGGGTGCGCACACATGCCACCAGTGCCACCAAAGGCGAAACTGAGTTACGGTGAGTAAACTAGGTTCTTTGAATGGCCCAAAGACTAGCCTTGGAATAAGCTGGGGGAGTTCCTACGACTCCCGACCGCCAGTCCCGAGAGAGGAGCCTGCCTGCCGCACCCGGTGTGACCTGTGGGAGAGATGATGGCGCGGTCGGACGAACACTGCTGCCACCTGGTGGGAAGAGACTGCTATTTCTCCTGTTCTTCCTCTCCGTGCTCCGTGTCTCTGCTAAAGACCAAGTCTGGAGTTGGATGGAGGCAGACCCCTGAATCTGGGGACAGAGTGCAAAGGGAAGCCCCAGATGGAAAGATGCACACCCCTGGGAAGTGGAGAGCCTCAGCGCACCTCTCCCCCTTGCACATTGTTGCTCCTCCCTCTTAGAGCTTCTGCAAACTCCATGAGCCAATCTGTGCAAATTTCTTGGCATTTTAATAAGCATTCAATAAACAGCAGTTGTGGTTGAGCCAAAGGACAACTGGAGATCTGTAGCCCACTTCACCTCCTAAATATAGCTGCTGCACAAATGCACTGTCGCATAGTCCCAGCTACGTTCTGGGACACAAATGGTCAATCGACTGAACCCAAGGCCTTGTGTATGTTGAGCAAAAGCTCTACCCCTGAGCTACACCCCTAGACCCCACCACTATTGCTGTTATTTTCAGTGTCATTCCTGAGGATGGGGCTCAGTGGCCTCTTCTGCAGTCAGGAACTGGGAACCCCCCACAGGCAGGCTCCCGGAATGGCTCTGGCCTGTGACATCATAGAATCCTACACATTCATTGTAGCGAAGGGGTTATGAAGCTGGGGCAGTGGGTGCCTGTATGGGTGTGGATGTGGATGGCTGGGTTGGGGACCATAGAAACAGGTGGGAAGCTGGGCTCAAGAATGGTAGGAATAAAAGACACTTGAGAATAAGGAGGAAGCTTGGCTGTGACCAGGAGGCCAGCCCAGCCCCAGACCTTTCTCCCCTCCCCTCCTCTCCTCTTCCATCCCCCTCCCCTCCCTCTTTCTTATCTCCTTTCCTTTTCCCCTTCCCTCCCTCCCCTCCATTTCATTTTACTGTATTGTTTTCAGGCAAAGCTCCACTCACTCCGTCACCCAGGCTGACGGAAGCTCAATATGCAGCCCAAACGGACTTCAAACTTGCACCCTTCGCTTTCCAAGGGATAGAATTAGAGCCAAGGCACTTCGGCTGGCCTTTCTCTCTCATTCTGCCTCCGTGTCCTAGCTTCCCTGTCTCAGCCAGCTCAGCCAGCCCAGGGGACAAAACAAGCCGGCCCTGAGTTTGCTCGGCCTCTTGGGGAGGGCGCAATGGGTCAGCAGGGCTCTGGGTCACACACTTTGCTTTGGCTCCTAGCACCCAGAAGAGACGGCATCCAGGCCTCGAAACCAGGAGCCAACTCCCGGCTCTTCGTAGACAGGCCTGACTTCTTTGATTACCCAGACTCAGACCAAGCTAGCCTTTCTGCTGTGGCCCAGTTTATTGGAGAGAAACCTGTGACCTTTGTTAAGACAGGTATGAACCAGCTTGATGGAGGGACCTCCCTCGTGGCAGGGCCTGGAAGAAATGTGCTCTTGTCTGGCAGGCTCTGGCCCTGGGCTCTTCCAGCACATCCTGGTGGGCGCATTGGTGGTGGCTTTCTTCCTCTTCCTTTTCCAGTTCTGCATGCACGTGTGAGTCCCATCCCCATGTGCTACCCCGTCCCTTCCAGAGGACCCAAGTCTCCTATAGGCCTTCCTCATTTGATTTCCACACTCCTCAGGAGCTTCCAGAAAGGAGCCTAAGGAGCCGGACAGGAGCCCTGGACCCTGCTGTGTGCCACACATCTACCACGTCTTCTGTTGAGAAAAAAAAGGCGGTGCCTCCGCCCTTCCTGACTGCATAGTGGCCCTCAATGTGGCCATCCACCCCCATCACCTCCTCCTTCCTTGACTGCCCAGTGACCCTCTTATGTGTGGCCATTCACACCTCCCCTTCCTCCTAGGCTGCCCAGTGATCCTCTGTGTGGCCATCCACCCCACACCCCCATCTCCCCCTTCCTCCCTCACTGCTCAGTGGCTCTCTATGTAATCATCCATCCCCTTACCTCCTCCCTTCCCAGCCCCCAAAAAAACTGGACCCAAGGGTCTTGCTGGCGTTCACGAAGATCGTCTTTATTAGCGGTCTGTAAAAGCACCTCCCAGGGTCTGTGACCCCAGACTGGAGGAAGCCGTGAGAGGTCTGTAGCACCAGGGACAAGCCAGGGCCCGAGGGCAAAATGTGCAGCCTAACAGAAGGGGTTGGCGCCCATGCCTGCCCCCAGGGTTGCTCAGCACTGGGAGGGTTGTAGGGGAGCAATCACCTCCCTCCCCACACCCCAACAAATTAGAGATAGGCAAATAAATAAATAAGGTTCCTCAGATTGGTCTCCACAGGAAGGAGCTGTGGGGGTCACCTGCCTTCTCGACCCACATGGGATGAGTTAGGGTGTCCTCCTTCTCCCAGGTGATGGGGAGCAGAGAGGGGCTTGCAGCAGCAGAGCTGGGATGTCCTTGGCAGCGGGGCCACCCCCGTGTCCCTCGACTCCTTGGTCCCACTGAGCCCAGCTCTCCAGACCTCAGCACACTGACAGACACACTCTCTTCCCTTCATTTTGTTAGCACAGAGGCCGGGAGAGGCTCTTCATCCAGGTCCCCTCTCTCCCTGCCCTTCCGGTCATCCGACCTCAGCTCCTGAGGGTGTTTAGCTGCTCCCTGTTCTGAGTCCTTCTGTCTTGGGGCTGTCAAGGCAAGGGACTCCTGGCTCTCACCCCCCACCCACTGGCCCCAAAGCTCTGTCTCCACGGGGGGCTGGGGAGGGGGGGTTCCCAGGCCCCAGCCTCAGTCCTGAGTCTGACAAGGAGAGGGCGGCGGGGAACCTCGGGGTCGGAAGAGGCGGCAGGCCCCGCGGCAAATGAGGAAGAACCAGTAGAGCTGGGGTGCCAGGAGCAGCGCGGCGCCCAGGTTGACGTGGGCCGGGATGGCCAGGGGCACTGAGAGCAGGGGCAGGCCGGCGTGGCGCCCATAGGCCCAGTACAGGTAGGGGAAGAGCAGCACCCGGCAGCACAGGAAACTGAGCAGCATCAGGGCGCCGTTCACCTTGTGCAGCAACGTGTGCTGCTGCTTGTACTGTGGACAGAGCAGCGTGGCAGGCCAGGGGCAGGCCCGGGTACTCGCAGGTTCCCACAACTGCCTCCCCTCCACCCGGCCTGTGGCTCCTCCCACACCTACCACTGCACCTGGCCAGTGCTCTTTCTCTTATTTTTGCTTTTTTTTTGGTTTGGTTTTTGTTTTGTTGTTTTGTTTTTGAGACAGGGCTTCTCTGTGTCAACAGTCCTGGCTGTCCTGAAACTCACTCTGTAGACCAGGCTGGCCTTGAACTCACAGAGACCCGCCTGCTTCTGCCTCCCGAGTGCTGGGATTAGAGGCGTTCACCACCACCACCCAGCCTTATTCTTGCTTTTTGAGACAGATTCTCACTATGTAGCCCAGGCTAGTCTCAAAATCCTGATCCTCCTGCCTCAGCCTTTCCAGGGCTAGTGTTTTAGGCACACACCACCATGCTGAAAGGTTGCATGGTCTTTAAAGAATTCCCAAAAGGCCCCAGACATGTCCGCCCCACTTCCACACGCCCGTCGACCCTCGGATCTACTCTCACCTGGATGAGGATCTTGCCCAGGCAGACGAAGGGAGTGCTGACCTCGGCCATCAACATGCAGCCTAGAAAGAAATCTCCCTTGCCCTGTCGCCACACCTAAGGGAAAAGGCAAGAGCCTAAGGAGCTGTGTCTGCATGCCTTGCTGGTATCACCTTCAGAGATGCTTTCTCTCCCCACCCCCGTGTGTGTGTGTGCGTGTGTGTGTGTGCATATAAAGGCCAGAGGTCAATTTCCTCAATTGCTCTCGATCTTATTGGTTTGAGGCGGGATCTCTCACTGACCTGGAGCTCACTCATTTGGCTGCATTGGCCAGAGAGCCCCAGGAATTCTACTTTCACTTCCCCAGAGCTGGGGATTAAGCACACACCACCCAGCCCAGTTTTTCAAGAAGACCCAGGCACTTGTGTTACAGAGTAATCACTGTATCGACTGAGCCACCTCCCCGGCCCTATTCCCAGGCACTGTATCAACTGAGCCATCTCCCAGGCCCTATTCCCAGTCACTGTATCGACTGAGCCATTTCCCCGGCCCTATTCCCAGGCACTGTATCAACTGAGCCGTCTCCTCAGCCCTATTCCCAATCACTGTATCAACTGAGCCATCTCCCCGGCCCTATTCCCAATCACTGTATCAACTGAGCCATCTCCCCGGCCCTATTCCCAGTCACTGTATCAACTGAGCCATCTCCCCGGCCCTATTCCCAATCACTGTATCAACTGAGTCATCTCCCCGGCCCTATTCCCAGTCACTGTATCAACTGAGCCATCTCCCTGGCCCTATTCCCAGTCACTGTATCAACTGAGTCATCTCCTCAGCCCTATTCCCAGTCACTGTATCAACTGAGTCATCTTCCCGGCCCTATTCCCAGTCACTGTATCGACTGAGCCATCTCCCCGGCCCTATTCCCAGTCACTGTATCAACTGAGTCATCTTCCCGGCCCTATTCCCAGTCACTGTATCAACTGAGCCATCTCCTCAGCCCTATTCCCAGTCACTGTATCAACTGAGCCATCTCCCCGGCCCTATTCCCAGGCACTGTATCGACTGAGCCATCTCCCCGGCCCTATTCCCAGTCACTGTATCAACTGAGCCATCTCCTCAGCCCTATTCCCAGGCACTGTATCAACTGAGCCATCTCCCCAGCCCTATTCCCAGTCACTGTATCAACTGAGCCATCTCCCCGGCCCTATTCCCAGTCACTGTATCAACTGAGCCATCTCCTCAGCCCTATTCCCAGTCCCCCTCCCCTTTTTGAGACAGGGTTTCTCTGTGTAGCCAGAGACTGTACTGGAACTCACTCTGTAGATCAGGCTGGCCTCGAACTCAGAGATCTACCTGCCTCTGCTTCCCGAGTGCTGGGATTTAAGCTGTGATTTAGGGTGTGCGCCACCACTGCCCGGCTTTTCCTCCCCCCTCCCCTTTTTTAAAGACAAGAGTCTCATGTACCCAGACTGGCTTCAAACCTACTGTGTAGCAGAGGATGATTTTAACCCTCATATCTTCTGGCTTCCATCTCAAGTGCTAGGATGACAAATGTGCTACCATTCTGGCCTTACAAAGTGCTGGGGATTAAACCCAGGGCTCCACACATGCTGGGGAAACATTCTCCCAGCTGAGCTACACCCTCTGTCCAGAGACACACTTAGTCCTGGGTTCCGAGTACTCATGACTCTGCCAAAGAGGAGTACTGCCTCTTTTACAGTCCCTCAGGTTAAGAAGGCAGGCCTCACACCATAGAGGAAGGACAGCCTAGAGACACATGCCCCGTGCTCGAAAGCACCCCAGACTGACTTGTACCTCTTGGGTAGAATGCTGCTCTGGAAACCCACCCCAAGACCCGCTGCCCGGGACCTCCGCACTGCAGTGCTGGCGTGCTGGGGAGAAGCCGCTTTTCATGCCCACCCCTCGCCCTCCTGACTCCAGGGGGGAGGACTCACCACCGAGAGCGGGAAGCACACCAGCACCATGGCCGCATGGTGGAGTACCATGAGGAACTCCTTGTGCAGGTAGCCACGCACCACGGCCCAGGTGCCGCCCAGGGCTCTGGGCGTCCCGTCTTCCCCTCCATGCCCTTTAACCTGGTGCTTGTGCCAGTGGCAGAGGAACATGGCGTAGATGTCATAGATGAAGTAGGGAACTGCAAACTGTGTGTAGGCCGAGGAGAGCCAGTGCCTGTAGGGAAGGGAGAGAGGAGGAGGAGGAGGATGTGGACAGGTCCTAGGCGAGCAGCCCCCAGGCCAGGATGCTCCAGGGGAACGAGTTAGGTCCCAAGGGGGCTCTCATAACAACCCCGAGTCTTGAGTTTTGGATGCCAGAATTGAAGGGTGCCGTGTGAGGAACCACCCAAGGCCAGACAGTCTCACAGCTTCTGAGGTTTGGGGCTGGATTCAAGCCAGGCAAACCTCACCACCTACTGTGTCTCTGTCTCTGTCCCCCTAAGTGTCTCTACCTCTCACCCCTCCATCCACCCATCTCTCCAACCAGCCCTCCATCCACCCTTGTAGGGAGAGGAGACCAGAACGCTGCAGATCATGAACAGCGATGGAAGTGAGCTGCGGAGGGGTACAAAGACACCCCCCCCATTAGGCACCAGTGAGGAACTTCCAAGCACTGTAGAGGTCCTGCGGCCCAGCACCAGCTGATGTGACAGCTTATCACATGCCACGCACTACACGGCTACTTAACTCTTCACACAGCAGAACTTGTGCCCTTCTCCTGAATCCCTGTGTCATGGAGAGGCTAAGGAGTGCGGCCAAGGAATAACCACACAAGTCCTTGCCATCAGCCCCACTGTCTCAAGAAGGTTCGAGAGGGGCTGGAGCCAGTCCCCAGTGAAGTGGAGGGGCTGTCACTGCAGCTGGCCTTCGCTCTGAGGTGGTGCATCTATTGTTAGTTCAGGTATGGCCAGCAGGAAAGAGAAAATGCTGAGCAAAGATGCCAAGAGCAGAGAAAGTTCTGCAGACTTTGGAGTAAACAAATACGGGAAGCACCAGAACACGCCACGCTGCGCTTTTTTCCCTGAGTCAGCAGAGAGGCTTTCTCAAGTCCAGGAATCCTCCTCAGGCAGGCCTGAGGTGGGGGTGGGAGACAGAAAAGCCCAGAAGGAGCAGAGCAAAAGCCAACCCAGCTGGCCACCATACACCAGTGCGGGTGCTGGGGAGGGGAGGGGGGAGAACTGGGGGTACAGGCCAGCTGGGGATGGGGTGAGCACAGAGACAGCAGCAGTTTTCCCAGGCTGACTGGCCTGGAAGGGGAGAAGCAGCCCACTCTCAAAGGGATCCACATTGCAGTGGTGTAAGGGAATGTGGCCCGGACTCAGAAAGGGAGGGACAGGGAAGAGGCACTGGCTAGAGACAGAGAAAAGAAACACAGACAGGACCCATCCACCCTCAAAGAAGGCTCAGAATCTGCCTAGGGATTTGGTGGGAGAATGGTACCCATAGGACTCTGGGCCCTGGGGGAACCAGAGGGACTCAGGGCCCTGGACTGACAAGTGAGGTATCAGATTCCATCTCTACTCTGTCAGCAATTAGGTGCTCAGAAGCAAGAACAGCTGTTGCCCCCAGATTAGCCCTGACCCTCCCACCTTACCTGAGGATTAAATGGGGGAACAGGGTCAAGACCGGACTAGGGGGTGGGAATCCAAGAACCAAAAGGTGGCCTCAAGGTAAGATTAGATAAGGAGGAGATGCCTGGTGCCCAGGCTCCTTTTGGACCCTCTGACTGGGGAAGGGGTTGGGAGAGGGCAAAGGGCAGTCAAGTCATGGAGAAGGATCCTGAGAATTAAACCCCTGCCTCATGGAGTCAAGAACCCCGTCCTAGGCACTTAACACACTCAATCCCTCCATGCAGAAGCCCTTCGGGGGGGAAGGATGTGTGTGACCTCACTCTAGGTCCTAGGAGGCGAGAACTCACTCACGGGAAAAGAAGAAACAAACAGACAGCAGAAGGCAGATGGAGACCAGGGTCACCCAGACAATGTCCCCTGAGGCTCAGAGGACACCACACAAGGGCAGGAGAGCCAGAGGCTGTGAGTGAAGGGAGCCCTGAGCACACAGCAAACTTGCAGCAGCCCCCAGCCAGCTAAACACGGGCTGATCAGCACCACGGACAGGGCCAGGGTTCCCTCCCTCCGCCTCGCCTCCTGCCCCACCTCTCTGGCCTGGGCCTTTTTGGCAAGCACCAAACACTGCAGTCGCTGCCAGTGCCAAACTTTGGCCTCTTCATCCCCACCCCCCACTGCTTGACCCTCAGTGGCCTTGTTTGTCGTCCCCTCTCCCCTGGACAAAGAGCTGAGGCTAGACACTTGGATTCCAGAAGGAGTTGAGAGGTGAGCCTGGCATGGTGAGGAGACACTCAGCAAGGTACTGGATGGAAACAGAGTCTGAGGGATGCAAGAGTTGGTTGACATTCAGAACCCATGACAAAAGGCCAGGAAGCTGACCGGGAATCACTCCGAGGCGTTTCTTTGAGGCCCACCCCTGCTCCCTTGCTTCTGACCTTTAGGACAGGGTAGGATAAATTTATCCCTGGTATTGAGTTGCAGTAATCACATGAACTTGCTTGGGTCCAAGTCCAGGGACCACTACAGGTCTGGGGGATCCTGGGTCCCACACACCCACTGCTGGGGCCTGGGCAGAGATGGCCCTGGGGCACTTACTGGTCATCAATGATGTGCTTGCAGGAGGTGGAGACTATGTAGCCAGCTGTGGAGGCCATGATGGCTTGGACAGAGGACACCAGCCTAGGGAGAGAGAGGAAGGGGTGAAAATAAGGTGTGGACCTCCATTTCTCTTCTTACTACTACAGTCACTGTGCTTGGGATCCTGTACTCCTGAGGACCGTTCCTCATCAGCTTCCGCCCAAGCCATGCTTCCCCACTGCCGCTCTCAGCTAAGCCAGGCTTAGCTGCGATTCCCTCAGTTCCCGCCTCTCCAAGCCGCCTTCCTTCCTAGTTTGTGACAGTTGAGTCTCCTTCCTTCCAGGACACCAGGGAGACCATTCTGAGGTGAACCAGTCCTGGGAATGGCTGACAGTGAGGTCTTTCTCTGGGGAGGGAGGAAAGGGACCCACGAGGGCCAAGGGAGTCCCCAGTTGCTCCTACACCCTTGGCTACCCAGTCACTATGCTGCTCACACCTACAGTAACTGGCCCCACGATGACCCCAAGCTCCCCCCGCCATTTTCCCACTGTTTTCTTGGTTGTTACCAAGGACCTCTTCCTGATGGCCCTATTCTAGGGATACACAAGTCTCACCACCTATTTCTCTGGGCCTTGACATGCATGCAAACACTGGCCCTGAAAACCATGCTCTCGCCCCTGACTTGCTCCCTGGCACCTTGTGGGACTGTTTAGTCACATGCTGGCCTGCTCGAGAGGGTGGGAGAGTGACAAGGGGAAGCAAGAAGATCAAGCTGAGTAGTAGACCAGATGGCTGGGTTTCAATGAGGTCTCCGGGGAAGGTGGGGTCCAAGGAGGGAAGGAAGCTTGCTTATACACCTCCCCACTGCTACAGAGCCCAGGGAGGTGCTGGGGTCCCTTCCTCATGAAGCCTGTTGGGGAGAGAGGGACTAAACTCAGGGAAGGCATGCCATTTACCTGGCGGAGACAATGACTGCGTCGGCCTCCTCCCAGCGCAGCTGGGGCAGCCTCTGGAGCGTGTTCTTGGACAGGAGGAAGAGTCCGGGGAACACCACCCCCCCAGCCACCATTGGGGTGAGCATGGTGACTTGGACCCAGGCAGGGAGACCGGAGGGGCCAGAAAGGACAAGCAGGCCAAACTGAGGGAGTTAGAGGTGGGGAAGGGATGCCAAGCCAGAGAAGGAGAGAGAGAGGGAAGGGGAGGCACAAAGGGGCCAGGGCGGGGACAGGATGGGACCAGGGGGCCAGTCCAGGGCAAGGGAGAAAGGGACTTCAATGAGGCTGGAGACACAGAAAGAAAGCCAGCTAGGCAGAGTAGAGGGGAGGGGGGGGGGGGAGAACGTCAGTGAGAGGGATGGGAAGGATGACCAAGGAAGGACCTGGTGTGAGAGGACCAAGAAGGAGAGGGGACAGGAGGAGGAGGAGGAGGAGGAGGAGGATGCAGTTGGGGGAGGGGAGGGAGAGCCGCGGCAGGTGGGGGGGCTTACGTGGAGAGGCTGGGAGGGCCCAAGGAGGCGGGGTGGGGGACGGTGGTGCCAGCCCCGAAAAAAGGGAGGGAGGGAAGGACCGAGGCGAGCCGAGGAGCAGCTGGGCAAGTGGTCACCAGTCAACACTGCTCTCCTGCCACCACAGGCCACCACCGCCTCCTCTTGCTGCTGCCACAGCCCCGATGCCCTGTGCAGACACTGCACATGGCATTATAGAGTTGGTGCCCAGCCCCCTGCCCCCTCTGTGAGGAGGGGGAGGGGGAGGGGAAGCCACCAGCTTAGGGAGGGTGGGAGAAGGGGAGGGAAACGATGGCACCGACCAGACACCAAGAAACCGGACCTGCAGCAGCTTTGTCTCCCATGCAGCTCTGAGCCACAGCAGCGGCTGCGACAGAGATGGGGGGGGACAGGGAAAGAGGGAGGGGGAGGCCCTTAAAGAGACAGCAGCTGCGGCGGCGGGGGGGGGGGGGGGGCTGCTGGGGACAAGGGCTAGGGGAGGGACGGCTCTTCTCTTGGGAAAGAGAATAGCCCCGGGCTCCTTCCGCTGACAGGGGGTTCTGAGGCCCCTTTCCCGTCAGCACTTTGAAAATGTCTGGCCTTTCCTTCTGCCAGTGCTTATAAACATTAATGTGTGTCCCTCAGTGGCCTGCAGGGACCTCAGCTCAGGGGTGCCCACTCCAGCTGAGAAGATTCCCTGGGGAAGGCAGCCCCAGTGGGTGGTGCCTCTTGCTTTCCCTGAAGGGAACACTGAAGGTGTGGATAGGAACAAAACCATCCCACAGTGTCCTTCAGACCCAGAGGCCCCCCTTCACCAGTCAGGAGGAGTGGAAACTAACAGGCACCAGGCACCTCCCATGAGCGCCACCTCACTCTGCCCTGTGTCCTTGCCTCACCGTGTGACAGCACCAGGCATCTATGCCCGTCCACTTTCTAGAGGTCAGGAAATGGTCCTGAGGTGTGAGCCGATATCCCCAGGGTCAGAAAGTTAAGGAATGATAGTAAGAGGGCTCAGGGGAAGAAGGATCACTGTCAGAGCCCCTGGCAGCACGGGTTTGAGCACTGGCCCTGGGCTAAAAGGCACAGTGGCTCATCGTGGAGTCCTGGCGGGCAGCAGGACACTCGGGAGATGGAAAGCAAAAGGGTCACATGTGGAAGCCCAGCTTGGGCTACAGAGGAAGTGCCAACCTCGGGGACAGCGGCAGGAGAGTGGGCCTCAAGAAGAGGATGCTGCCTTGAAAACCCACGTGGCTCCACGGAAGCCGGCGCCCTTCACTGGGTGGCATGGCCTCCTGGATTCTCTTCTCTTGTTGCCTTGGCTCCCTTTCCTCGGCCACTCCTCAGAACAGTCTTGCTTATGAGTGAGGAAGAGCCTGGGAGTTGGTTGATTCAGCCCCCTCTTTAATCCAAGGGGAAGCACAGCCAGTGCTTTGGCCAGGGTAGCTTAGGCCTAAGCCCACAGCTGCTCCTCACTCATACGTGGCCTTCTTGGAGCTCTGCCTTTCCCAAACCCAACAGTCCTTCAGACTTGTATAGTATGGGGCCTGACATCCTAACACTGTAGTTGGCCCTGAGTACTGACAACTGACCTTCCTAGCCCACAGCCTACTCCCTGTGCCCCCCAGAGGAAGGGCTGATTTGCTATTTTGTGTTTCCCTCTAGTGGCAGTTTGTGGGAATGGCTGAGGGAAGTCTTGGGGCAGGCAGACGTCGGAGTCGGGGTTGGAAACCATTGTAGACCTGGAGATTTCATTTAAGAGAAAGAGGCTCACCCTCCTGGGTTTTACTACAGTCTGGGCACAGAACAAGGAGACTCATGTCCATGCTCCTTTGATCTTCTAGGCTTGGGGAAGGAGGAACCAAAGCCTAGAAGTTTAAAACAAACTTGCCAAGATGACACAGCTCTGCGCATTAGTAAAGCAGGATTTCCAGCCTCTGTTTGCTCCACTCCAGGAAGAGGAAAAGACAATGGCACACAGGAGGCAGTGGCAGGCAGGTGCCTGGGAGTTTCCAGGCCAACCTGGTCTATACAGCAGCTTCCAGGCTAGCCAGGGCTACATAGGGAGATCCTGTCAGATGAGAGATGGACCTAGCCTAGCCTGAGCCCACAAACACGTTTGCCCAGTATGGTGTTGCCGGCAGAAGATAATATCTCCTTAAATTGTAGTATGAATTGTCAGTGAAAAGGCAACCCATTCCAGTCCAGCGAAATGGCTCAGCACGTAAAGGTGCTTGTCAAGCTTGATGACCGAGTTCAATCCCTGGAAGCCACATGGAGGAAGGAGAGAACCAACTCCTGCAAGGTGTCCTCTGACCTCCACATATGAGCCATGGCATGTGCACCCCCCCCAATAAATGGAAACAACTCTGAAAGTAAAAACTATTAGCTGATTTCACATAAACACTTGGTTGCTAGCACTTGGGAGACAGAGACAGGAAAATCCCTGGTCTGAGGCTGGGTTGGGCTACAAAGCAAAGCTACATCTCAGGGAGAAAAGACTGGGATGCAGTCAGGCGGTAGAGCGTCTGCCTGGCTCACACAGGTCCTGGCTTGGACTCACATGTTGGCTCTGTGACGCTTTACTGGAGCCAGGCCACTTCTGATTTCACTGGGTGTCCTGTGAGTCCATGGCCCCTAGACTCTCATTCACATGATCCACGTATGTCTCCGTGGAAAAAAGAACTGTTATTAAACCCATTTCCAAATGAGGGACCTGAACTTCGGAGAGTCAGTGACTTGCAAAAGAGTCCATTAACCGGGCCCCACCCACACTCCGTGCACCCTCCTCTGAGTCCACTCCAGCTCCTTGAGGTGACCCCAGGAAAGGTAGCCCATCTTCCCATCTTACTTTGACGCCACCAAAACAGCCTCTTGCCTCTCCATCTGAAAGTTGGTTTGGTTCTGAAGCCCCCAACAGAGGCCAGCAAAGCACAGCGGGAAGAAAGCACACCCCAGCAGGAAGAGCAGAGCCATGCCTGTCTGCAGGACAGAAAACATGGCCATGAAAACAATACTCCAGACACGTCCCCCGACCCCCCCAGCTACGGTCACTGCAGAGACACAGTGGCCCATGAGTCGAGCTCCTCTGTAGTCACTAAATCACCAGGCATACCTGTAGTCTAATTTCTTTTGGACCCTTAGTGTACTTTTTGTTTTATCTACGACTTTCCATGTAGGCTGACTTTGAACTCCTGACCATCCTGTCTCGGCTACCTACGATCTGAGAGAGCAAACCTGTGCCACCACTCTTGGCCTTTATTGTACTTTCACATTTATCCAGGGCAACTGGACCTACCACGGGTTTGATTTGTGTGTTTGTTCCTTGCAGATAGGGTCTCATGTAGCTCAGGCTAGCCCTGAAATTGTTATGTAGTCCAAGCTGGTCTTGAACTCCTTGTACTCTACATCCACCTCCTTGATGCTGTCGTTAAGGTGTGCATCAACACACCTTACTGCTTTAAGCCCAGTTCAGATTATTTCAGTTTTTCCTATAACCCTGGAGCTGGTGTATACTCCCAGAACTTATCACATTTTAGCTTTTCATGGTAGCACAGAGCAGCAATCCCAGAACTCGCCGGGTGGGGAGGGGGGGCTGAGGAAGAAGAATCACAAGTTGGGGAGCATCATGGCCTACATAGCAAGACCCTGTCTCCAGAAACAAAACAGAGGGCCGGAGAGATGGTTGTGATTAAATGTGGTTAAAGGACTTGGCTGCTCTTGCAGAGGACCTGGGTTTGATTCCCAGCACCCATATGGTGGCTCACAGCAGCTATAACTCCAGTTACAAGGGACCTATTCTGGCCTCCTTGGGCACTGCATGTACATGCAAGCAAAACACACCCAAATACATAAAATAATTTTTTTCAGACAGGGTCTCTCTCTGTAGCCTGGCTGTCCTGGAACTCACTACATAGACCAGGCTGGCCTCGAAATTACACAGAGATCTGCCTGCCTCTGCCTTCCAGTGCTGGGATTAAAGGCCTACACCACTATGGTTGGCTAATAAATCTTAAAAAAAAAAAAAAAATGGGAATTTTTGCCTAGCATGTGTGAAGCCCTGGGTTCAATCTTTTGGACACACACACAGGGGAGGGCAGAGAGGAGGCAGGAAGTGAGGCAGGGAAGGAAAAGAAAAAGAAAACTCCACAACCAAATCCCTCTTTCCCTTCACCCTAATGGTACACGTGTTTCTCAGCTCTAGCCCAGCACAGCCTCTGCAGATACACACCCTGTGTATCTCCCTCTCCCTCCCCCTCCTCCCCCCACCCTGACTGTCACAGGCCTCACCTCTCTGGGACAAAGGTGAGAAGGCAGGGGAGAGGCTGATGTTTCTCCTCAGCAACAAGCTTGGAAAGAGGAAGGGAGAGGGTGTTCAGATTGTCAAAATACTTGAAATTTTAAAACAACACGAAAAGAAAGAAAATTTGAAAATTATCCCATAAAAATAAAAAAGGAACAGAAACCCTGGAACGCACATCTTTATATATTATTTTTGCCTGAAAATGCCTCTCCTCCCATCCACTCCAAGGAGGAGAGGAGTCGGGGAGGCCCGGGAGCCATGGAGGGAGCTGTAGCCTGCCATCCCGCATCCTTTGAGTGGCTACTAAGGGACTTTCCCACCACAGAAGGAAGGTGCGAGATTGCCCCACAGAGGCAGTTAGCCAGGCAGGAACACCAGCCTCCCATTGGTGGGCTGGTCACTCTGCGGCCCTTCCATTGGCCAGTCTCCGGACACAGTGCCCTATCATTTGTTTCTGTTCTTGAGGAAAGGGGTGAAGCGTTCTGGTGCCTTAGGTAGAACTGACCAATTAGAATTTGTTAATGAGTTGATAGACAGTTACATTTTAGGGGCGGAGCAAGAAAGCAAGAGCAGAGACCGGTCAGGGTAAGTCACCGATTTGGAAAGCCGCAACACATGATAAAGTTGACAATTTCAGGGTTGGGAGGGTCTGCATTGCATCTCAAAATCAGATGCTACAGGTAATCAGAGAAACGTGTAACGTGGCGGAGTGGTGTGCCCCAAGTCCCATATACTCACAATACTTTTTTTTTTTTGAGACATGGTTGCTCATGTAGCCCAGGTTGGCCTCGAACTCATTGTATAGCTAAGGATAAACTTGAACTTTTTTTGGTTTTGTTTTGTTTTTGTTTTTGTTTTTCTAGACAGAGTCTCTCTGTAGCTTTGGAACCTGTCCTGGAACTCACTCTGTAGACCAGGCTGGCCTAGAACTCACAGAGATCCGCCTGTCTCTGCTTCCAGAGTGCTGGGATTAAAGGCCTGAGCCACCACCACACAGCTGGCCTTGAACTCCTGATCCTCTTGCTTCCACGTCCAGAGTGCTAAGATTACCGAAGGACATTACTATATCTGGCCTTATACAGTGGTGGCATAGAACCCAGGGCTTAACGCATGCCTGGCAAAACATGTTATGACTGAACTACATCTCCAATGCTCAAAACCCTGTCTCTCAAAGTAAAAGTAGGATCTGGGAACGTGACTCAGTGGTAGAACCCTTCCTAACATTCGTAAGACTCTATGTTCTCTCTACCAAAGGAGAAAACCAACAAATAGAACACATGCAACTGCTGTAGTTCCAAAACTTGGAGCGCTGAAGCAGCGGATCACAAATTCTAGGCTAGCCTGTGCTACGGAGAAACCCTGTCCCCCAAAACCCCAAGCCAAACCAGACCAACCAGGGTTGAGGGTTATGGGGAGGTAGTAAGCAGCCTGCTGCATGGCTTTACCTTTGTGATGTAATTGAGTAAAACCCACAAGAGCATTTAGCTTGGGGAAAGGTGTGAATAGGAGATCCCAGAGAACCCTCTGAAGTGTGGGAATGCAGTGTGTACATGTGGGTGTATGATTAGACACCACTAAACATTTTGTTGTTTGTTTATTTCTGATTTTTCAAGACACGGTCTCACTATGTAGCTCTGGCTGGCCTGGAACTCACAGAGATCCACCTGCCTCAGCCTCCCAAGTGCTGGGATTAAAGGTGAACTCCCCCACAGCCAGTGATTTGTTGGTTTCTATAATATTATTCAGATGCAGAAGACAGAGTCCTGAAGGAATGGGAAGGGGTTTTGTTTGCTGGCTTGTTTTTGATGTTTGGGTCCTGGTGACTGAACCCACGACAGGGCCGTCTCAGTGCCCTGGGACAGCTGTCTTCTTCCGGACATGTAGCTTACTCTGAAATGTGGGGCCAGAAGCTGGGATGGTCAGAACTTGAGTTTCACTGGAACCTTCTAGACTCTTCTACAGTTCTTTCTTTCATTGTCAGAGTCTTCTTGTCTTCACTGAACAGCCCACAGGTGCACAGCAGTGTCTGAGATGTGAAAGACAGGGGAACACAAAAGCTCACTACAGTGTCGGTGACCCACAGAAACAGGTTTCATGATGCAGTTCTCTACCCATGTGCTCTGCTGCCAAATTACCCCCAACCCAGTTAACTTTCTCACAGTACTGATGTCCCTTCTGTGCAGTGTACTGGGATTTTTTTTTTCCTACAGTCCTTGCCAAATACAGTTCATGATTTTGCAACCTACCAGTGGGGAATGACCCACTTAGGAAAATCTGGGTTTATTGCAATCCTCAACATTTTTTTTCATAACTACACCCCTAAGGCGCCTTTCATACTTTCTCCTAATCTATGCCTATAAGGAAATTTGTTAAAAAGACTTATTTATTTATTTAATGTACATTGGGGTTTTGCCTGCATGTGTGTCTGTGTGAGGGTGTCAGAGCCCCTGTCACTGGAGTTTCAGACAGTTGTGAACTGCTATGTGGGTGCTGGGAATTGAACCTGGGTCCTTTAGAAGAGTAGCCAGTGCTCTTAACTGCTGAGCCATCTCTCCAGCCCCAAGGAAAATTTAAAAGCATATGTATATTGTATATCTGTTTATATGTGTGTACTTCAAAAAAGATTAAATAGGCTTTTTTTGTACACTAAGAATCAAGTTTCACCGAGTGTGGTGGTTCATCACTGTAGTTTGGAACACTCAGAAGACTGAGACAGGAGCATTGGAAGGTTGATACCAGCCTGGGTTGCATAGTGAGAACTTGTCTCAGAAACAAGGGCCAGTGAGATGGCCCAGTGGATAAAACGGTTTTGCCACGAAAGCCTGGTGACCGTATTTGATCCTCAGAACCAATTTAAAGAGAAGAAAAGAAGTAACCCCACAGTGTTGTCCCCTGATGCCACCATGGCATGAGTGTCCACAGTAATAATGAATAAAAGCAGATTTGCTAAAAAGAACCTACTAGGTGGTGGCGCACGCCTTTAATTCCAGCACTTGGGAGGCACAGGCAGGCGGATCGCTGTGAGTTCGAGTCCAGCCTGGTCTACAGAGCGAGATCCAGGACAGGCTCCAAAAGCTACATAGAGAAACCCTGTCTCAAAAAAAAAACAAAAAACCCAAAACAACAACAACAACAAAAGAATCTAAAGAAAATAGCAAGAGAGGGAGGGGACCGGGGAGAGTAAACGAGGGTGAATATGACCAAAGATTCTAAGTGACATGAAGATACCTGTGAAACCCATCACTACCTACAGTGAATACATGCCGGTAAAAAACCAGTGCCTTTTCACGGAGACAGTGCTGCCCACTGAAACACACAGGACACCACCATGACGCTCGGATTCTGAGCCACACATGGTCCTGACAATATCAGTTCAAGCTGGGTGGCTTATATCCCCAGCACAGGGGAGGCTGAGGAAAGAGGATTGTCATGAGTTTCAGGCCACTGTTTGAGACATAGTGGGATCCAGGTCAGTCTGTGCTGCAGATTGAGACTCTGTCCTCTTCCTAAGTAAATAACAAAGAAATGAGCAATAACACACAACTTTAATCCCAGGGCTCAGGACCCAAGATGTTTGTTTGCTTACTTGCTTTATTCCTCCTTCTCTTTTTAACCTTTACTGGATGCCAGGCGTAATCTAAATTCTTAAATATGGGAGCTGGAGAGATGGCTCAGTAGTTAAGAGCACTGACTGCATTTCCAGAGGACTGGGTTCAACTCCCAGCACCCACATGGCAGCTAATAACTATCTCCAACTCAAGATCTGACACCCTCACACAGACATACATGCAGGCAAAATACCAATGCAAATTTTTAAAAAATTCTTAAATATGTGTCTACTGTCCTCACAATTCCCCCAGAGAGATGCTCCCCCATCCTCTGCACAGAAAAGCTGTGTGACGTGCTCCAGGTTGTGTGTTTGTTACTAGTAAGTAGTTCCTGGCATAGCTGGGATTTATTGTTTGTTTGGGGGAGGTTGTTCATTTTGTTTTGTTTTCAGACAATTCCTGCCCGGAACTCATAGAAGTCTGCCTATCTCAGCTTCCCAGTGCCGGGATTAAAAGTATGCACTACTGCCGGGCGGTGGTGGCGCACGCCTTTAATCCCAGCACTCGGGAGGCAGAGCCAGGCGGATCTCTGTGAGTTCGAGGCCAGCCTGGGCTACCAAGTGAGTTCCAGGAGAGGCGCAAAGCTACACAGAGAAACCCTGTCTCAAAAAAAAACCAAAAAAAAAAAAAAAAAAAAAAAAAGTATGCACTACCACACTTACCACTCCGTCTTTGTGTTTTGTTTGTTTGTTTTGTTTTGTTTTTTTAAGATTTATTTGTGTGGGTGCTGGAGAGATGGCTCAGTGGTTAAGAGCACTGGCTGCTCTTCCTGAGGAACCGGGTTCAATTCCCAGCACCCACATGGCAGCTCACAACTGTCTGTAACTCCAGTTCTAGGGGATCTGGCATCCCCACACAGACATGCAGGCAAAACACCAATGCACATAAAATAAAAATAAAAATAAACAAATTATTTAAAAAAGAAACATTTCTTGGGACGGAGAGGCAGGCGGATCTCCATGAGATCGAGGCCAGCTTGATCTATAGAATGAGTTCCAGGACAGCCAGAGCTGTTACACAGAGAAACCCTGTCTCAAAAAAAAAAAAATTTGTGCGTGCGTGCGCGCCACTGGACAAGTCTTTATGCACCACATGAATATGTGCACGCAGGAGCCCATAGATGCCAGAACAGGGCACCAGACCCCTGGGAACTGCAGTTACCGGGGGGAGGGGGGGGTTGTGAGCCACCATGCTGGGGTTGGGAACAGAACCCCACCATTTTCTTCTTTGAGACAAAGTTGCAACTGTCTGTGATTAGCCTTGAACTTGCTCTTTAGTAAATTCCAGATCTCTCTCGTGTGTGCCAGCAGGTCTGCCTTCACAGCTGGAGCTTGAGCCTCAGGCTGTGGATTCCAGAGTACCATCTTGTAACCTCCAAAGAGAAAGCTTTAACCCTGGTGAAATGGAATGACAGGCTGGAGAGATGGCTCAGCGGTTAGGGCACTGGCTGCTCTTCAGAGGGCCTGGTTCCCAGCATCTGCACAGTGGCAGCTTACAACTGCCTGTAACTGCAGTTCCAAAGGACCCCATTCCCTCTTCTGGCCTCCACAGGCTCTGGGTACCAGGCAGTATTAGACATGTGGGCAAAATACCCATACCATAAGAATGATAATAAACTTATTTTAAAAATGGAATGCCAGGCCGGGCCGTGGTGGCACACGCCTTTGATCCCAGCACTTGGGAGGTAGAGGCAGGCAGATTTCTGAATTAAAGGCCAGCCTCGTATACAGAGAGATTTCCAGAACAGCCAAGGCTACACAGAAAATCCCTGTTCCAAAAACAAAACAAAAAAAAACATTGTAAGTGACAGGACTTGACTGTCCTGGCCAGAGCCCATCGCTGTACTGTCTAATCTGGAAGCTAAAGAAAAGCTAAAGAAAACAGTCGGTGGTGGCGGCGGCGGCGGCGGTGGCGGCGGCGGCGGCGGCGGCGGCGGCGGCGGCGGCGCACGCCTTTAATCCCAGCGTTGGGGAGGCAGAGGCAGGAAGATCTCCAAGTTCGAGGCCAGCCTGGTCTACAGAGTGAGTTTCAGGACAGCGAGAGCTACACAGTGAAACCCTGTCTCACAAAACAAAACAACAACAACAACAAAAAAGATAAGGGACTGAATCTGGCAGTAAAAGGGTGCTGCTCAGGTTGAAGAAAGAGGGTCCCTCTCAGATGGATTTTAGGCTCTCTGGCGGCAGCAGCAGGGAGAAAGAGTTTCTGTGAACGGAACTGCAAACGGGCATGCAGAGGTGTATTTATTGACTATTACACACGTTGTTTTGGGGTAAAACAAGGTCCTCATACCGAAGCCCCTGAGCTGACCTGTATGGTTTGTGGAGGAAGACATCACACCCCTGCTACCTTAGTCCTCACTGTGTCCTGCTGGCAGTGCCCGAAAGGCGCGACCTCCCGGTGTGCCCTCATCGTCCTGTGACCAAAGTCATGCAAAGGCTGTAAAACTCCCTCAGAAAAACAACTCCACAGATAACAGAAAACAATCCGCTTTCTACAATGATTTCTTTAAGGTCAAAGTACTTCTAGGAAACAACTGTTCATTCTGATGTTTACCCTGGATACAGTGTAAACAACTATTTCATTCCAATGTTTACCCTAGATACAATGATTCTACTAATTTTTCCTCTACAAAAGGGGAACTTCTTCCTGGCTACCGCAGAAGTGTGGAAAGGGGCCAGTGTGGTGGCTCACACCTGTAACCCCAGCATTTGGCAGGCTGAGTGAACAAGATCATTGTCAATTCAAAACCATCCCGGGCTACATAGCAAGACCCTGTCTCAAAACAAGACAAAAGGAGGACTGGGAGACACACAGCGGGTGAAAGCGTTTGCTGCCGAAGCTACTGCCCGCTCGCCAGATCCCACACCGAGGTGAAGGAAGAGCATCGGCCCCCCAAAGTAGTCCTCTGCCTTTACTCAGGCAACTGTACTCACGCGCACAAATCATACACTTACATGGTAACAATAACGGTGTTTTGTTTTGTTTTTTTTAAAGGGCCTAAACAAGCAAAAGTATAGAAAGGAGACTGGGAGAAAAATATTATATTTGAACAGGCATGTGTGTCTTTGTGTGTGTGTGTGTGTGTGTCTTGGAGTGCGTGTGTGTATGTTCTTGCTGAACTGGCATGCCACCTAAAATAAGCTCAAGATGGGGTACCCTCCACCCACTGCTGCAGTCCACGTGTTCTAGAAGTCTCTGGGAGCAGCCAGGGACTGCAACCAGGAAGGTTTTTAGCCACTGGACATAGCCTGCGAAGAGGCTGTGTGGTCGGTCCTCAGGTGACTTCTCTAACTGTCCTTCCCTCCCTCAGCCTGGCTCACCAGGGAAGTCTCCCACCCCTGCACGGCTCTCTCACCCTTGCAGACCTGTCAGCAGGCTCCTCTGGGGCTGGGGTGTACCATTTCCTGTTGCTTTGAGCTCCCTTGTCCAACGGCTCCCAGGCTCATTCTCAGGCCCCAGGCGGATGGCAGATGGGAGAGTCTGCGGGTGTGATGTCCCCGAGGTTGTAAATAAGTAGCCACCGAGCAGCTTGTGGTGTCTGTTTCCCACCTAACACTCTGGCCCGGTGCCAGGGCATTCATTATTTAGTTCTTTTGTTTGTACCTGTCCTGAGTTCATACGGTTCCAAGCAGGTCTGGTCCTCCCCTTTCTCCTCACCCCAGAAAAAGCTGAGCTGCACAGGAGGGGAGATGGAGACAGACAACCACAGATCCACTAATCTGTTCTTCCATGGCTTATCTGTGTGATCTTGGCTAAGTTTGAGAACCTTTCTGGGCCTCTGTCATATTGCCTGGGTCTGAATCCTGGCTTTGCCACTCCCTTGCCAGGAACACCTGTGTGACTCAACTCCCCTGGGCCTTGGAATGCTTATGTACAAATGGGGACACTAGCAGGAACTTTACAAAGGGCTTCTGGGAAGGATTCAAAAAGGTAGGCATAAAGTGCAGTTCCTATACGAGATCTCACTGTGGTAGTCATTAATGACTGTCCCATTATTTGTTTTCTATGGGACTTGGGATTAAAGCCAAGAGTCTTGTGCATGTCTTGAAAATATTCTACCATGGAGCCACCCTGCTCCTAGCCTGTGAGACAGGGTTTTATATGTAGCCCAGATTATTCTCAAACTAAGGATCCTCCTGTCTCACCTCCCATGTTCCGGGACCACAGGTATGAGAGCCGGTGGACTTGGCCCAGGGCAGGTCGCAAATGCAGCTTCTTCATCCCCCATGATAAGGCTCTAGACAAAGGCCTTTCATCTTCTTTTTTGTGTTTGTTTGTTTTGAGACAGGGTGTCTCTGCGTAGCCCTGGCTGTCCTGGAACTCACTCTGTAGACCAGGCTGGCCTTGAACTCAGAGGTTCACCTGCCTCTGCCTCCTGAGTGCTAAGAGCAAAGGCGTGGCCCACCACTGTCTGTGGCTTTCATTTTCATATTAGGGACGCTGAGAAAACTCTCTCTCTCTCTCTCTCTCTCTCTCTGTAGTGTGTGTGTGTATGTGTGTGTGTGTGTGTGTGTGTGTGTGTGTGTGTGCTGCACTCATGCTATAGCATGTGTGTGTGGAAATCAGAGGAGTCCATTCCTTCCTCCCACCTTTACATGGATTTTGGGGGTTGAATTCAGTTCATCAGACATGTGTATACCTGCTGAGCCATCTTGCCAGCCCAGGAGCCTTTTCTCAATATCTAGAAGACAATGTTGTCTGATAGCCAATGGAGGGGTTGAAATTATTAGATCAAAATGATCCTTCTCAGGGTCATATCTGAGCCTGCCGAAGCTTCCTTCACCTGCTGGTCCCCCTGGATCTCAGCCAGCCCATGATGATGGGGAACATGGTATCCTTTTCTCACTTTCTGGGTCAGTTCAACACTATCCTATCTGACACCCCCAGCTTTGAACTTCAGGTAGAGTGAGCATGGCAGCTATTGGCTACGATAAAGTCAGTGTCTCCCTACCTCCTACTGATGCTATAATGTGGGTAGAAGTGATGGTATAATGTTGGCAAAGTGAGGCACATATATCATCCCTCCTATTGGCTTGTCTGGGACACTGTCTGCCCTCCTACACTCTGGAGGAGCCAATGGTAGGAACAGAGTTCCATCAGCAGTGAGTCTGGCCACTGCAGAGCATGGGTGAGGCTGGGGCCCGTGCCAAGGCTCACATCTGTCTGTTGGAAGGGGCTGAAGATGGGGGTGGGGTGTGGGGTGGAGCTTGCATCATTAGAGACCTTTTCTACAGTGGAGATGGGAACTAGCCTCATCCTGGTCCTTGAGACTCAGAAAAAAAAAGAATCTCAAGGAGGCAATCTGATACTGCTTCAAGTCAACAATGCTGACATCAGGGGCTAGCTGAGCACTCATTCTGTGCTCAGAGTCATCTCTGAGGAGGCTAGAGGTGCCGTAAGGAATGGCTGGGCCCCTGGCATTGTGATTGAAGGCTCAAAGGGGATTCAGGACCCAGAGGCTCTTGGGTGACAAAACTTGTTTCCTGGGGAAACACACACACACACACACACACACACACACACACACACACACACACACACACACACACATACACACACGATCTACTCACCCCAGATAGGCAGCCTAGGAAAGACCAAAGTACAGATACCACCAAGGTCCAACTTGGTGAACCAATAAGATTTGTTGGGGTTACTTAACAGGAATATGGGTGAGGGGTTACTTAACAGGAATATGGGTGAGGGGTTATTTACAGGAGCAGAAATGACTCAAAGACAGCTGCAGCACCAAGGCCACCCCGGGTTAGGTGACAGTTCCCAAACACTGAGAGCCTGGAGCACGCTGCACAGCCTGCAGGCAGCTCAGAAGGTTGGAGAGGGTCCTTCCCACGTGCCTCAGTTGGCCTCAGTCTAAAGGATCTTTACAGCTTGTCTGTCTAAGATTGACTCTCAGCATTTATTGCTGACTCTGGCAGGTAGAGGCCTGGTGAATCTGGTCAGACTCAGGGACTTCCTGAAGCTATTTGGAGTTGTTTACCTCCCTGCTTAAGGAGCTTCCCTGAAGGGTGGAATGCTTCAGTCTTGGAGGAAACTGCCCAATAGGGGTATAGACTTGGACAATTTCTTTTCTTTTCTTTCTTTTTTCTTTTTTCTTTTTCTTTTTGGTTTTTTTTTGTTTTTTTGTTTGTTTGTTTTTAGAGACAGAGTTTCTCTGTGTAATAGCTTAGCTTAGCTGTCCTGGAACTTACTTTGTAGACCAGGTTGGCCTGAGCTCACAGAGATCTGCCTGCCCCTGCCTCCTGAGCCCTGGGATCAAAGTCGAGCGCCACCACCTGACAATTTCTGTAGCTTTCTTGTGGTGTAAAAGAGCCCATGGGAGGGGCTGGAGAGATGGCTCAGAGGTTAAGAACACTGGCTGTTCTTCCAAAGATCCTGAGTTCAATTCCCAGCACCCATATGGTAGCTCACAACCATCTGTAATGAGATCTGGCTCCCTCTTCTGGATGCAAACAGAACACTGTATACATAATAAATAAATAAATCTTAAAAAAAAAAAAAAAGAAGCCGGGCGGTGGTGGCGCACGCCTTTAATCCCAGCACTCGGGAGGCAGAGCCAGGTGGATCTCTGTGAGTTCGAGGCCAGCCTGGTCTCCAAAGCGAGTTCCAGGAAAGGCGCAAAGCTACACAGAGAAACCCTGTCTCGAAAAACCAAAAAAAAAAAAAAAAAAAAGAAAAGAAATAGGTGTAAAAAAAAGCCCATGGGAGCCAGGCATAGTGGTGCACACCTTTAATCCCAGCACTCAGGAGGCAGAGGCAGGCAGATCTCTATGAGTTCAAGGCCAACCTGGTCTACATATCCAGGGCAGCCAGAGCTACATAGTGAGACTCTGGGGAAATAAAATAAAATGAAATAAAAAGTAAATGAAAAATTAAAAAAAGGAAATCCAGGGGAAGCAGCTGTTGTAAGTACATCAGGGGAGGGAAGAGAAGCAGATGTGCGGTGGCACTGTATCCCAGGCCACCACAGGAGTTGTGTCTCTGTGTGCACATGCATGTGCACACTTCTGCACCCAGAAGGTTAGGAGTGACTCAGGAAAGCTGAGCACATTGGAAGCCAAGGGAACAGGTACCAGAAAACACTTCATCAGCAAGTAGAATTGGATTTGGATCTGAGTGGTTTATAGAGTCAGTGGATATTGTTTTCTGGGTGGTCCCAAGGCCAAGTGCTAGAGCTTGGGCTATGGAAACAAACCAGGAGAAGCAGCCCAGCACTAGCTGTCTGACCCAGGGGCCAGGAAGACATGGAGACATTCAGTACCCTGGGATGAGGCTGAAGAGGGCAGAACCCAATGCAGCAACTATTGCCTGAAGTGTGCAGCAAGACCCTGAAAGGGCAAAGCCAAGCACCGGCCTGAGGGATGAGGAAGGAGTTCAAGAGAAAGAAAGGGAAGGATGTTCTAGGCAGAGGGAACAGCATCTCAAAGGCCTCAGAGCTGAGACTCTGGGCATGGCTCAGCATCCCTTCAGTACATCTTACATTGGGCACTGAAAGAATTGATCAGGCACAAAACCGTATCTATTTATATACGTATGCCCTGTCCTCCAATAGAATGTCAGCAGGAGGGAAGTAAATTTGCTTTATTCTTGGAGCTGTGGAGGGAAGCCAGAGGATGCTGAGTAGATGACGTGGAGTCTGCTAACGCTGTGTTTTATCTTGCAGTCAGGGGGTTATGGTGGTTCAGCATAGAATAAGAACAGGACTAGGCCGGGCGGTGGTGGCGCACGCCTTTAATCCCAGCACTCGGGAGGCAGAGCCAGGCGGATCTCTGTGAGTTCGAGGTCAGCCTGGGCTACCAAGTGAGTTCCAGGAGAGGCGCAAAGCTACACAGAGAGACCCTGTCTCGAAAAACCAAAAAAAAAAACAAAAAAAAAAAAAAAAAAAGAACAGGACTAGGTGTGAGCATGGCACTCAGGAGGCTGAGGACTGCTGTGAGGCCCAGACATAGTGTGAGTTTCAGGCCAGCCTGGGTTACAGAATGAGACCTTGTCTTAGTAAACAAAACATGAACGAAGGAAAGAAAAAAAAATGCAAAAAGCTGGGCGGGGGGGGGGGGCGGGGACTAAAGCTGGTGAAGTGAAACGGGCTGAAAAACATTTGATATTTCCATAAAGTTAATGAGGAGCCTGGCAGGGAAGAAAGGGTCGGCCTTGGGGATGAGGAACCTGGGGATTAGTATCTCCCCTCACTTACAAGCTTTTATCTTGAGACTCGGTTACCATTTAGTCTGAGCATCTGTCCTTTTCATGGGACCAGGGGAGTTAATCCTTCTTTTGCCCCTCTCCAGAAAATAAAGTTTAGAAACACCGTATGAACGAGGCAGGCAGTTCCCCTTTTGCAGAAGAGGGAGTGGACCCAGTCTGCCACCTCCGGCATCCAGCATCTAACGAACACCCTTCCTGGGCCAGCGGTGGCGAGAATTCGCTATTTCCCTCTAGTTCCGGAGGGAAAGCCAGGATGGTGGCGACGACCTAGGGTAAGTGGTCGAAGAAGGCAGAGCGGGTACAGTGAGGCGGGAATGGAGAGTTTGGGTCTCTGCGGCCGCCGTAGAGGCAGCCCTGCGGTCCCCATGGCAACGGCAAGAAGCAGCGCCAAGCTCCTGGGCGGTGCTGGCGCCTTGGCGGTTCGGACCCAAGGCGGCGCGGGATCTGTAAACTGCCCGCGGCCCTGAGGGTGTAGGCGGTGTAGGTGCTGTGGCCGCGTGGCCTGAGGGAGCCGGGACCTGGGGACCGTGGCCAGGCCGGAGGGGAAGGCGCTGGACCCCGAGACCCCCGCCTGTCCAGCCGTCGTCCGTGGGCCTCAGGTTTCCCTGGCGGGAAGAGAGAGGAGATTGGGTACCCCAGCCTAAGGGTACTCGATCTTTGAGCCCAGCATCTTCTCTCTTCTGCAGCTCCTGGACGGACTTGTGTTGCCCTTCCCCATGGACGTGAGTCCAGTGTTATGTGCTGGGGAGGGGACCTTCTATCCACTAAAAACTCTTCTGCACAGGAGCTGGGAGACAGTGCCCGGGATTCACTTCCCGTGAGGAGGCACGTTTTGGGGATTCCTAGCAAGATAGTGTACTAACAACGAGACAGCAAGCGATACAGGCAGAGGCCTAGGGGCCAGAAAGAGAATGGAGCCTCGGGAACTGCTTAGACCTCATTGTGATGGCAGGGTAGGGGGCGGGGGAAGGAGTAGCTAGGGCTAGGGTGGGGGAGCTTTGTCCCTGAAATAAGCAGTTGTGGGGAGCCGTGGGTGGAGATACCAGGGCAGCTGATGTGGAAAGAAACAAGTCGGAAGAGGGACCAGTGATGAGGGCTGAGGGATGGGAAGTTTGTCATACCGGAGTCAGATAACAAAAATCTGTGCAGAGAAGGGCAGTATTTCGCAGCTAATTCAAAATTGACAGCCTATACTTGGTAATAAAACGAGGATGGCAGAGGGACAAGGTGGCGGCGAGTCAGGGTGGTGCCCTATTGACCTCTCACCTTGTGCTGTGCCCCTCCTGGCATCCTATCCTGCTCTTGCCTCACCTCCCTTTCCCCGTTCCCCTGTGCCTGTCCAGGCCTCTTCTGGCCCGTGGGATCCAGCCTCAGCTTCCATCAGCAGCCCTTCCCTGCTGCTCCCCACCCCGGCTATCGTCTTCATCGCCGTGGGCGTGTACTTGATGCTGCTGGGCCTGGTGCTGCTGGCTAGGCACTGCCTGCTGGTGAGGAGCCTGGAGGGGAAGAAAGGGTAGGCCTCGGGAACCGAGAGATTAGTATGTCCCCTCACCTGCAAGCGTTTGTCTTGGGACACCTTTACCATTCAGTCAGAGCATCTGTCCTTTTCATGGGACCAGGGGAATCTTGCTCCTTGACTCCAGTTAATCCTTCCCTTACCCCTCTCCAGAAAGTAAAGAGAGAGTTGTCTGTCCCTCCCTGCCGGCTGGCCCAGATCCTGAGTCTTGTCATCTCCTAGGCTCAGGGCTGCTGCACAGACTGCAGCTTCCCATGCAGGAAACAAACTGCCTCAGAGACCCAAGACTGTTGCTGGAGCTGCGCAGAAGCCTGTGACTTCCCTCTGCCCAGTCCAGCCCACTACCTGGATGCCTGCTGCCCTCATCCCAGCGAAGTGAGTTCTGTTCTTCACCCACACAGCTCCCTCTCATCTGGGTATGGTCCGGGCCTTCATTTTCTTTGTTCAGCACATTTATTACTGAGCACTAACCCCAGGCCAGGTACTGAGTCATAGGCAGACAGCTAAAAGCAACATAGCAACGTATCAGATTGTTTCTGGTGATGATGAATGGTACTTGAAAGAAAAGAAAATAGGGTGACTGCTGGAGAAAGATGGTTTGTGTGACATGCCCAGTACATAATCAGGACTTCTGAACACGGTAGTTAAAAGAAAACAGGGCTGTAAGTAAAGTGCCTGCCTAGTGTGGACCAGGACCTAGCTTTGATCTCAACGAAACCCCTTCTGTTCACTGGGTGATGTTGTACTCCAGAGAACAGCACTCTTGTATTCGTACTGTTTTCACCAGCAACTCTGAGAGCTGAGGATTGATTTAAATTTAACATTACTTAATTTTTAAATTTTTGTTTCAGCAGGGCCTTGCGTACGAGGCTGGCCTTAAACTCCTGGCCCTCTTGCTTCTGTCCCCCAGTGCTGAGGCTGTCGGTGTGCGACACAAATACCTGGTTTAATTGTAAAATTTTTTTCATTTTTATTTATTTCCTTTTGGTTAGTTTAAATTTTTGAGAGGATTCTATGACCAGTGGCCTTTGCAGGAAGCTTGCTTTGGGCTCTGGCATGGACCCTGCCACTGCTTCCATGGGTCTAAGTTGCCTTCCCCAGCTGACTCTGGCTTTTCAGTTTGCCTCTAGGAGTCAGTGTGTTACCCTTGTTTATACACAGAAACACATCTCTTGCCCAAGTAGAATCCAGTTTCATCTCAGCCATAACCACCTCAGTCTTAAGAAGAGCCATGTGCTCTCTTTGGTTCAGGAGACCTCGCTTCCAGCCAGCAAAAATGGCCCTGGACAAGCCTCTCAGACATATTTGCCTTTTAGAGGTCCCGTTCCCAGCAGGACTTCATAGGTGCCAAGATGGTAGGAAGCTTAATTATTTCTTAAATTAAATCATATTAATTATTAAGCAAGCTGGATTTTTGCTGACTTGGTGGTTGTTCTGTTTTGAATTTTTGAGACAGGGTCTCACTATGTAGCCCTGGCTGGCCTGGGACTTGATGTGTAAACTAGACTGGCCTCAAACTCACAGAGATCCTCCTGCCTCTGCCTCCCTAGTGCTGGGATTACAAGTGGGTTTTGTAATTTAAAAAAAAAAAAACCTACATTTTTATTACAAAAAATATTGTCTACAAACTACTCATGTAGAGAGGCAGCGTGGTCGAGCACTTGGCTAGAGCCATAAGAAACAAGGGGAGGCGGGGAGCAGAGATGGGAAGGAGCAGTGTCTAGATCAGGCCTGCACAGTTGTCTTGGGTGTGCGTTACCCTCATGCGTGGGTTACTCCCATGCATGACTGCCTCCCTGGCAAAGGTGGAGCCCACACACAGTGTGCCTCACCAGGACCATTTCAGCTGGACATCGCACCTTGGCCATGTGTCCATGCCTGAGCATGGAGCTATATACATGTTATTCTGCCCTCCTTGCAGAGAGGTGAGAGGGCTTCGGGATGGTTGTGGCTTCCCCAGTGTTACACAAGCCTCGGCTAGCAAACTGCTCAGTTTAAGTCGTAATAGGATCCTCAGGGGAGAAGCTGACCCACAGAAGACAATTTTTACATTTGTGGGTTTAAAAATGTTCAGTGTGATCGACCACTTTCTTGGACAGGGACTATTTTGGGTTCAGAGATTTAGACAACAGAGTTCCTGTGCTTGGAGTGATGACCTTCCTTAGCAGAGTGGGGGTAACAGACTGAGCCGCAGCAAATTCATAACTTGGATTGATTGTACTTGCTACAAATCCCTGGCAGATGTTTTGAGTTTCAAAATAAATTATGAGGGTTGGAGATTTAGTTGAGTTGGTGTAGAGTGTTTGCCTAGAATGCAGGAGGCACTGGGTTGATTCCCAGCACCGCATAAACTAGGTATGGATGCCTTCTTCTGGTCCATAGGCAACAGGCATGCATCAAAACACTCATACACATGAAATAAAAATAAAATCTCAAAAAAAAAATCAGAAGTTCAAGGTAAAGCTACATCAGAAGTTCAAGGCCAGTATGGGCAAGCTGCCCTATCTCAAAAAATAAGTATGAGGGCTGGAGAGATGGCCCAGCAGTTAAGATTACTGGCCGCTCTTCCAAAGGACCCGGGTTTGAGTCCCAGCACCCACCTTCAGACTCAGAACTGTTTGTATTGCCAGGTCCAAGGGGTCTGAAGCCCCTCTTCTGTTCTCCACAGTCATACAAGTGGTGCTCAGACATCCATGCAAACAAAACACCCACACATACAAGATACATTTAAAATAAAGAAATTTAAATCTAGGTTGCAAGATAATTTCAGTAAGTAGGGCCAGGCATTGGCACTGTAGACCTTCAGTCCTAGCCTCAGGAAGCAGAGACAAGTGCCAGCTCAAGGGTAGTCCGGTCTGCATAGCAAGTTCCAGGCCAGCTGTGGCTTCATAGTGAGGGAAAGCAGCTAGCTTTCTTTCAGATAGGCCGCTTCTGGTTCCCTAGTCAGACAGGGGGTGGGCTCCCAGGTGGGATAGGGGAAAAGGAGACCTTAGGTTCTAAGAACGCCTATCTTAAGGAGTTACAGGATGATTCGTGGTCCTGACACCCTGTCTTCTTCCCTATCTGTCCACATCGAGTGACAAGTCAGGGATCCAACTTCTCAGCAACAATGATGAGCTGAGGTTGGCTGTGAGAAGACAGAGTCTCCCACCTGTTGGTCCAGGGCTTTAGAACCTGTGGATCAGATCCTGTCCAGTTTCTGCTGGATACAGGAGGAGATGTAGAGTGACCAAGGCTAGGGCAAGCTTGTCCTGTCCTTGATCTGTCTTTCCTCAAAGTACATTGAAGTCCCTCTGTTCTCCAGGTTCCTTATGGTAACAGTGTCAGCCAGAAGGTTACAGGGCTTGTCTGTTTGGCAAGTGTAGATACTGAGGCTCACAAAAGATTGAGTGACTCACTTGCCTGGGGTCAGACAGATGTGCCAGCCAGACCACAAACCCAAGGTTTTCTTCCTCTCTGTAGGAGAGACCTACTTACTGAACCGCTTTGTTAGGAGGATGGAGTCCCTTCATTTCTTCCCTCCCTCATGTGTACAGTACACACAGAGCCACTGTGTGAGGCTTTGTGCTGACCCTGGGGGCTCAGCACAAATAAGCCGGACGGTGTCCCCGTGCTCCCAGGACTCAAGTGGTGAAGGGCGGAGACAAATGAGCAGCCAGTTCTAGGTGTGGGCGAAGGGGGTGGCATGCAGCTAGGTGATCAGAAATAAGTGGGAGCCTCACGTGGCAACCCAAGGCCTTTCGCCAGTGGGTCGGGGTGGGATTGTTGTTGGTGCTTTTTAACAAGACTTTGTAATTCTGATGCACATTAGAATTAAGAACTGCCACTAAAGCCGGGCATAGTAACACACATCTTTGATTCCAGCACTCGGGAGGGAGAAGCAGGTGGATCTCTGTGAGTTGGAGGACAGCCTGGGCTACATAGTGAGTTCCAGGCCAGCCAGAGCTACATAGTGAGACACTATCTCACACAAACAAACTACAGAGCGAAACCAGACTGTGATGACAAGTGTGGCCGGCTCCACTGAGCACTCACTGAGGGTCTCGTTTCCGTCCACTGACGCTGAAAAGTCAGTGCTATGACTGTTTCAGAGACGAGGAAACAGAGGCTCAGAATGTAGTTTAGCCAAGCAGAATTCACTCCTAGGTCTTATTACTCTAGTGCTTGAGCACTAACTAGCCAGTAAAAATGTCTGGCCCTCCAAAAGGTAAACCCCACCCAAGAACTCAGGAGTTAACAGGCTGCAGAGTCCTTATTTATACTTAAACAGTAGAGTTCTTCCAGAAACCTTTGCTTGTGAGAGTCAAGAAATCCATTAGCCAGTTATTAATGGCTGGACTAAACCCTTGCACAAACAGAGCCAAGAGATGCTTTTAATACCCTCTTTTCTGAGGTAAGGGCAGTGAAGTGTTCTGGCCAGTGGCTCTGTACACAGCACGATGGTGTGGTCCTCTAGAAACCCACAGACCCGACTTCATCCCCAGAGATGCCCAAACCACTCTTCACAGGAAGAAACCACTTCTCTCTCCCTTCCACCAGAATGCCCACAGCCTTCGCCCCTGTTGGCGGTGACACAGCCCAGTTTAGACCCCTTTCCCTGGAGCTGGCTGGTCTCCTCCCCTTGCTGGAGCCTCTGCTGACAGCTGATCTCACTGGTCATCTGACACCGTACCCCGAAACCTCAGCTGTTGGAAAGGTCATTTCCCTATTCCTGGCTTGGCCCGGTTTCTGACCCAACTGTGGCTGTCACTAGCTTTGCTCGTGGCCTCAAGGAGCCTGTCTTCTGTCACACAGCCACTCTGGGTGTGTCCACTCCAGCTCCTTGGCCTGCCTCCCATCCATGCCTGGGGCAGTTGCAGGACATCCCTGTCCCAGGCTAGAGGAGCTGTGGGTTGGAGTGTTGAATGTCCCTTCCTGTCTCTCAGGACATTATGTCCGTGAGACAGACATCTTTCCTGGAGTTGAGAGGCCCCCTTCTGCTTTTGCCTAAAAGAGCAAAGTGGTATGCTTGGCTTAATTTATACTTCAGCGTTTATCTGGGGCTCAGACACCTGCTGAGCGTGAGTCCTCTCACCAAGTAAAGAACTTGAGACCAACTGTTCTTGCCTTTGAAGCTTTAGAATGAAGCTGACATTCCTGGCCTTGGGAAAGTGGGCACAAGGGAAACCCAGGCCTGGGGAAACCCACTCTAGTTCAAGCCAGTTCCTCTCTCTGGTTGTAGCCCTTTGGGCAAGTCACTGTGAGCCTCTGTTTCATGTTTGTAAAGAGCCCCCCTCCCCATTCAAGGGAGTTCAATAGTAGAGTGCCTGCCTAGTGTTCATGAGGTCCTGAGTTCTCAGCACTGAGGGGAAAAATAAACCTTTTTTTTTCTTTAGATTTATTTTATTTTTCTCTATGAGCACTTTGCCTGAGGAAAACGATACACCATGTGTGTGCCTGAGGAAGTCAGAAGGTGTCAGATCCCCTGGAACTTGGGATCCGGAGTGACAATGGTTCCGAGCCACTATGTAGGTGCTGAGAATTGAACTCAAGAAAGTGCTCTTAACTGCTGAACCATCGCTTTAGTATCTTATTTTATTTTTGTTTGTTGGTTTGTCATTTAGAAACAAGGTCTCATGTAGCTCGGGCAGACTTGAACTTCTCTTCCTGCCTTCCTGTCCCCCAAGTGCTGGGATTACAGGCTCAAGTCACCATACCTGGCTTAGAAAGTTGGGTTTTGTTGTTGTCGTCATTGTTTTGTACTGTTTGATTTCTTTTTTGAGACAGGCTCTCTCTGTGTCAGTGGTTCTCAACCTGTAGGTTGTGACCCCTTGGTGGTCAAACAGTTCTTCCACAGGGGCTGCCTAAGACCATCGGAAAACACAGATGTTTACATTACGATTCATAACAGTGGTAAAATTAGTTATGAAGTAGCAACAAAAATAATTTTGTGGTTGGGGGCACAGCTTGAGAAACTGTATTAAAGGGTTACAGCATTAAGCCGGACAGCTGTGGCACACTCCTTTTTTTTTTTTTTTTTAAAGATTTATTTATTTATTATGTATACAGAAGAGGGTGCCAGATCTCATTGCAGATGGTTGTGAGCCACCATGTGGGTGCTGGGAATTGAACTCGGGACCTCTGGAAGAGCATTCAGTGCTCTTAACCTCTGAGCCATCTCTCCAGCCCTGTGGCACACTCCTTTAATCCCAGCACTTGGGAGGCAGAGGCAGGTAGATCTCTGTGAGCTCGAGGCTAGCCTGGGCTACAGAGTGAGATCCAGGAAAGGCTCCAAAGCTGCACAGAGAAACCCTGTTTCAAAAAACCAAAACCAAAAAAAAAAAAGGCTCACAGCATTAGGAAGGTTGAGAGCTGCACTGCACTGCACTGCTGTTGTGTAGCCCTGGCTGTCCTAGAACTCACTATGTAGATCAGGCTGGCCTCAGACTCACAGAGATCCACCTGCTTTTACACTCGGAATCGAATGAGCTCCCGTGTAGCCAGGCCACACAGTGAAACCCTGTCTCAAAACAAAGACCAACAGAAACCCCAAGTTCTTGGGAGGCTGAAGCAAGGGGATTGTCATGATTTTTGAGGCCAGCCTTGGTTTCATAGTTCCAGATTAGCCTGAGCTATACACCAAGTACCTGTCTCATAAAGAAAAGAAGGAAGGAAGACATCTTGCAGTTTGGCTTGATGCCAGCAAAGCATTCAGAACCGCGGCGTTATCTTCACAAGGATCGATCGAAACGTGCTCTGTGTCTTGACTTCCTCTGGGTTGCACAGGGCTCGGAGAGTAGAGCAAAACTGCCTTGGAGCTGGACACTGACACCCCAATTCTAGCCAGACTTAAAGCTAGTTCTTCACTGGTCCACTCTGCTCACACCACAGAGCCCCTGAGTACTGGAGCTTGGGGCTACTGAGGTAGGCTAGAGTACCACATCACTGCTGAATTCTCAACATGGAGAATGGCTTTGTTTCCAGAAATGGTGGAGGGAACCCTCTGTTCCACTGGGCAGAGGGACCTCCTAAGGCCCTCTGTTCCCTTCTCCAATTGGAGGAAAGTCCTGGTATTCACCCTTCTCTTCTCCCTCAGGGCTGGGCGCCTCGATGCCCTCGATGCTGCCCATTGTGTGACTGTGCCTGTGCCTGCCAGCTTCCGGACTGCCAGAGCCTCAACTGCCTCTGTTTCGAGATCAAGCTCAGATGAAGGATGGGGGTGGGGGGCTTGTTCTTTGGGGAGTGGCCCGCCCCTAGAGCCCCCTTTATAATGGCCCTCAGGACACCACTACTAGGCTACAGCTGGCGGGCCCAGCCTAACTATCTGGGAGCCTTGAGTGGAGGGCCTGGTTCCCTGCAGGACAGGATTCTGACAGCCCTTGGACAGCTGAATTTCGCCCCCTTTGGAGGGCTGGAAAGAAAAGGGGCTGGTGTTCTGGCAGTGCCCTGGCCATCACCCCCTCCCTCCCCTGGTAAACGATATACTTGAAGGTGAGGATGCAAGACATTGCTCACCTTGGCAACAGTATGGGAGGGCTCTGCCAACCGGGAATATCAAGATGTAGGGATGGCCGGCACACCCTGCCTGTAGACTCCCTGTTAGTTTAAGAGGTGAGTATCCTGCCTGTATTTGCTCCTTAGAAAAAAAAAAAAGTACAGCCACCAACAGGCCCAGAGTCAAGGGAGGAGGGGGGCAGAGGGGCCAGTGGGAGGCAACATCCAGAGACACCCCACCAATCTTCCTTTACTTCTTGCTCTGCCTTATAGATCCCAGACTCGAGATTGATTTCTCTTGATCACTGTATTTTCAAGGAAGAGTTTCCTCTAAAGACCGGTGAGTGGGCAGGGGCACCTCCTCCTCTCCAGGCAAACCGAAGCTTGCTTTCTTCCCCGACTCAGGGGCCTCAAGCTGGCATGAATGTCAGGAGCCTCAGGTTTCCCTAAATATAGGTCCCCGCCGCGGGATTCGTGGTGGGGAAAGGGCAGGGGTTACGGAGAAGGGACACTGGTGCGGGGGTGTGTAGGGGAGGGGTGGAGGATAAGCGCTGCCTTATAACCCAGCCCAGGGCTGCTGGGCTCACTCGCAGCTGACCGGGCTCTGCGGGCTTCTTTCACAGCGCCACAGGTGGGCCACTAGCCCTATCCCAGGGTAGGGAAGGGGGTTGCAGATTGGGAAGTGAATGCTCTGATGTAAGTGGGTGGCAGAAAGCTCGGAGACGGATTTGTGTGTGTGTGTGTGTTTTCGAGACAGGGTTTCTCTGTGTAGCTTTGAAGCCCAGGCTGGCCTCGAACTCACAGATATCCGTCTGCTTCTACCTCCCGAGTGCTGGGATTAAAGGGGTACGCCATTGCCGCTCGGTGTTGGAGACGGATTTTTATTCTGGAGAAGGAAATCAGGTTTGGGGAAGACGAGTCCGGCTTGAGCCAGCCCCTGCCGATCATTTCCTCAAAGATGGTGTTTAGGTGTAGCGGGTAGTGACTCCAACCAATCTGCTAGTCTAGCCCGGACCAGGCTAGGCCACTCTTCTGCGATGTGGCTGGCGCGCTGGTCCGACGAGGCTTTGCCTGCGTACCCTGCTAGCTGCGTCGCCCTCTCCCGATCCTTGTGGGTGCTCGGGCCGGGGAGGGATCGGCTGAGCCCCGTAGCCATGCGCTGAACGAGGCAGGAAGGCGCGGAACGTCTGGGTTCTTTTCAGTGACGTCAGGCTGCCTCTGCGCAGGCCGGAAGCCAGGGGTCTAGGAGGGGAGGCCAGCCATCATCTCACTGACACCCCCACCCCCTCGCCAGCCCACATTCCGGCTGAGTCACGATGCTCGCGCGCGCGCCAGGCGGGAGCTGGGGGAGGGAGGACCCTGGTGGCCAGCGGGATGTGGCTCGAGTCACGTCCTAGCGGAGCGGAGGAGGGATCGGGTTCTGGCCGCTTGTCTCCTCCCCAGCGCCTCCTCCTATCGTAGCATCTTGGGGCCGTGCCGCGCACAGTGCCCGCCTGCAATTGGACACTTAGTGTCCCAGCAAGGAAAAAACCTGCAGAGGGCGGAGCGGCGCCTTTAAATGTCCGAGGCCCCGCCTCTCGTCCCCCCCCTCCCGCCCCAGCTGAATAGGCTGCGTTCTTTTGGAACGCACCGCAGAACGGGGTTCTGGTGACTGTAGCAGCGTTCGCTCCTCAGTCCTTTTGCTTACCCACCGCCGTACCCGGCAGATCCACCCTCCTGTGCCAGGTGAGCGCCATTTGACACGTGCGCGGGGAAGGGACCTTGGGGTTAGGTCTTGGGGTTAGATCTTGGGTCGGTGGCGGGCAGGGCCGCAGCGCGGAACCTCCATCCCCATGGCCCCTCGTTTCTCCCTTCTCTACCCCCACGATCTCTCCCAGCCCGGGTTCTCCTGCCCTCTCCAGCCTGAGCTCTGGCAGTGAGCTGCGCCACGCAGCAGCTTCGTGCGCTGAGTCATGGCGGAGGAGGAAGCAAGATGAGATGGAACACCAGACCCCCTCTTTTATTTTTATTTTTGCAAGGACTCTCCCCTATGGAAACATTAGGGTCCCATTGCCTATTCAGGGATCCCAAGCAGCGATGGGTGTGTGTATGGGGGGGGTCAGTTCGTATACTGCCTCAGCGTTCCTCGATGGGGTGGGGGAGTTTGATTCCTTTCTGGGGGAGTCCCCGGGAGGAGGGGAATCTCCTCAGCTGCCGCGCTTCTTGGCCCATTAACACTTCACTATCTTTCCTTATCTTGTGACCTTGATTCTGAGCCTGGAACTGCTGCCGCCGAACAGACGGGAGCACTTTTCAGGGAAGGGGTGGGGCACGTGCCTCTTATAAACCTTTTCCTCTTTGAGCAATATGGAAGCAAAGCTTTCCTTCCACCTGGGCTCCATAGCCCTTTCTCTGTGTTTCTGATTGCTCTGTATGTTTCCTAATACCCTTTTCCTTCCACTTCCCCCGCCCCATCCAGGAGGGAGAAGCCTGACCTTGGGGTGTCCTTGAAGCCTGGGCCAGCCCTGGGTAGATTACAAGGGACGCCCCACCTCAGAAAATCTGGGTTCTATCTCAGCTCTAGCCTTTGGGTTGTTGTGTGGCTACAAGCACAGACCATTTCTTTCTCTGCTCTTTCAGATGAGGCTCTCTGCCCTATTCATGATCCTTATATTCTAAAATACTCCCGATTCAATTTTGTTTCTAGGCAAGGTGACCCATGGCAACGCGCAGGCCAGATGGGTCCAGCTTCAACATGACCCGCCTGTCCCTGGCTCTGGCTTTTTCCTTTCCCCCAGTTGCCAGTGAGCAACCCCACTCTCAGCTGGGCAACACCCAGCAACAGACAGAGTTAGGAAAGGTACAGGAAGAGGCAGGTCTAGTATAGGGAAGTTGGGTGTAGGGGAGAGGTCTGGGACAGGAAGTATCCCAGGACCCTCAGGGAGTGGGGCAGGGGAGGTGGGCACTCCTGCCCTGGCCTCCAAGGAAGGAGTCCTGTTTTGCCCAGGGAGACTCTAGGATGGCCCAGCTAACCACTTGTACCTGACTGTCTGCTTCACTCAGGAACGCGCTACCACTGGCACCATGCCCTACCCATATCCAGCACTGACTCCGGAGCAGAAGAAGGAGCTGGCTGACATCGCTCATAGAATTGTGGCTCCGGGCAAGGGCATCCTGGCTGCAGATGAGTCCACCGGTGCGGTACAGGCAGGAGAAAGGGGGAGGAGGGCCCAGGGTTGGAGGTGGCAGGCTGATCTCCTTATCCTCCTACATGACTGTCCCTTCAGGAAGCATTGCCAAGCGGCTGCAGTCCATTGGCACCGAGAACACCGAAGAGAACAGGCGCTTCTACCGCCAGCTGCTGCTGACTGCTGATGACCGTGTGAATCCCTGCATTGGGGGAGTGATCCTGTTCCACGAAACACTGTACCAGAAGGCCGATGATGGACGTCCCTTCCCCCAAGTTATCAAGTCCAAGGGCGGTGTTGTGGGCATTAAGGTAAGGGCCCTGGGGTGTGAGATTAGAGATGGATCTAGGGGGATAAAAATAGGGTAGGGATTGAATGCCGGGTTAGCAGGTCCAGAGACTTAGGTATGGTTTGCTCCCGACATAAGGTGTGCACTCAGCACATTCTTTTGTCAGTGTTTGGGGATGAAACCTGGGTCCTTATGCGTGCTAGGCAAGTGCTCTATCGCGAACTCTACAGCCCCTATGATTCTAAAGTGTTTTCCTCATTTACAGTTGAGAAACTGAAGTCCAAAGCAGTGAAATGGTTTGCTTAGTGAGAGGTAGCTCCAGCTCCTCTAATCTAATTAATATTCCTCTCAAATAATGCATGTATCTCTTTCCTCATGGGACTCAGAAGAATATTTGCAGGCCATGAGAGGCTGCAGTGAGGGATAAAGTTGGGGCTGGGTGGAGGGAAGAGTGGTAGAGCTGAATTGCTGCCTTGTACTCTGGCAGGTAGATAAAGGCGTGGTGCCCCTGGCAGGAACCAATGGTGAGACCACCACCCAAGGTAAGTGATTTGCCTCCTTCCCTCCCTCACCTGCTTACCACAGTTCTGGAGTGAGTAGGATCATGCCTCTGCCCCTCTTAACTCTTTCTCTTCTTCAGGGCTGGATGGGCTGTCTGAACGCTGTGCCCAGTATAAGAAGGATGGAGCTGACTTTGCTAAGTGGCGTTGTGTGCTAAAGATTGGGGAACATACTCCCTCTGCCCTTGCCATCATGGAAAATGCCAATGTTCTGGCCCGTTATGCCAGCATCTGCCAGCAGGTGGGACTGGACTACAGGGCTGCAATAGGCCATCTACATCATTTGGTTCCAGTGTGGGCTTTCTGTCCATCTGCCAGGATATCTACCTCTCCCAGAGCAACTGTTCTCCATACCCACCAGGCATTAGGCTCATCAGTGGAGGCCACTCTGCAAAGTGGTGATGGGAATGGGGGTGTGTGGGCAAGTCTGAGAAGATTGTCCCCAGTAATCTGCTGAGGCCTTTGAAGCCTTGATTCACTATCAAGATAAGATCTTGGCTAATGGTGGTGGAGAACAGTAGGTGGGGTTCCCAGGTTCCCAGTCAGGAGTCCTCACACTACCCTGTCCCCACAGAATGGCATTGTACCCATTGTGGAGCCTGAAATCCTCCCTGATGGGGACCATGACTTAAAGCGCTGTCAGTATGTAACTGAGAAGGTAGGTTGCCGATCCACCTGGCCAGGGCAATGTGGTGGACTGGGTCCCACTCAGAGGTAATCCTTGTCCTCCACCATATCACCCTGCCATGTTCCAGGTACTGGCTGCTGTCTACAAGGCTCTGAGTGACCACCATGTCTATCTGGAAGGCACATTGCTGAAGCCCAACATGGTCACCCCAGGCCATGCCTGTACCCAGAAGTTTTCCAATGAGGAGATTGCCATGGCAACTGTCACAGCACTTCGTCGCACAGTGCCCCCTGCTGTCACTGGTGAGGCCCACTCCCTCATCTTGGCTTGGTGAAGTGGATACGTCATCACATTGGACTCCTTTCCAGGGTAGCTTCTGGCCGCTCCTCCCTGCCCTGCATCTCTAATGAAAGCCACCCCTTTCCTTCTGCCCTTGTTCTCCAGGGGTCACTTTCCTGTCTGGAGGGCAGAGTGAGGAAGAGGCGTCCATCAACCTCAATGCTATCAACAAGTGCCCACTGCTGAAGCCATGGGCCTTGACTTTCTCTTACGGCCGAGCCCTGCAGGCCTCTGCTCTGAAGGCCTGGGGTGGGAAAAAGGAGAACCTGAAGGCTGCCCAGGAGGAATACATCAAGCGAGCCCTGGTAAGGCAGCATGAAGGTGTGGGCAGGTGCCTGGGCAGGTCGGTACACTGAGAAGAGCTCTCATCTGACTTGTCTTCCATTTTAGGCCAACAGCCTTGCTTGTCAAGGAAAGTATACCCCAAGTGGTCAGTCTGGAGCCGCAGCCAGTGAATCTCTCTTCATCTCTAACCATGCCTACTAAGCAGAGGTGACCTAAGGCTGCCCCATCGACACTCCAGCCCCCTGCCTACCCACTTGCTATTCAAGAGGGGGCCTTCCAGCACTTTCCCATCACTCTTCTGCTGCCCTCGTGACTGGTGTGTGGTGTTGTCTGTGAATGCTAATTCTGCCATCCCTTCCAGCCCACTGCCAATAAACAACTATTTAAGGGGGAGTCTGTTGTCCATGTCTTGTAGGGTATAGGGGAAGTCTGAGGAGGTAGCTAAGTTCAGAAGAGCAAAGAGCCTTGTTTTGGGTTCCTCCTTCCTGGGCAGTTAAAAGGATGGAGTAAGGCTTTGTTGGTCTGCATATTTTTTGACTGGAGTTTTCAGAAAGGCAGAGTGTTGTGAAATGTTCTGACCATATCTAATGAAGGTGACATCTGCCTTTACCTCCTGAGTGCTGGGATTATAGGCATGGGTACAGTGCCTAGTTTAAGCCATGCTAGGATCCAATCCAGGCTTTGTGAATAGTAGGCAAGGACGCTGAGCTACACCCCCAGCCCTCTCGTTGCTAACTTAGGCTTTGTTATCTTGCCCAAGATGAAAGTTTCTTGGTGGGAACAAGGCATTTACGATCTCTCTCTAACCTACACTGTGCAGCTGTCCCCATTGCAACATGAAGTGAATTACCAACAGCTCTTTAGGCTTCTTTGGAACATGGAACATTCTGAAGAATCAAGAATTCTCTCCCGCATAGGCATAGGTACACAACTGTAAAACTCAGGATTAGGAATGGAGCCTCTGAACTGCTGGTGTTCCTTGATTCTATAACAAGGGCCCTGCACCAAACCATGGGACATTCTTTGAATCCCTGCCACCCAATGTTGGGAGTAGGGTTTGTTTTTTTTTTTAATTTTTTTTTTAATGGTGTGTTCTACCTGAGTGTTTGTGTACAGTGTGTGCCCTGATGCTCTGAACTCGAGTTACTTATGGTTGTAAGCCACCATGTAGGTGGTGGGAATTGAATCCGGGCCCTCTAGAAGCGCAAGTGCTGAGCTATCTATCTCTCCAGCCGCATCATACCTCTAGTAATTCAAAGTTGCTGAAGATTCTGGGTCTACACAGGGACTTGTTTAGTCTTAACCATTGTTTCCTTTAATCTCCCACCTTCCTGGTCTGGATCCTTTATGTTCTGTTTCCCTTTCAAGGAATTTTTTTTACACTTTTTCTGTTTTAGTGATGGTCTGCATAGGACAGTTTAGGAGTATCAAAACATGGCTTCTGCTGTCTCTTTCTATGTATTTCCTATAGCCAAAAACCAAGCCCAGACTGGGGACATATAGCTCAGTGGTTGAGCACTTGCCTGGCATTCATAATGCCCTGGTTCGATCACCAGCACTTTTAAGACAGGGTTTATCTGTAGCTTTGGTGCCTGTCCTGGAACTCGCTCTGTAGACCAGGCCGGCCTCGAACTCACAGATCTGCCTGCCTCTGCCTCCCGAGTGCTGGGATTATGGGTGGGCACTACCACTGCCTGGCTTGTTGCTGCTGCATACCACATTTAATTCTAGGAAACAATCTTCTGTTTGTTGTTTTTTGGGGTTTGTTTGTTTTTTGAGACAGGGTTTCTGTGTAGCTTGGCTGTCCTGGAACTTTGTAGACCAGTGTGGCCTCGAAGAGATCCACCTGCCTCTGCTGGGATCAAAGGCATTCGCCACCATCCCCTGACTTCTAGGAAATTTTTTTTTTTTTTTCGTTTTTTTCAAGACAGGGTTCCTTGGTGTAGCTTTGGTGCCTGTCCTGGATCTCACTATAGACCAGGCGGGCCTCAAACTCAGAGATCCGCCTGCCTCTGCCTCCTGAGTGCTGGGATTAAAGGCATGCACCACCACAGCCCAACTAGGAAACATCTTAAGGCACATAAAGACTGATGTTCAAAATTGAGGGACAGTAGAAGACTGAAAAAGACATTTCAAAGTGGAGTGTGATGGGCAAAAGTGGAGACCAGGAAGATTAAAATGAATAACCTCTATCAAAACACTAAGGAAGCAAAAGACTTCCAATGTGAACTTGGAGAGTTTTTGTGTTGCTTTGGGTTTCAGAAAGTAAAAAAACCTGCTCTTCCTGGGTTCACATTTGAGCCTTGGTTCAAACCAAATTTTTAACTTTGCAACTGAGTAAGTTAACCTCGGAGCCACTGCCACCTTGAAGGAATATGTTCAGGCAATAGGAATTAATGTTGGGTGTGGTTGAATAACACCTGTAATCACAGCACTTGGGAGACTGAGACAAGATTTGCTATGAGTTAAGGTCAGCACAGATATTCTGCAAATTTTGGGCCATCCTGAGTTACAACTGAGACCCCGTTAACAGGAAGAAACATGTTAGGCTATTTTTGGAATCAAGGGAGTCTTAGAAACAAGCTTGGTGTGGGGAGAGTAGGCATTTTATGTTTTTCAATTAGACTTGTGTGTGTTTTCTCTCTGTTCACCCTGTGGGTTCTGGGAGTCCAATTCAGGTCAGTTAGGCTTGGTGACAAGTACTTTTTTTTTTTTTTTTTTTTTTATCAAATACATCATCTCGGTAGGTTTTGATTTTGTTTTGAGCGTTTACAATGTAGCATGACAGCCTCAAATCCACGGATCCAGCCTCAGCCTCCTGAATTCTGGAATTACAAATAGGTGTGCCACATACCTGGTCCAGGTTCTGAGCTCCCGTGGCAAAGGTTTCAGGCCGCGGCAAGATACCTGGAGAGAAGCCGGTGGTGGAGGCGCACTCCTTTAATCCCAGCACTCGGGAGGCAGGAGGATCTCTGAGTTCGAGGGCAGCCTGGACTGTTTCACAGAGAAACTCTGTCTCAGAAAAACAAACAAAAAAGATACATGGCTAGGGCTGCCCCACTCGTTTTGCGACTATACATGTCTGCAAAGCTTGGCCTTATTCTAAACACTGGAAAAGCAATGATGAGCAAGTCAGTTTCACCCCTCGGATCTGTAGAAGCGGGTCAGAAAGCAGGCAAGGGAAAAGTGTAATGTGGGATGACAAGCCTAGCAGAGCTTACGTCAGTTGGCGTACACAACTGAAACAGCGAGGCTTGCCTCCCAGACCCCGTCGCCCGCCCACTTCCGACGCCTTAGTTCCTTCTTCCGTGCGCCGCGATAGGGGCGTGACCTGTATATGTCACTTCCGGTGCGCGACAGACCTGGCCTCCCTTTGCTTCCGCGGCGAGGCCGGAAGTAGCAGCGGTGGTGGCGGAGGCCCAAAGCGGAGGAAAGTGGGGAGTCGGAGAGACCCAGCCGGAGTCCTAGCGGCGGTAATTGTCCGAGGCCCCTCTAGGCCACCGTCCTTAGCGCGGGCCCGCGGGGTTCGACGGGAGTTGGCGGGGTGCGGCCAGGGCAGCGGGACGCCGAGGGTCCTGGACCGCCGTGAGGGGAGGGGGGGCGGTCCCAGAATCGAGTCCCCCCCCCCCCTCCCGTACGGACCCTCTGATTGGCTGGCTCGTCTTCGCTTTTCCCAGGAGACCCCTGTGCGGTCCGGAGGGGGCGGCGGCCCCAACTCTGACCCGCGCCGGGGGGTGGGCCATGGCGGAAATCAGCGACCTGGACCGGCAGATCGAGCAGCTTCGGCGCTGCGAACTCATCAAAGAGAGCGAAGTCAAGGCCCTGTGCGCTAAGGCCAGGTGAGCCCGCAGGCCCGCAGGCGAGGGTCCGGCTGGGCAAACTCAGAACTTAGGGCTTGTCCCATCCCGGAAGCATTCCCGGAGAGGAGCGGTTCCGGGGGCCACTTCTCCCCAGGACCCACGGTCGGCTGTAGATGTGTTTCTAGTGGAGTGAGAGCGAGTGGCAGAAAGTTCTCAGGAAACTCAGGGAACCCAGACGGCCTTGGTTTGGCGAAAGAGAAAGTTTGTTGGAGGGGCCGAGTTCTGGGACAGTCTTGAAGAAGAAAGAGCTGGTTCAAGGAAACAAAAAAACCCTTGTGGTTTGTAAAAGTCTCTCAATCCCATCAATCCTTAAAGAGAAGGTGGTTTTGTGCTCAGTTTAACAAGTAAGGACTATAATTGTTCAAAATTACCAACAAGAAAGGAATGGAATCTGAAGTCAGTTCCCTGAACACTGATCTTTTGGTTGTGATTCAAGATGGAGTTGAGTCACTCTCTTGTTCAGTTGGGATCGAAAAAACATAGTAAATAAACTAGAGCAGAACGTAATGAGTTCCAGACCAGCTTGGTTTACTGAGTGAGGCCCTATCCCCACCCCCTAAAAAAAGCCACAGCCTCTGCACACCTCTAATCTCAAGCACTTGGGAGGTGAAGAGGAAATAAGGAGTTTAGGGTCATCCTCAGCAAGGTCGAGGCCACCACATGAGACTCTGGCTCAGAAAAATAAAGTCAAAAAAAACCCTGGAAGAGTTAAGCGCTGTATAGATATAGAGAGAGGCAGGGTTTTCTAGGAAGTTGTAAATAAGGATCCTAGTTTTGGGATGCAATGATTAGGCTTGAATCTGAGCTCTGCAACTTTATGTGGTGATGATTTTGAAGTGTCCAGGAGTCAGTGAAGTGGAACAAATTGTGTTCGGTAAAATGATTGTGAATGTTCATTCAGTGAATCTGGGCTCGAGGTAAACAGTGTGGTGTCTATAAGTCATGAGGTGGTGATATTTATGGCGGGAAGGACACTGACGGTGTATTTGTGGATTGAAGCTATCTGGGGGCTTCTAAGAAAGGGTAGTCCTTGAAAGAGAAGACTCTAACTGACAGAGCACAATGAGAAGGAACCTTCAAGCAGGGTAGGAGTAAAAGGGAAATATGTAGGCAACAGTTGAGGCTGGTTGCCTGCCTCTTCTGGGAACTGTTTCAGTGTGGCTTCCACCTATTTAATGGAATAGTAGCCTGGTCCTCAGCCTTCCCCTCCAAGACTGTGGGGTGAGCATGCGCGCGTGTGTGTGTGTGTGTGTGTGTGTGTGTGTGTGTGTGTGTGTGTGTGTGTGTGTGTGTGTTTCCTCCCATGTAGCCTTAGCTGGCCTTGAACTAGGCTGGTCTTGCACTCAAAGATCCATCTATGCTTCAGCATCTCCACCTGTGCTGGGCATCTCAGGATCTGCCCCAGTGTTGGCTGTCCATGACATTGACCCTAACAAAGCTGTCTGTGCTGCCCTGGCCTGCAGATGAGCTGCAGTACTTACTGCTGCACTTACCAAGAAATAGAGGGCTGCTGAGATTGGACACCAGGAACTGTCAAAGGGATTTGGAGAAGTAGTCCACACTGCAAGGACTGGAGCCAGTTCTGTGTGCTGTAAATTCATGCTATGGTGGCGCAGTCCTTTAACCCCAGCACACAGAGCCAGAGACAGATCTCTTGAGATTGAGACTAGCTTGGTCTACACATGAAGTTCCAGGCTAGCCAGGGATGTAAAATGAGACCCTGTCTCCAAAAAAATAAATAAAATATATTGCTGACAGTGAAGGAGCAGCACAACCCTTTGAAAAGGTGCATCTGGGGACATCCTGCCCTGGGCCTCACCCTTTGGATAGCATGAGAGAAGGGCTTTGATTGGTGGGGAGTGAGGTCAGAGCTCAGCCTAAGGACAGTCAGTGCTCTAAGGGAAAGGGACCTCCCTCCCAGGAGTGTGTGCTGTACTTGTGAGAGAGAACCACAGAGAGACTCAAGGCTGGAAATGCCCCAGCCTACTGGGAAGGGCTTGAAAGGGGGTTGGGGTGGGAGTGAGAACTTGGACTTTGTCCACTTGACAGCAGGAAGCCATGAGCAGGTATTGAGTGGTGGAGGGCCGTGGTCAGTGCTCTCTGACCAAAATCATGGGGAAGTACATACTTCCTTCTGTCCCATGGAGGTTCAAGGACTACCCCATGTCCTCCCTCCCTCCAAAAAAGGTCAGGAATTGGGCTGGGCTGGCCTGGCTGTGGTGACCCTGGTCTTCTCCTGTCTCCAGAGAGATCTTGGTAGAAGAGAGCAACGTGCAGAGGGTGGACTCGCCAGTCACAGTGAGTACTGTCTGTCCCTTGGAACCTGACTTGGTCTTTTTTTTTTTTTTCCCCGAGACAGGGTTTCTCTGTGTAGCTTTGCGTCTTTCCTGGAACTCACTCTGTAGCCCAGGTTGGCCTTGAACTCACAGAGATCCACCTGCCTCTGCCTCCAGAGTGCTGGGATTAAAGGTGTGCGCCACCACCGCCCAGCTCTGACTTGGTCTTTTAAGACACATGGAAACCCTGTGGTTTGATACTAAATTTATGAGAGGCTAGAGCACCTCAGGTCTTTGCTTCTCAATCTTCAGGTAGCCCTGATAGAAAAATTAGATGATGGGCAGAGCTTGCAGCTTTAGTGATGGAATGTTCTCCCAGTTTGTATGAGGCCCTGAGTTCTAGCCTCCGCACCACAAAAACATAACGGATGCTGTAGGAATTTTGATTTGTCGTGGGGCTGTTCATAACCAAGGCAGAAGTTTGTGGATCAATGGCCCTGTGTTAGTAACTGTGCTGGGCACACGGGGGCAAACAGAGATGAAGCTAGTCTTCCTGAAGCTGCAAGTCTACCTGGAAAGACACATCCCCTGCACCAGAGCAGCTGGCTTTCACTGTGGGGGCATAGATGATACCAGAACAGGCTCACTTGGGACTAGAGGGTGGAATTTGGATCCTGAGATGGAGTGATACAGCCCTGGCTAGCCTGGGAAATGACAGGTGTTTTGAAGGATGGTCTCTGGGAACAAAGGGACTGTGCCTTTGTCCACTCTGTGGACCCACATTCTTCCTTTCCAGGTATGTGGTGACATCCATGGACAATTCTATGACCTCAAGGAGCTTTTCAGAGTGAGTGGAGGGACACTGGGGCTGTGAACTAGGGGTGACTGGGAGACATGGTCATTGAGAGGTTTTAGGCTGCATGTGGTCTGGGTGAGAGAAGGGCTCAGCTCGTCTCTGGCTGCCGCAGCTGGAGAGGGTAGTTTGGGGCCAAGCAGAGCCATATCCCTCCTCCCAGGTAGGTGGCGATGTCCCTGAGACCAACTACCTCTTCATGGGAGACTTTGTGGACCGTGGTTTCTACAGTGTTGAAACCTTCCTCCTCCTGCTGGCTCTTAAGGTGAGGACCCTTGGCCTCTGGAGCCCGAGCCTTGGCCGCTACTTGCTGTCCTCATCACCTTTCCTGTCACCTACCTTGGAACGTGGCTGTGGCTGTGGACTGTGTGCTTAGCAGGGCTGGTCATGACCATGAGTGGGGCCGTCTCCTGAGCCCTTGAGGAAGAGGCTGGTGATGTGAGTTCTGGGAAGCAGACAGGCTATGTGTTCAGGGAGCAGCAGGAGTTGAGTGAACTGGGAGAGTTCATTGGTGCGGGGCCACAGTGGGGTGAGGGTGGGGCGCTGAGGACGGGAGCCTGAGTCTGGCAGGTGAGAGGAGTCATTAGTCTTGTCGTGCTTCTCTGGAAAAGGCCCCCAGAAGCCTGTGAGGCAGGGACCCTGTGAGTTATGTAAGAGACTGCAGGAGTCTCGGCTAGCAGATTATGGTGAGGACTGAGTGAGGCTGGTGGATATGTCCCCAAAACTTGGGAGGGGTTAAGTGGGAGAGAGAGACTAGAACCAGTCCTGGCTTGGTGCTACCCCTAGGTTCGATATCCAGACCGCATCACTTTGATCCGGGGCAATCATGAGAGCCGCCAGATCACCCAGGTCTATGGCTTCTATGATGAGTGCTTGCGCAAATATGGCTCAGTGACTGTATGGCGCTACTGCACTGAGATCTTTGACTACCTCAGCCTGTCTGCCATCATCGATGGCAAGGTAGGTTGGCCCTGGATCTCCCTGGGGGTGTGGCAGGTGTGGGTCTTTGGGCTTCTACCTCACTTATCTCTGGTATTACTTTCCCTTCTAGATCTTCTGTGTGCATGGGGGCCTCTCCCCTTCCATCCAGACCCTGGACCAGATCCGGACAATTGACCGAAAGCAGGAGGTACCTCATGATGGACCCATGTGTGACCTCTTGTGGTCTGACCCTGAAGGTGAGGGCAATACCTGGGCTGGCTGTACCTTTAGCTTGTGGAGACTGGGTTAAATGAGTATATGAAGGGAGGAGAGTCAGGCCAGGGAAGAGGAGGGCAGGTTTGGTCTTCACCGGCTTCTGCCTTCCACCTGCCTGAATGGACTTCCATAAGGAGCAGAAGGCATGAACCCCCATTCATGTGCTGAGTACATGTGTACTGAGGCCTACAGTGGGTTGGCCCATGAGTTGTATGGCTCAGAGGCTCTGCTTAGGATGAAATCATTGGCTCCCTGGGTGGGAAGAGGCCATAGACCTTGACAGTAGCTGCTTTGGAGTTGAGACCAGTTCCCCCATAGAACAATGACCTCTGAGGGTTCCTTATTTTGTATGGTTCCCCTCTACTTGGGGACAGAACTGAGATTTAAAACCTGGCTTTCTGAGTACCAGTCCTAAGCATACGCTCTAATCCTATCCCTGTTATTACAGTCTGCTCCATGTGGCATAAGGTGACGTCACTGCCAGGAAAGTCCTCGTTCACAGCTGGTGCTCTGGGTGTGAGCACCTCTTAAGTGCTGCTTGGACTGTACATTGTATGGTTACTGTGAGAAGGTCCCAGCCATGAAGCAGTCTCTCTCCTTGGAGCTTCTCTGCTCCAGCATTTGCTATCCTAGAACAAGCCTCTGGTTAATGAGGGAAAAGGCATGGTATAGTAGGCAACCAGAGGAGCCCACGCATCGTTCTTGTCTTGTCTCAGACACAACAGGCTGGGGAGTGAGCCCCCGTGGGGCAGGCTACCTGTTTGGCAGTGATGTGGTGGCCCAGTTCAATGCAGCCAATGACATTGACATGATCTGCCGTGCCCACCAATTGGTGATGGAAGGTTACAAGTGGCACTTCAATGAGACCGTGCTTACTGTGTGGTCAGCACCTAATTACTGCTACCGGTAAGTTGGCAGGGGCAGGGCCTGGAGCCAGGGCCAGGGTAGAGACCTAGGCCTCCAGTGGCTAACTGTGTGTGCTCTTCCTCAATCCAGCTGTGGGAATGTGGCAGCCATCTTGGAACTGGATGAGCATCTCCAGAAAGATTTCATCATCTTTGAGGCTGCACCCCAAGAAACACGTGGCATCCCCTCCAAGAAGCCAGTGGCCGACTATTTCCTGTGACTCCTTGGCCCCAGCCCCTCCGGCCCTTGGACCACTGTGACTGCCTCTTCCCAGTCGGAGGCTGGGTGTGGAGGGCTGCCTGGCTTTGCTTGCCCCAGGGTGCGGACTGCTCTGGAGAGGTTGGGGCCTCTGCTCCAGGCTTCCTCTCCTTTCTCCCACTTGATCCATGAAGTTTCCAGTCATTTTTTCTTTTTCTTTTTTCCTTTTTTTTTTTTTTGGTTTTGTTTTTAGATAAAACATTTTGAGAAAAAAAAGAAAAAAATTCTAATAAAAGAAGAAAAATAGTCTTGGGGTTTCTGTCAGGTTTAACTGAGGTAGACATGGAGACCTGTCCTGCTTGCCCACTGGCCCGGCGCCTTCAGGCTCCATCTGCTGATCTTTCGCAAAGGCTTGCTTAGTGCTGGGCAGAAACCAGGTTCCAGGACAGCCTTAATTCTTAAAAGAAGCATTGTGAAGAAACTTACCCATCTTCCTGAAGGGGGACATGCCTGGAGCAGGCTGATTCACGTCCACAAGGACAAGCATCTGGAAACTGCTTGGGTCTCCCCTTAAAGCTGTGGCTACCCCAGCCCCACCCAGGGCCAACACCATTAGCCCAACGTTTCCTGAGCACTAATGTCTTTTGAGTTTTATTAACAAAAATACTCTGATCTGAGAACAAATTGGTGTGGCTTACACCAGTAATGAGGCCCCCGGGAGGTGGGGGTACTGGGCTGGGGCTCCGTTTGGCCAGGCAGAGTCCCTCCATTCACACTAAGGTGAGAGCTGAGAAGGGGAAGCTGGCCCCAGCTGGACTCTGAGCAGCCTTGCCTGAGCTTTGAAGCCTGAGGAGGGGGAGTGAAATCAAGGTGTGAACTAAAGGGTAGAGGAGAGGCCCAAGGCAGCCATTTGGTGGGGGGGAGGGGCACCTGAATGAGGGTGCTGCCAGGCTGGGGGAAGGGAGCCGGACGTTTGAAAGGGAAGATGGCATAGGCCCTGCCTTGGCTTGCTACATCATGGCTCAGTACATTGGCTTGGATCCCATGTCCAGATATCCTCCAGGTCCTGGGTATGGTAGAGGGAAGGGGCCCCCTTGAATGAAGTGTGGGGCAAAGGGTGTTACAGATGGAGCTGCCTGATAGGCAGAGCCCCCTGGTCCAGGTTGTAGCTCCAGGAACGCAGCTGAGTAGGGGGTTGGGCGCCCAGGGTCTGGAGCCTCAGGGAAGCTGGGGTTCCTGAAGTCAGGAGAAAAAGGTATCAGGAGAGGAGAGGCACATACCCTCCTGGAGCACCCAGCCCTCCGTGCACCTCACCTGGCTGGTAGGTGACTGGGGGCCCCATGGAAAGCTGCAGGGTGCAGGAGGTAGGCCTCAGCGCTGGGACCACCACATGGCGGAGCTGGGACAGAAGCAGCTTCCCGGGGGGCTGGAGCCTGCTCTGGATCTGAGTCCCGAATATCCCCACCCAGGGTGGAGTCACAGGGGCCCCCGGGTGTATCTGAGGAGACAAGGCACAGGTTGGCTAGGGAAGGCTTGATGTCTCAAGTTTGGCCCCGTTACCGTCAAGAGAGCACTCACCCCCACTCCCACAGGCCTCTGTAGCCACTGGCTCTGGGCCCCGAAGTTTCCTCTTCACACGGGCATCTCGCTCCCTGGGGAATGATGATGATGGTGATGATGGTGATGGTGATGATGATGGCACTAATAGTACTTACCAGGTGCCAGGTATTTCACCCTATCAGGCACCCTGTTGGGCAGGTGCTATATTATACCCATTTTACAGATAAGGAACTGAAGGTCAGAAAATTAAGCCACTAAAAAGCAGCAGAGCTGAAGTTTCTCTCTGACTTGGACTTGGTTGGTTCTTCAGTGCTTTCCTCCTTGGGAATCAAAATCCAAGCAAACACCTTCCCAGCTGCAAAGGCCAGGCCCTCTGCCGCATCGCAGCCTTTCTGGAGTCTCCGTACCTGACTGCTTCTTGCAGGAACGCCTCCCTGATCTTCCATAGCCACACACACCTCCCTCCAGACATGTCACTGTCTACATTTGGGATAGACTAGAAGCTCTCCCAGGGCCTAGGTCAGCTCTCCCGGCTGTATTCAGAGCCCACGCCAAGTCGTTGATTGGTAAGCAGTATCTGACTTCCGATCACTTCCCTGACTTGCTTTTCCCTCTTCTGCCTCCTTGTAGTACACTTCTGCCTCAGGGCCTTTGCATGTGTGCTTTGCCAGACACCCACATGGCTCCTTCCCCGACTGAAGGTCTTTCCTCAAATGTCCTCAGGGGTGCCTTTTATCTGCCACTTCCCTCCCGTCCTTCCTGTCCTTTCCATGCTTTATTGCTCATTATAATTTATAGGTTTCTCTTGTTTTTGTCTACACTGCCCACTGGATATCAATTGTATGAGGACTGAGCAATCTTAAGTATTTAAGAGTGGATAAAGTGTTTTTACTCACCATCATGTTCCCGGTGCCCTGGCACAGGGCCCGGCACACAGTAAGCAATTAGTAGACACCCACTGAATGAATGATGCCCACCTCTTACAGTTTCTGCCATTCTCTCGGAAACCTTTGGCAAAGGGATTGGCGGCAATCTTCAGCTGTGTGATCTGAGAACACACATCCAGGTCAAGGCCCCTGCAGCCTGGGCAGGGGGCAGCCCCCCCCTCAAGCAAGGCCACTCACCCTAGGGTTCTGGTAGGCTGTCACAGAGATGAATGTGGTCTCAGGAAATCGGAAGGAGGCCACACCTCCCCAGTGTTGGCTGCAAAGCTGGGTGGCCCTCACCAGATGGATTCGGGGCTGGTACTTGTGCATGGAGTGCAAGATCAGCTGGGAGGGAAGAAATGGAGTGATTCCCTGACCTGGGCCCCAGCCTTAGCCTTCCACCCAGTATCACCCTAAAACTCCATCAAGGAGTCCCAGCCTGGGCCTCACGTGGCCATGGGGGTCCAGCGTGCTGTTGGTGAGCTTAACGCGATGGAAGGATACTGGCTGCCGCATCCAGTGGGCACCCGTGGCAGGAGAGTCAGGGTGAATGTAGACACGGTCAGGTAGGCGGGGCTCAGCCTTGCCACTAGGCTCCCAGTGCTGGCCCTGCCATCGGTATCGGGCCCCATCCACTGGAACCACATCCAGAAGGAACAAGTAGCGGGCCTCCGGATCCAGGCCAGTGACTGACACTCGGCAAGCAGGGAACATGCGCCTGCACAGGGAGGGAGGAGGAAGGGAGAGGCCTGGAGCCACCCACCATCAGACTTGAGCCCAGTACTAGCAAAGGGACTAGAACAGGCACCACAGTAACAGCAAGAGAGGTGTAATTAGATTCTCGAGTGCAAAATCTCAGCGCTGGAAGGCTTACTCCATTTTACAGATGGGGAAATGGGACAGACAGGCTAGGGGCTCTGGCAGGCCCCAGCAGGTCAGTCTCCCCACTTACCCCTTCACTCTCCACTCTAGTAACAAGATGGCACAATCCTGTCTCAGAGTCCCTACCACTTCCTGCCCAGGCTTCTGACCCCTGTCCCTTCAAACTCTGCAGAAACCATGGTGACCACCTTCTTCCTGAGGAGCCTCTCGCTCCCACCTAGCGGCAGCACAGACTAATCTTCAGAGATAATAGGTGCTGGGCCTGGGGACAGGATTTATCTAGGGCTCAGGCCTTAGAGACCTTGCCAGAGCTCACACACTGATCACTTACCTTCCTCTAGGGTGACCTAGGACTTAGGTCCACATACTGACCCTGACCCTGGGCTGATTTTCCTGAACCTGGTCCCTGGCTGGTCCTTACTCTTTCTCATGCTGTCTCTGAGTTAGGCCACACGCCAACCTATAACCCATCCAGACTTCCTTGCCCCAAGCCTGGGCTGACCTCTCTGACCCTTAATAGAATGGCTCCTAAACCCAGCCACAGACTCTCCAGACTCATCCTTGAACCTCGCTACAATGTAACTCCCGTCCGTCCCAGAGTCACAGATAGTGTCAGGCCACATTCAGATTTTGCTCTCTGGGTTGTACTAGCCCTGGAGAAACGCTTAAACCTAGCTCTGTCCCCAGGAATTCTATCTTTTCTAGAAACTAACTTGGCCATCCCTCACCTGCCAGCCTTGGTGATGATCATCTCTGTCCCCACAGCGCTGAACTCCTTCCACAGTTCCTGGTTCTCCAGGCTCAGGCTGACCCCAGGAAGCGAGTGAAGGGCCTCTGGAGGTGGTGGTGCTGTCTCAGGGCCCAGAGATGGCAGAAGGGGCAAAGGAGGGGGTGCAGACAGAGTGTGGGGAGCTGCCTCAATCCCAGAGAGGAAGCAATCCAGTTTAGAGGTATCCAAATCTGGAGATGTGGGAAGAATGAGGATCCAGGGGAGGGCCACGTATTCCCAGTCTCCTGCCCCCTACCCAGAGCCGATCCAACCGCTCACCAGGGTAGCGGTAGCCCTCTGCCAGGGCAGGTGGGAAGCTAGAGTCTGCCCCAGGCTGGGGGTGTCCCAGACGGTAGCCAGTCCCCAGGGAGGGGTACAACTCTCGTGGATGGTACATGTTGGTAGTTTCTTCTGGCCTTGTGTCCCGTTGCTAGAGTCCAGGGTCTAAGAGATGCCCCCTTTATAGCTCACAGCACAGCCCCTTCCAAACCAGAGATCACAGCCCCTCCCCTCCCTGGGGCCCTGGAGGTGGGCAGGAATGGAGACCCCTGGGGCCTCGAAGGGGTCCAAGAGGAGGCCGGATACCTGGGTACCCTCCCCTCTCCCTCACGGCTTCACTAGTCCCGACCCCCTGCCCCCTCATTACATAATTAACTCCTCGGCCTGATTGATCCCTAGGGCTAGGATAGGGACGCAGTTTGGCGCTTCCGGCCAGCTGGTCTTCGTTCCCACGGAGGGGGTTGCCCGGCTGGGGGGCAGGGGTGGGATCTGGATTCTGGTACCAAGTCTAGGATCCCTGGTTAGACCCTAAAGCCCCAGACTTTCTGGAAGGTGACCCCTCCGTTTTCTTCACTTGGAGGACTAGCCTTGCGAAGTGAACTGGAGGACAAGTACAGAGTTGGTGCCTGAGCTGATATGCCAGACACTGGCCATCTTCAAGAGACCGCAGCAGAGAGCTAAAGCTTAGAGTCCTCCTTGGTTTATAGTCTGAAAAACCTCCAAGTCTCAAAAGTCGAGGGGCTTGCACAGCCTCCAGTCTCGTGCTAGGAGATCGGTCTCGCGCCGAGAAACACTTCAACTACATTTCCCAGTAAGCACTGCGCCAGATGCGCGCAAAGGCCACAGACAGGCAGTGCTGGGGTTGTTGGGAATTGTAGTCCAGAGAGGGGTAGCAAAGCCAGAAAAGTGGTGGCCTTCCTTGAAGCTGCCTCATACGCACTGAAGTCAAGACTTAACGTTGGCAAGAGGTCAGAGGCTAGACCAGCTTGGCCTACTGTTCCTACCCCATCCCCCCTGCTGAGGCTCAGAATGGAACCTATCTATAGGAAAGGGGCCTGGATTCCAGGTCCCCTTCCTGTATTCCATGTGAGTCAAGGGCTGTCTCCATTCCATTGTTTTATTATTTACAAACGCTACAGAACGAGAACAGACACACTGCGGGTAAGAGGGATCCAGTGGGAGAAGTTCACAGAAAGATAGTGCACCGGGGCCATGACAGCAGCACACAGGCCATATCTACGGGGCAGGCAGGACAGGAAGGGGTTAAAAAATGAGATCCAAGCCAGCCAGATCGCAGGGAGGTACTGGGGGGTGCAGTCCCCCTCCTGGTCTCCCCCCCAAGGTCACAGTGCATGCAATAAAATATATGTACAGGAGCTGGATCCTGCCCCTGTGGGGGCCCTGAGGGTCCAGAGCTCCCTTCAGGAGGCGCGAAACCAGTGGCTCCCCCTGGCGGCCAGGCCAGGATGAAGCCACATGCGTCAGGCGCCAGGTCAGTCCCAGCCGTTGTCTTTGATCATGTGGTTGAGTTCAATGATGTACTTCCCCTCTTTGTACTTCTGGCTGCTTTCAAAGGCTTGCTCCTGAAAGGAGAGAAAGAGCTGCCATCCACGGACAGGACTTTCACCACCAGGCAGTGGGGTTGGGAAACGGATATGATGGGTCTTGTTTTGTATATGAAAACACTGTGGTCCAGAGAAGCCCAGCTACCTGCCCCCCCCCCCCACACCCCTCCCCAGAGCTGGCAGGGCTGCTTCTCCCCTGGAACAGAACTTTGAATCAGGGGTGCCTTCTGAACATTAAAGACCGCTCCACCAGGGAAGTACCCAGAAGACGTCCTAGTCCAGGGCTGCACACTGGGGGCCTAAGGGTCATCTCGGCCTATAGGTCGTTTTGTTTAGGTAGCAGAGAGTTTAGTAGAAATAACTTTAGGGGTTGGGGATGCTTAGCATGTGGGAGGGCCTGGATTTGATACAAGCACCACATTAAAAAAACAAAACAAAGAACCCCACTAAACTATAAACATACACGCTCACTCCATTTTGCCCCAGCCTGCTTTCCCTGCCCTAAATCGATGCTACCCATTCACAAATCCACAGTAACTGCCTGGCTTTCTAGACATTTGAGAGGTTTTTGTTGTTTTTTGGGACAGGGTCTATGTAGTCCTAGCTGTCTTGGAACTCACTATGTTATACTAGGCTGGCTTAGAACTCAGAGATCACCTGCCTCTGCCTCCTGAGTGCTGGGACTAAAGGCATGTAACACCACACCCTGCTGACATTTGAGTTCGTTTTTTTGTTTTTCAAGACAGGGTTTCTCTGTATAGCCCTGGAACCTGCTCTGTAGACCTGGTTGGCTTTGAACTTATAGAGATCCGCCTGCCTTTGTCTCCTGAGTGCTGGGATTAGAGGCATGTGCTACCACCGCCTGGCTGACATGAGGTTTTGTTTTGTTTTTTTTGTTTGTTTTTCAAGACAGGGTTTCTCTGTATAGCTTTACGCCTTTCCTGGAACTCACTCTTTAGACCATGCTGGCCTCAAATTCACAGAGATCCACCTGCCTCTGCCTCCCGAGTGGGATTAAAGGCGTGCACCACCACCGCCCAGCTGACATGAGTTTTTAACCTCTGGTCTAGGTCACATATTTAGGAATTTCAGAGGGGCCAAGCCACCTGTCAGGGACACACAGAAAATCTGTGGCAGGGCCAGAGGTAAAGTCAAGTTGGGACTGTCCCTGCCTGGGGCATCTAGCTCACAAGAGCCACTCCAAGTGATGCCTTGCCTAACTCCTTGTACATTCCCCAAAGCACCCCCTTTGCTACATCTAATCGGATCCTTGTGACGCTTTTCCACGCCAGGTAGTGGCTTTATGCTCCAATGCCAGATAAGGAAATGAGACTTGAGGTTGTGAAATTAGATGCTAGACAGCACCAGAAGCAATGTGAGCTGTGCAAAGGAGATCTGTGGACCTAATTTCCATTTAGTTGTGTGATCCTGGGCAAATGTCCTAACATCTTCAGACTTGCCCTGTCTTCTGGAGTAAGATTCTGCCATCAGAACAGTTGTAATGATTGAATGAGAGACTATACACCAAGTGTGTTCATGTGCATGGCATATAAGCATGCACTAAATGCTGGCTCTGCTTGCTCTTTATCTCTAGGATGGGGGCACTAGTGCCTCTGAGGGAAAGGGAACGGCCTCAAAGCTCTGTAGAATGCAAGGGACCAACACCAGTCACTGGGGAGAAATAGTCTGTTTCGTCTGTGCTGAGCCAGCCCTACTCTGAAAGGTGTATGCTTTCGAGGAAGAAGGGATGTGAGGTTAGGTCAAAGGCCAGCCCGGGGTCAGAGATCACGAACTCACATATTTCCAGCCCAAAGTGGTCTTGCAGTTCTCGCAGTGGATGTCAGCAACAGCATGGAGACCTGTCAGCAGCACCCGCTCCTCTGCTGGCCCGCAGCCCACATTCACCCTGTGGGGATAAAGGGTAGTCCCAGGGAGGGTCTCAGCAGCCCAGAGCCCCCCTCTAGCTAGTATGTTCAGTGTCTGTTCTTAGCCTCTAAGAGAGGCCTGATCGTGGCTTCCTGTCTGAAACAAGGGACTCTGGGAACATCGGCACGATGCCAGGGGTCACAGGTCACACCAGAGGTCAGGAAAAGAAAGGAAGGAGGTGAATACTCACACAGAGTTGAAGAGGTAGGCACGGCCCTGACTGCCTTGGAAGGACTGGAGGGTAGTGGGAAGACGAGAGGAGGGGTTAGGGCTATTGGTGGGGAGTGGCCAGGCAGCCCCTTGCCATTCTAGACTCAGATGTGGCCTGCTTACCTTGGAGATGAGGTCGTCGTGGTTGGCCAGGTGAGCACGGCAGTGGGCACAGCTATACCTCCGGTGACAGTTATCCAAGTAGGCCTGAAACGTCTTGGGCTTGGAAATCCGCACCATGGCGGGGGCCAAGGGCAGTGGCCCCACGCGGGGAGCGGCCCACGGGGAGCAGAGGGAGCCCAGTGCCTGCCAGGGAGGAGAGGTGGACTGTCAGGACCAAGGCCACACATATGCAGGCAAGCCCAGAACGATGGGGACTCTGTCACACTTGGCTGCTCTCTCCTTTCCCTGGAGCCAGCAGTGTCACCAGGGACCAGAGTCATCTCAGTTTTGACTCACTGAGGAGGCCTCAGGTTGCATCAGCGGGTAAACTGAGGCTAGGAGGAGCTCCAGGTGAGTCACCCACCTGCTTCTGGCCTCACCCCTGCTGAGCTGGCATCTGAAACGGGAAGAAGGGGCTTCAGAGTGGATGGGCTGCCAGTTTTCAGTTTCGAGGGAGTATGGGGGGGTGGGTAAGGAACTGACTGGTCCTTGGGACCCTATTTGGACTAGGGGCAGGGGCAAATGTGGGGTACATGGAGTTCTCTTGGGGAAAGGGTCTCTCACCTGGAGACAGAAGGCCTCCCCAAAGGAGGAGGGTCCCCTAGGAAAAGGAGGGGCTTTTACCTGGAGGCGCTGAGCCTCGTCTCCGCCGAGGGGATCTTACCTGCATCGCCAAGCCTTACCTGAGACCCCAGGGCTCACCTGGGGCGAGGGGATGGGGGCGCGCGCGCGCGGGGGGAAGGGGCAGTCCTCGCTTGCGGGGCGGGGGCGACGTGCAGCGACGTCGGTGCAGGCCTCACCTCGCCTGGGCGCGCGGAGGGCCCGGTCCGCGGGGTAGCCTGGCCTGGGAGTGGGGGGCGCTCCTGATGGGCGCCGTCCCCCCCGGCCCGGTTCGCAGCCGCCTCGACTTGTTTACACCGAGACCAGCTGCTGCCGCGGCTGCGGCGGGAGGGGGAGGGGGCCGGCCTCCTGTCCCGGCGGCCGCCGTGGCCAATCGGAGTGCCGCATGCAAATGAGGGGGCGCGTCATACGGCGGCCAGCGCAGGCAGGGCTGCCCCTCCCCCTGCTCCCGGCTTCGGCTTCGCCTGCTCGCCCGGAAATGCGGCTGCGACCCGCAGCCTAGCCCGGAGGCCAGTCGGTTCCCCGGGCCTGATTTCGCTTTTCACTACCCCCCCCCCCCTTCCCCGTGCTCGAAGAGACAAGGATTCTAACCCGACGTGGAGTTCGTAGGAGGCGGTGTCTATACGCACACTCCCGAGAAATGGTCGTAATTGTCTTCGTTTATGCACTGGCCAGGATGGTAACCCCTGCCACAACCCCGTAGTTTCTCCGTTTGACCAGGTTCTGAGGTTTGGAGAAGAGATTCTCTCCAGAGATTATCCAGATGGTAAGAGTCAAAGTTGAAATTCTCACTTTTCCCCAAGCACGTGGAACAGACTCTTAGAAGGGAAGAGCTAACGGTCGCCCTTTTGCTAGTAGACTCCCAGGAACCAAAGCTTTAGGAGGAGTCAATCTCCACTGCTGGGCTTCATCTGCTCCGGGCATCCTCTGGTATGCCTGGCCTCCAGGTTACTGTAGGTCTGACCCCAGTGGAAATGCCTCTTTAAACATGTGTCTGCATACACGGACTTGTGTTCACTGCAGAGTCCCAGTACCCAGCAGGCCTGCAAAGTACTGCATTGGGACTATCTGTTAAATGAGTTAGGTCCCAGTGTTGGAGATCAGAAAGTGGACAGTCGGTACAGTGAGGGAGCCTGTGAGCTCACCCATGCCTGCCTGCTGCAGCTCAGTGTGTAAAGCCACCAGCAGCAGCGTGAGGGACATCAAGTCCTTTGTGGTATGCCTGGGTCTCTTAATGGCTTCAGGAAAACCACTCATCTATGGAACTCTAGAGTGGGACCAGGACGCCTGGGTTAGTACTACAGAGTGGAGGCCGCACTGGCACAGGGTGTGGTGCCACCGCTGGGTCTGGAATGTAGTGGAACAAGTGGGCCAGCCTAATTAGGCCCCCAGAATTTGGGGGGGGGCGGTGGTCTCACTTTGTAGCCTTGGCATCTAACTCAGAGATCCACCTGCCTCTCTGCCTCTCAAGGGCTAAAGTTAAAGATGTTCATCACCAGACCCAGCTCATTCCAGGTTTTCTTGCTCTCCCCTAAGATGTGTGCCCTCTCACGCAGTGTGTATTAAACCCAGAGCCACGTTCGTGGTGTGCAAGCACTACACCACTGAGTTCCATTTCCATCTTCAGAGTCTTCATTGACCCTCCAACTCCCCGATCCATGAACTATGTGCTGACAAGAAAATATTTATTTTTCTTAAAAAGAGAGGACAGGGCCTCAGACTGAGGAGGCAGGGGCCCTTGATTCCTTCTTGTCTAGGTAGTGTCTCAGGGCCGTGGGGAAATCCGTCATGACACCACTAGCCCCCAGGTTGAAGGCCACTTCAAAATCCGATTCTTCATTAAGGCACCAAAATAGCACCTGAGCAGGAAAGAAGGCCCAGTTTACTTTCCAAATCTACCCAAAGCTTCCTTCAACTTCCAGGAGGTGGCACCCTGTTCTTCTGCACAGACCTCTCTGTAAATGGAAGTTTCTGTCCCACCAGCAACTCCCAAATACCTGGCAGCCGCTTCCCAAATAATTGACTTGGAAGCTTAATATTACTTATAAATGCTTGGCCGGTAGCTCAGGCTTTTTACTAACTAGCTCTTACACTTAAATTAATCCATAATTCTTACCTATGTTTAGCCATGTTGCTTGGTACTTCTCCTCAGTATGGCAATCTCATCTTGCCTCCTCTGCATCTGGCTGGTGACTCCTGACTCTGCCCTTCTTCTTCCCATCATTCTTAGTTTGGTCACCCCGCCTATACTTCCTGCCTGGCTACTGGCCAATCAATGTTTTATTAAACCAGTTTGAGTGACAAATCTTTACAATGTACAAGGGGATTATTCTACAGCAGATTTCCCAGCAATGGTGAGCTGGAGCTGATGGTTCCTTTTTAGGGACTTTCAAACTGGTTATTAAACACAGCTATTATTGATGGATGGTGGTGGCACACGCCTTTAATCCCAGCACTCGGGAGGCAGAGGCAGGCGGATGTATATGAGTTTGAGGCCAGTCTGGTCTACAGAGCGAGATCCAGGACAGGCACCAAAACTACACAGAGAAACCCTGTCTCGAAAAACAAACAAACAAACAAACAAACAAAAAAGTCTATTTAAAACAAAGGTAAAAGCTGGCGGTGGTGCAGGACTCTAATCCCATCACTTGGGAGGCAGAGGCAGGCAGATCTCTGTGAGTTCCAGGCCAGCCTGGGCTACAGAGTGAGTTCTACAGAGTGGTCTACAGTATGTACCACTATACCTGTTGTTTTTTATTTTGTTTTGCTTCTTGTTGTTGTTCTTTTTATGAATTATTTGTTTTTATTTAATTTTTTTAAAGGTTTACTTATTTATTTTATAGGTATGAGTGTTTTGTCTACATGTATGTCTGTGTACCAACACACGTCAGAAGAGGGCATCTCATCCCCTGGAACTGGAGTTACACGTGATTGTAAGCCAGTGATTATGGGTGCTGGGAACCAAACTTGGGTCCTCTAGAAGAGCAGCAGCAAGTATTCTCAACTGATGAGCCATCTCTCTAGTCCCATCACCTCCTTTTCTTTTCCTGTGCTGGTGACTGAACCCAGGGCTTTGTGGCTGCTAGGCAAGCAGTCTACCAACTGAGCCACATCCCCAGCCATTGGTTTTGAATTTAAAACAGTTTGATGATGTTGATTTATGTGGGGGTGGGTGTACACCACACCAGGTGTGTGGGTCAGAGGACAGCTCTTAGGAGTTCTGGGTCAAACTCAGGCCATCAGGTTTGACAGCCGAAGCCTTTAGCCACTGAATCACTGTTCATCTTTGTTTTGTTCTTGTGAGGCAGGGAGTATTATTTAGCCCACGCTGGTCTAGAACTCACCATCCTCTTGCCTCTGTTTCCCAGGAACTATGTGTGGAGCCCCTGCAGCTGGCTGACAGGACAGTTTTAGATGTCTTAGTTTCACAGGCAAGGGTCCCGTCTTTAAACACGTGGAGGTCAGAGGTGAGAGGGGGCTGGTAAGGAACAGCTGTTCTCCTCGTGCCTCATCCATACAGGCAGTGGCCCAAGCTTCTCTCTGGGAGTTAACTGTTCCGTCTGTCCCCACTGCGGTCACTCAAGTTTGACTCCTGTTCATGGCCACATCAGGCTCTTAATGACACTCTCCTGTCCCACCATCACACGGCCGCCATGTTGTAGACCAAGTGAATCTTACTGTATGAATTTATCTGGGCCGTGTTTCCTACGGCAGACCTTCTAAAGCTTCCCTCCCTGGGTGCTGAGGATCGTGGTCCTGTTAGACATGAGGCCAGTGGGTCTAGCTGACCTCCACTGCCCTTAGCCAAGGGAACCCACCCAGTTCCTCGGAGCCCAGCCTTGTGTCCTCCAAGCTTTAACCCTCTAGATGCCTGCCTGTGATGCCCTTCTTCTGCCCAAGAGCTGTCTTCCCCTCACCCTTCTTCCAACTGATCCCACCGCCCACTGTCTGTGGCCCATAATACTGGCTCCTGTCCTTAGCTGTGACATCACATCCCACATGGGGTTGACAGGCTCCTTTTTCCCCCCCATGTTTGATAGAAAGCTCTCATCCCAGGTCAATGTGTGGATCCATCTCAGTGAGGCTTGCTGACTTAATGTCCAAAGCCAGGCACAGTGGTTTGTGCCCGCAACTCCATCATTAGGGAGGTAGGGCAAGAGGATTGCCATGAGTGAGGCCAGCCTGGCCTACATAAAAGACCGGATAGCTCAGTGGTTAAGATCACTAGTTGCGGCCGGGCGGTGGTGGCGCACGCCTTTAATCCCAGCACTCGGGAGGCAGAGCCAGGCGGATCTCTGTGAGTTCGAGGCCAGCCTGGGCTACCAAGTGAGTTCCAGGAAAAGGCGCAAAGCTACACAGAGAAACCCTGTCTCAAAAAACCAAAAAAAAAAAGATCACTAGTTGCTCTTCCAGAGGACCTTGCTTGGATTCCCAGCACCCACATGGTGGCTCACAGCCAATTTGTAACTACATTTCCAGGGGATCTGATGCCCTCTTCTGGCCTCTTTGGGTACCAGGCACACATGAGGTACATAGATACACGTGCATGCAAAACACCCATATGCATAAAATAAAACAATAAAAAAATGAAAACAAGCCAACAAAACAAAACCAAGGCCAGGCAGGGTGGCACACGCCTTTAATCCCAGCACTCAAGAGTCAGAGACAGGTGGATCTCTGTGAGTCCGAGGCCAGCTTGGTCTACATATCAAGAGTTATATGGTGAGACCCTGCCTCAAAAAAACAAACAAACAAAAAAAAAAAAAACAACCAAAAGGAGGCCAGTGAAATGGGTCAGCAGTTCAGAGCACTTGCTGCTCTTGCAGAGGAGCCAGATTTGATCCCAGCATCCACATGGCAGCTCAAAACTATCTGTAACTCCGGCTTCCAGGGATCTGACACCATCTTCCAGCCTCAGTGCCAGGCTAGATAGATATGTAGGCAAAACACTCATTACACATAAAAACAAAACAAACAAGTCCACCAAAACCCAAACCAAGATGCCTTCACTGCTCCCATAGACCACTGATCAAGGCAGAGCAACAGGGTGGTTCCCAGCACCTTCTCGGCAGGCCCCAAGCATCATGACCAGTGCTGAATGCTTATCAGTCCCTGATTAAGTACCAGGTACACATTCAAAAGAGCTACCGATACCATTCTCTGCATTTGTGCGTGCGTGCGTGCATGCGTGCGTGCGTGTGTGTGTGTGTGTGTGTGTGTGTGTTTCAAGACAGGGTTTCTCTGTGTAGCCCTGGCTGTTGTAGAACTCGCTCTGTAGACCAGGCTGGCCTCAGACTCAGAGATCCGCCTGCCTCTGCCTCCCAAGTGTTGGGATTCAAGGCGTGCGCCACCACCGCCCGGCTCCATTCTCTGCATTTTATAGGCGAAGAAACTGAGACTCAGGGGTGAGATCCTGCCCAAATGATCCACCTTGTAGCACAGAATGATGGAAACTGTATAGACTGGGAACCAGCTCCTTGCTGGGGGGTAGTGGTTGAGTCCTCACCTGCACCCCTCGGTCCTGCAAATGTTGGATCAGGCTTTTCCTCATGATGAACCTGGGAGGAAGGATGGGGATGGCAAGGGTGACGATACAGTGATGAGAGGGACAAAGGAGAAGGGTGGTGGCAGGTCCCGTGTGCCCCCCCCCCAGCAGCCCCGCCCACCTCACCATTTTGTAACTGTAGCTGATAGTCGATTCATCCATCCACAGGAAAATGGGAAGTAAGTCCTGTGGAGAAGCAGCGGCGGGGTCAGCTCCTTGGTGTGACCCCTCGATGTCATCCCTCACTCCTCCCCCGACTCCCATCCCTCCACCCCCTCCCTGTCACAGGGGTGGAGTGGTAAGGACTCTTTGACCAATGTAACCCTGGCCTGGCCTGAAGAAACTTTGAAGCTGCCTACAGTGAGAGCCTCTGTGTCCTGGAGTCGTTGGTTTAAGAGCTTGTCTCTTTCCTGTCTTTTGTTTTTTTTGGGGGGGGGGTTTCAAGACAGGGTTTCTCTATGTAGCTTTGGTGGCTGTCCTGGATCTCACTCTGTAGCCCAGGCTGGCCTCCCGAGGGCTGGGATTAAAGGTGTGCACCCCGGCTCCCTTTCCTATCTTAAGGACAGGGAACTGAGTCTTACTGGGTTGTGCTGGAGATCTAAAGCACATCAGCGATGGCCCTGGGACCAGCTTGGTTCCAGAACTGGACGTCACAGGGGTCCTCCTGGTTGAGTCTGGGTGGATTTTTAAAGACCAGCTGGTCTGGAACTTGCAACCCTCTGGCCTTGGCCTCATGAGTGCTGGGGTTACAGGTGTGTGACGCAGTGCTCAAATTTGGAAGGGTCTTCAGATGAGACACTGCTCAATAGGCTGGCTACTTGTCACAACCTACCTCACTTCCGGGATGATTTTAGAGCAGTGTCCTAGGTCAGACTCTGGAGTTTGCCTGGGCTCCATATTTCCAGCTGTGTGACCTTGGGCAAGTCACAGACACTCTCTGCATATCTGATACTAATGTGTGTGGGGGGTCATGACTTTACCCTTCCGGGAGGGGGCACTATAAGGTAATGGTCAAATACCCCCCCCCCCCCCCCCCCCCCCCCCCCCCCGTCTGTGAAAACCTTTAACCCTGTGTAAAACACGGCAAACACAACGCTTTGGAAAGGGGCTGTGGGGCTAGCTAGCTTCCCTGAGAACCACATAGCTGAACCAGAGCTTTGGGGACAGTCCTGGAGAAGTTGTCAGAAAGGCAAGGGAGGAGGCAGGCCCCAGTAAGGAAGTACCTAGTCTCTAATACTTCCTCCTATGGTCACTTTGTTAACAGCGCTGCTGTAGGGTGGACCGACCCAACCTTTTGAGAATGAGAAAGCCATGCTGTCAGCCCAGAGGGCCTGACCCAGGCTCGTCAGTTGTATTTCCTAGACTGACCTACCCACATTATTACACACTACTACAACTCCACTGACCAGAGGTTTTCCGTCAAGGTACTGAATGAATTCCTCCTAAAACTGCAGACTGATAACGTATTTGCCTGCAAGTCAGGGCGTCACAGACCCCTTAGTGTTCATGAGTGCCAGGCAAGAACTACAGTGGTGCAGCACTAGTAAGGCTGAAGCAGGAGGATTGAGAACTGGACTGTAGTGAGACCTTCGTTTCAAAAAAAAACAAAAAAATCAAGATCAGGCCTTCTGGATGGCTTAGTGCAGTGGCTCTCAGCCTTCCTAATGCTGAGACCCTTTAATACAGTTCCTCATGTTGTGGGGACCCCCAACCATAACATTATTTGCATTGCTACTTCCTAACTGTGATTTTGCTACTGTTATGAATCATAATGTAAATAGCTGTTTTCTGATGGTCTTAGGCTATCCCTGTGAAAGGGTCCTTCGATCCCCCAAAGAGGTCTCGACCCACAGGTTGAGAAACATTTGCTTAGTGACTAAAGGCTCTTGCCATGAAAGCCTAGGTAACCTGAGTCTAATCTCTGGAACCTATATAAACGCAGAAAGAGGGTTGTCTCTGGCCTCCAAATCCATACCATGGCGCGCGCACACACACACACACACACACACACCTATAACAAATTAAAAACAAACCAGGATGTGACCTGGCTGGTAGACTGTTCCCCGGCATACACCGTGTCCCGCGCTGACTAGAACCAGGCAGGTGTGGTGGTCTATGCCTATAATTGCAGCACTAGTGAAGTGGAGGCAGGAGGATTAAAAATTCAATGTCTTTCCTCAGCTGCTTAGTTCCAGGCCAGCTTAAGATACATGAAATGCTGTTTCAAGAAAACCAAACTAAACCAAATCTATAAAGGGCCATGGGGTTGGAGAGCTGGCTCAGCGGTTAAGAGTGCTTGCTATTCGTTCAGAGGACCTGAATTTGGTTCTAACTACTCATGTTGGGTTGTTCACAACCACCTGTAACTCCAGTTCTGGGGGATCCGACCCTTTTTTGGCCTCTATCCCTGCACACATGAGGTAGGCACATACACACACTCACAGTAAAAAAAAAAATATTTAAAGAATCTTGTTGACTCTGAGGGAACTAGGGAACTGGGGATCCTGGGCAACGTGGCCTGAGCTGGGTGTTTCCAAGCCTTATCTCATCACTGGTACCTGTTGATGATGGTGGGCAGGAAGCAGAAGAAAAACTTCTCAGGGATGGAGACAAAAGGTAGCAGCCCCAGGTAGTAGAGCAGCAGTATCCAGATTGATCTCAATATGGTGAAGGCCATCGGCATGTCAGGGTTCTGGGTGGCGAGGGGAGAAGTGAGAAGCAGACCCATCGTGCCTGGGACAGCAGAGAGTTGGTATGGGCCCAAGGGGCCAGGGCTGGACATCAAAGTCACACTTGAACAGTGTAATGGTTAATTCTGTCGACTTGAGTAAGAAGTGGTACCCGCCAGGTGGTGGTGGCGCACGCCTTTAATCGCAGGACTCGGGAGGCAGAGCCAGGCGGATCTCTGTGAGTTCGAGGCTAGCCTGGTCTACAGAGTGAGTTCCAAGACAGGCTCCAAAGCTACACAGAGAAACTCTATCTCAAAAAAACCAAAAAAAAAAAAAGTAGTAACTTGGAGTTTGGTGAAACACACCTGTGGGCATGTCTGAGGATGTTTCCACAGAATTAGCTAAGGGAGTGAAGAAACCCACCCTGAGTGTGGGCAGCACCATCTCTGTAGGCTAGGAGTCTGGATAAAACAAAAGGGGGGAAAGGAAGAGGCCAGCCCAGGCATCGTCTTCACCCTCCAGCGCCACTGCTGAGTGGCTCTGGTTCTCATGCTCTCTACCTCTAGCAATTGGGCCAAAGTGGCTCTGGGTCAAAATCTCTGAAACCAGGAGAACCTGAAGGTCTGTTACAGTAACAAACAACCGACCGACACAGCCAGTACTGGGGGTTCCCTAGAGCTGACCTCATGGCGACATCACGGCAGTGCACATAGCCACACGCATGGTCGGTCCTACTGCTCCAAATCCCACTCTTGGGGACTGTGCTCAAAGCTAGTTCCTGGGGCCCTTCTGGGCCCTCCAGCATGGACTCCCTGGGCTGGGGTGGCTTCTGGCCCCATAGCAGAGAAAGAGGGACTCACGGCAGCCTTGCACTTCTTCATGACTGAGTTCTTCTCTGAAGCCCAGATGGTAATATCGCTGCGGTCAAAGCTCCTAGCCAGGTTGGCTACCTAGGACGGGAACGAGGGGAGTAAGGGAAGCCAGGCCTCCTCTCTTGGGCCTGCCCTCACCTGCCTGGCTTCAGTACCACCTTGTGAATGAGCTCTTCATTTTTTTCTTTGATCTCCACACTCATGGGCAACCTTGGAAATTTCTGGAATACATCCTCCAGTCGTATCATGTGTCGATCTGACCCGTGGGCAAAATGGCCTGGGAGTCAGGTCACAAAAACTGGGGTCAGAGTGGGATAGCTGAGCTAGAGCCGGGGGAGTAGGGAGAGTATGTGAGAAGATGGCTAAGCAGTGTAAGCCTGGCTGAACACATCCTACCTGGTGAGAAATAGATCTCCAGTTCTTTCTTGTAGAGGGGCAGTTCCTGTGGAGAGCAAATGTCATCAGAACACACATGTGCAAGTATGTCAACCTCAGTATGAGAGGCTGCAAAGCTCACCTCAAAGTCCAGGCTGTTCACATCCTTATTTAGGCCTGACTGGCGGGACAGGTTCTTGTCGTGCGATACTACCACCACTCCATCCCGTGTGAGCTGGCAGTCAAGTTCCAAGAGATCTGCTCGCTGGGCCATGGAACTAGGGTGCAAAGGTCGGTGGGGGAAGAGGACCAGGGAAGGACCGGGGCATGTAGTGGAGGGGAGATCCTGGGACAGAATTTATGGTGGGACATGTGACCCCACCTGCATAATTCCAGGGGCTTCCAGACACCCAAATTAGGAAGTAAATAGCACCCTTGGCTGCCCTGCAGAGCTCACCCCACAACCTTACACGTCGGACTTACTTCTCTATGGCCTCCATAGTATTCTCCAGCCGCTCTCCAGACCCTGTGTGAGGCAGTTTGGGTGGGTCCCTGGGGCCTGGCCTGACCTTTCTGCCTCCCTCTCTTCCTGACGGCTTCCGCTTGCTTCAGGTTTTCTCTCCTCCCATCAGCCAGGTTGAGCTGGCCTCGTCTTCTCTATCGCGTGCCCTCCGGGCCCCCGGGACTCTCCTTACCTCTGTCTGTACCATTCCCTCACACCTTGGACCTCCACTCTGTGCTGCCCACTGTGGCGCCTGTCTTCTTAGGCTCACTCCACCCAAGTGGCTGCCAACCCCTCCCGCCTCCCTGACCCGGCTCACCTCCGCGGTGGGCAGCCAGGCGGATGGGGAAGGCCGGAGCCCTGGTTGCGTGCAGCAGGTGAGGTCGGCGCAGGAAGAAGATGGAGAGCGCGACATAGCTGCCCAGGGTGGGCAGGAGGAGATACAGGATGGGGACCATAGCCTCACCCCTCAGCAGGTGTCTGCCACAGTGCAGCCTCCCAGTCCCGTGGGGCTCTGCTGCCTGCTGCTGCCGCCGCGGAGCCTGCCTGCCGAGCCAGTGTAGGCTGGCTCCACTGCTGGGCAGTGCCACGCCCCGGGACCTGCTGGGCCTGCTGCTGTGCTCCTGGCACTTGGCCAGACTGCAGAGCTGGAGCAGGCGCAGGAACTCAGGCAGGCAGCCCTGGGCTTCATGTCCACAGACTTTTCACAGATCCCAACACCCCCTTCTGTTCTTGACTGTGTGGGTGGGTGGGGGGTCACCATTTTTTAGACCTTTCTGTCTCCCATGGGTGCTTGTGGCCAGGATCTGTAGCTGCCTTTGCCACTTCCCAGGAATTTGGGGATGTAGGGTGCCCCTGAGTCACAACAAATCACCCCAGCTGGTTAAACAGGAAGCTGTCGGGGAAGACAGTGACTGAAGGGAAACCGACCCCTTTCCAGGAGACTGGGATTCCTTATACCCCATCCTCATCCCTGGCCAGCTGGAGCCAAAGACTACAGGGCTGTGGAGGGCCACAGCTGGAGGCAGGGGTCAGTCGTGAGAACAGCATGCTGGGGGTCTCGTCGGCACACACAGACAGAGGCAGGGTTATCCATATACACATCTCTATATTTATATATTAGATACAGGCACAGGGAGGTGGGGAGGGGCGCCAGCTTTCTATGGGCCCCACCTCCACTTCCAATAACCCACACACAGAAGCAGCAAGGGTGTTACATGTGGCAGCTTTGAGAGGGAGAGGGTTTGGCCTGGCCTGGCTCCTCAGGGAAACTAGCCCTTGAGACTTAGGAATGTTCCTTCGGGGAAAATAGGGTGGGGTTCCAACCAGATGAGTAGGCAGAGCTTAGCCTGAGTCCCTACTCAGTGCCCTCCACTCCTCCGTAGCATAGGTCCTAGGGCAGCATAGCCCTTCCATTCCAGAATGGTCTGCCAGAGCCAGGGCTAGCAGGGGGAGATAAAGGCAGAGCAGCAGAGATCAGCTCTGGGGCCACCTCACCACTCAGGCCCCGGGGAGGTGGGGCAGGGGGTTGGGGTGAGAGGAGCCTGCCTGAAGCAGGAGACCCCAGCAAAGTGAAAGAAGGTGGTGAGGCCCACCCTTGGTCCAGCCTGGGCTGCCGGGGTCCGGGTTGAGCAAAGTTCGTTTTCTAACAATCTGCAGAGAAGGAGCAGGTAGGAGCAGGACCTGAAGGAAGAAAGAGAGAACTGTCAGCTGGGAAGATCCCACAGAGCCCTGACACCAGTGCCTTTGGTCTGCCTGTGGGTCTTGGCTTCCTTCTCTGCAGCCAATAACAGCAGCCACCACCACACGCTACTGGGATGGCAGGCTCCTCTCCAAGTCGGCAGGGTATCCTCTGCCCCTAAGGCCTGGGGTGGCTCCTCACAGGGGGAGGATCCCTCACCTTTGTGGGTCTCCAGTGGAGGCTGGTGGCAGGAGATGGGCGGGGCTAGAGGATAAGTGATCTACGAAGGACCGGATGGGCCACACATGACTAGCAGGCCCTGGCCCTTCTGTTGCTACATGTGTGGATAATGAGGTACCCGGGCTGGGCAGCCTCTGACCAGGGTGTGGCTGCGCAAGGGCAATGTGAGCCACTCACCAGGTCCCAGGGGACAGGGATGCCTGTTCTTGTTAGGGGGCCTCTGGTGCCCCTGGCTGGAAGCGGGCTGTCTCTTGGAAGATCAGTTCCTTCAGCCGCTCCTTAGGGAGATCATCCAGCTCCATGTCAAAGGTGAAGGGTTCCTCAGCCACTGGCTAGGGGGCAAAGACAGTAAGGCACAGGCCAGGCGCTGGGGGTACCGATCCCCCTCCTGGCACTGGTGGCCAGCCCACCTCATCTGTCGGGTCATAGTACTGTTCCAGGTACGGGTGAGCCAGCGCTTCCTCCACCGTGATGCGCTTGTTGGGGTTGAAGGTTAACATCCGGTCCAGCAGGTCAAGTGCTAAGGCAAGACGGGCAGCGGTCAAGAGAAGGCTGAAGGACTCCCATAGGTATCACCCGTCCAGTGCCCAGGGGCCCATTTACTGAGGCCGGCACTCGGGTCACACACCCTTCTTCGCCCCCAGTCCTTGTCTCACTCACCTTTGGAGTCGGATTTGGGGAAAAGCTTGGCCCACGCCACCTTAGTTTTGGAGGGCAGAGACTGCAGATAGTTTCGGGCCTTCATGTTGATGATACAGTTAAGGTCCTCCTGGGATGGGGAGCCCAAGATACCTGTGGACGAGCCAGTCATCTTGTTGAGATGCCAAGTTTTCTTTCTGGGAACAGGTTAGGAAGCAAGAACGGAACCCAGGCCTAGCCACCTGCAGCCACCTCCTCATCTACCCACTGGGGCAGTGATAGGAGCAAAGAGCTGAGGACCAGGGAGTCCTGGGTTCAAATCCTGACTGCAGTCTTCCTTAGGTGTAGGGTTTAGTCTTGCTTTTGAAAGAACACCTTACAGAAATGCCATGAGATGCTGGGAAGGCTCCACATGTGGTACCCCAATTCTCACCCTCCAGAAATGTCACCTCTGATAAGCTAACTCTCATCCCTTTGAGCCAGTCAGGCCCTCTCACCTAGAATGTGGTTGAGCTGGTCCAGGTAGTGCTTGCCAGGGAAGATGGGCCGGTTGGAGAGCATCTCAGCCAGAATGCAGCCCACAGACCAGATGTCGATGGATTTGGTGTAGCCCTGGGGAGGAGAATGTGCTGAACTCCCTGATCAGCCTTATCAGTGCCCTTCCTGGTATTTGGGCCAAGCATCACATCCAACTTAGATCCAACACCAAGCAAAGGGCAGAGAACAGAGGCTAGGGAAACTGATCTCTATATCTTGCCACAGCCCAAGGGCCAGAGGGATTATGCCAAGGCCTAGAGATAGCTCTAGGACTTCCTTGCAGAAGTGGGCCGCTTGCGTACCTTGGAGTTAAGCATGATCTCTGGGGCTCGGTACCAGCGTGTGGCCACATACTCTGTCAGAAAGCCAGTGTGGTCATGCTCAGGGTCAGCAATCCGGGCCAGGCCAAAGTCACATATCTGCAATCAGACCCAGGTCACTGAGTTAGGTGCCTAAGGCCTCCTCAGTCCACGAAGTGCCCCTGCCCTGCCTAAGCTGTTCTTGTTTGCCATGCAACAAGGATGCTTCTCCCAGTCCTGCCCCAGGTCCAGGGAAGGGGCAGCAGGCACGCAGCCTCTGACCTTAAGGTCGCAGGTGGTGTTGATGAGCAGGTTGGAGGGCTTCAGATCCCGGTGGAGCACATTGGCTGAGTGTATGTACTTGAGGCCCCGAAGGATCTGGTAGAGGAAGTAGCAGATGTGGTCGTTGCTCAGCTGCTGACTCTTAAGCAGCTTGTACAGGTCTGTCTCCATGAGGTCCTGAACAATGTAACTGAGGATGATTCCAGAGACCCCCAGGTTTGGGGGAGTAGGAGACACTTTGTTAAGGCAAACAGGTTCTGAGCAGTAGGTCACATATTCCTTTCAGCTAGGGCCCCTTGGCCTCATGAGCTTCACTAAGTCTGGAGCTGATGATGTGCAGGGCACATCTATTCTGGGCCCTCAGTTTCCCTCCTGGGCAAATGAGGGTACTGAGAAATTGTAGTGGGAGAACTCCAGAAGAAGAGCAGTTCTAAATTAACCCACTCATGTCTGACGTCCCCATGCTACCTCAACAGCTCTATGTTCTTAACCTGTTCATGCCTCAGTTTCCTGACCTGACAAGCAGGGGGAGTAACTGTTCTAAAGAGGGTGGCTGTGAGAATAACATGCTCCATGGAGAATGCTCAGCAAACAAGAAAGGCTGTTGTTACTCTATGGGCAGAACCATGTGGCCGTTGAGTGGGTTAAATGAGATAATGCATGAACACCATCTGGCACACAGTAACTGTTTGCTTAAAAATAAATGCCTGCCTTATGGGAATGATTGGAGCCAGAAAAGTGAGGAGACACTCCTAACAGCATGCTCCTCCAGAGTGCTTGACCACACACCAGAAGGTGGAGAATGAAAAGTCCTTTTATACTTGAAGATTAAACATAAATAGCTGGGTGGTGGTGGTGGTATACCACCTGGCAGAGGCAGGTAGATCTCTGTGAGTTCGAGGCCAGCCTGGGCTACAGAGTGAGCTCCAGAACAGCCAGGGCTACATAGAGAAATCCTGTCTTGAAAAACCAAAAAAAAAAAAAAAAAACCAAATAAGCAAATAAAGCCCAAAGCATAACAAATAAACATAAATAAATATCATCTGGCTTGTCTATGGAAGAGGAGCCAGGAGCTCAGTGCCAAACCTCACTCTTGTAACTCAGCACTTGAGAGGCAGGGGCCAGAGTATTGTTCCCTAGACATTTAAGGCCAGTCTGGTCTACAACGTCAGCTGGGCCTGGTGGTACTTGGGAGGCAAAGGCAGTTGGATCTCTTGAGTTCAAGGCTAGCCTGGTCTACATGCTGAGTTTCAGGCTAGCCAGGGCTACACAGTGAGCCCCTTTCTCAAAAGAAGGGAGAAGAAGCACATGTAGACATGCGCACGTGGACCAACCCTGCTGCTATTTTGTTTTTTTTTTTTTTTTTTTTTTTTTTTTTTTTTTTTGTTTTTCGAGACAGGGTTTCTCTGTGTAGCTTTGCGCCTTTCCTGGGACTCACTTGGTAGTCCAGGCTGGCCTCGAACTCACAGAGATCCTCCTGGCTCTGCCTCCCGAGTGCTGGGATTAAAGGCGTGCGCCACCACCGCCCGGCTAAAGATTTATTTATTTATTATGTATACAGCATATATGACTGCAGACCAGAAGAGGGCACCAGATCTCATTACAGATGGTTGTGAGCCACCATGTGGTTGCTGGGAATTGAACTCAGGACCTCTGGAAGAGCAGTCAGTGCTCTTAACCTCTGAGCCATCTCTCCAGCCCCCCTGCTGCTATTTTATAAGTGCGGAAGTCTAGAGATGGGGTGACCTGCTTCAGGTCACACAGCAAACCGGAGTATGGAGATGTCATGTGATTAGAGATGCAGATGCTGTCCAATGAATCCTGGGGTTGGGAGAGGTGGGTAGGGAAGAGGCCATGGGTGTTACTGACTGCTAACAGCAGAGCCAAGCAGGAAGTAGATGTGGACAATGAACTAGATATTTGAACTAGGCAAGCAGTATCGAGCAAGGGCAACAAAGGCTGGACTGCCTTCCCTGGGCAAGGTGCAAGTCCACAGGTACCTAGGGCGGGGCTCTCAGAAAAGTAGGAAGGCTCTAAGAAATACAACTAGGGTCAGAGAGGAAGCAGCAAACAGAAACAGACCCCCAGACCCCTAAGCCTCTCTTGGGCCCTTGGCTAGGCCAGGGACAGGAGGGCAAAGGCTTGGCTCCACCCTGTGACTCTAGAGTCCCCCCAGATGCCCCTCCCTTAACAATACAAGGTGGTTTCAAAGCCTACACACACACACACACACCTTGGAGAAAGCAGCACCCTGTCCCTCAGAAGACACTGCAAAACCCCACACAAGGGTCTCAGTTTCCTGCTCTTTGAAATGGAAGTGGTACAGCTCATCTCCCAGGGACTTTAGAGGGCTGAATTAGAACCATCAAAGCACTAGGCATGCCCAGTACCAGCTTTCTCCCCTGCCTTCCTTCCAGTCTGAGGTCTCCAAAAAAAGAATCGTGAGTCTGTTAAGCAAGAATGGGCTGTGGGCAGAGACTGGGTCATGTCACAGAACTGCAGATGTCAGAAGACAAAGCGCCCATAGAGGTCATTTTGCCCAGCACTTCCCCCACACAGCACCATACTGGGGTACAGCAAAAAGGACTTGTCCAAGGCCACCCCAGCTGGCTGCAACACCGGGATCCATCTAAGGCCCACTCTGTGGACTCTCTGCTAAAAAGTTATCTTGCTGGGTGGTACAAAAGACGAAAACAGAGGGCAAACCCAAGTTCCCTAGCCTCGCTCTGGCTGTGAGAAGGTGAAGGATACACATCCCTCATGGCTTCCAGGGTGGGTGCTCTGAGGATGTCTCGGATGCCTATGACATTCTCATGGCGGAATCGCAGCAAGATCTGGATCTCCCTCAGTGTGCGCTGGCAGTAGGTTTGGTGCTCGAAGGGGCTGATCTTCTTGATGGCCACTCTCGTCTTGCGCACGTGGTCATAAGCAGAGCTGAGAGGGCCAGAGAGATGTGGCCTTACAAAGGGGGAATCCAGGCCTGGTGGCCCCACCCAGGCCTTGGCAGGGACGGGAGAGAGCAGGAGAGGGCTCTGGCCAAGTCGTAAACAATGCTGGCTCCTTCCTGCTGTGAAGGCCTGGAATCTCCAGGGAAAAAGCTGGGGACCAGCCAGCAGCCTTTCAGTGACTTCACAAACAGAGGAAGAGAGTGAACACTCACTGACTTCCTTTCTCCTGGACCCTCTTCCATTCTAGGTGCCCTGACCCTCCTCCCCTTTCCCCAGTAGGGCCTCTCTCAATCCAAGACAGGTCCAGGGGACAGGAGTTGAGCAGAGGATGTAGATGAAGCCAATATAGCCTACAAGATTCAGTAATGGGACAGGAGAAAAGAGATAAGGAGGGACAGGTCTCCCTGTGAGGTACCTGGGTCACAGAGCTGTTCGCACGTGAACAAAGGTCCAGAGCACACAGTGGGGCAGCGAGAACTCACAAACCCGTATCCCACAAAATAAGGCCGACTCCCCGGACCCCTCCTCCTTTTTTTGGGCGCCTGGCCTTGTCAGGGGCAGCGGTGCAAAGGTTTGCCCCACCCTGGGCTTTGCTCTTCTTTCTGAAACTCTCTGACACAGCCTCCCCAGGGGAACCAAGGCTCCCACTACCTGCTGAAGGGTCCTTCACTCCCCCCTCCGCAAGAATACTCCTTCTCCTGGCTCCACCCTGTTTCTCTGGGGTCCCCCAGGTGCCCCTCCCTTAACAATACAAGGTGGCTTCAAAGCTCCAAACGCCCTCCCCGGAGAAAGTAGCGCCCGGTCCGCCAGAAGTCACTGCACGATCCCTCCCGGCGACACTCCCCGAGCCCCCCACGTCCCGGGCAAGCACCTGCTGTCCTCACTCTGCAACCCCCTCCCCGGGACGCCCCCTCACCTGACCATGCCGTACGCGCCTTCGCCGATGTACTGCAACTGCGTGTAGCGTGGGCCCACGTCGAATGGCTGTCCCTTCACCACCTCCACCTCCCCCGGGACCCCCGGGCCGACCCCAGCGGCTCCCCGGGGCTCCCCGCCCCCGCCCCCCGGAGCCGCCGCCGCCGCCGCCATCTCCACTCCTCCCGCCTCCCCCCGCGGCCCCGCCCGCGGCCCCGCCCCTCCCGCCCGCCCTGTCACCCGCGGGGCCGCGCGCCAGGCTCCGCCCCCGCCCCCGCGCGCCCCGCCCCCGCGCTTGCCCGGCGAGCCTGCGCGGGCCCGCGGAGTCACGTGGTCTACTAGGCGCGCTCCCGGCTTTCCCGCCTAGGTACGCAGGGCCTTCCCTTCCTTGGCTGCTGGGGTACTCTGGTCTGCCAGAAGAGTTGTGCGGCCCCGAGGGGCCAGTGACCCTCAGGGATGCTAAGGGAACCCACCCTGTTTCAGTTACCTCTGGAGACCTGCCTCTTACCTTCTTCTGTTTTAGAGACTGAAGTACTGCAGGCGGGCCCCCAAATCCCTATGTGCTGGAAGTTGTCCTTGAACTCATTCTCTTGCCTTTACCGCTCTAGTGCAGGGACTACAGGCTTGAACCAGCATATCTCCATCTTCCTTTTCTTTTTCTTAAAAAACAGGGTCTGTCTGCATAGCCCAGGCTGTCTTAGAACTCACTATGTAGACCAGGCTGGCCTCGGCCTAAGGAACATACAGAGATCTACCTCCCCAGCGCTGGGATTAAAGATGTGCATCACCCCAGCACTCGGGAGGCAGAGGCAGGCGGATCTCTGTGAGTTCGAGGCCAGCCTGGACTACCAAGTTAGTTCCAGGAAAGGCGCAAAGCTACACAGAGAAACCCTGTCTCGAAAAACCAAAAAAAAAAAAAAAAAAAAAAAAAGATGTGCATCACCATGCCTGGCTTCCATACCTTTTGTTTGTTTTTTGTTTTTGGAGACAGGGTTTCTATGTGTAGCTTTGGCTGTCCTGGAACCCACTCTGTAGACCAGGCTGGCACCTCCAACTCACAGAGATCCACCTGCCTCTGCCACCTGAGTGCTGGGATTAAAGGCATGTGCCACCGTGCCTGACGATACTTTCTTATTCATTTATTTATTTTGTGTTTTGGGGGCATGAGCATGCCACAGAGCCCTTGTGGAGGTCAGAGGACATCTGACTCTTTCCACCATGTGGGTCCCGGTATCCAACTCAGATGTCAAGCTTGGTAGGAAGTGCCCACATCCGCTGGGCTGCCTGTGTTGTGGAGGGAGCATATCTTCTTCATTTTATAATGAGGAAACAACCTGAAAGGGGGTAGGTGGAGGCACAGTCCAGACTCCAGTGTGATGGGGCAGGCCTGAGTCTGGGGTCAGGTGTGCTCTGAGGCCCGGTTGTTATACATGTCCTCTGCCTTATTTGCCCAGAGGACAGGCAAACCCAGCCCACCTCACATGAGAAGTAGGGAAAGGGTTGGAGTTGTGAAAAAGGGTGACTAAATCAATTAAAATGTACAATTAGCTTCTCTCTGTCACACACACACACACACACACACACACACACACACACACACACACACATCAAACAGCAAAACAAGACCCTGGATTTGGGCTGGTAAGATGTGTAGGTGTGTGCACATGAGTGCAGGTGTCCACGGAGACTGGAGAAGTCAGAACCCCTGGAGCTGGAGTTACAGGCAGTGTGAGCCTCCCGACCTCGGTGCTGGGAATCAAGCCTGGGTCCTCTGGAAGAGTAGTGCGTGCTCTTCACTGCTAACCCATCTCTCCAGCACGAAAATGTAACTTTTAGGTTTGGATTTGAGAATCCAGAGAGATGGCCCAGAGGTTAAAAGTAATATTGCTTCTGCTGAGGAACCGGGTTCAGTTTGAAGCATCATGGCAGTTCATAGCTGTCTAGTTCCAGGGGATCCCACACCCTCTTCTGACCTGCATGTAACATCATATCCTGCTATGTCCAAAATTCTGAGTTTGGACCTGGGGGGTCTGGTGGGATCTCTATGCTCAGCAAGGCTAGGGTGGTGATGGGTCACCAGATTAGGAAAGTTACAGCACCCAGAACCAGGCACCTTGGTAAGCAGCGGCACCCACAGGATTTGGACCCGCCCTGGCCAAATTGCTCCTCAGGGAGCAATCAATGGACCATTGGCTCTACAACCCTGTGGGCCCTCCTCCAGCCTGCATTCAGGTCAGCTGTTAGCTGTTGCTGGTCCTCACCTCTCTAAACTGTCATGAAGTTAACAATAAAGTATCACTGAGGTGCCCCCCCCCCCCCCCCCCCCCGCTCCAACTCCCAGCAAGGCCTGGCAGGGTTGAAGAATTGAGCTATTTTTCCCTTTTCCCTCTTCAGTCTTTAGTAACTCAGTGTGCTGGCTAGTTTATGTCAACGTGACACAAGCTAGAGTCATCTGTAAGGCATTTTCTTAATTAGTGATTAAAGGGGGAGGGCCCAGCCCATGGTGGGTCCAGTCATCCCTGGGCTGTGGTCCTGGGTTCTATAAGAAAGCAGGTTGAACAAGCCATGAGGAGCAAGCCAGTGTGGCACTCCTCTGCATCAGCTTCTACCTCCAGGTTCCTGTCCTGTTTGACTTCCTGTCCTGACTTCCTTCAGTGATGGCCCACAATGTGGAAGTGTAGGCCAAAGAAACCCTTTTCTCCCTCCCCAACTTGCTTTTGGTCATGGTGTTTCATCATGGCAGTAGTAACCCTACTACTCAGCAAACATGCCCCAGAAGTCATCTGAGCTCCAAGTTTTCCCACCCCGTCCCTGCCCCCGACCTGTTCGATCTGTTCGGTTGATGTTTTACCTGGGAAGTGGTCCTAGGCTCACAGCTTCAGCGATGCTTTGGGGCTGGTCACAGGGGTTAGTTTCCTGTCCCCCCTACCCCCCATCTATTCGCTGCCCCGGAAGCTCTCACCCTCTGCCTTCCACTTGGGTTCAGCTAAAGAATTGCTGAGTGCCGTGACACACGCCTGTAATGCCCACACTCTGGAGGCTGAGGCAAGAGGATGGAGAGTTTGAGCCTGGGCTGCAGAGTGAGACACTGTCTCGAAGAATGCAGTTTCTCAGTTACACTAGGTACATTTCAAGTGCTCGGTAGTCAGTGTGGTGAGTAGCTCTCATATGAACTTCACGGACACAGAGAAGACCTTCGTCACAGAGTCACCGCTACCAGTTCACATTGGACAACATGGTTCAAGAACCTTCTGAGGCTAGGCCTTTTACAATGACTTTTAAAAATTTTTATTTTTATTTACTTATTTTTTGTGTGTGTGTGCTGGGTAGTGGTGGCTCACTTGTTTAATCCCAGCACTCATGAGGCAGAGGCAGTTCGAGGCCACCCGGGTCTACAGAGAGAGTTCCAGGACAGCTAGGGTTACACAGAGAAACCTTGTCTTGAAAAACAAACAAAAATTAAAAAATATATATTTTTAAGGGATATAGGTGGAAGCTTGGCTTGTCTGGCAGCTGCAGAGAGAGAAAGGATCCAAGGAAGGCCCAGGATCATCCTAAGGAGGCAGGCCAGACAGATGAAGGCCTTAGCCTGAGGCCCTTGGGATGCTCCTCGGGAAGCAGTGGAAGCTCCGGAGGGACTTTTGCCAGATCACATGGCCACTGCAGGAGAACACAGTGACTCAGAAAGCAGCATCGTGGGGTTCCACTTAGGATCGGTTTCCTGAGCAGAGTCAGTTTCTCTTGCCAGGGAAAGGTTGGAGAGATGGGCGTGGTGAACGGCCACCCTCAGGCCTCTGGGTAAGGGGGTGCCACTGCGCCCTCCCCCTAGTGGCTGAGGCTGGAATTTCCTTTAAGGATTGGATTACTTTACAGAACAATATTTAAATGAAGTAAACCATCAGGGAGACAAACACTCTTTAATCCCAGCACTTGGGAGGCCGAGGCAGGAGGATCTCTGTGAGTTCCAGGACAGCCTGGTCTACAAAGAGAGTTCCAGGACAGCCAGGACTACATAGACCCTGGATCAAACAAACAAACAAAGGCAGACTGAACATCCACTCTCCACCAGTCACCTTCCTACATATCACCCCTACAATCCTCACATCAGCCGAATGAAGGCGACAACACTGCCGTGTAGCTGGGGAAAAGCAGCCGCTGCACTACGGAGAACGGGAGGACTTGGGAATTGTGTCCTCCAGCAGCTTGTGGGGAAGAGTGGTGGTCTGAAAGAGAAGGGTACCCACAGACTCATATTTTAATAATTGGTCCCCAGCTGGTAGAACTGTTGGAGAGGATTAGGAGGCGTGTCCATGTTGAAGGAGGTGTGTCACTGGGGGTGGGCTCTGAGGTTTCAAAAGACTCACTGTATTCTGGGTCTGTCTTTCTCGATCCCTCCCTCTCTTTCCCCTCCCTCTCTCTCCCCCTGTCTCCCTCTCTCCTTGCCTCCCTCTCTCCCTGCCTCCCTCTCCCTCTGCCTCTCTCCCTCCCTCCCTCCCTCCCTCCCTCCCTCCCTCCCTCCCTCCCTCCCTCCCTCCTTGCCTCCTGGTTGTGTCTCAAGCAGTGAGCTCTCACCTGCTGCTCCAGAGCCATGCCTGCCTGTTTGCTGCTGTGCTCCCTGCCATTATGGCCCTGAACTCTAACCCTCTGAAACCGTGAGCCCCAAATGAAGGACTTGCTTTTATAAGTTGCCTTGGTCACTGAGTTCTATAACAGCAATAGTAAAGTAACTAAGACAGAGTGTTTTGTCTCTATGTATGTACATGTTCCATACATAGGTGCCCAAGGTCAGAAGAAGGCACTGGCACACCCATAACCGGAGTTATCAGCAGCTGTGAACAGCTATGTGGTGCTGGGAACAAACCCCAGGTCCTCTGCAAGAGCAGCACGTGCTGAGTCATTGAGCCATCTCTCCAGCACCACCACTGTTTATTTTTATTTTTTATATCTCGCGCTGTTTTCACAGAGATCCGCCTGCCTCTGCCTATATATACCGCCCGGCTATTTTTATTTTTTATATTATTTATATATATATATATATGTATATTGTGTATCTGTGTGAGTGAATGTCACATGTGTGCAGGTACCTGAGGAGGCCAGCAGAGGGCGAGGGATCCCCTGAAGCTGGAGTCACAGGAAGTTGCGAGCCTCCTGACAGGGGTGCTGGGAATCAAATTCAGGTCCTCTTATTTTATTTTGAATTGTGTATAATATGTATCTTTGTGGGTATGTGCAGTGCCATGGAGGCCAGAGGTATTGGCTTCACCTGGAGCTAGAGCTACAGGCAGATGTGTGCCCCAACCCCCACCCCCCACCCCCGCCTGCCCTAATCAAACTCAGGTCCTCTGCAAGAGCAGCACATGTTCTTAACCACTGAGCCACCTCTCCAGCCTGATTACAAGCGCTGCATTGCACCTTATGACTAACTGTTGCCTAGGAACCTCGACTGCATGGTTGTTAAAATGCGTCATGGAAGGTAAGACAGAGCTCTGTGTGTAGAAGTGCAGGCCAGACACCTGAGCTTGATCCTAGAACCCATGTGGAGAGAGAACTGATGCCTCAAAGTTGTCCTCTGACTCCACGAATGTGCAGGGGCACAGCCTGCATACCCCTGTGTGTGCGCACGCATGCACGCACATGTACACACACATACACACACACACACACACACACACACACACACACACACACACACACACACCCCAAATGAATAACAAACAAAACTAGGACTGGGGATGTAGCTCAGTGGTAGAGAACTCATCTAGTATATGGGGGGCCTATGAACTGAAAGAAAGTATAAAAATACGGGTTTGTTTTATTGTTATTATTTAATTATTTATTTTTATTTTATATGTCTAGGTGTTTTCCCTGCGTGTGTATCTGTGTGAAGGTGTCAGAACTCTGGGAGCTGGAGTTACAGATGGTTGTGAGCTGCCATGTGGGTGCTGGGAATTGAACCTGGGTCCCCTGGAAGAACAGTCAGTGCTCTTAACCGCTGGGCCATCTCTCCAGCCCACATTTTATTATTGGTAAAGTTTAGTTTTGTTTTTAGGCTTGTTACTCTTTGACAGTTCAGTGCATGTATATAGTGTATTTGCACCATTTTTACCCCAGTTAACCCCCCTGAATGCCAGCTGCTTTCCCCAGGTCCCTTCTGTTTACATGCCTTCAGTTTACTTGTTTTGTTGCCCACTGAGTTTAATTAAAGTGACTTGCAGGGGCATGGGGGAGGGGTGTTTTATCTCCCAGTGACTATATCGCCAAAGAAAATGACCCCCACTACTGTGGGTGTTTGGTTTTCTGAGAAAAGGCCTTCAATAGCCCAGGCTGGCCTCAAACTCACACGTAGCCAAGGATGACCCACCTGCCTCCACCTCCTAAATTCTGGGATTATGAGGCATGTGCCATCATACCTAGCTAAAAACCCATTTTTCAGATGTTGGGTGTAGCGGGGGCATCCTTCCCCTGTATGGCTGGCGTTTTATTCACTTCCACAGATGCTTGTTTCCAAGCCCCACCTGAGCTCCTTTCATGCCTTGCGTGTGCTGCTCCCTTTCAGGAAGCTCATCACGGTCTGTCATAGGCTCGTAGGTGGGGCAATGCACCGTAATGATTACATATGTGGGAGCTGGAAGATCCCTTTGCTCTTTTGGGATGTTTCTGAGAAAGGGTCTTGAGCTTATTATGTAACTGACGGTGACCTTCAGCTCCTGAATCTCTTACAAAACCTCTTCTCTTTCTGCATCTTCCAGTTCACTTCCTGCCAGCTGCAGAAGCAGTCAGCTGCCATTACAGCACGCATCAACTTCCAAGCCTGGTGGTGCACACTCATAGACTTGGTCCTTGGGGGGCCTAAGGCAAGAGGATGCAGTATCTGGGGCCATCCTGGGTTACATAGTAAGTTTCAGGCCAACCTGAGCTTTAAAACAAGATTCTGTCTCAAGAAAACACACACACACACACACACACACACACACACACACACACACACACACACACAATCATACATTTACTGAGTGTCTTAATCACTGTTTTGTTATCGTGAAGAGACACTATGACCAGCATAACCCTTGTAAAAGAAAGCATTTAACTGGGGGCTTGATTACAGTTTCAGGGGGTTTCTCCATTATCGTCATGGCAGGGAGCATGACAGCAGGCAGGCATGCGGTGCTGGAGAAGTGGCTGAGAGCTACATCCTGATCTGCAGGTAGAGGCCTGGTATTGGCTTTTGAGACCTCAAAGCCCACCCTCAGTGGCACACCTTCTCCAACAAGGCCACACCTCCTTCTCTCTCCTAAACCTCTGCCAGCTGGGAAGCAAACATTCTAACATATGAGCCTATGGGGCCATTCTCATTCAATCACAGGACACTGAGCATCTCTGTGCCAGGTAAGCCTTGGCTAAATTGGAGAGGAGAATGATGCCCCATCTTACTTTATAACAGCTGTGTGAAATTCATGTCATCTTTGTGATGTGGCCCTGACCTCCAACTGTGGAACTGCTGCCCCTGCCTTCCAAGTGCCAGCTGTGTGGTGCCCACTTGGCACCACGGCCTGTGGGTGTGGGAGGCTGTAGATTCATCTTCCTAATCTCGAAGTGTTTTCTACCTCCTTTGTGATTTTTCTCTTTGACTTTTAAGTTCTTGAGTCGTGTTGCTTAATTTCCACATATTTCTGAATTCCTTAAATCTCTTTGGTTATTTTCAGGTTTTGGTTCTTGTGATGGAAACATTCTTTTTTTTTTTTTTTTTAAATATTTATTTATTTATTATGTATACAGCATATATGACTGTAAGCCAGAAGAGGGCACCAGATTTCATTACAGGTGGTTGTGAGCCACCATATGGTTGCTGGGAATTGAACTCAGGACCTCTGGAAAAGCAGTCAGTGCTCTTAACCTCTGAGCCATCTCTCCAGCCCGGAAACATTCTTTGTATGACTCCAGTCCTTCAAAAACTTGTGGAGAGCAGCTCTGTGGCCCAGCATACAGTCTGTCCTGGAGAGCATCTCTGTGGTATTGTGCACACCTGCTGTCACTGTGTAGGCGTCCTGCTGGTGACTTTTAGGTTTGTTTTGTGCACACTGTTCAAGTCTTTTGTTCACTGGTAGCATTGAAGTCTCTCACTGTTGCTGTTGAATCAGCTCTTTTCTCTCTCAATTCTGTCACATCAAGCTCACAGATGTTGCTGCCCTATGTTTAGCTACAGTGATTGGATCCTTACACATTGCTGAGAGACTGACATTTTGGGTTGCTGTATCCCAGACTGGAACTAGCAGTGACCCTTCGGCTTCAGCTTCCCGTGTACTTGGAATACAGGTATGAACAGGTGTGCTCAGTATTTAAAGGGTCGGGGTAGGGTGGGGTGGGGAACACCCTATAAAGTTTATAGGTTCCAATTTCTCTCTTAGCTTAGTTTAGCCAGGTTTAGTGTTTTCTGTCACCTCCTCCTCCTCCTCCTCTTCCTCCTCCTCTTCCTCCTCCTCCTCCTCCTCTTCCTCCTCCTCCTCCTCTTCCTCCTCCTCTTCCTCCTCTTCCTCCTCCTTCTCCTCTTCTCCTCCTCCTCCTCCTCCTCCTCCTCTTCTCTTCCTCCTCCTCCTCTTTCTCCTCTTCCTCCTCCTCCTCCCTCTCCCCTAACCCTCTCCTCCCTCCTCCCTCTCCCTCTCCTCCTTCTTGTTTTGTTTTGAGACAAGGTCTCACTAAGTAGCTTTGGCTGGCCTGGAGCTCACTATGTAGACTAGAGTCTCACAGAGATCCACATGCCTCCACCTCCTGGGTGCTGGGATTGGAGATGTGCAATACCAAGCCTGACTTTTTTTCTCTTTTCAAGACGAGGTCTCAGTTTATAGCTCAGACTGCAATCCTCCTGCCTCAGCTTCAACTGTTGGATTGCAGGTCAGTATCATCATGCCAAGTTTTCTGCAGTCTTTTTTTTTTTCATTTTTTGGTTTTTCGAGACACGGCTTCTCTTGTGTTGCCCTGGCTGTCCTGGAACTCACTCTATAGACCAGGCTGTTTTTGAACTCAGAGATCTGCCTGTGTCTGCCTCTGGGGTGCTGGGATTAAAGGTGTGCACCACCACCGCTTGACTGTGGTCTTTTTTTTTTTTCCTTATCAGTGACTTTTTGAAAAATAATTTATTTATTTTTATTTTATGAGTAGTGATTGGTGTTTTTGCCTGTACGCATGTCTGTACAAGGGTATCAGATTCCCTGGAATTGGAGTTACAGACAGTTGTGAGCTGCTATGTGGGTGCTGGGAATTGAACCCAGGTCCTTTGGAAGAGCAGCCACTGCTTTCAACTGCTGAGCCATCTCTCCAGCCCCTTGTACTTTAATTGAAAGCTCCATCCTGTGCTCTTCATTGGTGCTAACATTGCTTAAAATGCTCCCAGGTGTAGTGATGAGGCACTGTCTGGCATGCCTCAGCTCACAGAGGCTTAGATGTGTGTTATGGAGGAAAATCCATGAGTTTTCTAAGTTGCACTCAGACATGAATTGTGTCATTGTTAATTATGAGTTCAATGTTAATGAATCAATACTGTATATTATAGCTAGAGTTTTCCTGCCTGGCCCACAGTCAGGACAAATCTCTGTCACCCACCAGTCCCACAGCCACTCAGACCCAACCAAGTAAACACAGAGGCTTATATTGCTTACAAACTATATGGCCATGGCAGGCTTCTTGCTAACTGTTCTTATATCTTAAACTAATCCATTTCTATAAATCTATACCTTGCCATGTGGCTCGTGGCTTACCAGCCTCTTCACATGCTGCTTGTCATGGCGGCGGCTGGCAGTGTCTCCACCCTCCTTCCTGTTCTCTCAATTCTTCTCTCTGTTAGTCCCGCCTATACTTCCTGCCTGGCCACTGGCCAATCAGTGTTTTATTTATTGACCAATCAGAGCACATACAGACCATCTCACAGCAGTATATTTTCCTTAATAGTGTATATGTTCCCTAAGACCAATATTCAGCTTTATATTAAAAAAAAAATTTTGTAGCTGGGCAGTGGTGGCACACACCTTTAATCTCAGCACTCAGGAAGCAGAGGCAGGTGGATCTTTGTGATGCCAGCCTGGTCTATAGAGGTAGTTCCAGAACAGCTAGGGCTGTTACACAGAGAAACATTGTCTCGAAGAAAAACAACAACAACAACAAAAATATTTGTTTGTATTTTTAATGTGTGAGTGTGTGCATGCGTGCACACATGCCACCAAGTGTGCGTGGAAGTCAGAGGAAAACTTTCAAGAAGTGATTCTTCCCATCTCATGGGCTCAGGGGAGCAACAAATTCAGATCATCAGCTTACATATCCTGAATCACAGTCCACTGAGAGAAGCCCAGGCAGGGCTCAGACCAGGAGGGACCTGGAGGCAGGAGCTGATGCAGAGACCATGGAGGAGTGCTGCTTACTGGCTGCTCATGGTTTGCTCAGACTTTCTTATAGAACCCAGGACCACCAGCCCAGGGGTGGCTCCACCCGCAATGGAGCCCTCCCACATCAGTCACTACTAAGCAAATGTCCTACAGTAGGCTTGCCTATACCCGACCTTATGGCGGCTTTCTCAGCTGAGGTCCCTCCTCTCAGATGGCTCTAGCTTGTGGTAAACTAGGCAGAGCCATGACTAAGACGGAGTTAGTTCCCTTCTTCCGCCATGTAGGTCGCAGGGATCAAACTCGAGTTATCAGGCTTGGCGACACATGCTTCTGCTCCCTGAACCGTCTTGCTGGCCTAGGGTTTTTTGGTGGTGGTTGTTGAGATAAGGGTTTGCTGTGTAGCTCAGGCTGGTCTTGGGTTTGCAATCCTACTAGATTAGGATTAGAACCATTTAAAAAGCCTCAGAGCAGCTGGGTGTGTGTCCCAAGCCTCTAATCTCAGCATTTAGGAAGCCAGCTAGGGCTACATAATGAGAACTTGTCAAAAACCAAACCAAACCAAACAAACAAACAAAAAAAACCCCACAAAGGTCTTTACCAACATTCACGATTCAGCTATTTGTTCAAATGTTTTGTTTATTTATACATTTTATAAGAATGAGTATCTTGCCTATATGTATGACTAGGCACTACATGCATGCCTGGTGCCCCAGGAGGCCAGAAGAGGGCATCAAATCTTCTGGAACTGGTATTACAGATGGTTCTGAGCCACCATGTAAGTGCTGGGAATCGAACATGGTTCCCCTGGAAGAGCAGCCAGTGCTTTTAACTGCTGAGCCATCTCTCCAGCACCTCAGCTATCCTTCTTAAATAAGTATTCCTCAAGTTGTTGCCAGTCTTTGGCTGGCCTTCAGTTTGCAAAGTTGATTTTGAGTTTGTTTTTTTTCATTATTTTTATTAAGGAATGAATTCCCATAGGTCTTTACATTGATATTTTTGCTGACTCTATAAAGCTTAGTTTACAATCCATTTTTTTTTTTTTTTTTGAGACATGGCCTCACTATGTAACTCTGGCTAGCCTTGAATTCATTATGTAGATCAGGCTGGCCTCAGACTCAGATTCTTATGCCTCCGCCAAGGCACGGGTGACCATGCCCTGCCAGATTATTGCTCTTGCTTCTGTTTTTCTAGTCCTGGAAATTTAAACCTCATGCAAGCTAGGCAATGCTCAGTTACTTAGCTGCAACTTTTGACTTTGATTTTGTTTGCTTATTTATTTGTTTTTTTCCAGGCAAATAGCTCAGGCTAGTCTTAACTCGCCATGTCACTGGGGATGACTTTGAACTCCTGATCTTTGCTGTTTTGTTTTGAGACTGGGCCTTGATAAGTCACCCAGCATACTCTTGAATCGTCCTGAGTCCAAGCTGGCCTTGAAGCTGTGTTCCCTTGCCTTGGCCTCCTGAGCAGCTGGAAGTTCAGGCCTTTGGCAGCAGGCCCAGCTGATGTGGTAGGTTTTGAAGTCGAGTCTCCCTACCTAGTCCAGGCTGGCTCTGAAGGTGCAGCTCCTCTGCCCATGCCTCTCAGGAGCTAGGATTCCAGGCGTGCACCACCACACTTGTCTAAGTTCAAACTGTTGGGGAGCCACCAAATGGCTATGCCCGTGCTCATGTTTCTGAATGTCACCTGCGTTTCCCAGAAGACTTTATTTCTTCCTGAGATCAAGACAGAAAGCAAAGGGAGACCTTGGAGTTCTCCTGTCAGTCCTGGAGAACCGCTGTGGCAATGCAGGAGAAAGGGAAGTGAAGTCAATCAGCTCATGCAACTTCCTACTGTTCCTGCCGTGCACTGCTAAGAGATCACCAGAGACACTGCACTGCTAACAGATCACTAGAGACACTGCACCACTAACGAATTACCGGGGACACTGCACCACTGCACCGCTAATGGATCACCGGGGACACTGCACTGCTAACATCACCAGAGACACTGCACCGCTAACGGATCACTGGGGACACTGCACTGCTAACGGATCACCAGGGACACTGCACTGTTGACAGATCACCAGGGACCCTGCACTGCTAACAGATCACTGGGGACACTGCACTGCTGACAGATCACCAGGGACCCTGCACTGCTGACAGATCACCAGGGACACTACACTGCTAACAGATCACCGTGGACACTGCACTGCTGACAGATCACCAGGGACACTGCACTGCTAACAGATCACCAGGGACACTGCACTGCTAATAGATGATCACCGGGGACACTGCACTGCTAACAGATCACCGGGGACACTGTGCTGCTAACAGATGATCACCAGGCACACAGAAACCAAAAGCTCTTGGCTGAAGCAGTTAGGATAGTTTATGCGCACACGGCAGAACAGCAGTTGTCATCCTCATTATTTTTGTTTTTTTCAAATCTCTCCAAGTTTGTCTACAATGGTTGCAAGTCTGCACACAGCTTCTGTCGGGATCTAGAGGGAGACCCCGGTCCAAGTCTGTGGTCTAGAACGTTTTGATGGGGTTAGTGCCCTCACCCCCTCCTTTAAGGACTCCATTTCCTCTGACTCCAACTCCTCTTTTGTTAGTTGGTTTGCTGCTGCTGCTTCTCTTTCTTCTGGGGAGCAATCAGCCTTGCTTGTGCTGGCAGTCGCTTTGACCCCGGCCCCTAACTGCTATCTTAAGTCATTTTAATCCCGACTATCTTCTTCTGGTTGAAAAGACAAACAAGACGAAAGTTGCGAAGTCCTGCTTCCTCTTGGTCATCTGTTGATATTACACCATCCACCCCAAGTACTGGGTCAGTCTCTTCCTTCTTCCAAATATAGCTGTGGCCTTTTTGCTGCTGGTAACCTGTTTTGTAATCTCAGCTCAATGCACTTGCAGCCAACCTAATAGTGTCCATACGAGTTATAGCAGCCTTCTGGCTTTTCTTTAAACAAAACAAAACAAAACTTTTTCACACTTGTGTGTGTGTGTGTGTGTGTGTGTGTGTGTGTGTGTGTGTGTGTGTGTTATGCACATGTGGAGGTCAGACAACTTGTAGAGCCCCGCTTCTGCCCCACAGAGTCCAGATATTGAACTCAGGTCATCAAGCCTGTCCTCGAGTGCCTTCACCTGGTGGGCCACCTCTCTGGCCTCCTCCTCTTCCTTTTAAGGCAAGGTCTGGCTACACAGCCCAGGCTGGTCTTGAACTTGTGATCCTCCTGCTGCTTCTTCAACAGTGCTGGGATTGTAGGTGGGTGCCATTATGCCCGCCTCTTTTTGATCAGAGGATTTCCTGTCTGCTCCTTTAATCCCTTTAAGTCTTCTTCCTGTGGCATCTCTATCAATGACCAAAGGAAAGAGAGAAAGATGTTTTGTTTTTCTCATTGGATAGTCTTGAAATTTATGTACATATACATTTCCTGTACATTAAATTTATATAACTATATATCTCTATATATTCAGTATTGGAACAGGGTAGGTGGCTAGTGCCTGCATTGCATTTGCATGATTAGCTCAGTGACCTTCGATTGATTTAGTATCCCAGTCGTCACAGACATTCTCTGCTTTACTCTAAGTACATTAATGCACAGCTACACACTTTCTCCACAGTATTGAGTTCAGTTATCTGTTCCTGGGCAAAACCCCACCAGAAAGCCGGTGTGCTGGTGCATGCCTGAGTTCTGGCACTGGGGAGGCTGAGGCAAGAAGGGTGCAAGTTTGTGTATAGGCTGGGCTACCCAGCACTCGGGAGGCAGAGCCAGGTGGATCTCTGTGAGTTCGAGGCCAGCCTGGACTACCAAGTTAGTTCCAGGAAAGGCGCAAAGCTACACAGAGAAACCCTGTCTCGAAAAACCAAAAAAAAAAAAAAAAAAGTAGAAACAAACCAAACAAAACCCCCACATTTCATGGCATAAATCAATACGTGGTGGGGTTTTGTTGGTTTGTTTTTTATGCTCCTTGGTTCTGTGAGTGTAGTTTAGAAAGTGCAGAGACAAAACTGCATTCTGCTCCCCTCTCAGCCTCATCTGGAACCACTGAAGCCCAGAGCAAGAGTGGGAACGCCACAGCTGGGGTGGGAACCCGCTTCCAAGCCGGCTTCCTCACTCCCAGCCTGTGCTCTGGGCGGCTGAAGGGTGCCACTGTCGGCCACAGAGCCCGGGAGGGTCCTGCCTGATAGCTGTGCCGGCTGCTGCACAGTGGCTACGGTGACTGTTTCTTTTCCCTGTTCTCTTCCTCCACTTCCTCCTCCACTTCCTCCTCTTTCTGATACAGTGTCTGGCTGTATGTCCCAAACTGGACTAGAACTCACTACACAGCCCAGGCCAGCCTCACACTTACGCTCCTCCTGCTTTCTCCTGAGGGGTGGGGAGTCAGGCCTGTGCACCAGGCCCAGCTTAGCTGTGTTTCTTCTGTGAGCATTCCAGACTCCAGCAACGAGTCTGCAGTGAGCAAGGTGAAGACTGCTTGCTCTCTTCTAGTCCAGCCTTGAAAGCCCCATCACACCCTTTCCACCACGTGCTGTCGAGGGACAGTCATAACCAGCTCAGATTCAAGGGATGCCCTTAGACCTCTTGATGGGGAGGGGAGCCAAAAAAAAATTACAGACCAGAATTTTCCAGCCCACCCACCAAATTGAAAGCTGGATAAAATAGCTGTTGCTTTAAGTCATAAAAATCATGACCATATTTTGATCGCCACAGCTTTACAAACCATTTGTCATGAAGATGAAGGAGGGGTCCTCGAAAGGCCTCCAAGTTACTTGTCAGGTGTTTTTCTTCCTGACCATCTGCTGCTTTTGATGATAAGACTGTGCGGCCCAGGCCGGCCTCACACCTGATGTCCTCCTCACTCAGACTCCCAAGGGCTACAACTATATGCACGTGCCCTGCCAAGCATCTTTTCTTTTGTTCTTTTGAGACAGGGTCTCTCTACACAGCTATCCTGGAACTCACTGTATAGACCAGGCTGGCCTTGAACTCACAGAGATCCCCCTGCCTCTGCTTCCCGAGTGCTGGAAGTAAAGGTGTGTACATCTGCTTTAAAATTTCTTTTTATAAAGAAACAGAGAGAGCTGGGTGGTGGTAGCGCACTCCTTTAATAAATACAGTATTTGCCTACTATGTGCAAGGCCCTACACTGTAATTGTTTATTTTTGTATTTCATGGGTACAGTTGTTTGGCCTGTATGTATATGTGTGTACTATGTGCATGGCTAGTCTGTGGAGGCCTGAAAATGGCATGTGGTCCCCTGGAACTGGAGTTACAAATGGTTGTGAGCCACCATGTGGGTGCTCGGAACCAAACCTGGGTCCTCTGAGAGGCCAGCCAGTGCTTTGAACTGCTGAGCCGTCTCTCCAGCCCTGATATTTCTCCTTCTCTTTCCTTTTTTTGGACAAGGTCTCACTATGCAGCCTCAAACTCACAATGATTCTCCTGCCTCAGGCTCCCACCTGCTATCACTACAGTTGGGAGCCCCCACACTCAGCTGACATTCCATGGCTCTCAAAAGCTTGTCTCTCTTTCTTCTTTGTTTTCAAGACAGGGTTTCTCTGTGTAGCCCTGGCTGCCCTGGAACTCACTCTGTAGACCAGGCTGGCCTTGAAGTCAGAGACCCCCCTGCCTCTACTTCTCGAGTGCTGGGATTAAAGGTGTGTGCCACCACTGCCTGGCTTATTTTTATTTGTGAGTTTTGTGAAGGTAAAAATGTACATGTTAGAAATCTGTGTGGTTTAGATGAAAAACTGGGGCTCCCCAGACAGCTATTTCCTGTTCTCTAGAAGAGGCTGGTTCAGCCCCTTCAGCTTATCCTTCTGTCATTAGTCCTGTGGCCTCCTGCTGCACTGTTGTTGTTCAGTTTGGGGAATTATCTGATCTGTGTGTGCGTGCATGTGTGTGTGTGTGTGTGTGTGTGTGTGTGTGTGTGTGTGTGTGTGTGTGTGTAGTGGTTCCACCTAGGCCCTCGTGTGCATTCATCTTCATGTGAAAGTTCAGTGTGTGACTCTTTGCTCCTCTAACATATACACCTATTCAGTACACACTCACACTGTGTCTGCTTTTCCCCAGGGCTCCTCTAACATATACACCTATTCAGTACACACTCACACTGTGTCTGCTTTTCCCCAGGGCTCCTCTAACATATACACCTATTCAGTACACACTCACACTGTATCTGCTTTTCCCCAGGGCTCCTCTAACATATACACCTATTCAGTACACACTCACACTGTGTCTGCTTTTCCCCAGGGCTCCTCTAACATATACACCTATTCAGTACACACTCACACTGTGTCTGCTTTTCCCCAGGCACTAGGTTACTTTGTATGCTCTGGAACTCTGTCCTCTGGCACGACAAAGCTGTTGCCATGTTCAAATCAGAGAACCTGTGGATATCTGCATCGGGCTCTTCCAGGAGTGGGAACACTCCTTTATAGGAGGGAATGGGGTTTGTGAGGCTCCCTGGGCTCAAGGGCACAGGAGGGTCATGAGGCTCCAGAGGCCCCTTCTCTCCCTGATGGTATGCAATCCGTTAACAGTTGCCAGGGAAGCTGAGACTCTTCTCTGGTAATGTAGCTGCCAGGAAGTTGCCCATGATTTGGCGTGTTACTCTGTAACCATTGGCCCATCCAGCTCAGACTTGAAACATTTCCTGGACGGTGATTGCCCCAGCTGGGGTAAATAGAAAACAATACCCCAGGAAAAGTCTCACCGGGACAGGATGGGGCAAAGGTGACTTTGGGAGGAGCAGTTGCCTTGGCCCTCCTGTAGGTGGCATAAGATGGGCACCCGGAACTGTGCTGCCTGAGGGTAGGATGTCTGTGGGGACAGTCTCCATGTGGCTGTCCTTCCACATGCGGCCTGGAATGGTTTGTCTTCTTGGTGTGGCAGCACATGCATTACCTCTGCTCTGGGTGGTGAGACCTGCAACCAAGGCTGCTGAAGGAGGAGACATGTATGTGGGGATCCTAGGGTGGCCATCTTGTCTGTGTACAGAGAGCCATGCCTCCTTGATGAAAGAAATCTTTCCTGGCAGTATGGGGATGTTTTCAGTGTTGCTGATGGACTAAGAACATTTCACAGTGGCTGAAAGTAGCGTCAGTGGGGCGGAATCTCAGGGAGACTGTGAGGGCCACGAGTCACTAGACATGCGGCTAAGGCACCTGTGGAAGCCAGTGATCGAGAGAACGAGACACGAAGCACTAGCCTTGACTTGGTAGGAAAAGTGGAAGACAGGAAAGAACCAGACAACAAGGAGGGAGGAAATGAGGTAGAAGTGATAGAAGACACCCTTCAGGTCCAATCCTCAGCACAGAGGAAGGGAAAATTTAGACAGACAGACAGACAGACAGACAGAAGCCCCAGTCGTGGCCCAGCACAGGAACTGGTACTCAGGGACACTCAGCCTCCTAACTGCCTGAGTTGGGAAAGACTTTAAACACAATTGAAAGAGCATCACGGTTTGGCTCATGAGGCTGCAGGACGTGGTGGAGGTGGGAGGGGTCCGAGTGCCGTCAAAGTGGACAGACCACATAGCACCATCACCCCACGTTGAGACAAAGACTCCATCTTCTGAGACAATGTGAGAAAGTCAGTCCCTGAGCTTATACTTGTCATTAGGAACACTCGGTCATCACTGGCTGGGGTCAATATGAATACGAGGGGCTGGAAAACAGTGGAGAAAGAACAGAAATTACTGGGCAAACTGGGCATGCCAGGGCAGCATTTGTGCCCAGTTCACTGGCCTAGATAGGATTGAAATTAGTCCCCCCACCTGTAAATGTAACTGTCTTGTTAAATAAGAAACACAGAGCCAATGCAGAGATGAAAGCCCACCCCCAGTTTGATCTTGTTTTTTTTTGGTTTTTCGAGACAGGGTTTCTCTGTGTAGCTTTGCGCCTCTCCTGGAACTCACTTGGTAGCCCAGGCTGGCCTCGAACTCACAGAGATCCGCCTGGCTCTGCCTCCCAAGTGCTGGGACTAAAGGCATGTGCCACCACCCCTGGCTAATTAGTTACTTTTCTGTTGCTGTGAGAACGTCATGACCAAAGCAGCTTATATAAGAAAGAGTTTATTTGACTTTCAGTTCCAGAGGGTTAAGGGTCCGTCATGATGGTGAGTCATGAGGCATGCAGGAGCAGGGAGCTGAGCACTCACAGGACCTTATAGTTCTTTTCCTGGGTCTGTTTCACTCACGATGTTGGGTGATTCCATCTCAACCACCAGTTTGAAGCAGAAAGAGCCAATTGGAAGTAGGGCAGAGCCTTAAGTCCTCAAGCCCACCCCCAGTGACATACCTCCTCCAGCAAGGCCACACCTCCTCCAGAGAGGCCACACCTCCTCCAGAGAGGCCACACCTCCTAAACCTTCCCAAACAGTGTCATCAGCTGGGAACTCAGTGTTCAAATGCCTGAGACTGTGGAGAACATTCTCATTCAAGCCACCACAAGGACTGTGTTCACCAGAGAATTAAGAAACAGGTTAATCTGGCAAGGACTTCAGGGCTAGGCTGGGGTTTTCCTGGCTTTGCTGAGTCCCATGGTAGGTCATGAGCAGCTCTGGCAGACCTCAGTAACTTAGACTGGCTTTTAAATAGGGTTTATAAAGTGCTAAAAGAATCGAGGAGTGGGGAGCTGGAGAGATGACTCAGTGGTTAAGAGTACTGACTGCTCTGCCAGAGGACCCAGGTTCAATTCCCAGCACCCACATGGCAGCTCACAACTGTCTGTAACTCTAGTTCCAGGGTATCCAATACTTTCATACAGACATACATTCAGGCAAAGCACCACTGCAAATAAAATGAGAATAAATATATATATATATATTTTTATTATTATGTATACAGCATGTACAACTGCAGGCCAGAAGAGGGCACCAGATTTCATTACAGATGGTTGTGAGCCACCATGTGGGTGCTGGGAATTGAACTCCGGACCTCTGGAAGAGCAGTCAGTGCTCTTATGCTCTGAGCCATCTCTCCAGCCCCGAGAATAAATATTTTAAAAAAAGAATCAAGAGGGGACAATAAAAAGAAAAAGCTGCAAAGGGATCTGTCTGGGTCACTCAGGAACAATGTCACAACAATTGTGCCAAACCAGAGTTCCTAGAAAAAAAATGACAAGTCAAACTGAGTTCTTGTGAGTGCCTGGGAGCCTAAAGCATGAACACCATTCGCCTAACAGTGAATGGGGGACTAGACGGTAGAAAGAGTAGTACAGTGACGAAGATGAATTTTGTTCCAGGCCGTTCCCCTTACAGTGTACTGTGGACACGTCTCTCCTGGTGATGCAGGTGTCTGCGTATAATCCCAGCATTTGGGAGGTGGAGGCAGGAGCATCAGGAATTCAATGTCATCCTTGGCTATAGATGAGTTTGAGTGAGGCTAGCCTGGGTTATGTGAGACTCTGTCTTTTGGTTGTTGTTGATTTTTTTTTTTTTTTTTGAGACAGGGTCTCTCCATGTAACCCTGGATATCCTGGAATTTACTATATAGACCAGGCTGGCCTTGAACTCATGGAGATCTGCCTCTGCCTTCTGATAGCTGGAACTAAAGGCATGCACCATGCTTGGCCAGATTCTAACACATACACATACACACACACACACACACACACACACACACACACACACACACACACACAGTGGGAAAGTGGGGGGGGAGACAGGAATGGGATCCACTCTCACTCTAGGTTATGATACTCTCGAGAAGCCTGTGGGGTCTTCCCTGCCCACAGAATCTTAAAGTCTTGTTCTGGGTCTGTTTCACTCTCTCAGCTGGCTGATTCTACCTGGAGGCTAATTCCTGTTTTCTTCTATTATTATAGAATTGGGTGTGAAATGTATGAGGACAGTGCAAGAAAACCTCAGTCTGAATTCCACTTCTCAGGAGTGGTAATGTCCATTTTCAGCTGCCACAATACAGCCGAGGGTGTCACATAGTGAGTCACAGCCGTCCCTTCCTCCACCCCCCCCCCCCCCCCGCCCCTTTGAGACAGTCTCACTATGTAGATCAGGCTGGCCTGAAACTACCAGAAATCTGTTCAATTCTGTCTCAGCGTTGGCATTAAAGGCATGCGCCACTGTGTGAAGCTTTCTTCTTCTAAAGCCTGGTATGATACAGAAAATGGGCTTCATTAGATGCCTGTACCCTGATAGTAGACTTCCTAGCCTCCAGAATGGTGAGCTAAATGAACCTCTATTTTTTATAAATCACCAGACTCCAGTATTGCAAACAGAAGACAAGTAAAGACATTACCCCTTGGGGGAGGCAAGAGGAGAGGCCAGGGTTTTGTTAGGTTGTGCACATGAATTTTACATCGGATGCTGTTTTTAGTGTCTAGTGACTCGGGTGTCTGCTTATATTTAGTATGGGGCTTCTGGAAGCTGGTTGAAAGTTTGTAACATGATTTCAGGGCTGACCCATTGGTATTGGATAACCAATTGAGGGCCTTTTTACTTTTTAATGGAATCAAGAAAACAATTTTTATATTTAGGTCTGGGCAGAGAGATGGCTCAGTCATTAGGACCAATTGTTCTTGCAGAGGACTTGGGTTCAGTTTCCAGCACTTACCTGGTGGCTAACAACTGCCTGTAACTCCAGTTCCAAGATCTGATAGCCTTTTCTGGCCTCTACAGGTACCACACACATGGTACACAGATGTAATGCAGGCAAAAAACTCAAACCCATAAATAAGAAGTATTTTTTAAAAATATGTGTGTGTGTATGTATTGTAGGTAGAGTTTTTCTGTCCTGCCAGCTGGTTCCCAAATAACCACACAGACTTATTATTAATTATAAATGATCAGCTGATAGCTTAGACTTGTTACTAACTAAATTAACCCATGTTTTTATTTATGCTCTGCCATGTGGCAGTACCTTTTTTTCAGCACAGCATGTCCATCTCCTGCTTCCTCTGCGATTCCTGGTGGCTCTGCCTTCTTCATCCCTGCACTCTCTTTTTGTCTCACAAGCCCTGCCTGACCTCTCCCTGTCCAGCCATTGGCCATTCGGCCCTTTATCAGACCAATGAGAGCAGCAAACGTTTTCAGTGTACAAAAAGACTGTTCCACGGCAGTGTATGCATGGGCTTGACTGCGTGAGTGTGCAGCGACCAGTAGAGGGCACTAGACCCCTCAAAGCTGAAGTTTCAGGCATTTGGGGGACTTTTACGTGGGTGCTGGATCCCAACTCTGGCCCTCAGGATCACACAGCAAATGTTATTAACCACTGAGATACCTCTCGAGCCCTGAGACCCTATCTCAAACAAACAAACAAACAACACAAAAAAGAAAAGGTAGAATCAAGTGTGTTGATGTACATCTTTAATCCCAGCATTCAGGAGTCAGAGGCAGGTGGATCTCTGTGAGTTCCAGGCCAGCCTGGTCTACAGAGTGAGATCCTGTTTCAAAAAAAAAAAAAAGTAGAACACCAGGGAGCAACAGCTGGTGTTGCCCTCTGTCCTCCACACACGTGTGTACCCGCACACACATATATCCACAAGCATATGAACATATACACACTCACACTTGCCCCTCAGAGTAGAAGGGCACAGAGGGAAAACCAAGATGGCAGCAAGTGAGGCTGAAGGTGGTTCTTAGCCATGGGACAAAAAAATGAAAAAGAAACTCCGTGTTGGCAGCCTGAGCCAGTGAGGCCTTTGCTGGAGGGTGACCTTGACAGCAGTTTCAGGGAGCCCTTGGGGTCTTCTCGGGTTATTCACATCGCTCCCAAGATCCTTGATTGAAGGGGCCCATTTCTTTGTCTTTGGAGATGAAAATCAGGAGCTGTGGGTGCACACCTTTAATCCCAGCCCCCAGGAGGTAGAGGCAGGTGGATCTGAGTTCCAGTTTAACCTGGTCTACGGAGAGAGTTCCAGGACAGCCAGGGTTACACAGAGAAACCCTGTTTTAAAAAAGGAAAGACAATCTGTTCACTCCTCCCCAGCCCCCACGTCACACTAGCTCAAGATTTTGCTTCCTGTTCTAGTAAATAACTTACCATGTGTCAATCAGCTCCCTGGCTTGAAAGGATTACTCCTGGGTCAATGCATGTCCTTCAATGAAGGAATTAAGATTAATGAGCTGCACGGAGGCCCCTGAGGACCAGGATGAGGAGGTCAGGGTCTCTGCTGGTAGGGAAGGGAAAAATGAAGATGTTAGTCAGTTTCTGGGTGTGATAGTGAAACATTTACACATTCCAGTGTTGATGAAGACATCTACAAATATAGACAAAATGTGGTAATTTGTGCCGTTTCCCGACGAGAGCCTCAGCTGGTGTTGGTGATGTCATATGATCACACTAGTCACGTGGGTGAAAAACGTAGGTAATGCCAGGACTATACTCTATGTATGAACAACAGATGTGAATTTTAAGGAAAGGGAAACTATTATCTCAGGCAACAGCAACATGGAACCTGCTGCCTGTCATGGTTCCAATATAAAATGTCCCTCGAGGCCCTCGAAGGGTTGTGTGATGGGCACATGATCCCGAGCCATTGGCTATTGAGTAGCATTTGGACCGTCACACTGCTGAACTCACCAACGAAATCACCCATCAGCGAATTCACAGCTGAGTGGGTTGTCGGGAGGTGGTCTAGGTGGAGGAAGTAGATCACCGGCTGGTGCCCTGGAGGAGTAGGTTCTGTTTGGGCTCCTTTGCTCTCTGTTACCTGACTGCTGTGACGTGAGCAGCTTACTTCCGCCACGACCTTTCTGTCTCTCCATAGTTCTAAAAGCAATTGTGCCAGCTGGCTGTGGACCGAAGCTTTCCTCCTGTAACTGTGCGCCCTCCCCACCCGAGTGTGTTCTCACAGAGACAAGAAGTAACAGACGACACAGCAGATCTGAGACAGCTTAGCTGGATGCTCATTTATTGGAAGGCTGAAGCTGGCAGGACAATGCACATGGTTACTTAAGGTCCGGCCTTCATCACAGATTAGCTAGACGCTCCAGCTGCCCTTCCTGCAGGCCCCATCATGACGAAGGGGACCGCGATGTTCACAGGATGCTGGTCCTGGATCCAGAGACCTGAGGTCATACTTGCAGGAACAGATTGTTCCCTCAGCTCAGTCTTTGGAGTAGAAACCACGAGAGAAAACCAGGTCTAGGAATATTGGCAAGGGCAATACAAACATTTCAAGACAGCACTGTAGAACATAAAGACATTTCCAGGTTATATTTAGGTATAGAAACGTCTAGAAGTGTTGCTTTTTTCTTTTTAACGACGGCAGAAGTAAGATAGACAATTATGTTGGCAGCCAGTGAGTGGCATATCCTTGTAATCCTAACATTTGAGACATGGAGGCAGGAGGATCATAAATGTTCACAGTCTCCTTCACTGTATGGTGAGTTTGAAGCCAGCCTGGGCTACACGAGATTGGAGAGAGAGAGGGGGGTAGTGGAGGGAGAGAGAGAGAGAGGAAAGAAGCTGTTGGCCTTTCACGGTGTGAAGGAACAAAGGAGGAAGTGAGAGCAGGAGTGGACGGACGGCCTCTGACGAGAGCAGGAGTGGACGGCCTCTGACGAGAGCAGGAGTGGACGGACGGCCTCTGACTAGAGCAGGAGTGGACGGCCTCTGACTAGAGCAGGAGTGGACGGCCTCTGACGAGAGCAGGAGTGGACGGCCTCTGACTCCAGTGTGTCGGGCTCAGCAGCAGGTAACTGGTGCAGGAGCATGAGCTCTTGCCGGCTGTACTAAGTCCTCCTCCTCATCATCATAAAATACGTCTCCCAGGACTGGAGGGGCGGCTCAGTCATTAAGAGCATTTGCTGCTCTTGCAGAAGACCAGAGTTCAGATACCAGCATCCACACTGGGTGTCTCAAAACTGCCTGGAATTCCAGTCTAGGGGATCCAACACCCTCTTCTGGACTCTGAACAACCCCCACACACAAATAAAATAAAATTTGAAGGCTATGTGTTGGTGGAGCACACCTTTAATCCCAGGCAGAAGCAGACAGATCTGAGTTCGAGGCCAGCCTGGTCTACAGAGCGAGTTCCAGGACAGCCAAGGCTACACAGAGAAACCCTGTCTCAAAAAACCAAACGAAAACCAGAATAAAAATAAAAATAAAATAAAATAAAATAAAATGCTTCACTGTTATTTAAAACATTATGTTTTTGTGTTAGAGTATGTGTTTATGTGTGGACCCACATGCCCCACAGCGTGTGTGTGTGTGTGTGTGTGTGTGTGTGTGTGTGTGTGTGTGTGTGTATGTGTGTGTGTATGTGTGTGTGTATGTAGATCACAGGACAACTTTTGGGAGTTGGTTCTCTCCTTCCACCATGTGGGTCCTAGGGATCAAACTGAGCCATCTTGCTAGCCCACCAAGCTAATTTTTATTTCTATAGATATACCTATTTTGGATAGTCTATATGTGAAATATCTCCTAAGACATATGAGCTAATTTTTAGTTACTGTAGTTTGACAGATAACATTTCAAGTCAGTAAAAAATGACATTTAGATCTGGGCATAGTAGCATAATGCTGGCTTTGGGAATCTGAGACAGAAGGACAGAGCAAGGGTAGCTTGGACAACATAACATGAGCTATATAGAGAGAGGGGATGGGATTTAAAATATAGTACTGGCCTCTGGAAATCTCTTATTAGGTTCAAGTGATTTATTCCTACTACCGCTTAGTTAAAGTAATTTTCTTCTAGAGACCAGGTCTTACTGTGTAGCCTTGGCAGGCTTGGCATTTGCTGTGTAGGCTGGTCTGGTCTTGAACTTACAAAGAACTGACTGCCTCTGCCTCCAAGTGCTGGGAGTAAAGGCACTTCCATACCTGGCAAGCTGATTTCTAGAGACCTCAGGGACATTACGACCAGCCTTACAGAAGTCGAAGGGATTATAATGGAACACAATGATCACTAATACATCAATAAATCTGATAAAAGAAAATCTGAATAGATCTATCATGAGCAAAGAGACTAAACTGATAATGACAAAATTATCACACACACACTCCAGGTCTAGACTGCCCCATTGGTGAATCTGAGCAAATATTTAGAGAAGAATCATATCAGTTATTAATAAACTCTTTCAAAGAAAAAGAAGCTGTAACACTTCTAATCCATTCTGTGAGGCAAGAAAACTCCGATCTCAAAATCAGAGGAAGAAAACAGTTTGCCAATGTCTTATAAATAGAGTCAGAGGCTCTCAGAACAAAATCCAGTAACATAAAAAGAACAGCACACCATGACCAGTGAGGCTTTCCCAGGAATGCAAAGTTGGCTTAACATTTAAAAGTAAAATAATGCAAGCCTGGTGGTGGTGGCGCATGCCTTTAATCCCAGCACTCGGGAGGCAGAGCCAGGTGGATCTCTGTGAGTTCAAGGCCAGCCTGGTCTACAGAGCGAGATTTAGGACAGGCACCAAAACTACACAGAGAAACCCTGTCTCAAAAAAAAAAAAAAAGTAAAATAATGCACTATGTTATTAGAGTAAAGGAGGGAAATGTACATAAGATCTTAACAGAGGGTTTGGTGAGATGGCTCAGTGAGTAATGGCACTTGCCATGCCGGCCTGACCTGAGTTTAACCCCAGATCCCACTCATGGTGGAAGGAGCGGGCTGATTCCCAACAGCTGTCCTCTGACAGTGTGCGTGCGTGCATGTGTGCACCTGCACTCACACGCACATCATATATATAACATCAATAAATATAAGATATGGGCTGGAGAGATGGCTCAGAGGTTAAGAGCACTGACTGCTCTTCCAGAGGTCCTGAGTTCAATTCCCAGCACCCACATGGTGGCTCACAACCATCTGTAATGAGATCTGGTGCCCTCTTCTGGCCTGCAGGCATACATGCAGACAGAACATTGTATACATAATAAATAAATATTAAAAAGTAGTTTTAAATTCTTGATGGATGCAAAAAAGCCTTTAAAAATGTCACATCCTTTTATAGTGAAAATCATGAAAGCCGGTGAGGTGGCTCACTTGCTGCCCAAGTCTGGAGTTTAATTCCTAGAACCCAGGTAAGGGTAAAGGGAGAGAACAGATTTCACAAATTGCCTTCCCACCTTCATGAGTGCCATGGCATGCATGCACCTTCAGTAATGTGTAAAAACAGTCTGGGCATGATGTCACTCAAGAGGCAGAGACAAGTGGATCTCTGTGAGTTCCCAGCCAGCCAGGACTACATAGTGAGACCTTGTTGCCAAAAACAAAACAACACAACACTCAATAAGCTAGGAACTCCCTGCCTGATATATTCAACCTTAAAGTTGAAAACTGCCGACCAGTGTCTTTTCTACTGCTGTGATAAGACATGACGATCAAGGCAACTTATAGAAGAAAGAGTTTATTTGGGGCTTATAGCTTCAGAGGGTGAATTTATGACCATCATGGCAGGGAGCATGGCCACAGGCAGGCAGGTGTGACCTTGGAGCAGTAGCTGAGAACTCATATTTCAAGACAATCATGAGGCAGAGAGAGACTCAGAATGAAGTGAATTTTTTGTAATCTCAAAGCTCACCCCTCCTTCCTGCCCTCACAGCCCCACCCCCACCCCGTGACATACCTCCTTCAATAAGGCCACACCTCTCAATCCTTCCTAAACAATTCCATTAACTGAGGACCAAATATTCAAACATATGAGCCTATGGTAGGTATTCTCATTCAAACCACCAGTCAGGGACCAGAAAAAAATGATCTTACTCTGTACTGTCCTAGAAATTCTATTTAGGGGTGCCAGGGCAGTGTGCCACACACGCACACTGACTCTCCTCAGCCTCTTGCTTGCAACTTACGCACGCACTAGTCCCTGGTCACTGGCTAGGGCAGTGTGCACAAGCCTGGTGGATTCAGGCAGTGCAGGTGGGTGCATTCCTTCCTAGGCTCTGGGATAGTGGGCCAGAAGACTGGCATCTTCTCCTTCGCAAGCTCTAGCAGGAAGCAAAGTGCCTGTAACCCTAAGGCAGATGACCTGCAGCTGAAAAAGTGAGGCAGTGGTCAGCCCCGCCAGACAGGGTGACTATGCCTCCCTTCTTACTTATAATTGTAAGCTGCTGGTCCGATGCAAAGGGACAGGGTGATTGATGGGCTGCCTTAGATGCATGGCCCATAGCTTGTGGCCTTAGCAAGAGCTTGAAGAAGCACCTTCAGGGAGAACATAGTGGACAACATCTCACAGAACTAACAGAACTGGTGTACAAGAAAAAACAAGACACAAAACACAACACTTGGTACCCTGGCTGGCCTGAACTATGAAAACCAGAGCTCACAGAGATCTGCCTGCCTCTGCCTCCCGAGTGCTGGGTTTAAAGGCTTGAGCCCCACTGGCTTCCCTTTTAAGTACCCTATGTAATGAGGAGAGCTGTGTGTGGCCAGGTCTCCAGCAACTGGCTCTGGATCGTGAGCCTTGCAGGAAGGACGAGGTGAGAGCCCTCACCAAATGGAGCTGGCCTCACTCAAAAGCATCCACTACACTCAGGTCAGGGAAGCAGGTAGCTTCCTCCTCTTCACCAGTTCTTCACCTCTCCCTTCTCTCCTTCAAATCCAATCCCCCAGTCTCATCCCCAGCTCTGTAGCAGACCACCTGCAGTGGCCTCCACTCCTGTCTGCCCCCCATCTCCAGCTGGTCTTTTCCTTCAACTTTCCTTCCCACTTAGCCTGTTATCCCAGCCCCCAACTCCAGCAGGCATTCTGGGGAACCTGGCAGCCCAGCCAGCAGGCAAGCTTCAGATTTTCACTCCCCTCCTCTCCTCCAAATCTAATCCCCCAGTCTCATCCCCAGCTCTGTTAGCAGACTACCTGTTGTGACCCTTTCTCACTATCTGTCCCCATTGCCAGGGGACTAAACAGATCCTGGTGGAACACCCTGATTCCCTCCTTCCTGTGGACCCACTCAGCCCACACCTCCTAGCCCATCCCCATTCCTCAGTGTTAGCTCCAGAAACACATTTTACCCAGAACCCCTATTGGCTACACCTAGCACGAATCCAGAAGACTTCCCTATCAGCAACACACAGCTACCACACCCTCCCGAGAGAGTACAAAAGAACCCAAAGAACAAAACACTCGCCCAACAAAGACAAGACCAATTACCAGCACTTAGAATACAATCTAGGATACAATGCTTAGAATACAATGAGCCTAGAAGCCAGGGTAAAAGCCTAATCAATAACAGCCAGACAATATGTCTCCTCTAGAACCCAGCAGGCCCCGAATGTTCCAACACAGCTGAAGCACAAGACAAAGACTTTAAAACAGCCTGTGTGAAGATGACAGGGTCCTTAAAGAAGAAATGAATGCATCCTTAAAGAATCTGTGAAAAGACAAACAGTGGGAGGAAGTGAATAAAACAGTTCGAGACCTGAAAGTGGAAGTGGAATAATCAATAAAGAAAACCCAACCTGAGGGAAAGCTGGAAATGAAAAATTTAGGCTCTTGAACGGGAACCTCAGAGGCAAGCTTTATTAACAGGATACAAGAAACGGAAGAGAGAATCTCAGGCATTGAATACAGGATAGAAGAAATGGATACCTCAATCAAATAAAATGTTAAATCTGAAAAATCCTGTCACAAAACACCTAGGAAATCTGGGACACCATGAAAAGGCCAAATCTAAGAATAGCAGGGATAGAGGAAGGAAAAGAAACCCAGGTCAAAGGCACAGAAAATATTTTCAACAGAACCATAGAAGAAAATTTCCCTAACCTAAAGAAGAAGATGCCCATCAAGGTACAAGAACACTAAACAGACTGAACCAGAAAAAAGTCCCTTTGGCACATAATAGTCAAAACACTAAGTGTACAGAACAAAGAACGAATATTAAAAGCTGCAAGGGAAAAAGTCCAAATAACATATAAAGACAGACCTATTAGAATAACACCTGACTTCTCAGTGGAGATTCTGAAAGCCAGAAGGACCTGGATAGATGTTCTACAAACTCTAAGAGATCACATATGCCAGTTCAGAATACAATACCCAGCAAAACATTCAATCACAAAAGATGGAGAAAATAGACGTTCCATGATAAAACCGAATTTCAGCGATAGCTATCTACCTACCAATCCAGTCCTAGAGAAGGATAAAACTGTAGAACAAAACCTCCAGTGTAAAGCGGTTAACCACACCCAGGAAAACACAAGGAATAAACAATCCCAGAGCAGAAAATCAAGAGAGGAAACACCTCCCTCCCTCCCTCTCTCTCTCTCTCTCTCTCTCTCTCTCTCTCTCTCTCTCTCTCTCTCTCTCCACTACCACCTCCACCACAACAAAATAACAGGAATCAAACACTGCTCATTGATTTCTCTTTATATCAATGGTCTCGCTCTCCCAATAAAAAGACACAGACTAACAGAATGGATTAAAAAACAGGGAGTGGGGAGAACAAGGGAATCCATGGCTGATATGTATAACTGAATTGTATTGCAAAATAAAAAAAAAATTAAATAAAAAAAAAGAAAATATCTTGGAACTGAAAGGCAAAAAAAAAAAAAAAAAAAAAAAACCAGGATCCAGCCGGACGGTGGTGGCGCACGCCTTTAATTCCAGCACTCGGGAGGCAGAGGCAGGCGGATCTCTGTGAGTTTGAGGCCAGCCTGGGCTACAGAGCAAGTTCCAGGACAGCCAGGACTGTTACATAGAGAAACCCTGTCTCAAAAAAAAAGTCAAAAAACGAAAAACAAAAACAAAACAGGATCCATCCTCTGCTGTATCCAAGAAACACACCTTAATGTCAAGGATAGACATCACCTGGGTAAAAGATGGGAAAAGCTATTTCAAGCAGATGGACCTGAGAAGAAGCTGGTGTAGCCATTTTAATATCTGGCAAAACAGACTTCAAACCAAAGATAAGGAAGGACACTACATACTCATCCAAAAAAAAAAAAAAATCCACCAAGAGGACATTGCAATTCGTAACATCTATACCAAACACAAGGGCACCCCAGTTCATAAAACAAACAAACAAATAAAACTCCACTACTACAGCCTAAATCACACACTGACTCTCACACACTGATAGTGAGACTTCAATACTCCACTCTCACCAACAGACTGGTCATCCGGACAAAACTGAGCAGAGAAATGCTGGAGCTAATTGATGTTATAAACCAAATGTACCTAACAGAAATTTACAGAACATTTCACCCAGGCACAAAAGAATATACCTTCTTCTTAGCACCTCATGGAACTTTCTCCAAAAGTGACCATATACTCGGACACAAAGCAAATCTCAAGAGATACAAGAACATTGAAGCAACATCGTGTATCCTGTCTGACTACCACGGATTAAAGCTGGTACCAACAGCAACAGCAACAGCAGAAAGCTCACAAACTCATGGAACCCGAATAACTCTCTACTGGATGAAAATCGAGGCAGAAATGAAAAACTTTCTAGAATTGAATGAAAATGACACATAACAGACCCAAACTTCTGGGCCACAATCACTTGGTTATAAGAGGCAAATTCATAGCACTAAATGTCTGTGTGGAAAACTGGAGATCTCTCACACTAGCAACAGCACACCTGAAAGCTCTAGAACAGAAAGAAGAGATCACACTCAACAAAAGTAGAAGACAATATAATCAAACTCAAAGCTGAGATTGATAAAATAGAAACACATACAAACAAAAAATTAGAAAGATTCAATGAAACAAAGAATTGGTTCTTTGAAAAAAAAAAAAACAGTAAAATTGACAAATCCCTGTCTAAATGAGCTGAAAGGCAGAGAGAGAAGACCCAAAGTAACAAAATTAGAAATGAAAAGGGGTGGGCATAACAACAGACCCTGAGGAAACCCAGAGAACCATAAGGACATACTTAAAAAATATCCACTCTACCAAACTGAAAAATCTAAAAGATATGGATAATTTTTCAATACATACCACCTACCTATGTTAAATCAAGATCAGATAAGCAATTTAAACAGACCTATAACCCCTAGTGAAATTGAAGTAGTCATCAAAAGTCTACCAACCAAACAAAAAGCAGGACCAGATGGTTTTAGCACAGAATTCTCCCAGACTTTCAAAAGAGAGTTAGTGCCAATATCCCTCAAATTATTTTACAAAATAGAAACAGAAAGAACATTGCCCAATTTGTTTTACAAGGTCATAGTTACCCTGATAACCAAACCACATAAAGACCCAACAAAGAGAATTATAGACCAATTTTCCTTATGAACATAGATGCAAAAATAATAAAATACTTGCAAGTTGAATCCAAGAATATATCCAAAAGTTCATCCACCATGATTAATTAGGCTTCATCCCAGAGATGCAGATGTAGTTCAACATACATAAATTGATAAATGTAATCCACCATATAAACAAACTGAAAGTCAAAACCACATGATCATCTCATTAGATGCAGAAAAAGTCTTTGATGAAATCTAACACCCCTTCATGATAAAAGTCCTGGAGAGATCAGGGATGTAAGGGACATACCTCAACATAATAAAGGTAGTTTACAGCAAGCCCACAGCCAATATCAACTTAAATGGAGAGAAACTCAAAGCAATTCTGCTGAAATCAGGAAGAAGACAAAGTTGTCCACTCTCTCCATACCTATTCAGTATAGCAGTGGAAGTCTTGGCTAGAGCAGTAAGACAACTAAAGGAGATCAAGAGGATATAAATTGGAAAGGAAGAAATCAAAGTATCTTTATTTGCAGGTGATATGATAGTATACATAAATGACCCGAAAAATTCCACTGGGAAACTCCTACAGCTGATAAACATTTCAGCAAAGTAGCAGAATACAAAATAAGTAGCCTTCCTATATACAAACAACAAATAGACTGAGAAAGAAATCAGGGAAACAACACCCTTCACAATAGCTTGTGAATATTTTGGGGTAACTCTAACCAGGCAAGTGGAAGACTTGTTTGACAAAAACTTTAAGACATTGAAAAAGAAATTGAAGAAGACGGAAAGATCTCCCATGCACATGGATCAGTAGGATTAATCTAGTAAAAATGGCCACTCTACCAAAAGCAATCTACAGATTCAACAAAATTTCCATCATATTCCAACACAATTCTTCACAGATCTGGAAAGGACAATTTTCAGCTTAATGTGGAAACATAAAAATCCCAGGATAGCTAAAACAAATGAACTGCTGCAGGTATCACCATCTGTAGGCAGAGTTTCTCTGTGTCTCAGCAGCTGCTCCCAAATAACCACAAAGAGGCTTAATTTTAATTGTAAATGATTGGCCAATAGCTCAGGCTTGTTACTAGCTAACTCTTACAAGTTATATTAACCCATTTATATTAATCTATATTTTGCCGTGTGGCGTTAACTCTCTTTCATCTTGCACCTCCTATTATTTCCTTTCCGTGTCTGACTGGCAACTCCTCTCATTCCTCCCTCCTTCTTCCCAGCATTCTCTCTGCCCCCAAAATCTTGCCTAGCCATTGGCCAATCAGCTTTTTATTAACAATGAGAGCAATACATATTTACAGTGTACAAAGATTATTCCATAGCAACCATGCCCAACCTTAAAATTGTACTACACAGTTACAGTAACAAAAACAGCATGGCATTAACACAAAAACAGACATGTCAATCGATGGAATCAAATTAAAGATCCAGACATAAGTCCACACGTAAGTGTACACCTGACTTTTGATAAAGAAGCCAGAAATACACACTGGAAAAAAAAACGAGCATCTTCAACAAATGGTGCTGGTCTAACTGGATGTCACATGTAGAAGAATGCAAATAGATCCATATCTATCATCCTGCACAAAACTCAAGTTCAAGTGGATCAAAGACATCATCATAAAACTAGATACACTGAACCTGCTAGAAGAGAAAGTGGGGAATAGCCTTGAACTCATGGGCACAGGAAAAGACTTTCTGAACACTGATAGCACAGGCACTAAGATCAACAATTAATATACAGGACCTCATGAAACAGAAAAGCTTCTGCACAGCAAAGGACACCATCATTGGGACAAAGTGGCAGCCTACAGAATAGGAAAAGATTTTTACTAACTATATACCCAATATAGGGCTAATATCTAAAATACATAAAGAACAAAAAAAACCTTCAAGATATCAAGAAAACAAACATCTCAATTTAAAAATGGAATGCAGATCTAAACAGAGAATTATCGGATGCTCCAGTGGCGCAATCGGTTAGCGCGCGGTACTTATACAACAGAGAATTATCAAAAGAGGAATCTCAAATGGCTGAGTAACACTTAAAGAAATGTTCAACACCCTTAGTCGTCAGGGAAATGCAAATCAAAACTACTCTGAGATTTCATATTACACCCTTCATAATGGCTGAGATCAATAAAACAAACGACAGTTCACGATGGCGAGGATGTGGAGCAAGGGGAACACTCCTCCATTGCTGGTGGAGTGCAGACTTGCACAGACACTATGGGAATCAGTGTGGCAGTTCCTCATAAGATGGGAATTGATCCCCCTCAAGACCCAGCTCTACCACTCCTAGACATATACCCAAAGGACACCCCATCTTACCCCAGAGATGCTTGCTCAACCACATTCATTGCTGTTTTATTCATAATAGTCAGACATTGGAAACAACCTAGAAATCCCTCAACAGAAGAATGGGTAAGAAAATGTGGTACATTTACACATGGAATATTACTGAGCCATTAAAAATTGAAATAACGAAATCTGCAGGCAAATGGGATGAACTAGAAAAAAAATCATCCTGAGAGAGGTAACCCAGGCCTAGAAAGACAGATATGGTATGTATTAGCTTATATGTGAATATTAGCTGGTAAGTCCATAATAAACAAGCTGTAATCCATAGCACCACAGAGGTTAGTTACAGAGTGAGGGACTAGGGAGTATGGGTAGATCTCTCTAGGAAAGGGAAATAGAATAGACAGTTATGGATGGATGGGGAGGGGGACTAGAACAGGAGGATCAAAAGGGAGGGGAAGGAAAGAGAGGGAATATGAAGAGAGACAGCCAAAATTAAGGGCCATTTGAGGGGTAGTGTGGAAACCTAATACAGTAGAAACTTCCTAAAATATATCTATACATGAAGGTAGTCTAAATGAAATCACTGAGTAATGGGGGAGACAAAGCCCTAACTGGACATCTCTTGTCACCAAATGGAGCTTCCAGTACTGGGACTGGGTTACATCTAATTGAGTTGTTGGCCAAAGGGGCCCCAGGGGAATCCCCACACAAATCAAGCTGTTGCCAAGACTCTGAGTTGCTCTCCACAAACTGACAGCAAGGCCCCATGGCGGAGGAAAACACACAGACAACTCATTGAACCTGGAGAGGCCAAGGTGGTGCCCACAGACAGCCTTCACCTCTACATGCTAATTTCTTCGCTACAAGAATGTCCAGTGCTGGCCGGGCGGTGGTGGCGCACGCCTTTAATCCCAGCACTCGGGAGGCAGAGCCAGGCGGATCTCTGTGAGTTCGAGGCCAGCCTGGGCTACCAAGTGAGTTCCAGGAAAGGCGCAAAGCTACACAGAGAAACCCTGTCTCGAAAAACCTAAAAAAAAAAAAAAAAAAAGAATGTCCAGTGCACACTACCAAAGGAGAAATGTAACACTAACCCAGACACAAACACTTGGACCTACCATCGTGCCTGGCCTGCAGGATATACCAGTGTGAGGGTGGCACACAGCTTGTGGGAGTCACCAACCAAGGCCTGATTTGACTTAAGGCCCACTCCATGAGCTGGAATCCATACTCAACACTGCTTGGGTGATGAAGAACCTGAGACCAGATAGCTCAAGTATCTAGGGTAAAACCAAATACTACTTAAAAAATAATAATCCAGCACCCAGGAGGCAGAGGCAGGCAGATCTCTGCGTTCCAGGACAGCCAGGGCTATACAGAGAAAGCCTGTCTCGAAAAACCAAAACCAAAACCAACAAATCAACCAACCAAACAAACAAACAAAAAAACAAAGAGTAGTAATAAAATGACTCCTAATGAAATTATTAGATCAATGCTTTGATCAGGCCATCATAAGAGAAGCTTCCCCCTGCATCGATGGGAACAAATACAGAGACCCACAGCCAGACAGTACAATGCAGAGCGTGAGAGACCTTGGAACATTCAGCCCTAAGTAGGGTGGCTCTACCAAATCCCTCTCCTCAGGACTCAGGGAACCCTGTGGAAGAGGAGGCAGAAAGAGTGTAAGAGCCAGAGTGGATGGAGGACACCAGAAAGCAAGGCCTTCTAAATCAGCATTATCAAAGCTCACATGAACTCACAGAGACTGAGGCAGCATGCACAGGGCCTGCATGGGTTTGCACCAGATGGGTGTTCTAGAGCTGAAGGAGAAGTGGACACATGCCCCCATCCCTAACCCAGAAGCAATCTCCAACTGATAACCATTTGCATATGAAAATTTAGCTTCCTCCAAGGAAGTCTCACTGGGGAAACAAACTTCTCTTAAGGGTAGGCCCCATGCCCAGCAGTAGACGGCCAACAGAAAACGAACTCAATGGCATCTTTGAAGGTTCCTTGTCTCATAGTGTCAGGGATTTTCCTTTCAAGTTTTTTAAATTTTAGTTTAACTTTATTTTTGCCCACCAGGCACCAAGTGGCCCAGACAGGCAGGAGTGAGGTGGTGGGGGTTGGGCACCACTACGATGAACAGGTATATGGTGGAGAAATGGGAGAGGAGAAGCCAAACGGTCAGGTTCATACGCTGTGGGGCCATGTGATGTCGGGCCTGTGCTGCTGCTAAGGGCCATGTCTGGATCTGTGGCCCTACTGCAGCAGGGTCTGTGATGATGTCCACGGTCCCCGGTACCACCAAGGCCCATACATGGCCATACCTGAGGCCATGCTGATGTTCAAGGGCCATGATGCCACTGAGGCCATACTAATCTGAGTGCCCCGTGCTACCACCTGAGAGACCATGTTGATGTTGGGGGCCCGAGCTGCAGCTGAGGGCCATGTCTAGCTCCATGACCCTACTGCAGACAAGTCTATTATGATGTCTGTGGCCTGTGTTATCACTGGAAGTCATGGGAGAGCTGGCCCTGGTGGCCTGGGCACAGGAGTGCTGGTCCTACCACTTGCCAGGCACCTCAGTGGGAGAGCTGCCCCGCCCCCCCAAAACTGGCCCCAGTGCTGTGGACGTGTGAGAGCAGGCCTCCAGACCCTCTCGACGGCCCTGGAAAAGCAGCCCTACCTTTCACCTGTGCTTGCCTTTTTTTTTTTTTTTTTACTCTTCGGGGAGCTGCCACCAGCTCCCAAATAAAATACATGGAAATGTATTCTCACTTATGAATCCTGGCCTTAGCTTGGCTTGTTTCTAGCCAGTTTTTCTAACTTCAATTATCCCATTTCTCTTTAACTACATTTTGCCTCTGGGCTTTTTACCTTTCTTTATTCTATATACCTTTCTTTCCTTCTTATTCTGTGGCTGGCTGTGTATCTGGGTGACCGGTCCCTGGTGTCCTCCTCTTCTCTCAAACCTAGATTTCGCCTCCTATTTATTCTTTCTGAGAGCTGGCCTGCAGAAGAGCTGGCTCGACCCCTCACCATTTGTGTGGGAGGGCGGGTCGAGACTGCATGGGCAAGAAAGAGCTGGTCCTGACCTTCGCCTGAGGGGGACAGTCTTGGTGGAGGCCCGGACTGACCAACTCAGCTACCACCCAGGCCACATCCAGAGCTTTGACTTGGCCCATCCCAACATCTACCCCATCTATGACCTGCTGGAGCATGTGAAGGGGCCATTCCTGCAGAACCACAGCTGCGGGATCTCCATGGGGCAACAGCAGGATATCTGAGAGGAGTCTCAGTGAGGGTCCTGTATTGATGGTGTAGCAGAAGCCAGAGGCCTTGAACCAGACCAACAACTCACTGCAATGAACATTTGCAAGTAAAGTTGTTTGGACACATGGAAGTTCCCAAGCCACTACGACAGATGAATATGTGATGGAGAGGCGTGAAAGATGGAGGAGCAGAGTGGGTTTTTTTTTTCTTTTTTAAAAATTAGTTTTCTTCGTATTTTATTTTATTCTATTTTTGGGAGTTGGCTACAAGGGTGGAGGGTGGACATGGAAGGACTGGGAAATGAGTGGGATTGGGGTGCATGATGGGAAATTCCCAAAGAATCAACAAAAAATTATGTTAATATAAAGTTTATCTTATTTTTAAATTTTATTTATATATTTTTCTTCTCTCTTTTTACCCTACAGTTCCCTTGCATGTATATTATGGATTCTAGTTTAGTGGGGTTTTTTGTTGTTGTTGTTTTTGTTTTTTTTTTTGTTTTCTCCAGACAGGGTTTCTCTGTGTAGCCTATCCTGGAACTCTCTCATTAGACTAGACTGGCTTCAAACTCACAGAGATCCACCTGCCTCTGCCTCCCGAGTGCTGGGATTAAAGGTGTGTGCCTGGTTTAGTTTAGTGTTTTTTTTATGGGATTCCTGAGTGTGTGAACAAGTAGGTCTTTGCACCTTGGTCAGTTTCTTGTGCCTTTTCTTGGACGACTTTCCTTCTGCTTGTTCTGTCCTATTCCGATGTGTTAGTTTTTGTTCTATCTTATTATATTATACTATATATATATATCATATATCATATCATATCCTATCACATCATATCCTATCACATCACATCATATCATATCACATCATATCATATCACATCACATCACATCATATCATATCATATCATATCACATCACATCATATCATATCATATCACATCATATCATATCACATCATATCATATCATATCACATCACATCATATCATATCATATCATATCATATCACATCACATCACATCATATCATATCATATCACATCATATCATATCACATCATATCATATCATATCACATCATATCATATCACATCACATCATATCATATCATATCACATCATATCATATCACATCACATCATATCATATCATATCACATCACATCACATCATATCATATCACATCACATCATATCATATCACATCATATCATATCACATCACATCATATCATATCATATCATATCACATCACATCATATCATATCATATCATATCATATCATATCACATCACATCACATCACATCATATCATATCATATCACATCATATCATATCATGTCATATCACATCACATCATATCACATCATATCATATCATATCATGTCATATCACATCATATCACATCATATCATATCATATCATGTCATATCACATCATATCATATCATATCACATCATATCATATCATGTCATATCACATCATATCATATCATATCATATCACATCACATCATATCATATCATATCACATCATATATCATATCACATCACATCATATCATATCATATCATATCATATCATGTCATATCACATCATATCATATCATATTATGTCATATATCATATCATATCACATCATATCATATCATGTCATATCATATCATGTCACATCATATCATATCATAATCTCTTAGAAGCCTGTTTGTTTTCTTTTTCTTTCCTTTCTGCTTTGGTTTTTCGAGTCAGGGTTTCTCTGTGTAGCGCTGGCTGGCCTGGAACTCCCAGAGATCCACCTGCCTCTGCCTCCTGAGTGCAGGAATGAAATGTGTGCGCCACCACCACCCTGTTTGTTTTCTAAAGAGAGACAGACAGCGGGTGGAACTGGATGAGAGGGGAAGTGGGGAGGAACTGGGAGGAGTAGAGGGAGGGGAAAACATGATCAGGATGTATTGTGTGAAAAGAAAATCTTATTTTCAATAAATGGAAGAAAAAAAAAAACGCACCCACTACTCAAAAGCCCGAAGAGGTCAAATACCTGGTCCTCTCTACTCTCCCTTTGCATTAAAGGGGAGATTTGGGCCTTTTTGGTCAGACAATAGTTAGATGCCTTGGGCTGGAGAGATGGCTCAGAGGTTAAGAACACTGGCTGCTCTTTCAGAGGTCCTGAGTTCAATTCCCGGTACCCACATGGTGGCTCACAATCATTCATACTGGGATCTGATGCCCTCTTCTGGAGTGCAGGTGCACATGCAGGTAGAGCACTCATAAAATGCATAAATACATCTTAAGAAAATATTTAGACACCTGTTGCTACTGTTTCACGATAGACCAGATAATAGTTTACAAAGTTCCTGGTGTTTATTCTTGGACAGGCCTAGGCTGTCTTTTGAGGAGTCCTCAGGCCCCTCCCTGGGAAAAGCCTGAGAGGGTCTTACAAGATTCTAGAAATCCGCCCCCCAAATTGGGAGCCTGGGGTGAACCTTCACAGATGTATCTCTGTGATCTGATGCCTGATCTCCACCCTGCCCTTCTTTAAATAGTTTTCTTTTGACAATTTTTTATTTTTTTGTAATTACTGTGTGTGTGCACAATGCATGTACATCGGTGTACATGCCAGGTCAAGTGTCAGAGGACAACTGTGTGGAGTCGGTTCTCTCCTTCCAGCTTCATCGGCTCCTGGGATCCAGCCATGGTTTGCAGGTCCAGTGCCTTCACCAGCCCACTCATCCTGTCAGCCTCCTGATCCTTTACAATGTGATTTAGTCTCTGGATCTTTCCCTCCAATAAGATGTAGAAGTTGAACAAAGGAAGAGAGTGGGTTTTGCTTGCTTGTTTGTTTGTTTGTTTGTTTAAGTAAGGGGTGGTTGGCTGTCCTCTGGGCTGTACTGTGGTGGGATTTGTTTTGTTTTGTTTAAGACAGGGTTTCTCTGTGTAGTTTTGCGCCTTTCCTGGAACTCATTCTGCAGCCCAGGCTGGCCTTGAACTCACAGAGATCCGCCTGGCTCTGCCTCCCTAGTGCTGGAACTAAAGGCGTGTGCCACCACCTCCCAGCTTCCATGGGATTTTTTTTTTTTTTTTTTTGGTTTTTCGAGACAGGGTTTCTCTGTGTAGCTTTGCGCCTTTTCCTGGAACTCACTTGGTAGCCCAAGCTGGCCTCGAACTCACAGAGATCCGCCTGGCTCTGCCTCCCGAGTGCTGGGATTAAAGGCGTGCGCCACCACCGCCCGGCCCGTGGGATGTTTTAAGGCAGGCACACACTGCCAAATGATGCCATCTTTGTGGTTCTGGGGCTCCAACCCACAGTTCTGTTTTGTTATGGACTAGATCCATAAAAAACTTAAGAAATTGTTTCTCTGCCAACACTGGAGAATGCCATGTTTTTATAAAACACTTTGGCAGATGGATATATTTTCTCACTCTTTTAAAAATATCTACTTTATTTTTGTGTATGTGTGATGTGCACATGTGTGTAGGTGCCCACTGAGGCCAGCAGAGGGTGTTGGATTCCCTGGAGCCAGAGTTACAGGCAGTTCTGAGCCACCCAACAGGTGTACTGGGAGACAAACCCTGTCCTCTGCAAGAGCAGCAGGTGTTCTTAACCAGTGACCCATCTCTCTGGACCTTTCTCTCTCTCTCTCTCTCTCTCTCTCTCTCTCTCTCTCTCTCTCTCTCTCCCTCTTTCTCCCTCCCTCCCTCCCTCCCTCCCTCCCTCCCTCCCTCCCTCCCTCCTTCCTTCCTTCCTTTTCTTCTTTTGAGACAAGGCCTCACTGTGTAACCCTGGATGGCTTGAAACTCTGTAAACCAGGCTGCCCTTAAATTCACAGAGATCCACCTGCTGCTGCCTCCCAAATACTGGGATTAAAGACCTGGCCTTCAGTCTTTTTTTTAAAAAGAGATAATATTTACCGGGTTTGAATCTCCAGCTTGGATCTCAATGAAGATGCTGTTTCTGCTGTTGATAGGATTAAAGATTTAACCCTAAGTTAGAAAATAAAAGATTGTTAAGTGCTTTGCAGGCTGCTGGAGGAGAAAAGTCATCGGTGCTCTTACCCAGAAGTGAATCCTGCATGCTACTAAAACTAACTTGCTAGGCAGGGCATGCCCATTGGTGCAATGGCGGCATTATGGGGTAACCAAATTCTTTCTGATTGCAGTTGAAGCCCACTTCACAGAAGGAATTTTTTTAAGTGTATGAGAGAGTTTTGCCTGCATGTATTTATGTGCACCATACACATGAAGTGCCTGCAGAGGTCAGAAGAGGGAGTCAGATCCTCTGGAACCAGAGTTAAAAACTAGCACCACTATATGAGTGCTGGGACCAACCTGGGTCCTCGAGGGCAGAAAGTGCTCTCAACCACTGGACAATTTTTCCAGCCCCAGGAGGCATTTCTTGTCTGACTGTAAACCTAGCTGAAAGCCCATGGCCCTGGAGTTCATAGGCTCTAGGTGGAGGGAACCTACTACTGTTGTTTGGATATGTTTCAAACTGCTTTCTAAATACTTAAGATAATAGCCACAGATCCATGCTGTTCTCAGTTTGGTAAGCTTCTTCTGCAGTGGACAACAGTTAACGCGGAGTCTTATAAACAGTCAAAGTTCTGAAAATAAATCACCGTTGACTGCTTAGCTCTAGGTGGGACTCAGAGAACATCTGAAAGAAGGGCCAGAAAGAACGGAAGGGCTGGAGGATGGGAGCAGAGCCGTTGGCTCACAGCAGCTGTGGGCACCTGCATAAAATCAAGCCGACAAGCAGCCAGCAGCGCTGGACTCGGCGTGTTTCAGGGAAATAGAAGAGAACGTGAAAGTGGAAGGGAGAGATGGGGTGCCTAGGGGAGAAGGAGGGGGATGTATTCATGTATTACATTCCCCCAAAATAAATTAAAATGCTCTTTAAAAATGTTGATGTTTGAAAAATAAATTCTATCTAGGAAAAGTAAGGAAGAAAAATACATAAAAGGTACCTAAGAATTAAAAGTATAGCTTAATGGTAGGCCACTTACCTAGCAAGCATGAGACCCCAGGTTTGATACCATAGAAAGGAAATTAAAACTATGTCTGTAAATGTCTTGACTTCATACACAGAAAACCCTAAGGAATCCACGGAAGATTAATTGTTATGGAAAAGCAACTGAAAGGCCTGATGATATTTCACTCACAGCTGTTGGGACACCTATGATAAGCACACACGGACAAAATCAGAAAACCTAAGTGTTGGCAAGAATGTCAAGAAATCTGGGTGGTGGTGGCAGCGCCGGTGGCACACACCTTTAATCCCAGCACTCGGGAGGCAGAGGCAGGAGGATCTCTGTGAGTTTGAGGCCAGCCTGGTCTACAGAGCAAGTTCCAGGACAGCTGGGGCAACACAGAGAAACCCTGTCTTGAAAAGCAACAATAACAACAACAAAAAAGCTATAAAGAAATATAAATCTTGGGACTAGTGAGATGGCTCAGTGGGCGGATGTGCCTAACACCAGCCTGAGTATCCAAGTTCAATCCAAATGACCCACGCTGGTGACAGGAGAGGTACCAACCCAAAGCTGTCTTTGACTTCGACCCATGCATGGTGCCCCACCACAGACACTAAACAAATATCATGGTTTGTTTTTGTTTTGTTTTGTTTTGTTTTAATTCAAGTACTGTTGTTGGGAATGCAAAGGTGCAGTTGCAGGGTAAACAGGGGTGCAGGAGTGCCTCTGTAACTCCAGCGCTCCTGCAGCAAGGCTGAGGTGGACACAGCAGAATTCTCTGGAGCACACAGGCCAGCTGGTCTGACACACGGAGCAGCAGGCAGCAGCAAAGAGACTGTCACAGATAAGATGAAAGGTCGGGACCTGTGTCCTGTACATATGAACTGCAGTGTGTCCATTCACACATGAACACGCACACACAGGCATTTATTTAGTGTGCATGTAGGTCAGAAGGTAACTTAGGAGAGTCCATGCTCTTCTTCCTCCATGTGGAACCCAGGGATCACACTCGGGTCATCACGCTTAGTGACAAGCACCTTTACCTTCTGAGTCATCTTGAAAGCCCACCAAAATAAAGAATTTTAAAAAGGTGTAGTTTTTCTGGAGAGCAGCGTGGTGGTTGCTCCAAAAGGTAAAAATAGAACAGTGCCTGCTCCAGAAATCCCACTTGAAAGCATTCAGAAGAACTGAGTTCAGGCTCTCAAACGGCATTATTCACAGTCGCTAAAGGTGGAAACAGCCTACCTACCTACGGACCGGCAAATGAATAAAGGAAGTGTGGGGCGGTGGTCGGTGGGTGGGAGTGTGGGACGGTGGTCGGTGGGTCCAGTGCTTGCCAGGTAAGCCTGACAATGTGGGTTCAGATAAAACTGGATACGGTGGGGTGTGTCTGTCATGCCAGCATCCCTGCAAGAAGACGGAGAGGAATCGACAGGAGAGTTGTTGGACACACAGAGGCTAGCCTGGTGTAAGTGACAGTGAACAAGAGAGACCCTGGCTCAAGAAGGTGGGAGGCAAGGATTGGCACCCATGGCTGCCCTCTGACTACCACTACCACAGATGTGCTGAGCACACATGTGACACACACACACACACACACACACACACACACACACACACACACACACACAGTGAGAGAGGAGAGAGAGAGAGAGAGAGAGAGAGAGAGAGAGAGAAAGGAACTGTGATATTTACATACAGGTGGACTATTATTATTATTCAGCTATAAAAAGAATTTTATCACATGCTACCATAGGCAAGCCTTGAAAACATTGTATCTAATGAAGTAAGTCAGACACAGAACAACAAACTGCAGGTTCTGGTTACGTGAGGCATCTAAAATAGTCACACTCAAACAGAAACTAGAATGGTGGTTTCCAGGGGCTCGAGGAGCTGCTGTCAGTGGGTATAAAGTTTCAATCACAAATCTCTCTCTCTCTCTCTCTCTCTCTCTCTCTCTCTCACACACACACACACACACACACACACACACACACACACACACACACACACACGCAGAGGCATGCATACACACCTTTAGTTTTTTTGGTTTTTCGAGACAAGATTTCTGGAACTTACTCTATAGATTAGACTGTCCTTGAACTCAAAGATGCACCTGCCTCTGCCTCCCAAATGCTGGGATTAAAGGTGTGTGCCACCACTGCCTGGAATATTTTAATTTTTAAAAATGTTTCTGCTTAGTGTGTGCATGCGTGTGTGTGTGTGTGTGTGTGTGTGTGTGTGTGTGTGTGTGTGTGTGTGTGTGTGTTTGGGGGGCATGCACAGGAGAACGTCCGAAGACAACTTTCAGGGTTGGACAGCTTTACAGTCATCCTTCCTTCCAATGAGGGTTTCATAAACTAAACCCAGGTTATCAGACTTTCACATAAAGTGTTTTTATCCACTTAACCATCTAACTCATCCTATAGTAACCTTATTTCATTTTCTTCCTCATATTTTTTTCTTTATTTTATTTTATTTATTTTGTGACATCTCACTATGTAGCCCTGGTTGGCCTGAAACTCTCTATGAAGACCAGGCTAGCCTCGAACCCATAAAAATCTGCCCATCCCTCCTAGGGCTAAGATTAAAAGCCACTGTGACAGAGTGAGGATGTCCCCATAGCTGCTGCCATCTGAGCGCTTGCTCCCAGTTAGTGATGCTGTCTGGGGAGCCTGTGGAGGAATTCTGCAGGAGGAAGTGCATCACTGGGGGCGGGTTTTGAGGGCTTAAGGTCCCACTCCACCTCCAGTGCGCGCTCCACTTCATACTTTCAGTTAGAAATGTGATCACTCGGCTTCCTGCACCTGCCTCCACACCTGCTGTCGATGTTTGCTCCCCGCCACATTGAACTCTGATCCCCCAGAACCATAACCCAAGGTAAACTCTTCCTTCCGTTAGTTGCTTTTGATCATGGTGCTTTACTACAGCAACAGAATGTAGCTAACACAGTCACCATGCTAGGTTCTTTTTAAACAAACAAACAAACAAACAAACAAACAAACAAACAAAAAATCTGAGCCTGGCATGGTGGTGCACACCCTTAATCCCAGCACTTGGGAGGCAGAGGCAGGTGGGTCTCTGTAAGTATGAGGCCAACCTAGTCTACAGAGTGAGTTCCAGGACAACCAGGGCTACACAGAGAAACCCTGTCTCAGAAAAAAAAAATCTGGTATGGTGGTATTTTATTTGTACTGAAATGTGATTTTAATTGTATGTTAATAAATAAAGTTGCCCGGGGGTCAGAGCTATTAGAGCCATAGCAAAAGTTGGGCAGTGGTGGTGCACGCCTTTAATCCCAGAACTTGGTAGGCAGAGCTAGGTAGATCTCTGTGTGTTCAAGGATACAGCCAACAGACAGTGATGAGGCAGTCATGTGGTTGGTTTTACAACCAATGAGAAGGCAGAACAGAAAGTCTATATAAAGACAGACAGAAAGTAGCTCTCTTTCGGAGAGGTCTCTTGGCTGAAGAGGCTAGCTGCAGCAGGCGGGTAAGGCTCTTAGCTCTGATCTCTTGGCTTTCTTCTTTGCATTGGTTCTGTGTTTCTTATTTAATAAGACAGCTGGTTACATCTACAATCTGGTGTGTATGATGTATGTGTGTACATGTATGTAAACATACTCATGCTATACTATGGCGTGGGTGCAGAAGTCAGAGGATAGCTTGGGTGTATGATGTATGTGTGTGCATGTATGTAAGCATGCTCATGCTGTGCTATGGCGTGGGTGCAGAAGTCAGAGGATAGCTTGGGGGTATGATGTATGTGTGTGCATGTATGTAAGCATGCTCATGCTGTGCTATGGCGTGGGTGCAGAAGTCAGAGGATAACTTGGGGGTATGATGTATGTGTGTGCATGTATGTAAGCATGCTCATGCTGTGCTATGGCGTGGGTGCAGAAGTCAGAGGATAGCTTGGGTGTTAGTCTCTGCTTTCCGCCTTGCATCTCTTGTTCCTCTCAGCATATGCCAGGATTCTCTTGTCTGTGGCTCCCATCGCGCTGTATGAGCTCTGGGATTACAAACCATGCTTGCCTCCTGCTTTCCGTAAGTTCTAGAATCTGAACTCAGGCCCTCCTATTTGCGTGGTGAGCACTTTCCCCACAGATCTCTTCCCCAGTTCCTTCCTCTTCTTCCTTCTCCTTAAAAAAGTATCTATGTCATATGTGTAAGAGTGCATGCACACATGTATGTGCACCTCAAGCGTGCCTCATGCTTGAAGAGACCAGAAGGGGGTGCCAGATCCCCTGGAACTGGGGTTACAGGCAACTATGAACTATCATGTAGGTGCTGGGAAACAAACTCAGCAAGAGCAACAAGTGCACTTAACTACTGAAAAATCTCTCCAGGCCCATCTCCTTCTCCTTTTTTTTGAGGCTTTACTCTGTGGGCTGGCCTCAAAACCATGGTGATCCCCTTGGTGATCTACTTCCTGAGTTCTGGGATTACAGATGAAAATCGCCATGCCCAGGCTGCCATAGTAATCTTGAAAAGGAACGAAGTTGACAGACTTATGCTTCTCATCTTTAAAACTTAACGACCTAGCCACAGAAATCAATACCTGGTGGCATTGGCTTGAGAATGGATCCACGAGCTAGGCATAGTCATACACACCTTTAATCCCAGCCCTCAGGAAGCAGAGGGCAGGTATAGGGTTGTGAGTTCAAGGCTTGGTCAACATAGGGAGTTCCAGGCCAGCCAGGGCTACATAGTAAGAACTTGTCTCAAAACCAGAACAAACAGAAAGAGCAGCTCTGTAGATCAATGGAGCGGGGTAGAGTTCAGGGAGAAACCCACGTGCTAACGTCGATTGATTTTGGACAAGGACACCAAGTAATTCAATGGAAGAATGAACAGCCTTTGAATAGATAGATGGTGCTAGAATATTCACGGACAACACACACACACACACACATTAAACCATAACTATGGAGTTGTGACTTTATGCCATATAAAAAAACCAACTAAACAGATGAAACTCCAAATGTAAAAGCTAAAGCAGTAAAACTCTTCCAAGAAAACTTAGGGTAAGTCTTTACAGCCTTGAGTGTGGCTACGTCTTCTCCCATGTGTCAGCAAGGACACAACAGAAGGAAAAAATAGACAAGCTGGACTTCATCAGAACCCTGAAGACTTATTTTTATTTTCTCCAAGATCTACTTTCTTTTCACCTTTCCCCTGACATGGTGGAGTTGGGGAGGCAGAAACTTGGGAGCACTGGTTTAGCTTCTCCCAAACACACCGAGGAAGGCATTGCCGGCGAGAGGTGTAATGGACATCGATACTGCTCCACAAGAGTTGAAGAAGGCCCTCAACCATGGTGGAATTCACGAAGCTGCCAAAAAGACAAGTGTCAAGCCCAGCCTTGTGTACACCAAACCGTGGTGAGCCTATGCACGTCAAATTAGTGGAGGCTCTTTGTGGTGAGCACGGTCATCCTAACTAAGGCTGAAAACAAGCAGAACCCAGGTGTTGTAGAACACTGTTCTAAGATGTGTTCCTTTTGTTTATGCTGCATTTGTTTAACTCTGTGAAGCTGTGTTACTGTGCCTGTCTAAAGCACCTGTTGGACTAATAAAGAATTGGCCAATCGTAAGGCAGGAGAAGGATAGGCGGGGCTGGCAGGCAGAGAGAATACATAGAGGGAGAAATCTGGGAGGAGAGAGATCAAGGAGCCAGAGAAGAAGGAGGATTCCGGGGGCCAGTCACCCAGCTTCACAGCAAGCCACGGAGTAAGAAACAAAGAGAGGTGTACAGGAATAGAAAAGGAAAAGCCCAGAGGCAAAAGATAGTTGGGATAATTTAAGTTAAGGAAAGCTGGCTAGATACTAAGCCAAGTTAAGGCTGGGCATTAATAATTAAGACTAAGTCTCCATGTGTAATTTGTTTGGGAGCTGGGTGGCACCCCCCCCAAGACTAAAAACCCCCAACAACACCCAGGAGAATGGGCAGGCCTCTGCAGAACTGACAGAAAGGGAAACCCCTGCACAGTGGCTGGTTGCAGTTTGTGTAGTGGTTAAGGGCTGTGGAAAAGAATCTCAGGCCCAGGATGTCTTTGAAGAGTACTTCAAATACAAGAGAGGGAGAAATGTTAAAAATATTATGCTCAAAGCTGGAGCATAACTCAGCTTAGGGTGATGGAGTTTTCCAGTGTAGGCATAAGTAAAAAACCCATCACAGTAGCACATACCTGAGGTTCTAAAACTTGGGACGCTAAGGCAGGGGGATCATGAACTTGAAGCTTGTCTAGGCTGTATAGAGACCTGGCGGAAGACAGAAATGGAAAAACAAACAAGGCCATGCTGATTAGATTTGCCTCTTAGGACGTGGTTCTGGCAATGTTACAATGGGCTGTATCAGAGGAAAGGAAGGTGGCCAACCGATTGGTCAGGGGCCTAGTGCAATGGACTAGTGACTCAACTCAGGTAGCCTTGGTAGAGATGGAGAGCAAGGGAGAGATTCAAGGTCAAGACTTCCTTCTCCCCAAGGTGAAGCACCCTGAGGTGTTACTGGGACAGACAAGTCAGAGCCACAGGGCCAGGGGGTTTGAGTCACAGACACGGGCCGAAGGTGGTCCAACCGAAGGTGGTCATTGAGGCTACAGTGCGGGTGAGATGGTGTGGATGCCGGGGTACCACAAGAAACGATAGTGTTCTAGAATCTTGGTATCAAGCGGAGGAAGACAGTGGAGGGTTGGTGGGTTGGCTCAGTGGAACACCTGCCGAACCACAGAGAGAAGGAAGTGTTTCATGTGGTGGTCACAGGATCATGGGCGGCCTTGTCCAGGCCGAGTCCATGCAGCAGGCAGAGGCCTCAAGTGGGAAGAAAGGAGGTGATGAGGAAGTGGGGGCCATGCAGAAGCAGGCCAGGCACAGACTTGAGTGTGAACAGTGGGGGTGGGGGTGGGAAGCGTTTGGGGCTGCAGGTTCTCCTGACACACAGGACAAGAGCTCTGGTTTTCTCTGTTCCTTTCTTCCTTCTTTTCTGACAGGTTCTCGCTATGTAGCTCAGGCGGGCCTTGGACTCCTCTCTTGCCTCGGCCCCTCAAGTGCTGGGGTCACAGGTGTACACTGCTGCACCCAACTTATTTGCTTAACTTTTTTTCCCCCCTGTGGTTCTGGGGATGTAGCCTGGGGCCTGTATGTGTTAGGTAATTGCTTCACCACTGAATTACACTCCCAGCCCTTAAGTGGTTTTTTTTTTTTTTAACTTCTCTTTCTCCCTCCTCCCCTCCCTCCTCCCTTCCCCCCCCCCCCCCCCCCCCGTCTGTGTGTGTGTGTGTGATACCATGTGTACAGAGGTTAGAGGACAATTTGCAGGAATCACTTCTTTCTACCATACAGGTTTTGGGGCTCACACACACTCAGGTAGTCAGGCTAGGTGTCTTTATCCACTGAGCCACCTCACAGGCCTATTTAAAAAAAAAAAAAATTTGTTTGAAATGAGCACACTATGTCAGAAACATAGATGGGCTGAGGGGGGTGGCACACACCTTTAATTCCAGCATTTGGGAGACTGAGGCATGTAAGTAAGTTTGAGGCCAGCCTGGTCTACATAGTGAGTTCCAGACAAGCCAGAGTTACATGGTGAGATCCTGTCTTGAAAAGAAAGGGGGTGGGGTGGGGAAGGAGGTCTGTGTCTTTCCACAATGTCAAAAATGGAATAACAATAAGCTCACAAAGAAGGGTTGTCAGTGGCAACAGTTTGTTGATAATCCTGCACTTCCGTGGTAACCCTGGCTGGAGCAGACACAAGCTCCTTTCTAAGTTTTTTTTGTTTTTATTTTAGGTGCATGGCATTTTGCCTGCACTTATATCTGTGAACATGTGCAGTGTCCATGGAGGCCAGAAGGAGGAGTTGGAGCCTCTGGAACTGGAGTTTCCTCTTTTCGTTTTTTTTTTTTTTTTTTTTTTTTTTTTGGTTTTTCGAGACAGGGTTTCTCTGTGTAGCTTTGCGCCTCTCCTGGAACTCACTTGGTAGCCCAGGCTGGCCTCGAACTCACAGAGATCCGCCTGGCTCTACCTCCCGAGTGCTGGGATTAAAGGCGTGCGCCACCACCGCCCGGCCTCTTTTTGTTTTTTTTTTGTTTGTTTTGTTTTGTAACATGGTCTCTTTCTGTAGCCCTGGCTGTCTTGGAACTCGCTCTGTAGACCTGGCTGGCCTCGAACTCACAGAGATCTGCCTGTCTCTGTCGAGTGCTGGGATTAAAGGAGTGCTACACCAAGCTTGGCTTGAAACTGGAGTTACAGACAGTTGTGAGCCACCATGTGGGTGCTGGGAATTGAACCTGGGTCCTATGCAAAGCAGCCACTGCTCTTAACCACTGAACCATCTCTCCAGCCCCAGCCCAGAACATGAGTTTTCTTACTCCAATTTTAATTGCTATACTAACTCTTTGGGGTGGTTTGGATGAGAGTGAACTCCATAGGCTCATATTTTTGAATTCTTGGTTCCCAGTTAGTGGGCCTGTTTGGGAAAAATCAGCTGTGCCACTAGGGAAAGCCTTTGAGGTTTCAAACACTCCTGCAGTTCCCAGCACTCTTTCTCTGCTTCACGGTTGTGGGTAAAGATGTGAGCTCTCAGTTACTCCTGCCTTCGAGCCTTTGCTCTGCCATCATGGACTCCAACCCTCTGAAATAAGACAAATTAAATGCTTTCTTTTATAAGTTTCCTTGGTCATGGTGTTTTATCATAGTGATGGGAAAGTAACTAAGACATCCTCAAATCTCATGTTGTGCAGCACACAGTGAATATACCTATACATGTGTATATGTAGGTAGGTTGCAGGGTACTTACAAAGGATTGAAGAGGCAAAGACAAAAAAAAAAAAAGCCCAAGAAGTGAAATTTGGGAAAGAGACTGGGATGGAAAAGTCTGTATTGGTAAGATAATGACCCTGCTGTTGTGGGTCGCAGGTTTGGGAGTGAAGCTGTAGGGCCGAGCCCAGCTGCAGAGGCAAGAGGGCAGGACTGGATGCAGAGAAGGAACGGTTGAACAGATCCAGATGAACAAACAGGACAGACAGATAGCAACTGAGTAAATACACACTGAGATGGCTAGATGACAGATTGGTGGGCCATCACAATTGCAGCAACTACTTTGTGGATTACAAGTGAGGGAGTTACCCCTTTTCTTCTGACTGGTGTGTCTGATAGGTTCGCGGATTTGGTTTACCGTATTTTACTGTGCCCATGTTCCTCTACACCACAGTCTCAATTCACCCAATAATCAAAGTGTTGTAGATTATTTTGTTTCATGTATATGAGTGTTGTGTCTGTGTGCCTGTTGACGTCAGAAGAGAATGACAGATCCCCTGGAACTAGAGTTATTGACAGTTGTGAGCCACCATGTGGGTGTTGGGAACTGAACCCAGGCCATCCGTAAGAGCAATAAGTCCTTTTAACTGCTAAGCCTTTCTAGCCCTTCCCTGAATAAATTTATAAGAGTGGCACCCTATCTGCTCCCAGGAATAACTCATGTATCAGTGTGTGCTGTATGAATGGTGCCAGAGGGATGTGCTGGTCACGTGTTCACCCAGATGCAGTCATCCTTCATCCTTAAAGCCAGGTGTAGTGTTACACACCTTTAATCTCAGCACTTGGAAGGTAGAGGCAGGCAAATCTCTGTGTGTTCAAGACCAGCCTAGTTTACAATAGCAAGTTCCAGGCCAGCCAGGGCTATATAGTAAGACCCTGTCTCAAAACAAACAACAAAAAAACACCCACAAACAAAACAAAACAAAATGCTGCTTGTTGAACGACTGTTCTATACAGTATGGAGTAACTTTGCACATGGCATAGCCTGATCTCAACACTACTCCAGAATGGATGAACCCAAAGGACATTGAAATAAATCCTTTATTCCTTACCTACAGCAGCTGCTCCTGATGAACCTTGAATCACTCCCCCCCCCCCCCCCCCCCCCCCCCCCCCCCCCCCCCCCGCACTACAGCACCGTATTCAGGGAGGTGGGTTTGAGACTTGCATGCCCATCTCCACACACAGCTGCCTTAGGAATAAAACCTCTTTTGCAAAACTGTTGTTTCAGCAATTGGTACCCTGTGCAGTAAGTCTGGTTAGTAACAGTGCCAAGTGACCAGACTGACCACTTGTTCAATGTAATCCTGTCTCTGTGTAATGGCTCATCCTCATTGCCAACACAACTAGGTCCGGAATCACCTGGGAGAGACACTGGGTGTGTGTGTGTGGGTATTTCCAAAGAGGGTTAAGTGAGGAGGACAGACCCGAACAAACGTGGGTGGCGCTGTTCACAGGCTGAGGGCCCAGACTGAACAGAAAAGGGAAAGAGAAGGAGTGAGCCAAGAGCAGAATTCAGCTCCCTTCCTTCTCCTTCCTGGCTGACAGCACAGTGGCTGGCAGCCTCCTGTCCCTGCCACTAGCCCCCCCTCCCCCGCCCCAGTCCCCCCCCCCCCCCCAGCATGGTGGACTGCATTTCTCTGAACTGTGAGCTAGACTAAGCCATTCCTCCACTAATCGATTTCTGCCAGGTATCTGGTCACAGTGATGAGAAAAATAACAACTACACATTGCTGTGCTTGGCCACAGGGGCAAACTTTACTCAAGCTGGCTGAAACTCTCCACCCTTCTGTTTTAACCTTCCAAGTGCTGGACTTACAAGTCCATCCCACGCTTCCCTCACGTGCTTTTACTGCCATTTATTTGTCAAAGCCAGGCCGTGTGTCCTGTGACATTTCCCACATTGAAGATTCATGTAATTGCCTCCTAATAGCATTACTTTGTCTATTCTTCTATCTTTAGTTCCTATAAACCAATAGATAGAGGCACATCTGGATTCAAGATCATTATAGCTATTATTATTTCCCTAACAATACTTCCAAGATGTTTCTGTATATTCATAGCATGAGCATAGTGTTTGGTTGTCTGATTCTTGGTAACCCTGAGATGGAGTGATACGAACCAGGCACCTGTAATGGGTGAGCTGGAAGATCAGGTGACTGAGGCCAGCCTAGGATACAATAGCAAGATGGAGGAGAAGGAGGGAGAGTGGGAAGGAGAGGGGTAGGTGGTAGTTTGAATGGAAATGGTACCCATAGGCCCATGTTGGTCCCCAGTTGGTAAAACTGTTTGGGAAGAATTAGGAGGTGTGGCCTTGGAGGAGGTGTGTCACTGGTGGTGGGCTTGAGGTTTCAAAAAAGTCTGTGCCATTCCTAGTGTCCCATCTGCCTCCTGCTTAGGGAGCAAGCTGTGAGCTCTCAGCTGGTCCTGCTGCCACGCCTTTGCTCTCCCATCATGGACTCCAACCCTCTGATACCATTCGCCCAATTAAACACTTTCTTGTGTAAGTTGCCTTGGTCATGGTGTCTTATCACAGCAGTAGAAAAGTAACTTTTTTAGAGGCAGATAATTTGTTGTTTCACAGAAATGGAACATCCTTCAAGTATAGCTGGGTCCAGGGCGGGTCTGGAATATAGCCCTCAGGTCCCTGTCTTGTTCTCTTTTGTACCTCTCTTGTCCTCTGGATTGGTTCTATCCTCAGGTAGGCTTGTTTCACATGAAGGTGAGATGACACCAGAACCCTGACTCTGGAATGGCATGCATTTGTCGTCCCACTCCATTAAACTAGCAAGTTCTGTACTTTCTAGACAAGTTGACATCACTTGGAGAGGAGCCACGAGGAAACAGCAGTCACTGGGCCCTGTCATGTTCCACAACCTCTTTAGGCAGACAGACTAGAGAAGGCCTTGAGAACCTCCTGCAGGAGTTTGGACTTCCTATATTTTGGTCCATCTTTACTGCACATATCTGGCTCCTTGGGTCTCTGATCCTGTCTCCCACCAGGGTAGGTAGACCAGTTGGCACTCAAACTTACTGGTTTATGTGGGGGAAAACCCAACTTATCTCACAGAAAGGCTGGGTGATTCTGACATAGCTTGATCCAGACACTCCAACTATGCTTAGGATCTGTCTTTGTATCCTGCCTCTTTGTATTCACTTTATATCCACTTCTCTTAACGGGCTGTTCTGACTAGTTTTTTCTATATGGTAACAAGATAGTCTATTAGGGTTGTGTTCACTTTTTCAGGTTATTAACCAGAATACAAAGAGGGTTTCCTCCACCTCCTGCAGCTCCAAGATGAATCTCTTTCTCACAACATAGACTTGACTCCAATCAGTGGGGCTAAACTAGTGAAAAGGGTTTCACTGGACAGAGAAGCACAGCTACATGCTGAGTCCCAGATGGTCTATGAGGGAACGCTACATCCCCCAAAGAAAATCAAGGCGATGCCACAGATGAGGGCTGGGGGTATAGCCTAGCGGCAGAATGCTTGCCTAGCATTCTCAAGGCCCTGCTCTTAGATGCTGGGCCAACCTGCCACTGAGCTAATGCTCATTCTTGTGTTCTGTAGACATCTGCTTTGGAGAAGCCCCTCCCACCGGCTTGTGTGTCTGTCCTCTCCAACAGCCCATGTCACCCTCTCCCCACACTGCAGACTGTGCCTGGCATCTAAGAGCAGTGTGGCTGCCTAGTTTTCTCTCTTTAGCCTGAACAGCTCACTGCCCCCAAAGGCATGGGTTTTATCAGTGTGCTTGTTCTCCATATGAGTGTATTTGTCCCTTCCCGGGCGAAGGTGGTGTATGCCTATATACTCCCTGAGAAATGGAGAGTACCACCAAGTTCTAGCCACTCTCAGGGTGGGGGGTGTTTTTGAGATTTGGTCTTGCTGTGTAGCTTAGAGTGCCATCCTGCCTCAGGCTCCAGAATACTGGAATTGCAGATATGTACCTCCACGCCCAGGGAGCATATACATCTATGTTTAGAACAATACAGTATATAGTAGCCACACAATAAACACTAACTATTAGTATTTGCAGGAGACAGTTGAGTCAGGATCTCTTATAGCCCACGCTGTCCTTGAACTCCCTAATGTAGCTGAGAATGATCCTGGATTTCTGAACCTCCTACTCTCTACTGCCCAGGTATTATAGGCATGCAACATCATACCTGTTTTTGGTTTTAGATATTTAAATTTTTTTCCAAGACAGAGTTTCTGTGTAGCCCTGGCTGTTCTGGAACTCTCTCTGTAGACCAGGCTGGCTTTGACACCAGAGATCCACATGCCTCTGCCTCCTGAAGCCTGGGATTAAAGGCGTGTGTCATTACCACCTGGCTTAGATTTTTAAATTTTATGTGTGTGGTAGTTTGAATGAGAATGGGCCCCATAGGCTCATATATTTGACTGCTTGGCTTCCAGCTGGTGAACTGTTTGGGGTTAGGAGGCGTGACCTTATTGGAATAGATGTAGCCATGTTGGAGGAAGTTTGTCACTGGCAGTGAGATTTTGAAAGCCCATACCAGGCCCAGTCAGTCAGTCTGTCAGTCTCTTTCTGCCTGACTGTGTATGAGAACATAAAGCTCTCAATTACTGCTCCAGAACCATGATGATCACGGACTAACCCTCTAAAACTGCAAGCAAGCTCCCAATTGAATGCTTTCTTTTAGTCAGGTGGTGGTGGCCCATGCTTTTAATCTCAACACTTGAGAGGGAGAGGCAGGTGGATCTCTGAGTCCAAGTCTAACCTGGTCTACAGCCTGGACTACACTGTCTAGAAAAACAAAACAAAAAAAGATTGAGTGCCTTCTGTCATAAGAATTGCCTTGATCACAGCAATAGAGCAGTAACCAAGGCAATGTGCATGATTGTTTCGCTTGCCTGTATGTATGTGCATCACATGCATGCCTACAGATGGTTGTGAGCCACCATGTGGATCCTGAGAACTGAACTCAGGTCCTCTGCAAGAATAGGAAGAGCTCTTAACCACTCAGCCATCGCTCCAACCCCGACACCTAGTTTATGTGGTGTTGGAGGCCATGGCTTTATGCATGCTATGCAAGACTCTGCCAACTGAGCTCATTCTGAGCCCCACTACTGTTAACACTTTAGCTGGAGACTGTATAGTCCCTGCCCACAGTTACAGATCCTCAGGCACAATACAGCCCTGTACAGAGTAACTGAGCACTACTCAATCTATATCACTTCATCTGAGTCCCATCAGCTGAGGTGGGCAGGACACCTTTGCTTGTTTCTCGCCTACAGAAACTGAGGTTTGGAGAGGTTGGGACTCTTGTCCAAGACCACACGGTTAATTGCAGAACTGTAGCAGGCCTCTTGCTCCTTCGAACTCATCCTTGAAGAATAGTTTCTTCTGACAGGGTCTTCCTATGTAGCCCAGGCTGGCCTCCTGCCTCAGCCTCCTGAAGTGCTCAGATTACAGGAGATTATCAGCACACTTGCTTCCTTGAACTTTGCTGAGACTGTGCCTCAGGCCCCTGCCTCTCCAAAGCTATGTCTGGTGCTTCCTCACCCCCTCAGGACAGCCCAAAGCTTGGGCAAATGACAATAATGAAAAGAACCAACACCTTTTAGTTTCTTGAAACAGGGTCTCATATGAGGCCCTGGCCTGGAACTTTTATGTGGACCATATAAGTCACTGTGATCCTTCTGCCTCTGCCTCCCCGGTGAAGGCCACCACATCTGGCTGTAAGACCTAACTCTACTCAGTACCTGCCATTCTGTAGATGTGTGTCCAGCTCTCCATATGAGGCAGGTAAGACCGTTATAGAGGGAAAATTGGGGCTGAGATGAAATTAAGGTGACCGGCCAAAGGTCACTCAGGAGTGACAGCCAAGTCACAACCATGATTGTAGCAAAGGCCTTTCTTGCCCCGCCCTTGCTTCTGCGACAACCCACCACCCACTAACTGAGGGACAGTTGTGTGTGCTGTCAGACTTCTGTCTGTACTCAGTGGCCTTGAAACTGTGACAGACCGCCCCAACCCCACCCCAGGCTGAGAGCTCTATAGAGGGGAGAGCCTGACTCAGTTGTCCTCTCAGCCCGGAGCACAAAACAGGTGCTCCATACCGCCCAATTTCCGGGTCTCAACCGTGTGAAGCAGAGGGCAAGGGTGTCCCCGTTGAAGCCCTGAGTCCCGAGAGAAGAACTATGACTCCCAAGGCCACCCAGGGGTCTGTTTCGGGGCAGCAACAAGAGCGGTCCCTCCTGTGGCCGACCAGGCTCCCAAGCTGGTCGCAGCCCTTCGGGAGCTTTCTCCGGTGCCAGGGAAAGGACCTCGAGGAGGCTGCGGGTGGACGGGGGAGGGATGGAGGAACGGGATATTTTTGCGTTTTGACATTAAAAGAAGAGCTGACTCGCGTCAGCATCTGTTGGGGGGTTGGAGCTGACGGCGTGGAGAGCGGGTCTCAGCGTCGCCGCCGGGAGTGAAGGGCCGGGCCTCGGTGAGCTCCGCCCAAAGGGGCGCTGCCACCCGGAGGAGGCCGGCGCTCGGCCGCTGCTCATTCATTGTCTTGACAGAGCATCCTCGGCGGCCAGCCCGCGCCTCCTCCATCCTCTTCGCCTTCCTCCTCCACTTGGGGGGTCACGCTTAGCTCCCCGGCCGCAGCAGGTAAGACTGGGCGCTGGGGGAGGGCTGGTCACAAGGGCCGGGCATTGCTGCTATGGGCCACCTGTGGGGCCAGCGCCAGCGTGGGAGCAGGGCTGTGGGGGCGAGCCAGCGAGCGAGCTGTCAGGGCCACCAGGCTGTGGTCAGGGAGCCTGTTCGTGAGCCTGGCCGAGAGGGCCCGGGACCGAGGAGTGCCAAGCCACAAGCAGGTCCCAGAGTGCTCCAAGGTGAGGGCGAAGGACCATCGTGACCAAGATGGAGGTGGGCGCACTGGGAGCGGCTGCAGCTGGTCTCGGGACCTATGTCCCTGGGAGGGAGCTTCTGGGCGGTGTGGGTGGGGGCCAGGGTGGGGTGAGCCAAGGAGCTGCCCCAAGCTTTGAGACAGGAAGGGGTTGAGTGCAAAACAAGAAAAGACCAAGTTCCCCTTTCCGTGGTTTCCGGGCTGGGTACCTGGGTGGGGGAGGAGGCCGGGTGGGGCACATCTTCCTGCCCCCACCTCTAGTTTGGGGTTTCCTTCCCCCAAATCTAGACTGGTCACTGGGGGCTTATGTCCCTTCTTGTCTTGGAGACTTCACTCACGTACTTCACCTGCTTTCTGTGCAGACCTGGGAGCCTCCTTAGGGTTAGCAGGGTGAGGGTCTAAGAGCCACAAGAAGGGGCTCCCCATTCTGGCAGAGCAGACGGGTGAGGCTGAGGAGACGGGCAGAGGCTGTGGGAAGGATGCTTTCCGTTGGGCAGCCGAGGCTCCTTCACTGGGCACAAGGATGGGGCTGTGGAACACCAGGGTAGAGGCGGCCCCTGGGCTTCACTGGCTGGCTGCCCGGCCACAGCGGGTAACCATCTTAGCATACCTCAGGGTGGTCGTGGTGGGCCTCTCCTTCCTTGACGGAAGCAGAGATGGCACAGAAGAACACCTGTCTTTTCTGAGCGGAGGTTGAGAGGCAGAGGTGTGGGGAGATGCTGGAACCCAAGCCATTGCTGCCGCTTGTCGCCGGAAACCCGGGGAAGCCATCCTGCTACTTCATTCCCTCCTAGGCAGGCTGGCACACATCCCCCCGTGTGCCATCCCTGAGCTGGAAGGCTAAGGAGGAGCAGCCCTGCCCTGTCTCTAGGAAGTTCTGTGTGGGTGTGAGGGATCTGGAAGAGGTCAACAGGAGGGAACCCACCTCCCGGGTGTCAGGACTACTAGAAAGGAGCACTGTGTCTCAGTCAAGAACCAGACCCTGGGTGCTTATACCACATCAGGCTCGGTTGTAGGGGCTGATGGTGCAGGATTGAGGGTGTGGCTTGAATGTCTGGGAGTTTGACACAAGGAAAACTGGGGAGGGTAAGCAGGGGGATAAGCAGGCTTGTCAGTCATGGAGAGCAGGTCAGGGTGCCTCAGACATGATGCTGGAACCCTAAAAGCCAGGCCAAGGGTAGCTCTCGGGCTGACAATGTTCGGTCAGAAGTGACTCAGAGGAAACTTTACAATCTGTGTCCCTCAGGATGAGCCGGCAGGTGGTTCGCTCCAGCAAATTCCGCCACGTGTTTGGACAGCCAGCCAAAGCTGACCAGTGCTATGAGGACGTGCGGGTCTCACAGACCACCTGGGACAGTGGCTTCTGTGCTGTCAACCCCAAGTTCATGGCTCTGATCTGTGAGGCCAGTGGGGGAGGGGCCTTCCTGGTGCTACCCCTAGGCAAGGTGAGCTTCTGGTACAACAGCACTCCTGGGGGCTTCTGCTGTCCATTGAGACTGTGGGGTCCTGAGTAGGTGCCTGTTACCAAGACTTCCAGGGCTCAGTGGTGTTATCTGTAAAATGGGACTGGGCCATTTCCTCCTTAAGCTCTCCGGGGACAAAACAAGGGAGTGGGAAGCAGGTATCCCAAGTCTCAGCCTGGGGTTTTCTGCTCAGGGCAGGGCTGCTCCAGGGTTCTCATGAGTGAGGACTCCAGGTCTGGCCTGTGAGGAAGCGAGCCTTTGGGAACTCACCAAGTGTAAGCCCTGGCTCACAGGGGGAGATGAGGCAAAAGCCTTTTCCTGTCCTCTAAGCTTGCTACCCTTCAGCCCCAGTACATTCCTGGACTCTTCAGGGGGTGAAACAGGAAGGGGAGATAGGCCCCGAGTTGTTACCTTAAAAGGGCCGATGGAAGCAGAGGGGAAGAGGAAGTGGTTGTCGGGGTGAAGCTGGGCCTGCACCCTGCACAGCTCTCTACACAGGAAGCAGTTGGCCCTCGGAAGAGGCCATTTCTAAACCTCTGCAGCTGTCCAGAGGCATGGGGACAGATGTCCAGGCCCCTATCTATCCATCAGGACAGATCCTATAGCCCCCCCCCCCAACTCATACATTCTCTTCTTGGGAACCCCAACCCTATGCTTGTCCTGGGCCTAGGGCCTGTACTGCCCACAGATGACACGGAGATAGAGGGGGGTTAGGATCTCATGCAGCTTGGTGCTAGCCTTCTTGGGACTGGGACAAAGGCCAAATTCTCCCACCCCAGTACTCCCAGGGACCCCACAGCCTTCCTCCGCGTCCCTCTGCAGGGGTGTGGGGAAGTTGGATTGGGTCTGGAGGTCAAAAGCACCTCCATCAGAAGACTTGCTGTGCCCTCTAGACTGGACGAGTGGACAAGAACGTGCCCCTGGTTTGTGGCCACACTGCCCCTGTGCTAGACATCGCCTGGTGCCCGCACAATGACAATGTCATCGCCAGTGGCTCTGAGGACTGCACAGTTATGGTGAGTCTTTGTAGGAATGTGGGTTAGGAGGGGTCTCCAGGAAGAACCTGGTTTTTGAAGCCCCAGAGACTCACTTGCCCCTTTCTGCAGGTGTGGGAGATCCCTGATGGGGGCCTGGTACTGCCCCTGCGGGAGCCTGTCGTCACCCTGGAGGGCCACACCAAGCGGGTGGGCATCGTGGCCTGGCACCCCACAGCCCAGAATGTACTGCTCAGTGCAGGTGCTCTAAGGGTGAGGAGGGGAGGGCCAGGGGCCTGACAGGAGGGCAGAAGCTCACGGTTCAACGCTGGGCAATTGTGCAGGTTGTGACAATGTGATCCTGGTGTGGGATGTGGGCACTGGAGAAGCTGTGCTGACGCTGGGCGCGGATGTGCACCCGGACACAATCTACAGTGTGGACTGGAGCCGGGACGGCGCTCTCATCTGTACCTCCTGCCGAGACAAGCGTGTTCGCATCATTGAGCCTCGAAAAGGCGCTGTTGTGGCTGTAAGTTGCCATGAACCCTAAACCTTGGCCTTTGCTCTCCCTGAACCCACCTAGGGTCTAGTCCCTTGGTGAGACTGAGAAGCCGACCTACCACATTTCTTTCCTCTCAGGAAAAGGACCGTCCTCATGAGGGAACTCGGCCGGTGCACGCTGTGTTTGTGTCGGAAGGAAAGATTCTGACGACCGGTTTCAGCCGCATGAGCGAGCGGCAGGTGGCGCTGTGGGACACGGTGAGTGCTGGGAATCAGGACCCTTTAGACTAGGAATCAAGGCTGCAGGCTAAGTCTCTGCCCTACCACATGACCATGGCCTCAGTTTACCTCCAAGATGGGGAGTTTCCACTGCTTAGTCTGAGGGCCCTTGCCTGCTCACTGTCCAGGGAAGACTTGACATGGCCACCCCCACCTGTCTCCACAGAAGCACCTGGAAGAGCCACTGTCCCTGCAGGAGCTGGACACCAGCAGCGGAGTTCTGCTGCCTTTTTTTGACCCTGACACCAACATTGTCTACCTCTGTGGCAAGGTGACTGACTGTCAGGCGGGCTGGGGGCAGGGAAGTGGGTCAGTGGCTCGGTGAGCACAAAGGCTGGCGGCCTGTGCCGGTACTGACTCTCTTGCCCATACCACCTACAGGGTGACAGCTCTATCCGGTATTTTGAGATCACTTCTGAGGCTCCGTTCCTGCACTATCTTTCCATGTTCAGTTCCAAGGAGTCTCAGCGTGGTATGGGCTACATGCCTAAACGTGGCCTGGAAGTGAATAAGTGTGAGATTGCCAGGTGAATGACCCCCTGATCCTGACCAGACCTTCAGCGCCCAGCCAGCCATGCTGTAGAGTGCCACTCACTTTCCTGTCTCCACAGATTCTATAAGCTGCATGAGCGGAAGTGTGAGCCCATTGCCATGACAGTACCCAGAAAGGTGATGCTCCTCTGCTCCTCCCTGGGCGCTAGGACAGAAACTGACCATGGGGGCTTGTAGGGAGGGGCAGGAACATAAACACTCTCGTGACCAGCCTTGGCCTTGCCCACAGTCGGACCTGTTCCAGGAGGACCTGTACCCACCCACTGCAGGACCGGACCCTGCCCTCACAGCTGAGGAGTGGCTAGGTGGTCGGGATGCTGGCCCCCTCCTCATCTCTCTCAAGGATGGCTACGTGCCCCCAAAGAGCCGGGAGCTGAGAGTCAACAGGGGCCTGGACAGTGTCCGCAGGAGAGCCACACCAGAGGCCAGCGGCACTCCCAGCTCGGTGAGGCTGGTGGGGAGCTGGAGTAGCAGGGCAGGAAGATGGACTAGGGCAAAGGATGCGTGGATGTGCTCAGTGTCTCCCAGGGAAGAGTTGGGTGTTTATAGAGATTTCCAAGCTCCTAATGGTGGGAGATTCTTGGAGGGCAAGGAGTGGGTGACCCCGAGGCCCTAGAAGCCAGGTGGCAAGCTTCGGGCCTACAGTAATCAGGTAGTAGCTGTTGGGACCAAAGAGCCCAGGCCTTGGGTTTCTTGGAAGGGTTAGCTGACGTCGGAGGAAGGGAAGCTACAGAGAACTGGGCCTAATGCAGTGCTGGCTCCTCCAGGACACTGTGTCACGGCTGGAGGAAGAGATGAGGAATCTGCAGGCCACGGTGCAAGAGCTACAGAAGCGCATGGACAGGCTGGAGGAGACTGTTCAGGCCAAGTAGAGGACCCCAGAGCCTTCGGCTGGGCCAGCCGTTCACCCTGCTCCCACCCCAACCCTCAGGCCATATGGTGATAAGACGAAGTAATAAAATGGCTTTATTTTCTGGTACCTCTCAGACTCTGGTGAACTGAGCAGCCCCAAGGCTTCCCCCTGATAGTTCTGAATACATTCAGGTTGTGGGTCACTTGGTTGCAGGTCACTTCCAAAAGCACTCTAGCAAATGAACGGGGCCTTGGTTGGTAGGCTACCCAGTGATGAAGCTGAGAGACTGTTCCCTGTTTCCTAGCTCCATCTTGGAATGGAAGGTCTGAGTCATCAAACCCCTATCTTAGAGCCCCAAGATTTTCCATATTCACCCAAGTCTTTCTTGTGTTTTCTTTGATAGTGCTGGGGACCAAAGCCATGGCCGCTGACATGCTAGGGAGGTTCTTCATCATTCTAGCTCTGCCCCTAGCCCTGACCCCAAACTAGCCCTTCCTGGTCAACTTGAGCACAAACTGCATACAGCTGTCCCAACACTGGTGCTTATGGGGAAACCAACAAGCACACGGTGACACTTCAAACCACAGACTCAAAGAACAAAAAGAACGAGACTTCTGATCAGAAGCGACTCACACCTGCAACCCAAACACTTGGGAGACTGAGGAGGACTGCTGGGAGTTTCAAACCAGAGACTCAACAGAGTGGTTATCAAGTGAGCAACTGCCTCAAAAACCAAACCAGACCAGAAATGGAGCTGGGATGTAGCCTGGGTGGCAGCATGCACCAGGCCCTGCAAAAGCCAGGTGTCATGACCCACACCTGTAATCTCAGCACTTGGGGGGTAATGGCAGGAGGATCAGAAGTCAAAGCTAGCCTACGATAGAGACCCTGTCTCAAAAAACAACTGTAATAAGACAAACAATAACCAAAAAAAAAAAAAGAGGAGGCCAGAAAGATGATTTGGTGGTTCAGTGTTTGCTCTGCAGTCATGAGTGCTGAAAGTCAGATCCCAGCACCCATATAACAAGATGGGTGTCCCTGCATACCTGTAGCCTCAGCTGTGATGTGAACAGAAACAGGACTGTGCAGCTGGCTGGCTTCCAGCCTAACAAAGATGCAAGCACCAGGTTCAGGGAAAGAGCCTGCCTCAAAGGAATAAGTAGAAAGTGACAGAGGACATCTGACATCCTCTTCTGGCCTCCACTCATGTGTAGACATGTACACATATACATGTACACTCATGACACCTGCATGCACATACATTCATATACATAAGTAGAAATAAATCTTGTGCTGGAGACATAGCTCAGCAGTTAAGAACATTTGCTGCCCTTTCAAGGGACCAGAATTCAGATCCCAACACCCACATCAGGTGGCTCACAACCACCTGCAACTCCAGCTTCAGGAAACTTGACACCCTCTGCAAGCAACTACACCCGAATCCACAACTACAAATGAGCCAGGTGTGGTGACACGTGCCTTTAGCCCAGCACTGTGGAAGCAGAGGCAGGCAGATCTCTAAGTTCCGAGACAGCCAGGAGAGAGCCATAGAGAGTCCCTGTCTCAAACGAACAAACCAACAAACAAAAACAAAAACAACTTGGAAGACAAAGTCCCATAAGGGCAAAGCTTAGGAAACAGGGAACAGCCTGACTCTGGACTGAAACACAGAGCAGGGCAATGGTTGGTGGAGGGCAGTTCTGGAGTTATGGTTTAAGTAACCCCTTTCATTCACAGCATCCTGCTGCCTCGGCGCATTTCCTGTGGGTTTCACAGGACCCGGCATCTGAATAAGAGACAGAAAAGATCAGATCTCTTAAACCCTGTCTACAGGAGTGTTTGTTTTGTGTGTTTTGTGACTGTCTCACATAGCCCAGGGTGGTCTTGAACTCCTAACACTTCTATCTCTACCTCTCAAGTGCTATTCTAGGAGTATATCACGATGCTGGTTTATATGGCACTAAGGACTGAACTTAGGGCTTCATGTGTGCTAGGCAAGAGCTCTGCCGACTAGCTGTATCCTCAGTATGGGATAGCTTTTGGTGCCTAGCTGGCGGGAGACTCCAGAGCTGGGATGAGATACAGGGGCTCAGGAGGGTATCATGTGTGGTGGTATTGTGTTCCCCAAAATATTGTGTAACTTAATAAACTTATCTGGGGTCAGAGAACAGAAAAGCCACAAGATACTTAGGCTAGAAAATGTTAGCACACGCCTTTAATCCTAGCATTCCAGAGACAGAAATCCCTCTGGATCTCTGTGAGTTCAAGGCTGCATTGGAAACAGCCAGGCATGGTGACTCCTGCCTTTAATCCCAGAAAGTAGTCTTTAATCCCAAGGAGTGGTGGTAGAAAGCAGAAAGGTTTATAAGGCGTGAGGACCAGAAACTAGAAGCATTTGGCTGGTTAAGCATTTGGCTGGTTAAGCATTCAGGATTTCGAGCAGCAGTTCAGCTGAGAGCCATTGGGATGAGGACACAGAAGCTTCCAGTCTGAGGAAACAAGACCAGCTGAGGATCCAGCGAGGTGAGATAGCTGTGGCTTGTTCTGTCTCTGATCTACCAGCATTGACCCCAATAACTGGCCTCAGGTTTGATTTTATTAATAAGAACTTTTAAGATTCCTGCTACAATCATGGCCATCACAGGGCTGAAGTCATACAGTTCAGAGAATACCCAGGACCCCAGCCCTTTCCTCCTCAGCATGCCATGGAGTCATCTGGATATAGAGAATGACACACAAACATGCCTGCCCACCCAGCTGTGTTTCATCCTCTGACAGGACATGTGAGCCTGGGCAAGTCCCTTCTCTCCTATAAACTGGAGGAGGGCCATCAATGGAGAATGAAGGGGTTACTCCTCTGGAGATGCAGGCTAGGTTACTCTCTGCATCTTTCCTGTGTCCTCTTTTAGGATCCTTGTGAGTAGATTGAATCACTAGTTCTCCAGAGGACCTACAAACGTTCAGGAAATGATCCTGGGGATGGAGAAGGCCTGACCAGTGACTATGACTCCAGCTTGATCAGTCTCTTTGATGGAAGAATGAGAAGGTGGAGGTAATGAAGTGTTAACTGTCAAGAGACAGGCCTGGACAATATGGGGAAGAACTGAGCGTGGTGATGACATCTGTAGTCATAGATGCAGGGAAGACGACGGGGAGAGGACCATCTGAGTGGTCCTCTCTGAATTTAAGAGCAGCCTGGAAAACACATTGAGAGCCTGTCTAAAAGACAAACAGGACAAAACCAAAGATCCACAGAGGAGAGGAATTAGATGTGCAGGAGCTGGACTGAACATCATGCTCCCTGAGGCCTGAAAAGAGACTGACAACATGACTGGACATGTATATCTTGTTTCTCTCTGATACCTCCAGGAGCCTAGACAGAGGGAGACAGTAGGAAAAGGCTCAGGGTTTCTGGTTCCGGAGGGCTGGCAGAGCAGGAACACCCTGCTTTCTGAGGGCTGACCTTGGTGACGGCATCGAGACCACAGGAGCAGACAGAGAAGGTTTACAAGGCATCCTTGACAGAGACTAAAGGACAGAACAATGCCAAAACAATGGCTGGAGGAGAGGCAGGGGAAAGCGAAGTCCTTGCCTCAGCCTCAGAGCCCTCAAACAGCACACTGACACAAGGTGGACCTGATTTACAATTTAATGGCTGTTCAGGCCTGGGTCCCTCACTTCCGCCACTGCTCTGGGGTCAGAGTTTTCTGCTCAAAGGCATGGATGTGCGGGAGCTCTTCAGCTAAGCATTCATTCACCAACCTGGGAGAGAGATGGGATTGGGAAATGATCGGCCTCGGCTAGGGTGGTAGGCTCCGAAGCAAACGTGACCAGGGAGATCGGAGATGTCTCCAGTAAGTGGGGATTCCAGGAGAGGACAGAAATCCAACCACAAAGGCAGGGGCACTCTCGGGATATGGGGCGCATCACGGCTTTGGGCGTGAGTTAGTCCCCACCCGAGCAGGCAGCGACCTGGGCTGCCGTCCCGCGCCCGAAGCGCTGGGCGGGGGGCTCCCGGGGGCTCACCGGTGTCTCTGGAGCAGTGGCTTTCCCTCGAACTTAGCCGACACCACCAGGACTCGGAAGCTGGTCGCGCAACGGTTGAGAGTCGTGTCCTCCACCTCCTAGCCGGCAGGAGACCCGGACCATGAGGCACTCGCCCTCCCGGGAGCCCTTCCCCACCGCCCGAGGCCCGGGCCCCGCACTCACCACATGCTCTGCCTCCAGGTCCCGCTGCAGCTTCTCGCGGAGGTAGTCGGCGCTGAGTTCCATGGCCACAGCCCGGTGGGGGCACAGGCAGGAGTGCCCAGAACCTCGCCTCGGGTCCCGCCACCCCCGCCTTCCGCCCTCACTGCAGCCACTTCCTCCACGCCGCTCACTTCCGCCCTTCCTGGGGCGGCCTCGAAAGCAGCACTTCCGTCTCCCAGCACAGCGGAATGCGCAGCACTTGGGAGGTTCCGCCCCAGCAGTTAGCCAATCCGCGCCGGGCTGGAAGGCGGCGGGCGGTGAGGCGGCGTTTGCTCATCCTCCTCCTGCCAGCAGGCGGCGCACCAAGCCGCGCTGCCGGGTTTCCAGGGCGCTGCGCGATCATCCTCGAGTGCTTTTTCCTAAACGAACGTTTTGCAGTCCTGGCTACGCAGCCCTTTCCGAGGTCCAAGGTCCCAGAAACCACCCCCCACTTCGGACCTCCAACCCAGAAAGTCCAGATGGGACCTACACCAAGGCCGGGGCGCTTCTTCGGTGTCTACCTGCTCTACTGCCAGAACCCTCGGCATCGGGGCCGCGTTTACGTGGGATTCACTGTCAATCCTGCTCGTCGGGTCCAGCAGCACAACGCCGGTCGCAAAAAAGGTGGCGCCTGGAGGACCAGCGGGAGAGGACCCTGGTAAGAGGGCGCTGGTGTCTTGCCGGAAGGCTCCGGATAGGAGGCGGATCGCCTGGACAGAAGCCCAGAGACAGAGGCGGGGCCGTTTCTGTGATCATGGGCGGTGCCGAGTCCCTGGCCTGTCACCCGTAGCGGGAAAGGCGGCACCTCGTGGACTTTGTTCAGGTTAGATTCAGATTTGGGATGGTAGCCGGGTGGTGGTGGTGCACACCTTTAATCCCAGCACTCGGGAGACAGAGCCAGGCGGATCTCTGTGAGTTCGAGGCCAGCCTGGTCTAAAGAGTGAGTCCCAGGACAGGCTCCAAAGCCAAAGGCTGGAGAGATGGCTCAGAGGTTAAGAGCACTGACTGCTCTTCCAGAAGTCCTGAGTTCAATTCCCAGCAACCACATGGTGGCTCACAACCATCTGTACTGAGATCTGATGTCCTCTTCTGGCCTGCAGTCATACGTGCTGTATACATAATAAATAAATAAATCTTAAAAAAAAAAGATTTGGCATGGTTAATTGATGAACGGGGTCACAAGCTAAGGGCTGGTCTGTAACTCCAGTACCAGGGTATGGAACGCCCTCTTCTGACCTCTGCTCCCACCAGACACGCACGTGGTGCACATACATAAATACGTACATACAAGCAAAAACACTCATACACATAAAATAATAAAATAAATCTAAGAAAAAAATTAAATACAAAAGCTAAGTTATGGGATCAGACTAAGCGTTTGTCTTAGGGTTACTGTTGCTGTGATGAAACACCATGACCAAAAAGCTTTCTGGGGAGGAAAGCATTTATTTGGCTTACTCTTCCACACCACTGTTCATCATTGGAGGAAGTCAGGATAGGAACTCAAACAAGAAAGAGTCGATGCAGAGGCCATGGATCCAGGACCACCGGCCCAGAGGTTGTACCACCAACAAAGGCCTGGGCCCTTCCACGTCAATCACTAAGAAAATGCTCTACAGGCTTGCATACAGCCCGGTCTTATGGAGGAATTTTCTCAATTGAGACTCCCTCTTCTCTGATGACTATACCTTGAGTCAAGTTGACATAAAACTATCCAGCACAGGGCCCATCAACAGGTGAAGAAAATGTGACATATGCAAGGTGTAGTTTTTAAAATCAGTTTGTTTTAATTTGGTTCATATGAATGTTTTGCCTTCAAGTGCACCGTGTTCATGCAGTGCCCGCAGAGGTCAGAAGAGGGCGCCGGATCCCCTGGAATGGGAGTTACTGACAGTTCTGAGCCCAGGTCCTCTGCAGTGCTCCTAACTGAACCACCTCTCCAGCCCCCAAATGCAATTTGACTCAGCCATAACGATGAATGAAATTATACCCTTGTGAGAAAGTGGATGGAACTGGACATCATCATGTTAAGTTATATAACAAGTATTTCAAGTGTTCTCTCATTTGGAATTTAAAGAAAAAGTTATGAAATTATGTAAGAAGAGAGTTATTTGGAATGAGGAAGAAGACAAAAAAAGAGGGAAGTGGTTATGATAAGCAATGTCAAAGTACATTACATAAATTTAACTATTATTTTGTACAGTTAATATACACCAGTAAAACCTGTTTTAAAGACTGGGATCAGGAGACAGGGGCCCTAGTCAGCAAGGCTGGGGCTAGAATAATACTTGCAAAGGAGAGGAATCAAGGCCTGGGTGAGGAGCCTGAGGTTGGCAGGTGCAAGGCTCTTACATCTCCATGAAAGGTTCAAGTCCTGATGGCCAGGTGTGAAGTGGTGTGAACTGGGCTCTCAACGTGAACTGGAACCCGGGGGGAGGGGGGAATCAGTGTGATGGGGACTTACTGGCCGTGCCCTCTCCTCCCAAGGGACATGGTGCTGATCCTGCACGGTTTCCCGTCTGCTGTGGCCGCCCTTCGGGTAAGAAAGGTGTCTTAAGGGCAGGCTAGCCTGGGGCTTTGAGTTTGTCTAGACGACCTTGCCCAGGACCACCCTGACCTCGTTGTCCGTGTCCCTTCCTATAGTTTGAATGGGCCTGGCAGCATCCTCAAGCCTCACGCCGCCTGACTCACGTGGGGCCGCGCCTGCGCAGCGAGGCCTCCTTTGCCTTCCACCTGCGTGTGTTGGCGCACATGCTCCGAGTTCCTCCGTGGGTGCGCCTCCCTCTAACCCTGCGCTGGCTGCGACCTGACTTCCGCCACGAACTCTCGCCGGCACCACCACCACACATGCCCATTGCCTTTGGGCCGCCGCCACCCCCAGCCCTTGGTCCCGAAGCGACTCACTGCAAGTGAGGCTGACAGCGGGCGCCCGCTCGATCTTGATGCCAAGGCCAGCTGCATGCTATGTGCGCGTATGGTGCAGGTAGGGGCACACAGGGGCAGAGACCCTGGAGTTTGCCCTCCCTGACAGCGTCTAATGACGATCGTACTCTCAGCTGTTTCCGGGCCTGTCAGTACCTGCCAGGGGCGGTTAGATCCTTTGAATGGGCAACCAGCCACGGTGTAGGTCTTTCCTGGCCTCCTTTTGAAGTCATGGCTCTTTTCTGTGCTTCCTGCTTTATTTCCTCTCTTTCTTGCCTCACAAGCTGTGTGCTGCTCTCTCGAGTTACTTCCGTGTCTCCTTACCTGCCACCTCTGACAGGATGAAGAGGGCCCCCTGTGCTGCCCCCACCCTGGTTGTCCCCTAAGAGCCCATATCATCTGCCTGGCAGAGGAGTTCCTGCGGGAAGATCCTGGGCAGCTTCTACCCCTAGAGGGCCATTGTCCTAGGTGAGTCCAGCCCCCCTTCCCAGCCTGTGTAGGCCTGGAAAGAAGGTGCTCCGTGTTTCAGTCCTGGCTAGGGAATCTCACCTTGACACTCAGGGCCTCCTGGTGGAGGGCCGGGGGTGCCTGACTCTGCCTTCTCCACCAACTGCACCCTTTGGCAGCTGTAAGAACTCATTGCTTTGGGGAAGCCTGGTCGGGCAGTGCCACATGGACACCGAGGAGGAAGAGGACTTGGAATTGGAAGAGGTGAGAGGTGACTCTGGCCCCACTCTCCCCCAGTCCTCCAAGACTACCCCTGACCTACCCTTTCGTCCTTACAGGAGCACTGGACAGACTTGCTGGAGACCTGATTCTAAGTGTCCCCAACTTTCACCCTGTTCCTTCTCTGCCTCCGTCTTCAGTGCTTGGCAGCTTTTACTTGAGCACAATAAAAACGCTGAGCGAAGGGTACCTTCTGGTGTTTTCTCAGAGAAAGGAGGGAAGGAAGGAAGAAAGGAAGGGAGGGAGGGATGGAGTGAAGTCGAGGTTTTGGGCTACTTCCTTGCCTTTCTCAGAGGTAACAGTTACTGTCTTATTTACTTGCCCGTGGCTGTGATAAACACTGGGACCAGCGACTTGGGGAGGGAAGAGATTGTTTCACCTTACACTTCCAGGTAATGACCTCCCATCAGTGAGGGAAGTCAGGGTGGGCACCTGGAGCAGAAACCATGGAAGAAGGCTGCTGACTGGCACAAACTCTTGATGGTGCTTTAGTAGCACTCTCACACAGCCCAGGACCACCTGCCTAGAGTGGGCTGGGCCCTCTCACGTCAATCAACACTCAAGAAAATGCCCCCACAGACATGCCCACAGGCCCATCTGGCTGAGGCAGTCCCCGACTGAGGATCCCTCAGATATGGCTGGGCTGGGTAAAGCTGACAGCTGGGGCTGGACAGGTGGCTCAGTGGTTAAGCACACTGGCTGCTCTTCTAGAGGTCCTGAGTTCAATTCCCACGTGGTGGCTCACAATCATCCATAATGAGATCTGATGCCCTGTTCTGGCATAAAGTTGTACATGCAGGTAGAGCATTCATATACATAAAATAAATGAATAAATCTTTAAAAAATAAAGCTGATAGCTGAAGCTAAATAGAATAATTAAAAACCCAGGAGACCAGCACCTGTGGCTTGGAGACTGTGTGCCTCTGCTGGGAGCACAGAGGTCCTTGTGCTCACAGATAAGCATTAGGGAAAACAGGAATGTTAACCAAGCAAGATTGTTTTTTCAAGGGACAAGATGTTTTCTGCCCCGAAGGCTGGGAATGAGGTGGCTAACAGCCTGGGCAGCCCTCGTGCTATCTGTAGGGCCATTCCATACCTGGCTCCCCCGAAGCTTCCCCAACCAGGACCAGAGGTGGCTAGTAGCCCAGAGGACCTCTGCACTAGCTGTATGACTGAGACCACACCAGATCCCCCCAGGCCCTTAAGATAACACATGTAGCGTCTCTACAGAACCCACCTTCATGGAAGAAGTGACAGGTACTTTGAGAAGAGTTTTGATGTAATCGTGTCTCCTTGTGCACAGGGGATCATGTTACATTGGGAAACGCCCCCCAAATTGTACTGTCCTTAAATATGTGTAAAATAAGCTGCCCGGTGTCGGACTCTAGAAGCTTGAACCAACACCGGCTACTGAGTTGTGCTGAACTGTATCTCCTTTCTGCCTCACTCAGGCCATTTCTCTGCCAACCCTGGTGTTTGCAGAGAGCCCCACACGCCTCCAGAGCCAAGCTTGCTGCTAGATCTTCATCTAGATGTTACTGAACTTGGGAGTCACAGCCTATACCAAGTCAGTCTGAGCACCTGTCCTGAATAAGCCAATTAAAAGAGCCGAATTAAAAGTTCAAAGCAGAAAAAGGAAATTATTCAGTGTGGTCATACTGGGGAGAGGGACAAAGGTCCAGGAAACGCCTTGGGCACATCTTCAAGGTCCTTCAGTGAGGCCAAAGTTTAAATGGAGGTCCAAGGACATGCTCACCTAAGCAGCTCCAGTCAAGGTTTGCTCCCACCCACCACTGACATGCTATCTGGACTTCTATCTCGTCCTGTAAGGTGGTTGGACAGGTTGTTGAACTATGTGAGATCTCTTTCAGGGAGACAGCTTCCCTCTCTAGCTGGGGCCCTTTCTTTTCCCCAGCATGATTTTCCTGGAGGAAATTCCCATTTCTTCATTGTTTCAGGAGTCCAATAGTCAGCTTGAGAGACACAGAGTCTACTTAGGTCTTCATTTCTGCCAGGCCAGTGACATAAACACTGAGACTAAGGTGATGGCTGTCTGCTCTCCAAGGAGCCCTGTGGCTCACTCACATGTTGCTCTCTGGCTCTCTTCCCAGGAATCATGAGGTGAGGCTCCCTCTTGGAGCCTTCAGGAGACTGCCCCACTAACTACCGTTCTAATGAGGGTCCTTCTAGGACCCTTAGATGCCCGCCCTTCCCACAGCTCCCCCTGCTCTGACCTTCCCATGGTCCCTTCACAGGGTCCACGCTATCACTCTGGTTTCGAACGCTCGCAAACCAGGGAGTTCTCAGAAAACTGGAGGAAGGCCCAGCCTCAGCTCTCCTCACTGCTGGTCTGCACCAGAAAGCAGCCCCGCCCACCTTGTCCTGTCATTCTCCCCCTCGACCTCAACCTGGTGTGTTAGAAGCCGACCGACCTTCCTGCAGAGGTGGAATTCCCAGGGCCAACCAGGTGTAGATCACTGTTGGGAAAACAAAGCCCACCTATGGGTGCCTTCTCTGCTGGCTGTCCTTTCATGCTGTGCCCAAGGGCCAGCCAAGTTTTGGTTTGCAGATACGATTAGCTTGGTTCTAGCTGGGGTTCTCTAGAGGGTGACTGAGTACCCCATCTTCAACCCCTACTTCCTTCATGAAGGACAGCCAGTCTTAGTACTTAAATAAAGCTTCCTCTACTTCACCCTTTCAAGGAAACGGCTCTAAATTCCTCCCATATGGGACCTTCAGAACCCCACCCCCTGAAAGAACCCTGTACCCAAGGCCGCATACACAGTAAGCTGTGTGCCCAGGAGGCCACAAGGCCGGGTCCTCTTACATCAGGTGAACCTTTGCTCTGCCCAGCACCTCACTCCAACATGCTCCACCTGAGGCTTGCTCTGGTTGTGTGGGCGGCTCTTGTCTTGTCTCTCTGCCCGGGCTCTTCCTTTCTGTGTTCTTTCTCTGTGCTTACCCCATCTCAGTCATCTCCAGCTGAGCAGAAGTTTTGCTCATGTGTGGTAGAAGCTTCTAACCCCCCAAACAAGCTCAGTGCCTCAACTAACTGTATTTGTCCTTGGTGCCAAGTTGAAAATGGGCTGGGCACGTGGGATCTAAGGAGTGCATACCCTGAGTGGCTGCCTTACGTGGCTGGCCTGAGAAGCTGAAAAAGGGACGTAGTGGGGACAGGAGGTCACGGTGATAGACTGACAGCTGCAGTGGGAGGTAGTTGGAGAATCGAAGCAGGCTGCAAGCCGTGAGCATGGGCAGGTGCCAGGGGACCTTCTCTGGTACAGTAAGGCATCTCCTGGGAAGCTGCCAAACTTTGCATCTGGCCTCTACCCCCAAGAGTTCTTTAGTGGTCTGGCTACCAGTGGGGTACTGAGCTCAGGAAATGTTCTGCTGGTAAACTGTTGTTCAGCCAAACTGGGGACCACTGCCCTGAAGTTAGATCTGCCTTCCAGTCACAGCCCTACCAACTTGCTGGCTCTGTGAGCTCCAGCAGAGTGCTCAGCCCCTCAAAGCCTCCTGCTCTTTATTTCATGGCAAGAGTGCCTCAGAACAGTGCCTCAGTGCCCACTAACAGAAGTGGGCTGTCTGTCTCAGCAACATGGAACTGGTTCAGGAAGCCCCCGCCAGCCACTAGTGTACCTGCAGGTCACCCGATCAGTCAGATTGCAGAGGGGACTGCCGAACTGCAAAACTTCCAAACTGTTCCTGATGACCTGCTCATCAGCACGTACCCAAAGTCTGGTAAGCCAGTAGAGTGCCATAACCAGGCCTGCAGCTTCCAGCTCGGCAGGTAGAGCCAAGCCCTCAGCCTTCTTACCTTCCACATCCTCCTTTGCAGGCACCGCCTGGGTCAGGGAGATGCTTGACATGATCTATCAGGATGTTAATCTAAAGAAATGTCACTGGGCTCCCATCTATATCCCGGTGTCCTTCCTAGAGTTCAAAAGTCCTGGTGTCCCCTCAGGTATGTGAGGGAATGCTGTGGGATGGTCTGTATGTCAAATTGCTCTGATTGGTCAATAAATAAAACACTGATTGGCCAGTGGCCAGGCAGGAAGTATAGGCGGGACTAACAGAGAGGAGAACAGAGAAAACAGGAAGGCGGAGGGAGTCACTGCCAGCCGCCGCCATGACAAGCAGCATGTGAAGATGCCCGTAAGCCATGAGCCACGTGCCACGTGGCAAGGTACAGATTTATGGAAATGGATTAATTTAAGCTATAAGAACAGTTAGCAAGAAGCCTGCCACAGCCATACAGTTTGTAAGCAATATAAGTCTCTGTGTTTACTTGGTTGGGTCTGAGTGGCTGTGGGACTGGCAGGTGACAGAGATTTGTCCTGACTGTGGGCCAGGCAGGAAAACTCTAGCTACAAGGGAACCCTGGAGAAATGACATCGAGGCAAAGAGGATCAGGGTTCTGATCACCATCACTTCCCTACACATGCTTAGGTCTTGAAGCTCTGGAAAACATGCCAGTCCCGCGGCTCCTCAAGACGCACTTGCCTGTGTCTCTGGTCCCCTAGAGCTTGCTGGGTCAGAAGGACAAGGTGAGAAATCAGGACAGCACTAGACAGTCCTGGAAAGACCACTGTTCCTGTGCTGCTGTCTCAGCTGTCTCATTAACGAGAGGCCATCTGCCTATCAGTGATGTGGGATGCAGATGCAGAGCTAAGAGAAGTCACAGAACATGGGGGAGAGCTGGCAAGACCCATGCCTGCCTTGTCCCAGTACAGGTGTATGGCCCCTCAGGGGACCAACCTGACTTTAGGCCCTTGTATTGGTTTGTTTACCCTTGCTGTGAGTAAAATGGAACTCAAGGTCTGTTCTGACTCATGGCTTCAGGACATAGCGTATCTTTTTCCTGGGTTGTGGTAAGGCAGGATATCCTGATGGAAGCGCACGGGCTGGGAGCAGTAAGGAATACAACACCATTGGTGCTGTTCAGTTCTCCAGCCGAGCCCCACCTCCTCGTATACACCGCCTCCCAGGAATGCCATCCAAACATAAACCATGAGTGGATCCATCTCTACATATTAGGCCAGTCCTCACTAGCTAGTCACTGCACAGTGGTGCCGCCCAGCTAGAGAGAAGCCTTCAACAAGAGTGCTTTGGGGGATGCTCCAACCCATGCCAGGAACAAGCACGGTATAAATCCCAGTTCCGTGGTACCCAGATCACAAGGTTGAAAGAGTCCAGGCTGTTCCTCCTTTGCCGCTTCAGGAGACACTTCCCCCACTGGGTGCTGTGAAGGGGGACAAGAATACAGGATGGCCCAGGCATGGTGTCACATGCCTTTAATCTCAGCACTGCGGAAGCAGATAGGTCTTCATGAGTTTGAGGCTAACCTGGTCTATATAGTAAATTCCAGGCCAGCATTGGTTACATAGAAAGACTCTACCTCCCACTCCCAAACAAAACTACAGGCAGACATGTTGGGACATGCGTTTAATCCCAGCATTAGGAAATCAGAGACAGGTGGAACTCTGAGTTCAAGCCCAGCTTGTTCTACATAGTGAATTCCAGGATAGCCAGCACTACATAGAGAGACCCTCTCCCTCCCCAAACAAAACAATAAAGCAAAAAAAAAAAAAAAATCCAATTCCTACTCCAGGGGTAGGCGGGATGTGTGAAGATTGCTACTGAGGGTGGGGTCATCTGCCCCTGCAGGTGATCTACATTGCTCGAAATTCAAAGGATGTGGCTGTCTCCTATTATAACTTCTACAACATGGCCAAAGTGCACCCTGATTCAGGCACCTGGGAGAGCTTCCTGGAGAACTTCATGGACGGGAAAGGTGAATCTGAGTCTGTAGCCAGGAGGGGGCTGGACCCAGGGGCAGAGCTGGAGCTAACAGGGCCTGTGTCTGTGCTGTCTTGTCCCCAGTGTCCTATGGGTTGTGGTTCCAGCATGTGAAGGAGTGGTGGGGGCTGACACACACTCACCCTGTTCTCTATCTCTTCTATGAAGACATGAAGGAGGTGAGGCTGCCTGCTACCACTTCCTTCTGGGTCCCACAGGCAGGAACCTCAGGAACCTGGCCCTGTCCTGGCCCTGAGCCCCATCCCTATCCCAGCCCCACCCCAGACAGCACCTCCCATCTTACCTCCTGGCTCAGGACCTCAGCACAGCTCAGCACAGAGCATGCTCAGCCCTTATCTTGGAGGAGGTGTCAGTCATGTGCCAGGATTGACCTGGTGGCTTGCTGCTCTTGCTTCTCCCTGCTCCAGAGGTGCCAAGTCTGGGCACCAGAGATCAAAGTCTGTCCCTGTCCTCTCCAGAATGAACGCAGAGATCATGCCAAGATGGCAGGGTAGGAAGCTACCTATTTTGCCCCAGGGAAAGAGGCTCAGACTTAAGACACTGAGAGTCAAGAGGTCCTTAGTGAAAAGGCAAAGATAGCTTCCTGTCACATCACAGAGGTGCCTCCCCTTGTCCCAATGAGCATCATCAACCTCCACTGAAGCATCCTTCTGTGCTCCAGGACCCCAAAAGGGAGATCAAGAAGATTCTGGAGTTTTGGGGGCACTCCCTGCCTGAGGAGACCGTGGATCTCATTGTTCACCACACATCCTTCAAGAAGATGAAGGAGAACCCCATGGCCAACTACACCACCCTCTCTTCTCACCACATGGACCACTCTGTCTCCCCCTTCATGAGGAAAGGTGGGTCTCAGGAAGGATGGGTATTGAGGGAGAGCTGGAAAGCTACCAAAGCCACCTGAGCCACCTCTGTGATTGTCACTCCGTCTTTCTTCTGTCCCTCCCAGGCATTGCTGGGGACTGGAAAAACACCTTCACTGTGGCCCAGAATGAGCGCTTTGATGTTCAGTATGCTGAGAAGATGGCAGGTTGTGACCTCATCTTTCGCTGGCAGGTCTGAGTGACAATATGACTAATCACCCCAGAGAACTGTCGACACCACCATAACACCTCCTTGGGGATAAATGAGCATGGCTTCAACCTACCCCTCCATTACAAGTCAAGGGGAGGACCTAAGCTGCAAGACTGAAGACCAACCAAGACAAACCTTGAGTTTCAAAAGGACTGGGAGTTAGTTCAATGTCATCCTGCTTGGCTGGCCTCTCAGGTCCTGGTTAGGGAACACCAAAAAGGAAAAAAGGTGTTTGGGTTTTTTGTTTGTTTGTTTGTTTGTTTGTTTTTTAATGCCACAGGCATAGGATTGAGAATTTAAGGACAGCCTAAATGCTCTAAAACACAAAAGGTGAGGTGTGGTGGCAGCACATGCCTTTAATTCCAGCACAGAGAGGCAGAGGCAGGGAGACCTCTGTCTGAGAAAACGTAAGGAGTTCCAGGCCAGCCAGAGCCCCACAGTGGTACCTGATTAAAAACAAGTGCACACTTGTAACCCGGCACTTTGAGATAGAGACAGGAGAACCATATAGATGCTCAGGGTCATTCTGCTCCACCACAGAGCAAATTCCAGGCCAGCCTTGGCTCCTCACAGCCTGTATCAAAGTGAGGGAAAAGAGGAGGCGTAGTGCTGCCAGGACGTGGGCTCCACAGCAGTCAGGTCCAGCTGGGGCCACAGGGCAGGGCTGTTTCCACAGCACTGGAAAGAATACAAAAACAAAGAACTGGTGCCAGAACAGCTGGGCCTCTTCCCATCGCACATCCTGCCGTGTGGGTGGGGTGGGGGGTGGTGTAAGCTTGATGGGGGCTGTGGTGCAGTATTTAAACTTGATCAAAATAAAACCCTAGTTGTCTTTTCCCAAGAGGACACCACTGGCTGATATAGGCCTGCCAGTCAGCTTTCCCTTTTCTGGGCTCCATGTGGTTGTGGGTCCCTAGGATGGGTGAAGGAGGACCTAATATCCATTTGTGCCTTTGTTGGCTTTCCACCCTTAGCAACAGGTAGTAAGCATCCATTGCTTTATGAGTCTCTCCCCCAGCAGAGATTCTCTCTGTCTGAAACCCAGCCCATCTCCTCTGTATGTGATGGGTCTCTCTGTACCTGTCATACCACAGGGAGAGGAGGTTGGGGTGCCCATTCTTACTCCAGCCAAATAACAACCAGAGACAGAGACCCAATCCCTGCCACAGAAGGGGCTCATAGAAGCTTTTCAGGAGTTCTCAACTTCCTAATGCTGTGACCCTTTACTACAGTTCCTCATGTTGTGGTGACCCTCAACCATGAAATTATTTTGTTGCTATTTCACAACTGTAATTTTGTGACTGTTATGAATCAGAAGGTAAGTATCTGATATGCATGATATCTGATATGTGACCCCCCGTGTAAGGGTCATACTACCCCCTTACAGAGTCATGACACACAGGTCGAGAACTGCTGCTTTAGACAAATATGAAAAATGGAGGGAGAGCCAGGTGGTGGTGGCACACAGTTTTAATCTCAGCACTCGGGAGGCAGAGGCAGGTGGATCTCTGAGCCAGCCTGGTCTACAGAGTCAGTTCTAGTAACTGCTTGGGCTGTTACACAGAGAAACCCTGTCTCAAAAAAGACAAACAAACAAAATTGTGATTTGAAAAAAAATCAAAAAGGAGGGAAAGGAATCACCAGATAGTAAACTCTAAATCCAAATAAATCCCAGGCCCCACAGGCTGGAGAGTCGGCTTAGCAATTAAGAGCACTTGCTGCTCTAGTACAGGACCTGATTTCTGTTCAGTATCCATACTGGGCACCTCACACCAGCCTGTGACACTAGCTCCAGGGAACAGATACCTCTGGCCATCACAGCCACCTGCACTCACAGACATATATATCACCGAACACACACACATAATTAAAAATAATAAAAATCTTAGCAGGGTTAAGAGCACTGGCTGCTCTTCCAGAGGTCCTGATTTCAATTCCCAGCAACCACATAATGACTCATAATCATCTATAATGAGATCTGATGCCCTCTTCTGTCATGCAGGCATACATGCAAATAGAACACTCAAATACATAAGTAAATAAAACTCTTGAAAATAATAAAATAGTAGTAAAAATACAATTCTTTAAAAGAAAGGGCTACTGCCAGCTGGTGGTGGCACACGCCTTTAATCCCAGTCCTCGGGAGGCAGAGCCAGGTGGATCTCTGTGAGTTCGAGGTCAACCTGTTCTAAAGGGCGAGATCCAAGACAGGCACCAAAAAAAAAAAAAAAAAAGAAAGAAAAAAAAAGGGCTAGAAAGATGATTCGGTGGTCAAGAGCACTTGCTGCTCTTCTATGGGACTTCAGGTCAGTTCCTAGCACTCACATCAGGTGGCTCACAACTGTCTGTGAGTCCAGCTCCAGGGTTCAGATGCACACAGTCTCCACAAATTCCTGCACTTATGTGTAATGCCCATATGCACACATTTACACCTACACATAATTTAAAATAATAAAAATAATTATTTAGCCGGGCGGTGGTGGCGCACGCCTTTAATCCCAGCACTCGGGAGGCAGAGCCAGGCGGATCTCTGTGAGTTCGAGGCCAGCCTGGACTACCAAGTGAGTCCCAGGAAAGGTGCAAAGCTACACAGAGAAACCCTGTCTCGAAAAACCAAAAAAAAAAAAAAAAAAAAAAAAAAAAATTATTTAAATAAAAGGGAAAGTAGCTGTTGGTCGTGTTGCATGCCTTTAATCTCAGCACTAGGGAGGCCGAGGCAGGAGGCAGCAGACAAGAGGGTCATCCATCTTCAACCTACAGGCTTAGCATATCTGACAAACTTTTCTGTGAAGCAGGGTATTTGAAGGACCTTCCTACCTTGTCTTGGCAAGGCTTGGCAGTCTTTTCTTTTGTGTCCTACTCGTCCAGTTTGGACAGCATCCTGTCAGCAGTCAGGACAAGGGCATTTTCTTGCTCAGTGGCTAACTTTTGCCACAGTGGAAGTAAACTCCATAAAGAGTTTCTTCAATGCCCATCATCTTCTCTGAAGTAGATTGGTGCTGCTAGGAGCAGACATGTCTCATTGTCATTTAAAAAAAAATCTATGTTATTAAAACATCTTAAATGCCATATTCTGTAGATCTCTGAAGTGTTTGAAGATGACCTGTCTATCAAAAATATATCTGTTTAACCTTGAAAACATACCTAACTGGACTACAAATTTAATTGTAATGACTAACTACTAACTTGAATTTCTTTATATCCTAATTAGCTTTCAAGGACTGTCAATTTGCATTACATTGTTAAATGAACTGTGTAGGCACAATACCTTGAACAAGAGTAGAAATAGATGTACAATATATTCTAACAAAATTAATCTCAAATATGTGTCAACATGCAAAATTTGTATACAATATACAAAAATCCAATCCAATGTAAAATATTTAAAACTAGTAGTTGCTTTTTAAAAGTAGATTCAATAATCTACAGTTTTATCATATCCATATTCTCCCTTTTTTCTTTTCAGAGTAGATTCAATAATCTACTTTTTTATCCTAACATTTCTATATATTTTTTTCAGAGTAGATTTAACAATCTACCTTTTATCTTATTGTATCTATATCATCTTTTTTTCTTTTCCTTTTTTTCAAACAAGAACCCTGAATCTAATCTCCTTTGCTTAGCTTTTTTCCTGACCATTACCAATAACAACTTCAATCAACCACCAAAACAATGACAAATATCCATAACTCATCGAACAACCAACAACCACCCACCCCGCCTCTCGGGAATGTGTGGGTCCTGTTCTTCAATTTACTTCCTGCCATCTGTGGGCGAAGGCATCTTTAGGGGATCCTGAAAAGAAAAATTTGGGGCTAATTGTCAAATCATGGAAGAAGTAGCTGTATCATTTGTTGTCCAGTCTCTGTGTAAGGGGAAAGTGCTGGGCTAGTCCTGGCTAGTGTAGTCTGTGAGGCTAGATTATGTTAGCTAGCCATCTTAAAATTGTCCTGAGCAGTTTGTAGTTCAAAGCCGATCCTTAGGTAGTGTTTGTCAGGTTAATGGTGTTATCATCGTCCTGATGGAATCATCGTTGTAGGATCCCGTCATCTTTTTGGAGACTTCAGAGATAGCATTAGGTCAGATTATTCCTTTTCTTAGTGATTTTTTTGGGATAGTTCTCCCTTCTTCTTTGGATGCTTATTTGTCCAAATGTCTTTAAATTATTTAATATGGTTGTTTTTAGTTTCCTGAAAAGACAAAAACAAAATCCTACCCCAACTCTAACTTTGGGGAGTTTCTAAATTTAATCTTTATCAATTTTGATTTATGGTTTCTCCTGATTTTCTGTTCTCTCTTCTGTAGCTGTTCTATCATACAGAGCAGTGTGGTTTTTTACAATAGACATTAGGTTCTTTCATTGCTCTGGGAAGGAGTTTCTTTCATGATGGCAGGAAAGGACTGAACTGAAGTTACCATAGGGGCCTGGGAGAGGCCCCTCGGGGTGTTTCATCACAGCAAAAGGTAAGGGATTACTTGTCTGTCCCTTGTTGATCTCCATTCATTAGTCCAGTGTCTGCCTTTACCACACCTTCTGCATAATCCAGAAGGGAGGGGCATTCTGTTAGAATTATTCCTTGAAAAAATATTATTTTTAGGAATGCCTTGCTTACAGTCCTTTTCCAGGTGGCTTTGTTTACTGCCATTGAAACCTTTGAAATTAGTATTTTTCTCCAAACCTCTTGAAATCACCTCTCCTATCCAAGCATCATCATGGTCATGAGATTCAATATTGATTGAATTGAATCCATTCCTCCAAGGGTACTGGTCTTGCTTTTAATTGCGTAACTATCCTTTTGCATTGTGCATTAGCATTTTCAAAAGCCAGAGATTCAATTATTACTTGTCTAGCTTCTGAATTTGGTATCATTCTATTTACTGCTTATGAACATGAATAGTCCTGTCTCCACCTGGCCATTTCCCTCCCTTTGCTAGACTGTGCCAATTGTCTGTTGAGCTACCCTTAAGTTTAGGTGAGTGAGGAAGGAGCCAGAAACTGGGCAAAAATAAAACTACCTTCCTTTTGACATCCTGGTTTGTTTTTGTTTTTGTTTTTTTCTTGTGAATGGTCCAGGAATATAGGAATATAGGTATATAGGAATAAGACAGGAATATAGGAATAAGACAGGAATATAGGAATATAGGTATATAGGAATAAGACAGGAATATAGGAATAAGACAGGAATATAGGAATATAGGTATATAGGAATAAGACAGGAATATAGGAATATAGGTATATAGGAATAAGACAGGAATATAGGAATATAGGTATATAGGAATAAGACAGGAATATAGGAATATAGGTATATAGGAATAAGACAGGAATATAGGAATATAGGTATATAGGAATAAGACAGGAATATAGGAATAAGATAGGAATATAGGTATATAGGAATAAGACAGGAATATAGGAATAAGACAGGAATATAGGAATAAGAAGTTATAAGCAAAAGAAATGGAAGCTGACAGCCATCAGCTCTGACAGCAAATAGAGATTAACCTTTAACTAGGCCTTTTTTTGTTTTATGATGGGCATCGCTGTCAGCAACCCAAATGTTATTTTTTCCCTGCAGCCCTGGGATTAGCTATTCTCGATGACCTCTGCCACTCACAACCAAAACCAAAGTTAACTTTAACGAGGTCTTCCTGACAACCTGCCTTGCACTGTTTCGTATTCTCCCTGCCATGGGAGGCCAGCTGTGTCAGGAAAAGCTGCAGGTTTTGGGCAAACATCAGTTAGCCATGTTGGGAAAGATTTCAGGAATATACACATATCAATGAGTTGAAACCCTCTAAAACCTTGTTATTGGAAAACTGTTAATCCTAAAAAGCAATTTATCTCTAAAAGTTTAACTTCGAAATTGTAAAAATTCTTTTGCCCATGCCTAATGTCTGCCCCTTACTATAAAAAGGGGCTCCCTTACTATAAAAGGGGCTCATAACGCCCCCTACAGTTGCTACAGTTACAGAATCCCGAACTCTGGCTGTGGTCTCAACTAGCTGACAAGCTTTTTGTGCCCCATGGTGATTTTTTTGGAATAAAGTTTTCCTTCTGGTTTTCGACTGTGGTTTACACACCATTATTTTGCATGTTCACTTGGACCCAACACTTGTTTTCTACAGGCTAAACCCACAGTCCATAGTGTGGGTCACAGAGTTCTGCCCCATCTCCACCCCCCTTGTTTTTTGAGAACAGCCAGTCTTAGTACTCTTTCCACAACCTCCCACTTGGGATGTACCAATTTTCCAGCTCAAAGATCAATTCTGCATTACCCATATTGCAACACCCACACAAAGATTCCCACCACTGTGCACCGGGGAGGAGAGGCTCAGAAACTCAGAATCAGGTGAGTGGCAGAGTGGGGTGGCCACCGTTGCCCTTCCCAGCTACAGGTTCCAGTATTCTTCCAGGGCCAGCTACTTCCTACACCTTGATTAGTCTATGTGACCCCTGCCTGGGCCTCTAGCCTCTCTGTTCTTTCCCCACACATACTCCACCTCAGAAGAGCTTGTCTGAGATCCCCCTCCCCTGCTCTTTCTTGGCTGGTTTTAGAATCCCTTTTAGTAGAAAATCTCTCCCTGGCTTGCAACACGCTTAGGAACCAAACTGGTTATGCTCGTCTCAGAGCAAGAAAGATATCAGGTCTGGACGGTGTGGGGCATTTCTGAAGGTAACAGAAGCTCAAGGAGGAAAAGGGAGGAGAGACCACCCATGCGCCAGGGGCCGACCTTCCAGCTGCACAGGGCCAGTGCTCAGTTTCCTGAAACATGCTGGAATCTTCCCACAAAATGTCAAACCCTGTATTGATTCTACCTCAGAGTGCTTTAATGTCTGGACTATGCTTGGGCACCAGGGACATGCAAAGTTCTGCAGGAGAGCAGTGATGTAGCCACAGTAGTGACCTTTGCTGGAGTTAGACTTGCCTCTGATCCCAGGTCTACCTGCCACCTCAGTGAGCTGTCAGAGCCTCAGGATCCCAATCTTTTTTTTTTTTTTTTTTTAACAATTTATCTTTATTTTATGTGCATTGGTGTATGCATGTATGTCTGCGTGAGGGTGTCAGATCTTAGAGTTACAGACACTTGTTAGCTGCCATGTGGGTGCTGGGAATTGAACCTGGGTCCTCTGGTAGAGCAGCTGGTGCTCTTAACCACTGAGCCATCACTCCAGCCCCTCAGGATCCCAATCTTAAAGCAAGAATTCAGCACAGTATTGTGAACTTGTCCAAAAAGTGAGTCTTACATTCTGTTCTCAATGCAGCAACATGGAGTTGATGGAGGATTTCTCCCGTCCACCACTGGTGCCGGTGAAGGGCATCCCACTCATCAAATACTTTGCAGAGGCTATTGGGCCATTGCAGAACTTGACCGTCTGGCCCGATGACTTGCTTATCACCACATACCCAAAGTCTGGTGAGCAGGGTGTTATCAAATGGTGCTTGAGAGGCCTTTGTGGGTTGGCCAAGGTGCACTGGTGGGTGAGAGAGACAGCTATGCAGACACAGCTGCTGTCTGCAGCATGGAGCGGTGGAAAGTTAATCACACCATGCAGATACATGTCCATGTGGAAGCTTATTACTAAAGGGAGAGAGGAGGCGGGGGGGGGGGGGGGGGGGGGGGGGAGGTGCATGCTACCTTTGGTGGCGGGGAGAGAGAGTGAAGGGGGAGGAGTTTTTTCTTAAAGGGGTCTTTACATAAGATGATGTCAGGAGGCTGGGCCAGTTCCCAAGGGGTGGGTCCCCAAGAGGCGGTTCCGAATACTAACATTTCTCCATTTTTGATTACTATAAAAAGGTGAGCAAGTTGGAGGAGGGGAAATGAGGGCACCAAATTCTCAAGACTGCTTCCTGCTCACAAGGGGTGAAGTGGGAGGAAGTTAGGAGTCAGGGTCACATGTGGCAGGAGGTATGAGTGAAGAAGTATTAGTTAGCTGTCATCCTGGAGACTCCTTGAGGGAGCTGAGTAGGCAGGTTGCTAGGGGAAAAAATAGATTGTTATCATTGGCCCCATGAGCAGGGCTAGCCATGGAAAAGTGCTAACTGCCAGAAAGAATGGAATGGAAGAGTGTCCTGGTTGTACAGAAGAGGCAAGGGTGAATGAGCGAGGCAGGAGAGCACATATGCCCTTCATTGGGACATCTTGGAAAACCAGGTTCCAGTTGCTGGGTAGGTGCTGGCTTGAGCCTGGAGCGGTCTTACCAGCAGTGAAGTCCCAGGAGCTTGGCAAGATGGCACACCAAATTGAGGGATGATGTGTTCTAGGAGTACAGGAGCCATCACGTCTGCTGTTTCTCTGGAGGTGGGAAATGTCCCCATCCTGGAAAAATGTCAACAAGTTAGGAGATAATGGAGTTTTTGTAAGTCAGCATGTGGGTGAAGCCAACCTGCTGGATTTCCTGATTGGTTGTTCCTGATTGGTGGTGCAGTGGCTGGGGTGCATCTGGAGGTGGTGCAGTGGCTGGGGTGCATCATCTGGAGGGTCTCTGAGGATCTGGCCTTGGCACGAGTCTGGCAGGAGGGGTGGATCTGTGCAGGAACCTGCAAATGTCTATAAAATACTGGAATAGATTTATATCTTGGTGTCATAGCAAAGTGATGGCTTTGGGCTAGAAGGCAGGAACATTTACCCAATTGGGCCTGGTTTCAGCCCAATGAAACACATCTTTAAATCCATAACCAGAGGAAATTTACTGAATGGAAGTGGTTGAGTGAGTGAAGAAGGAGGAGGGAGGCTTCCCTACTCTCTCCAATGCTAGCCTGTCTCTAAAAGCTGGAACCAGTAAAGCCCACAGAAACCTTGGAGGTGAGGGGGGAGCTGTTAAAACTGGCAACATCATCAGGTTGAGGAAGATAAGTGAACAGAAGTGAGACAGTTTTCCTATCTTCATATCAACAAACTTAAAGCACTTTTTTAAAAATCTAATTCACTAAGAGATACTGAGAGAAGTCATTGAAAAATGAGTTAATCTCTTCTTTAGTCTGGTAGCAAGGTGAACAGTGTGAACTGTGTCTAGATTTACTATTATCTCTAAGAGAATGAGGCCTGTGACTTTTACATAGAGAACTGGGAAGGCAGCTGAAGCAAAGCCTGGTGGTCAAATGGCATCTGAGAGCTGAGAAGGATAAATCATACCTGAGTGCAGACCAAGAAGCTTCTGAATCTATTAAAAATGACAGGGACAGTCCATTTTCAGTTAGTCATACCCAGGTCTCCATATCATTGGAGGCAGAAGTGTCAGAACAGCATCAATCTTCAGCCTCCAGATCCATAAGGTGGGAGTTTTTCATGAAAGAGGGACATAGGGAAGACGGATCTTACTTTATCTAGGCAAAAGGGGTGCAATAATTCTCCAAAGTTCTGCTGCTTGTTCAAAGTCTGGGCTAGGTCCTGGCAGCAGGTGTCACATTGGGACATCTTGCCCAGAGGTCAGTGTTGCCATCATCCAGGTGGAGACATCGTGGTGCCTCATAATCTTCTTCAGAGACCTTGTGTCACTGCTAGGATCTGGGAGTCTGTCTGATATAATAAACTTTTTGATTAACATTTTAAATGCCATATTCTGCAGATCTCTGAGCATTTGAGGACTGCCTGTCAATCAGGTATGAAGGACAGATTATCAACTTGTGGTTCCCTAACAGTCTTCAATATGTCAGCAGCTTTCATAAGACTGGGACTTACTGTCTCCTGAGAAGGCAAAGAAGAGTGACAGGGGAAAGATCCCAGAGTCAAATGAGAACAGGAGAAAGGGGCTTGAGAGGTGGGATGTGGCCCAACTCTGGGAAAAAGGCCCTCTCAGGCGACCAGTTACTCCATTACAGAATGAATATATATATATATATATATACATACACACACACAAATACCTTATTTATCAAACATATGCCATTATTTATGTCAATTCTCTAGAAGCTTGATATTGAATACTTGGCAAAGACATTGATATAAATCTCTAAGTTAGCTATTGTTAATCTGAACAGATAAATTTCATATCAATCTAAGTTTTTTGAGGTTTGCTGTTTTCTTACTCTAGAAGGAGATAAAATGAACAGAGAGCTCATTAGGACTAAATGTATTTTTTTTAACCTTAGTAAACCTCAGTAAAAGATGACTGCCAGCCATGTGGCTGTCTACATCATGATGAGATCCGGGGAACAAAATTAAATGTTATTTAGACTTAATTTTGAGAGCATATGTAAATTAAACCTGGACATATAGTTTTCCCAATTAGTTACAGGTTAACAAAATTAGCAAGGATAAGGAGGCTTACATGCTTAAGCCTGAATAGACCTTGAGTAGGGAGAGACATTTTTAAGCCATTGGCAGTGATATCTGCATCTATTACCATTTTAAGGCCCTGTAGTTCTGATCTGATCTTTGAGTACAGTCAGATCATAATCCTGAATGATTTATACAGAAATAATAATTTCTTAAGCTTATATAATACCTCTTTGGTTCTGCATAAAGAAAGTCAAGTGTCTTATTGCAGAACCATTTTAGTTAAAAAAATCTATCAATTGACAATATTGGATCCAGTTTCCTGGTATATCAATGGGCATTAGGTAACCATTTTGTCCCCTATGCCAGGGTGTTAACATTTAACTTAGCCTTTTAGCCTGTTTTGGGAGCAGGGAGCATAGGATGACATATTTTCTTCCATAACTGCTTCAAGCCAAAAGGGGTGCAGATGGTCAGAGCCCAGTGAGGCTGAAAGGCTCAAGCTATACTGTACTGTTGTACTTATCTGGAGTCATTTTGACCTCTGTGAAGTGGATCCAATGGCTTCTTTTGATCCTCTGAGGCTTATATGAATTTTTATTTAATGAAAGGACATAAAACCTTTAGATATATTAGTATTACCAAACAGTATTGAAATCCATATCGTGAAAAAACAGGCAATGAGTATCTGCAAAACAGCAGTAGACTCATACCCTTGAGTCCTAGCAGAATTACAGATTTGTGTTAAAAGCATGTACATTTTTTTAGAGAGAGCCAAGTACTGTAGATTAATTACTAAATGGTCTTATTATATAAAAAACCAGAGCCAGATATCAGGGTTGAAACCTGAAAGATCAGAGGAATAGGAAAAGCCACAGCTAACCTCACCTCACCAACTCTGCAGCTTCCAAAGAGACTTACTTCCTGTATACCCACGCCTATATGCCTTTCTGTTCCGATATATCATTTGCTCTCTCTGTCCAGCTACATCACTTCCTCTTCCTGTCCAGCTCTGTCACTTTCTGTCTGTCTGTAAAGACCTCCAGAACTCTATGGTTAGTACTGGAATTAAAGGCATGTGTCAAAACGCTTGGCTCTGTTCCCAGTGTGGCTTTGAACTCACAGAGATCCAGACAGATCCCTGCCTCCAGAATGATAGGATTAAAGGTGTGTGCTACCATTGCCTGACTTCTGTGTTTACTATAGTGGCTGACTTTTTCCTCTGATCCTCAGATAAATTTTATTGGGGGGACACAGAATATTGGGGGACACAATACATCACCACAAGGTGCACAGTGGATGGAACTGTCTCTTACTTGATGGTTTAAGTCTATATTTAGAAGACAACCAAAGAAAATCTAAAATCTTGAGCTTATAACCCAAATAGTATCAGAATTCTATTAACATCAAAATCTGAAATTTTGCCGGGCGGTGGTGGCGCACGCCTTTAATCCCAGCACTCGGGAGGCAGAGGCAGGCGGATATTTGTGAGTTCGAGGCCAGCCTGGTCTACAGAGAGAGATCCAGGAAAGGCGCAAAGCTACACAGAGAAACCCTGTCTCAAAAAACCAAAAAAAAAAAATCTGAAATTTTAAAATCTTAATATAACAATATCATAGGAGAAAGTAATCTGAAGCATTTAAATAATTTATGTCAAGAGACCTAGCAGCTTTAGGAATAGTAAAACTTGATTTTTTTATCTATAAAATGAGGTGACAAGTGGGCTATATCATCATCATGTGGTGCCACTGATGTCCTAGAGCCCGGGAAAGAGGAAGAGGATAGATCTCCAGGCCCTGCCCACAAGAGTGCTCAAGTGGCCACAGAGGAGCACCAGACTGATACAGGAAGCTTGAGTCCTTGGCCCCTGTAAAATAATGCTTGGCTTGAGATGGAGCTTTCCTATTCTTCCCCCCTCCTCGAACAGATGGCCTGAGCACCTGGCACCCAGCCCATGCTTGACCCATGGACAGGAAGTCACATTTTGCTGCCCTTAGTAAAGATGGCTCCTGACCACATGAATGCCCTTATCAAATATGGCAACACAGCCATAAGACCTGTTTGTCTTTGACCTTAGTCAGGATGGTGCCTGCCTGACCATTTAATTGCCCTCTGGCACCTGACCATGTGTTCACAAGGGTTTTTTTTTTTTCTTTCAAGACATATGAAACATATATGGAACACATAAACTCAAAGCATTCAAAAGTCAGTCAGAAACACATTCATGTGGCCACATCAATCACACATTTCCATCTGTACGTATGAAATAAACTTTTTCAACAGAATGACAGACAAAACTTCCCAGGAAACTATCAGCTGACCAACTTAAAAAGTCAGAGATAACAATTACAGGACTTCAGGCATAGACTGAGAGACGGCATGGTGGGAGAAAGCCAGGAAGTAGCAGAAGAAAAGGGAGGCATCCTGGGTCTCCCGAGCCTCAGTAGCAGCAGCAGCAGCAGAGGGAAGGTGGGCTGTGGGGGGTGGGGTGGGGCTCGAGGTGGTGGCAGCAGGGAGGACGGAGAAGAGTGGGAAACGGAGCAGACAGAGACAGGACAGTCCGAGACAGTTTGAGCAGAAACTGAGGGAGCGGGTGGTGAGGAAGGAGCCAAGGGATAGGAGAGCGAGCAGTGTAGGTGTAGAAAAAACCTGGAGCCGGACACTGGGAGGAAAGCTGAAAGATCAGAGAGACAGATCAAGCCAGCCCCATTCTTACCTCTTTGAAATCCTCAGCCTCAAGAGAGTGAGTTCCTCTTCCTTCAGGCCTTATGTACCTTTCTGTGTCCTGCCATATTACTTTCTGGGATTAAAGGCATGTGCCACCACATCTGGCTCTGTTCTCAGTGTGGCTTTGAACTCACAGATATCCAGACAGATCTCTGCCTCCCAAGTGATAGGATTAAAGGCTTGTGCCACCACAGCCTGACTTCTATGTCTAATTTAGTGGTTGGCTTTGTCTTCTCATCCCTAGGAAAGCTTTATTGGGTACACAATGCTTCATCACAGACAGGGATCCCTGGCAGCAGTTATAAAGATAGAAGTTTGGTAGGAGGCTCATTTTCCATAAGTAAGATAGAAGAAGATCCAGCTGGTTGAGCTTCCAGCATCCCAGAGGCTCAGAAAGGATGGATGACAGAGTGGGGTGGTCAGTGGATCATAATCCAAAGATTTAGGGGCAGTGGAGCAACTGGCACAAGCTGTCCCATATGTGGTCGGATAGGAACAGGGGCTGGAGGGCTGAAAGACCAAGATGTGTGGTGCCCGGTACAGGGTCTTTTGGACAAGGCCAAAAGGCAAGAAACCCATGGTTGAGAATGATACAAATCCTCACTTGTGGAAAATGGCCAGAAGGTGTAGGGAGCTTACTGATTATGGAGTGAGTGTTGAAGTTTCTATAGATTCTAGTGTCTCAGAGTGCCGGCAGGCAGGAGAAAGAGCCAGGAAGGCCTCTGCTGAGTTACACAGCACCAATGTTATGAAATGACATGTGGGAGGCCTTGGTGGTTTGGGCCTAGGTGTCCCAGTGGGTGAGAGAGACACACCATGCAGACACTGCGGAGGGCTGAGGCTGTGGTTACAGCATGGAGAGGTGAAAAGTTACACCACGCAGGCAAATGTCCATGTGGAAAGTTTATTATTAAAGGGAACAAGGGCGGGGGGAAGGAAGGAGGTGAGCACTACCTTTGGCAAAAGGGAGGATAGAGAGAGAGAGAAGAGGGAGGAGTTTCTTCTTAAAGGAGACTTTAGTAAGATGATGGCAGGATACTGGGCAAGTCTCTCAGGGGTGGGTCCCCAAGGGGGAGGCTCAGAACACTAACACTGGGTTTCTCTAATGTCCTGTAGACTTCACTTTGGCAAGTAGGTCCAGACTCTGGGCCCTCCTCACCCCTTGTTCCCTTCTTTGCAGGTACTACCTGGATGAGTGAGATCCTGGACATGATCTACCAGGACGGCAAGCTAGAAAAGTGTCGCCGGGCCCCCATCTATGCCCGGGTGCCCTTCCTTGAGTTCAGATGCCCAGGAGTTCCCTCAGGTAAGAGCACTAGGGAGCTAGACACAAGTGGAGAGAGGAAGGACCTCTTAACAAAGTTCTCTGCTCAACTGTAGGTCTTGAATCTTTGGAAGAGACACCAGCCCCCCGGCTCCTTAAGACGCATCTGCCCCTGTCCTTGCTTCCTCAGAGTCTGCTGGATCAGAAGATCAAGGTAAAAACAAAAACAAGAAACCCCAGTTATGGTGGTACCTTCCAGCATTTGGGAAGTAGAGGCAGAAGGATCACAGTAAGTTCAAGACCAGTCTGAAGCTGTATCTCACCCTGTTTCAGGAAGACAGAGAAAAAGAAAGGAAAGGAGAGAGGAAGGGAAAGAGGGGGAGACAGGGAGGGAAGGGGGGCTGAGGGGAGAGGATTCAAGGGCTCCTGGGATCATCTGAGCTTTGATCTGTTCTGCTGGGAATTGTGGGACTACTGAAGTCCTGTTTCATCTTGTATGGAGGATCTCTGGCTGTCACTCTGGCAGGGCTAGGATAACAAGGAAAATGGAATTCTTCAGTGTAAGCTAGAGAAGCAGAGTCCAGGTGCTCACAGGACAGAGATTGGGAGGGACTGGTGGAACTCTGACCTACCATGTGGATGTGTTGACAATAAAGGAGTCAGATAAAATATAATTCATGGAATAGCCAGGACTTTGGCATCAAAGATGTAATCTTAGGTCAGTGGTACCCATACCATGAAATCTCAACAAGTCAACTTCTAGTCCTGTGTTCTCTTCTGCCATCTCCAAAGAAGTGCGGAGAGTCCCCAGTGTTAGAAAGTATGGTACCTCACTAGGTCCTGTGAAGGGTAACAGGACAGCAGGAGGAACCAGAACTAGGGATCATCTGCCCCTGCAGGTGATCTACATCGCTCGAAATCCAAAGGATGTGGCTGTCTCCTATTATAACTTCTACAACATGGCCAAGGGGCTGTTCCCTGATCCGGGTACCTGGGAGAGTTTCCTGGAGAACTTCATGGATGGGGAAGGTGAATCTGAGTCTGTAGCCAGGAGGGGGCTGGACCCAGGGGCAGAGCTGGAGCTAACAGGGCCTGTGTCTGTGCTGTCTTGTCCCCAGTGTCCTATGGGTTGTGGTTCCAGCATGTGAAGGAGTGGTGGGGGCTGACACACACTCACCCTGTTCTCTATCTCTTCTATGAAGACATGAAGGAGGTGAGGCTGCCTGCTACCACTTCCTTCTGGGTCCCACAGGCAGGAACCTCAGGAACCTGGCCCTGTCCTGGCCCTGAGCCCCATCCCTATCCCAGCCCCACCCCAGACAGCACCTCTCATCTTACCTCCTGGTTCAGGACCTCAGCACAGCTCAGCACAGAGCATGCTCAGCCCTTATCTTGGAGGAGGTGTCAGTCATGTGCCAGGATTGACCTGGTGGCTTGCTGCTCTTGCTTCTCCCTGCTCCAGAGGTGCCAAGTCTGGGCACCAGAGATCAAAGTCTGTCCCTGTCCTCTCCAGAATGAACGCAGAGATCATGCCAAGATGGCAGGGTAGGAAGCTACCTATTCTGCCCCAGGGAAAGAGGCTCAGACTTAAGACACTGAGAGTCAAGAGGTCCTTAGTGAAAAGGCAAAGATAGCTTCCTGTCACATCACAGAGGTGCCTCCCCTTGTCCCAATGAGCATCATCAACCTCCACTGAAGCATCCTTCTGTGCTCCAGGACCCCAAAAGGGAGATCAAGAAGATTCTGGAGTTTTTGGGGTACTCCCTGCCTGAGGAGACCGTGGATCTCATTGTTCACCACACATCCTTCAAGAAGATGAAGGAGAACCCCATGGCCAACTACACCACCCTCTCTTCTCACCACATGGACCACTCTGTTTCCCCCTTCATGAGGAAAGGTGGGTCTCAGGAAGGATGGGTATTGAGGGAGAGTTGGAAAGCTACCAAAGCCACCTGAGCCACCTCTGTGATTGTCACTCCGTCTTTCTTCTGTCCCTCCCAGGCATTGCTGGGGACTGGAAAAACACCTTCACTGTGGCCCAGAATGAGCGCTTTGATGTTCAGTATGCTGAGAAGATGGCAGGTTGTGACCTCATCTTTCGCTGGCAGGTCTGAGTGACAATATGACTAATCACCCCAGAGAACTGTCGACACCACCATAACACCTCCTTGGGGATAAATGAGCATGGCTTCAACCTACCCCTCCATTACAAGTCAAGGGGAGAACCTAAGCTGCAAGACTGAAGACCAACCAAGACAAACCTTGAGTTTCAAAAGGACTGGGAGTTAGTTCAATGTCATCCTGCTTGGCTGGCCTGTCAGGTCCTGGTTAGGGAACACCAAAAAGGA